>NC_088854.1:36160422-36850422 GCF_963853765.1 Magallana gigas
AGAACCACTGCACCAGAAATGCCAATATTTACACAAAAGCTTGTATATATAGTGAAGATTCTAAATTGTAAAAATCGTGACCCTCGGACCAAAACTGGGGCCCCAGGCGGGGTTCAAAGTTTAACATAGAAATACATAGGAAAATGTTTAAAAAATCTTCTTCTCAAGAACCACTGCACCAGAAATGCCAATATTTACACAAAAGCTTGTATATATAGTGAAGATTCTAAATTGTAAAAATCGTGACCCTCGGACCAAAACTGGGGCCCCAGGCGGGGTTCAAAGTTTAACATAGAAATACATAGGAAAATGTTTAAAAAATCTTCTTCTCAAGAACCACTGCACCAGAAATGCCAATATTTACACAAAAGCTTGTATACATAGTGAAGATTCTAAATTGTAAAAATCGTGACCCTCGGACCAAAACTGGGGCCCCAGGCGGGGTTCAAAGTTTAACATAGAAATACATAGGAAAATGTTTAAAAAATCTTCTTCTTAAGAACCACTGCACCAGGAATGCCAATATTTACACAAAAGCTTGTATACATAGTGAAGATTCTAAATTGTAAAAATCGTGACCCTCGGACCAAAACTGGGGCCCCAGGCGGGGTTCAAAGTTTAACATAGAAATACATAGGAAAATGTTTAAAAAATCTTCTTCTCAAGAACCACTGCACCAGAAATGCCAATATTTACACAAAAGCTTGTATATATAGTGAAGATTCTAAATTGTAAAAATCGTGACCCTCGGACCAAAACTGGGGCCCCAGGCGGGGTTCAAAGTTTAACATATATAGAAATACATAGGAAAATGTTTAAAAAATCTTCTTCTCAAGAACCACTGCACCAGAAATGCCAATATTTACACAAAAGCTTGTATACATAGTGAAGATTCTAAATTGTAAAAATCGTGACCCTCGGACCAAAACTGGGGCCCCAGGCGGGGTTCAAAGTTTAACATAGAAATACATAGGAAAATGTTTAAAAAATCTTCTTCTCAAGAACCACTGCACCAGGAATGCCAATATTTACACAAAAGCTTGTATACAAAGTGAAGATTCTAAATTGTAAAAATCGTGACCCTCGGACCAAAACTGGGGCCCCTGGCGGGGTTCAAAGTTTAACATAGAAATACATAGGAAAATGTTTAAAAAATCTTCTTCTCAAGAACCACTGCACCAGAAATGCCAATATTTACACAAAAGCTTGTATATATAGTGAAGATTCTAAATTGTAAAAATCGTGACCCTCGGACCAAAACTGGGGCCCCAGGCGGGGTTCAAAGTTTAACATAGAAATACATAGGAAAATGTTTAAAAAATCTTCTTCTCAAGAACCACTGCACCAGAAATGCCAATATTTACACAAAAGCTTGTATATATAGTGAAGATTCTAAATTGTAAAAATCGTGACCCTCGGACCAAAACTGGGGCCCCAGGCGGGGTTCAAAGTTTAACATAGAAATACATAGGAAAATGTTTAAAAAATCTTCTTCTCAAGAACCACTGCACCAGAAATGCCAATATTTACACTAAAGCTTGTATGTATAATGAAGATTCTAAATTGTAAAAATCATGACCCTCGGACCAAAACTGGGGCCCCAGGCGGGGATCAAAATTTAACATAGAACTACATATGAAAAATGTTTAAAAATTTTCTTCTCAAGAACCACTTCACCAAAAATGCCAATACATACACAAAAGGTTGTATATATAGTGAAGATTGTAAAAATCGTGACCCCCGAACAAAAGTGGGGCCCCAGGAGGGGTTTAGATTTTAACATATATAGGAAAATGTTTTAAAATCTTCTCAAGAACCATCGTGCAACTGTTTGGGATATTACTATGCATACATGTACATCCTTAAATAATGTAGATTCAAAAAATTGTAACTCCAGGACAATTGATGGCCACCAAGAGGGGTTCAAAATTTAAACATTTTAAAAAACAAAGGAAAAGTTTAAAAATTTTCTTCTCAAGAACTACAATGTTTTAGTTAGTGGAATATCTATGCATGCATCCTTCGCTTATGTAGATTCCTTATTCGTAAAATCGTGACCCCCGGACCAATAATGGGGCCCCAAGATGGGGTCAAAGTTTATTATAGAAATATAAAGGTAACAGGTTAAAAAATCTTCTTCTCAAGAACTAGAATGCTTCAATTTGTGAGATTACTATCATGCATACAACCTTGGATAATGAAGGTTCGACAGTTTTAAAATAGTGACCCCTGGACTAATACTAGGGACCCAAGATGGGTTTAAAGTTAAATGTAGAAGTACCGGTATATATGGAAAATGTTTAAAAATCTTCTTTTCGAGAACTACAATGCATCAATTTGTCAGATAACTACGTAAGCACCCTCAAATAGTGTAGATTCGAAATTATAAAAGCCGTGACCTCAATCTAATACTGGGGCCCCAAGAGGTGTTCAAAGTTTAGCATAGAAATATAGAGGGAAAATGTTGAAAAATCTTTTTCTAGGGAACTATAATGCTTCAGCTTGTGAGATAACTATGCAAGCATCCTTAAATAATGTAGATTCCAAATAATTAAAACTTTAGCACTGGACTAATACTGTGGCCCCAAAAGGGGTTCAAAGTTTAACATAGAAAGATATATTGAAAATGTTTTTAAAAAGTTCTTCTCGAGAACTATAATGCTACAGTTTGTGAGATTACTATGCAAGGATCCTCAAATTGTGTAAACTCTAATGTAGTGGAACCAAGAGTTATCTTTCTTAATGTTCTGTACAGTCTGAGAGTTATTCCTCTTGAAGTGGAACTCTTCTACGTTCAGTTTTTCAGGTTGTGTACGTGCGGTCCCACCGCAGTGCTACACATTTTCATTCCTATTTTACTATTTACATGTATGTTGTTCAAGCCAACCATAAACCTCGGACCATTACTGGGTCCCCAGAAAGGGGTTCAATGTTTAAAATAGAAAAAGCATATGCTACGAAATGTAATGTTACAAGGAACTGCTGTTCAGGTGAGCGATGTGGCCCATGGGCCTCTTGTTCTTTCTCAGATGGCCGAACTTCGAAATAAGGAATGAGAAGAGAGGCGAGGTTGACATCCTTACCTTCGACTATGTTTTTCCTTAACGAAGGGGAAATGAGGTCCATTTGGGGTAGATCTTCGGGATTTGTTCCGAATTTCCTCGAAGTAGAAGGTGAGCAAGTCGTCTCTGTCGATTGGTAATAGTTCTGAAGGCTGTATTGGGCGGTTGGATTGGATTCCTTCGCTGATACCATAGTTGCTAAACTGCTGACCATCGTTTGAAGACTTTGAACAGTATTCATCAGAGATTGTACAACAATGGGAGATTCGGATCCGGTTGTGTTTAGACAGGTCGTACTTGGTGAAGTCGCACGGGACGGAGCGTCGCTGCTAGTCGCAAGGTTATTGGAATTGATGCTTTCAGACGAAATAACACTGTTTGAGGGCACGTTCTCTGTATCTTGAACAGAAATTTGTTGATTTAACGAACTGGAACTGGAATCAGCGTTGGATTCGATAATGTTATCAGCGTAAAGTTTACGAAGTACCGAGAGGGGAAAACTCGGGTAGGCGTTGATGTTAGCTTCCGTGAGTTTTTCTCGCAGAGTCGATGCCGGCCAATTAAGATAATTACTCATATCCAGAGCATTACCCGTTGTTTTTTGTCTCTTCGTTGAACGTTTTGGTGCCATCGTCACAAGATTCACTACACAAGAAATTGTTCGATCTCCGGAACACAGAATGTAAATTTTACACAAAATGTTCACGTCTTCTTGAATATAATTATTCAGAGAATTAGTTTCCAAACATAAAAATCGTCGATGGGTTGTCAAATAGATTAAATCCGCAAGATTGTAAGGAATTAATAATAGCTGATGCTGTAGCTGTCCAAGAACCATCCGAGATAAGAAGTCACGTGACTGGACCGATGGCTAGGGGGGCATTTATCCCAGCCATCTGCCCATTACATAAGTAATCAATTCGTAGTGCTTGATAGCAGATACAGTTGCAATATTTTAGACATGATAATTACGTACAAAGCTGTAGTAAAATATAAAAGTTGATAATGGATGAATATGAATTAACACTATTCTTAAGAAATAAACCACGCTTAAACAAACTTAAGCTTCAACATATAATGACTTCAGTAGTATCTGGTCTAAAATGTTTCATTTTATATTTGAAGCAATGTTATTTTCATTTTGATTCAATTATTGTTTGTTGAACAATGGAAAAACTTATCAAAAATAAGTGTGTTTTACCACCACCACCCCCCCCCCCCCCAATCAACCTCCTTTTCAAGAACTTAGACCTGGATTTCCCAAAAATTACTACAGTAAATTATAAACATCCAACACATGTATAAGTTAATGGTGAAAATAATCAATTTCAAAGCAATACCTTGCGTTCACATCGTCCAGCTGGTCAAAACATTCACCCGAATCACCGAACAGAGGATGCAACTAATCACCGGAAACATTGACTTTGTATGCTGTCAATGCTGAAAAAGAAAAACGTGAAAGATTTCATTTTCCGGATTTAATTAATTATTTCTTTTTTTAATATTTACGTTACATTTAGAGCTTGTAAATTGTATAATGTGCGAAAGATTCATTGTTCGTCTTGTTTACCAACCAAGCATTGATATATTAGGGACGTTTATATTATTATATATGTGTATACCCTGGATAATCTTGATTACCATGCATATAAAGTTGGTTAATGGTTAACTTGGTCAAAGCGTATATTTTAAAGAGATACGGTAATAAAAATTGAAATGCCGAACCAAGTTTGAAAAAATGACGCCATCTTGATTTGATGGCGCGAGATCTCGTCTACAAATGAGAGATAAATTAGAGCCTTGAAAATCACCCCTGCGAATGTGTTCGGAATGTTCTCTTTATCGTTGCTAAGTATGTAATAAATCCAGAGGTGTCCGAATGAAAGTTCACGAGACTTCACCGAGATGTGCTCAGTTCCTGTGAAATTTCGAGCGGAAGTATGAGTGCTCGGATAATATTCTCAAAATACGTAAGTACTGGTCGTTTTTATATCATATCCTACTTGGATTTATGTTAAAACATGAAAACCTTTCAAGATGTATGTCTTATTTCACCATCTAGCGGTTATTTATATTAAACGCTAATATTCAGAACAGAGTTATCGTTCGTGTTCAACCACGTGTAAAGTGGTTGAAAGTATAAACATTAGGTTGCTTAATAAAATCATAGCCATGTTTGATGCTTGTGGTGTGCAATACCATGTTTTTAGAGAAATAATGGGTGTCTGTTCTGTATAAAAACTTAGTATATAGAGCCATTTTCAAGGAACATTCTGCATAAAATAGTATAGTCTGTTGCACTATTGATGCTATTACTAGGTCAGGCGCGGATCGAAAATTAATCATCAGGGGGGATCTCTACAAGCATGTTAATTGTTGCAAAAGCAGACAAGAACTATTTTTTGTATTGTCGCATTTATTTCTAGAACACATTTTATCCACCAATTATTAATGAAGATAAAGTTTAGAATCAATAAACCTCTAGATTTATATTTGACTACAAATACCTAGATTCTATGAAATAGACTATAAACACGAGGCATGATTTTTACTGCGAAACTGAAAGGGTCAAATAAAATCACGTGGTCTAAAATTTAAATGACAATAACATTCGCAGGGGTGAAAATGTTATTGTCAGTATCTTTATTGTGAATTAAGTTACCTTGATATGAGTTCTTCGTTCCTGCATTATCTCCTTGTTGTAGAGGCTATTAATGCTTCTCAATTCTCCATTTTACAACAGCACCTTCTTGTCCATTTCAACCTTCGCTCGGAATCATAAAGTGCGCCAACACTGACCAATCAGAACCCGCTAAATCTTGGAAAAGTGCATCTTGGGATAGTTTAAAATGAATAATGTTTAATCAAAATTATCATTTTTTACCGAATAGTATACTTTTTACATGTACATTTATAATTATTTTAAATAAGAACTGTCGGAGTCAGTATTTCCTGGTTAAATACGACAAAGTATTGGCGTGTGTTTGTTACAAACACGTGATTAACAAAAAAAATGGTCGACCGTTTGTTTACAAATGTCTAATGAAATTAAACTAATTCTAATGAGACATATGTATCAGATTTTGTCTTTAACTATATTTTATTTACATGTACTGATGATTTTGCCAAAATAAATATGATAGAGCCATATATAGTTTACTGACAAGTTAGTCTTGACTTGTCCAATTTTCATCGCGATTCTAAGCACGGTCATATTCTTATTCAAAATATAGAGGTGTGAAAATATTATGTTCATCACAGAGCAGGTTCTGCATGAACACACAGAAATCACAAATATAATTAGATTCCGATCAATTAACGGGGTCCGGTTAACAGCGTTCACCCGTACGGTGAATTTACAACTACGATGAATTGATGGCAATTATTTTACAGTTACACATGTGCATGCACTGATTGGTCATACGATGAACAGTACCTTAAGAATACTTATGAAATTAAAATACAAACGCGTTAAAAAAGCCGGGAAGTAAGACGTACACGTCAGACTGATATATAAACAGAAGTATAATTTTAATTATTTGGTATAATTTCTACATCAAATGTATACGAATGTATAATCAAATTTTAAAAATGGGATTAAAATCACGTGCACCACATGGCTAGTGCTGGATTTTAAACTGATTTTGTAATACCGGTATAACGTATAACTTCAGTAAAATTATAAATAATGCTTATTATATCTTATAACAGAAATATGTGCATGTTTCATAAACATGTATCAATATCTGTGTTTACAGTACAGAAAGTAAATACAAAGTATAGAAATGCACGAATCACATAGGCGTCGAAACAGGGGGGGGGGGGGGGGGGGGGGGCTTAGTGCAAAGTTAGACTTAACCATTAGGCACATAGCCCCCCCCCCCAACTCCCAACTTTTTCTCGCCGGAAATGTAATTATTCCTAAATTTACCTTGAAAGATTGAGAAGTTGGAGTAATAGGCATACTAGCCCCCCACCCCCCCGACACGGATTAGGATCGAATTTCATGATTTTGCTTCCGACGCCAGTGAGTCATGATACAGTCATACATGTAGTAAAGTCTGAAATGCATGTAAATAATTAAACAATTATTATATTAGACTCAAACTCCAAGTGGGTTTTACTTGTTATTATCAACTGTAGAATTTTTAAAAAAAATTCCTGTGTACATGTGTTGGCGTGGTATTAAAAAAAAATGAGTTAGCTCTAAACTTCAGGTTGTACGAATATTTGGTATGATTTGTAAAAATTTACAACGACTTTACCTTAATGTGTTTGCTTAATTAGTTACTGTACCTCAAGGTTCATTCAAATGATAAATAAAGGATTTAAAAAGGAGTCTTACAAAATAGGTATATTAATTTATTGAGTGTATTAAGTAAAATACTTCTTCATACACTGATTGCGATATACAACTAACTAGATTGTTTTTACTAAATAATTATAATTTACTTATCAGTTTTACTAACTCGGGTACACACAAATTGAAAAAAAAATTCCTGCCGGGCTCCAGTTATAAACTCACGCTTCGTACTGTGTATATGTTATGTAACAGTCTTTTGTTCACTCCTGACAGAAAAAACCCTGCAATCCACACAGAATATACAGGAAAATCACAGAGGAGGTCACCTGGACAAAGAATGTATACACATGTATACACGTGCCCGAGTACCTAAGATTAATTATTTCATCATATGCATTAAACAAGATCAGACATCAGTTTTTTCTTTTCAAATTCATTTAATTACTTAGTAAGGTTCTTAATCGCCTTATTTTCCACATTTGAAGATAGTTACATGTATACATATAGTTTCAGTCACGCTGAAACCTTACTATACATTTTAGTATGTACGGATTCATTATCATTAGGCTAGAATTAAACTTAAACCTGTTGAAAATAAATGATATCACTATTAAACTCAAATCAATTTTAGTAATAGTTTCAGCAATGCGTAAACCATTTGGAATCTTAACTTAAAGTTTCAGCATACTGAAACCTAGCGGAAATGTTCTGAAACTGATTGATATTTCCATAATAATTTACACAACTTTTCACACGATTCAAATTTAGTTTCCGCATTGCGGAAACCATCAGGAATCTTGGACTAAGGTTTCTGCTGACTGAAACCTAACGGATACTTGCTGAATCGATATAATGGTTTTCGCAGTGCGGAAACTATACATGAAACTTCAACTTCAAGTTTCAGTAAGGTTTCCATATAGTTTCAGTTTTGCTGAAACTTGATTTTTCATCCAGTGAATGGGCTAAATGTGACAATGGCATGTTCCAAGACAGTGTCAATGTGACATTTCTTATTTAATCCGCCAAAAGGAGATTTATGGGACTTTGTAAAATGATAAGTTAAAAATTTGATGAGTTTATCAAAGAGAACAGTACATTGCAATTGTCAAATTACTGTATAACCCTGAATGAAAATACTGAAAATATTTTAATTTAGTAATGAAAACCATAATTTAGTTCAATTCTTTATATTTATTCTCCTTTGTTTCACATCTTTGAGTTGAATTTCGTTTGGTTGCGCCAGTGTTACCGTCACCGTTTCCATTATGTCGATTCACTATTTCAGCCGGCTGTTCCACTGTATTTGATGGTTCATTTTCTTCTGATTTGTTTGAGTTACCAGTAAATGAAAATTGCAGAAGAGTTTGTCCTTTCTAATGAAGGGGAATTTTTTCTGTGGCATAGCAGCTGCTTACTACATTTAGACTTTGTGAGTGCTATATGTCAAATTGACGGTATTAACCAATCAAAAAACACTTTACTGTTTGATTAGATACGAAAGAAAACAAAGTAATGATTAATATGCTTTGCTGGACTACATTTGACTACTATTTGTTAAGCGTAAAATAACAGCAATCGTTGAATCATTGTAGCAAAAGGGATTCCAAGCATTTATGGGGAAAGCTCTAAGTTAAAAAGTATGTTCAGTAATAGTATAATCATTATGATAATATGCGCCAGGACGGTGCAACGTTTTTAACATCAATGTTTTATTTAATGCGACTATGGTACAGGGCGTGTGCTTATTCCAATCACTGCATTTATAAGAAAAGGTCTTTGACATATCATGTGACAACATTTTTCATTCGAGTTTATTCAACAATCAAGTAAGTAACATTTTAAATCGTCGCACAAGTTCAAGCCAGGTTAACAACAATCATTTATAATGAAAAGACCAATAAAAATTATGTACGTTTTAAATTTGAGGACTTGAGTGCATTGAAATACAATTTTCTTTATTCACATATAGGATTTTAAAAAATGAAATACAACAATTACTGGTAGTAAGAAGTTGAGGAAGAAAATATACCTATATGATGTCATATATTTTGATCACTTTATAAAGTGTGTCCTGTACCGGGGGGGTGAGGGGAGGGCATAACTAAAATAAATGGAATTGGAAGTTAACAGTGTACTCCTGCAGAAAATTTAGTTATATATCTTGCATAGGATATTTTATTTCGGTAAAAATTGTATTCCATAAAGGTACATATGTCAAAGATTAAGTGTATGCATGAACAAGTGAAAAATTCATATATTTATAAGCTCACCTGAGCTGAAAGCTCAAGTGAGCTATTCTGATCACATTTTGTTTGTCGTCGGTCGGTCTGTCTGCCTGTAAACTTTTCACATTTCGAACTTCTTCTCTATTATTATACCCCCGCTCCAAAGGAGAGGGGGTATACTGTTTTACCCTTGTGTGTCTGTCTGTCTGTCCGTCCGTAACAAAAATTTCTGTCGCATTTATCTCAGCAACTATTTATCGCAGATGCTTGAAATTTTTACACAGTTTTTGTTCAGGCATGCCATATGGTGGGATTTTTTTTGGAACCAATCAGACGTCAACTTCCTGTTAAATGATGACTTTGTAAATAAATTTTTGAAACAAATTTTTGTCAAAGAATTCTCAGCAACTGTTTAGCGCAGATGCTTGAAATTTTTACACAGTATTTATATAGGCATGCCATGGCGTGGGATATATTTTTGTAACAATCAGACGTCAACTTCCTGTTAAATTAGGACTTTGTTTATTTTTAGCAAAAATTTTCAAACAAATTTTCGTCAAAGATTTCTCAGCAACTACAGGTATTTATTGAAGATGCTTGAAATTTTTACACAATATTTGTATAGGCATGCCATATCGTGGGATATATTTTTGTACCAATCAGATGTCAACTTCCTGTTAAATGACAACTTTGTTTATTTTTAGCAAAAATTTTCAAACAAATTTTTGTCAAAGAATTCTCACCAACTGTTTATCGCAGATGCTTGAAATTTTTTACACAGTATTTGTATAGGCATGCTATATCGTGGGATGTATTTTTGTACCAATCTGACGTCAACTTCCTGTTTAATGAGTACTTCGTTTAATTTTAGCCAAAATTTTCAAACAAATTTTTGTCAAAGAATTCTCAGCAACTATTTATCGCAGATGCTTGAAATTTTTTACACAGTATTTGTATAGGCATGCTATATCGTGGGATGTATTTTTGTACCAATCTGACGTCAACTTCCTGTTTAATGAGTACTTCGTTTAATTTTAGCCAAAATTTTCAAACAAATTTTTGTCAAAGAATTCTCAGCAACTATTTATCTCAGATGCTTGTAATTTTAACACACTATTTGTTTTGGCATGTGATATTGTGGGATATATTTCTGTATCAATCGGACGTCAACTTCCTGTTAAATAATGACTTTGTTTATATATTTTTAGCCAAAATTTTCAAACAAATTTTCGTCAAAGATTTCTTAGCAGCTATTTATCGCAGATGCTTGAAATTTTTACACAATATTTGTATAGGCACCAATCGGACGTCAACTTCCTGTTAAATAAGTACTTTGTTTATTTTAGCCAAAATTTTCAAAGAAATTTTCCTCAAAGATTCCTCAGCAGCTATTTATCGCATATGCTTGAAATTTTAACACACTATTTGTTTAGGCATGCCATATTGTGGGATATATTTCTGTACCAATCGGATGCCAGCCTTCTGTTAAATGTCGACTTTGCTTATTTTGCATATTCACATCAGAGCGGGGGTATCACTAGTGAGCATTGGCTCACAGATATCTTGTTTCCCTTTGAGAATTCTGCTGTCTCAGGTGCTGGTCTTGTTATAGGTGGAGGAATTTCTACTGCTGTGCCAAGGGATTTTTCGTTGTCATTAAGTGCAACCTGGGGACAATAGTTCAGTGGTTCCCTTGTCTCCCTCGACGCTGTTGTTTTATTTCTTCAAATAAAATATGCACATGCATAATTCCTATAAGTTATAATAGTTTTTGTGTTCTGTGGTATAAGTTTGATCCAGCCCATGGAGCTAAAATCAAAAGGGTAACTTTTTGACATTAAGGGTACATGTTTGAGAATAACAGACCTTTTGGCTCGAAGATGTAATCTCCTCATCTTGGCTTTAGAAGTGACAGCTAATGCTCTCTTCCTCCGAGCAGCTAAATCTTTCTGAGCAGCAAGTCTTCTTGTGTATGTACCAGGAGAGAGTCCTAGATGCTTATTAACCTATCAAAAAATCATCAAATTTATCTTCATAGAACAACAAAATGGAAATTTTGTAATAGATCAAGTATATTAATTAGCTTGATTATCTATCATTAATATACATGTATTTATGAAAGTCTGAAAAAAGCATGCAGTTAAGAATTAGCTTTTTTATTTATTATTCATAACTGTCAAATTATAATCACAGATATAAATACCTGTATCAAGTAGCTTTCTCCCATGTTCTTCTGGGCAACACTAGCAGCTACTCTATACTCAATGGACCTGCTAAAGAGTCTAGGCTTTGGCACTTCTGAAGCTACCGACTTGTTGAAACTTTAATTCGCTTGTGTGCTTCCAAGGTTTGCCAGCTTACTGGCGTGCTTCTTCAGTTTATGGAAGGTATTTTCTAGATCTTGCTGGAGGACTTCATCTTCATGGAGGGCTTGCCATAATGAAGAGATGAATATTTTGAGGTAGTAGGATTTTTTTTGTGATGGCACCAGACTTCACTGCATTCAATGTGGTTGCCAAATGGATGCAGAGATAATGCTGAAAGGCCCTTTTCAATTCCATCTGGATTCCCTTGATTCTGGGAGATCATGTAATTAAAACATTTCTGGATGTATTTGATTACTTTTGAAGACAAATTTTTGTGCACTTTTTGAAGATTATAAAGAGAGTTTGATATGTTTTTCTTGATGTGGTTTTTGTCAGACATCTTCTGGATATTAGAACATATGCCATGAACTCGAGACATCACAGTTGTATCATCATCTGCAACCAGCCCTTCTATTTGCACTCCCTTCTGTACTGCTTGACCAATGAGATCTATTACCATGTCTGGCTCCATTGATTTGGAACTTCCTATATGCGCTCAAAAAAAAATACAAATGAAATTCAATGTTGCTCCTCAAGTACAGTTAGTATATCACACTTCCAGCCAGGAGATCTACATGTATTCCTAAGGCTAATATGTTTTATCCATACAGCCCAGAGACAACAACATTCATTGATAAAGTAATTAAACAATCCAAAAACAACAATCCAAAAGGCATATGAAGCAGCTTATACACAGATTTAGAAGGGGAAAGGGGGGGGGGGGGGTTACAGACCTCCCCTGGAATTTGAAAAGATAAAAAAAAATTACAATTAAACGATTTATAAGAACAATGAGTTAATTGTTATATTAAAGTGAAATGGTTTGACACCCCCTCTTCCCCGGAAAAAAATTCTTGATCCGCCCCTGAGCTATTAAGATGCTTAAGAAAATAGCACTATTTAATGAATCAGAAATACCTGTCCAATTCCTTTTGCAGTTATGTGGAGGGGGAAGCTAATTTCTTTCGGTAGCATTGTCACATTGTCTGCAAAATTTGTTCCTTACACTGTACCCAACAATTTTGCCTGTTTGGCTTCCTTTCATAGAGCAGTGACCTACAATACATGTATTTCCATATAATTAAGCTTGTTTATTTCAGACACACATTAAAGAAAGAAAGAACTTCAATCCTTTCTATTAAAAAAAATATTTTAATGAAGATAATTGCATCCGTGAAGAATTAAGGAAACACTTTCAGAAATTTATTTCACATGTACCAGTTAAACTGTCATAGGAACGACCGCTCCCTCTTTTTTGCCACGCGCCATCCACACTGACTGTATTTGAAGTAGACTGTTTGTTTCTGAGATGAATAAAAAAAATCACATAATACATTATCATAAACTTAAAAAATTAGGTAGTTGTGACATTTGAAATTGATAAATACCAAATGATTTCTCTTTTCACAAACAAGGAAATCATACAAAAATATACATCCGTACTTTGTGGTAGCTTCAAGTTCCTCTTGCAGAGCATCATTTATTGAAGATGAAGCTACTGATTCTGTGGCCTGTCCAACTTCTTCTTGTCTGGTGTACAAAAGAGTTTTGCTGATTGGGGGGATATTAAGTTCTGCCAGTATGCCATTAATCTGTGTGTATCCAACACCTGTGTGCTGGACAGCTATATAGAAGAAAATACAATTTTTTTGCAATGTTAGGGCTTGAAATGAATATATACATGTAGTACAATATTACAAAATGTGTATATGAAGTATACATGTTTAAAGAAATTTAAAGATTTACCCTTATTTTTAATAATACATGTATGTTTAATTACAAGATTTATCTATATCATTTAAACTTAAAAGGTTATTTAATTAACGAATTAATTTCCATAAATGATTACATGTAAAACAGTAATTATATAATTATAATGCATGAATTTAAATAGCTTTCGAAATATTTATTTTTAAATTACCTGCAGCCAACTTTCTGTTTACAACCCAAACACGACCATCATGTCTTTTCCCTGTTGGTATGGTATTCAAATATGTGCATACTGTATTTGAACAGGGTATCTTCAGCATTGCTGAGAGACCATGTGTTGTGATGCCTGTACAATGTGACAGTTGCAGTGGCAGACCACATTTCTTGCAAGCAGACAAAGCATCTGCTAGAACTCCCAGTTCTACTATCCTTCGACCACATCTCCAATCAGTTTCAAGTCTTGGGCACTCCCTTGTCTATTTCAAATAATTCCATTAAAATCATTAATACATGTACCGGTATATATCCAGAGAGAGAGAGAGAGAGAGAGAGAGAGAGAGAGAGAGAGAGAGAGAGAGAGAGAGAACAAAACGGATATAAAAGCAAATATGATATAGTGCATTTATTTAAATTCAATTTAGCATTCGATCCTTTTGTCTTATGAAAGCGGTACCTGCATTTATTTAAAGTTATGAATATTGATCAAATAATTTAAAAATAAAATACTTTTGTACCATCAGAAAATAAAATTAAATAATTGAATAAAGAATTTGAAAAATGTAATAAATGAAAGAAACAGAAATAATAGAAAAACAGTATACTGTGGAATCATTAAAATTCGTGGGGGCCAATTTTCGTGGATTGCTTAAATTTTACAGGTTCGAGGGGACATAATTACGTGTATTTTAGTATACATACAAAAGGATTATGATTTTATAGCCCTAGTTTATTAGTTCGTGGGGGTGTATATTTGTGGATGAGAGGTGCACAGGCACGAATTCCACGAAAATTGAGCCACCACGAAATCTTATGATTCCACAGTATATAGTTTTAAAAGTATGCACTCTGTTTAAGAGTTCAATAATATTCATAATTTATACAGCTAACGGGTTGCCGTAGTTTTTCTCCAGCGTCATTAGTTACACTTAATGCAGATACTGTTTAGACAATCTGATTTGAAAGCAAAGCTACTAATTGATACTTTCTTTAAATTAAGTTTCATTTTTTTACTTTCAAATTTGTTTTTCTTCCACTTAATATGAAAATACAAGTATTTGTTATTACCACTATACAATCGTCTGCCATACCCCGTTCACAGCACACATAGTTGACAGACAAACTGCAGCAGACGTTAAAATAGGGTTAGGCCTTATATTATTATGAAACATACTCTTTTTTAAAATTAACTTCCACAATAACTATGAATAAACATATATATTTCACTATATGACACTTACATTTTCGTTATAAACTACCTCGGGCGTGGAGAGGATATCGTCTGCGATGAAGTCGTCTTGAAAGCTCTGTGCACTTGTTGAATTTACCAACTTGACGTACGATTTCGGTTCGTTTTATTTGTTTTTTGAACGCAAAACGACCCTTTTTCCTCAGTTGTTCCATACCTTGTTTACATTTGACGCCCGACAATTTAGTTATGCAATGTCGTAAAATTTTACTGAACTTCGACAGATAAAATAAAACAACTAGTCTATTGTTACTTGGAGTGAATATTATATCTTAAATTCTCAAATAATAGATATGAACAATTGTTATTTTACAACTTCAATATATATGGAGACCCATTCACTGCAAAAAAACGTGAAAAGACTCCTTCCTTAATGAAAGCTTTCTTCCATAAGCACAGTTAGACTGGTAAAATAAGTCCATATGTTCAAAAATCACTGCTTGACCTCCTTTTCACTGCTTTGACCCCTGTACAACATAGCATACACCCTGTGTGTTGTGGTTCACATGGTGAATATGGAGGTGTAAACATACCACCTTATATAGCAAGATCTTTTAAGAGACCATAAAAAACCTTTTCCCATATATTTTGAAAAGATATAAGGCATTCATAAAGACATGGTTATTTTACCAAAAACATTTATTGATAAGATTAAATGATTATTAATAAATTGATTTTAAATATGTGACCCCCCCCCCCCCAATAATTGTGAAAAGGTTTTACTGATTCCTCCCCTTGAAATTGCAGTGTGTTATAGCCAGGTATTGTATGTTCATTTTTATGATGTAATGTTTAACCTGTTTCAATTCTACCTGCTGTGGGCTATGCAGTGTGTATCAGCTTGTTTTATGCAAACTTTTTCAGTGGTAGTAGTACTGGAGAAACAAGGCAAAATAGGAATCCAATGTGTGAATTGTTTTATGGACAATACAGAGCAGAGGGTACCAATGAAGGTATGTACAAACATCTAATTTTTACTGTATTTAGACACTTAATGTATTTAAAGTTTGAAAAACAACACATTTTGTGTTTGTGTGTGTCTGTGTGTGTACAACACTGTACAAAACTGAGAGAAAATCATTGTTTAACTCCATATACAACTGAAGGAGGTATGGGACACCTCCTTAATATGGCATTATTTTTTTTCAAAAACAAGCATTCTGAGAGTATTGTATAAGCAATACACGTCCCCTACGGATTTGTGGAAACTGTCAAAACAATGCACTGTTGTGCAGAATATCGAACCCGAACATTAAAAAATTGGAATATAAAAAATGAATTTTCTCGAAAATAAGTCAACCAGACGCTACAAAAGTGTAAACTTGATCTGTAGTTTGACATTTTGAAGCTGTTCAGCAAATTTCATATTATTCCTCAAATGCATAAAGAAAAAAAGTGTGGAAAACTGAAGTGGGACAGACAGACGGACGGACAGAAGGACAGACAGATGGACTGACGGACGCAGAGGAAAGCTATAGTCCCCTCCGGTGAAAACCGGTAGGGGACTAATAAGCAATGAAGTCAACTGCAACAATATGCTTTAACCTCAACTTGGCCCTTCTATTTGATTTTATTGTTTATTTCAAAAGGAAGTACATTACAACATGGAGGTGTCCCATACCACCTTAATTAAGCATGTGTTTTGTCTACTGGTATATATAATTATTGTGTGCATTCTCATTATACCCCACACAACAAAGTTGCGAGGGGTATAATGTTTTTGATGGTCAGATAGTCAGTTCTGTTGTATTGAACAGTTTGTAAGCACAACTTCTTAAACTGCTGCATGGAATTAGGTGAAACTTTATAGGCATTTAGGACACAATGTGTAGATGCGCCTATAACAAAGAATTTCTGATTCTTTCATTTTCTGGAAATTTCAGCCCTTTTGAGAATGTTTTTTGCTGTTGAAGAAATAGTAGCAGTGCAAATTTGCAGAAAGTTTTTCCAAGTTATGCCCTTTTTCAATATATTTTGTGTATTTAATGGATACCTTGGCATTCATTACATGCATCACATCAAGTACTTTAATAGGGGAGCATGCCATTGAGGTATGTGTGCTAAAATGCTCACTTTTTCTTTCATTCTGTAATGTTCAAAAGCCATGATATTCATTTTATGAAATTGAGGGGAGGGGTTTGTCAATATTTTGCAGCCATAATAGTTTGTACTCAGGGCTCAGTATTTATGGGGAGTTTGTTTCATTGTTTAATTGATGAGAAAAATCTTTACAGTTAGGAAAAAGAAATATGGCCTTGCTGATCATTAAGTTCAAGAATGATAATCAAGAAATGGAATGATTGTTATATATGTCATGAATCATATATCCTGAACTGATATAATGATCAGACGAGTTCTTTGGAATTGCCAGATGTCTGTATCAGAAACAACCAAAACACCAAACTAAACAAACAAATATTTAATAAGAAAAAAAATACATATAAGAAAAAAAAATAAATGAAAGAAATATTAAACCAGATTCTAACACACAGAGTCGACTCTAATTTCAATAACAAATCTTTAAATTGACTTCAAAACCAAATATTCTTTCCAAAATTTAAACACTTAAATTGATTCAAATATATTTAGATTTTCAAATAATTTCCTTAAACTTGTTTATCAACTTTCAAATCAATTTCACAAAAATATCACTACAATTATACGAGAAACAAATATTCAAAACAATGAAAGTGAAATTTTAATAAATTTCGTCACATTTCCTTTCCTGGTTCCTCGGTATATTTCCGGTGACTTTTCACCTAAACCCCGGACATCACATAGACAAACACACAGACACACAGACACACGGACAGATGACACAACCGTTGCTCCGGTACGTTAGGACACCACAACACAACACACATATACAAACGTCTCCAGCGTAGACCGCTCCCGGTCACCATACACCATACACGTACATCGACGCCACGTGTCCCCGATATGGATGAAAAATGGCGGGTCTGGCGCTCCGTACTCGTCTCCGACTTCGTAGTCACAATTCAGCTGGTTTAAACCGTCATCCCCTTTAACACAATTTCTTTTAAAATAGAATGGAATATACTTGAAACAATTTATCGTTAGTGTTCAGTTCTAAAATGACAATTTTCCATTCGAACACGTGGTTTTTAAAACTAAGCTTTCTAACATAGCAAACAAAACAATTAAACATACATAACATAAAAAAACAAACAAATACCTTGAAATTGGTGACAAACATACGGAAATGAACAAAGTAGGGAGAAGTTTCCCAATCTTGGTGACTACCACGTGCCTCTAAATAGACACACGTCCACTCTGCTGGACTGCACGGACTGGAGTGCGGTATTTAAAATTTACCGTGTACACGTCACTCCAGTGACAGGTTTAGAGAGTAAAAAGAAAAGCGGGAAATTCAAACATATATATTTACAATCATATCAAGTATGTTACAATATAGTTATTAGAACATAATATTTTTGATACATGCACCTATGAAATTAACAGAAATTGAAATGGCATTCCTTTGATGAATGCTTATATGGGTATAATGCCAACATTTATCATCATTATACCCCTGCAAATGAAGTTTAGGTGGTATATTGGTTTCAACTTGTCCGTCTGTCTGTAGACGCAACTTTGTCATAGAATTTTAGGGGGTGTATTGGTTTCAACCTGTCCGTCTGTCTGTAGACACAACATTGTCCCCCTATAGAATTTTTTACTACTGCATGAAACAGTCTGAACATTTGTGCATATGTTAATCACCATCTGAAGATGTGCACCCTCAATTTTTTTTAAGATCAGACAAGATTTAATGATTTTATGACGGTTTTCATTTTCCTTATTCTATATACTGTACACTGATGTTGAAAAGTAAGGGAGGTAATCCTTACAGATTTTATTAATTAATTAATATATAGTCACTGTATTAAAACACTCTAAAATATATTTATATATTAAATACACCCAGATGGAGGTTTTTTGTCTTTATGTCTTAACTAAATTTATTTTTTTTAAGTATTCTATCAACTGACAATGTCAAATTTTTGTTTGTCAATGATAAATTCTTAGGAGCAATAAGAACATCAAAGACAAGTGTGGCTGAATTCATTTGTCCCAAGAGGGCCATTATCTGAGGCATGGTTTAGATGGAGCATGAGTTGGGGGAAAATTGATAATCTGTAAAATGTGTGGTGGTTTTGGGGCTATTTTAAAACTGTTTCATGTGAACCAAAAGTTTCTATCATTATAAGGAAATAAATAATTTCATTATTAATAAAGAAGTTAACTATTTTTAGAAGTTGTTTAAATTTATTAGTCAAGTAAATTGACGAAGTGACCCTATAGGGCATTAATTTAACTGAAAATTAAAAGTACTGTCAGTGATATGATTGTAGTGTTTTGGCAATTTTAAAATTGTTTGTAATATTACATGTTCTTTTTTACATATTTTTACATAGTATGGTAATTATGGTAATGTTTTGGGAGTTAATTAAATTTAACAAGGTTATCAAATAAAATCAGTCCTATGGGATAAATTTTCTGATATGGAGTTCCATATTGTACCATAGGAGAACGTGAGAAAAATTTGAAACAACTAATTGCATCTGTCAAGACTCTTATTAGAAAGATATTGAAAGTTTTATCAACAGAAGAGCATTGCTTGGCTACCGGTATATCCATTTACTGCAAAGGGAGGGGTTATTGTCATTTTTGTTGGTTTTTCCATACCTGTTAACCTTTCAAAGCTAGCTGCTATGTGGGAGAATCTCCCTCTTACCAACTTGGCTAAGGGGAAGATTTTGCGTAAACGATGTTTTTTCACGTGAAGTGTAAATATATATTAAAAATACTGTTAGATATACCTTAATTATTTTACCATTGTAATTAATGCATTTGCAATCACTTTAAATTTTATTTTTTCTATGACATTGACTACCAGTGTGCAATTACAACTTGTGTTGCTGTACATGTTCAGAAAACTATTATTTTGTTTGCATGGTACAATACAAGAAGTCAGTAGTGTCACTTTTTATATTATTGTTCAGTATTGAACCATCACTGCATGCTGACATCTAGGGTAAACACAGCAGATTAATTTTTCGTATTTTGAATTTGCAGTGAAACCCAGTTAAGAAAATACTAGTAAATAATATTCATTAAAATTAATTTTTGCCTTATATAGGATAGATTTTTAATTCACAAAACATCATGTATTTCTCCAGTATCATTTAAAAATGATCTCTGTTGTAATGTCTATAGCATCCCTGTAATTCATAGTACCGGTGTCATATAATATTTGGATACCGCGAAATATTGAACCCGGGTTCAATATATTATGCGATATTATGAACCCGGGTTCAAAATATCGCTGCGATATCCGGGTTAAAAATATTATGGCCGCGATATTTTGAAACCCTCTCGAATTTTCATTGCTCTTGGAGAGGGGGTTCAAAATATTATGGCCGCGATATATTGAACCCCCTACCTATTTCCAATTCCCATTGGAAAGGGGGTTCAAAATATTATGGCCGCGATATATTGAACCCCCTACTGTTTCCAATATCCTTTGGAGAGGGGGTTTAAAATATTATGGCTGCGATATATTGAACCCCCTACCTATTTCCAATTCCCATTGGAGAGGGGGTTCAAAATATTATGGCCGCCATATTTTGAACCCCCTGCCTATTTCCAATTACCTTTGGAGAGGGGGTTCAAAATATTATGGCTGCGATATATTGAACCCCCTACCTATTTCCAATTCCCATTGGAAAGGGGGTTCAAAATATTATGGCCGCGATATATTGAACCCCCTACTGTTTCCAATATCCTTTGGAGAGGGGGTTCAAAATATTATGGCTGCGATATATTGAACCCCCTACCTATTTCCAATTCCCATTGGAGAGGGGGTTCAAAATATTATGGCCGCCATATTTTGAACCCCCTGCCTATTTCCAATTACCATTGGAGAGGGGGTTCAAAATATTATGGCTGCGATATTTTGAATCCCGCTCTATTTTTTTTTGCTATTGGAGAGTTCAAAATATTATTGTTTCCAATTCCCTTTGGAGAGGGGGTTCAAAATATTATGGC
This sequence comes from Magallana gigas, assembly GCF_963853765.1. Lineage (NCBI taxonomy): Eukaryota > Metazoa > Mollusca > Bivalvia > Ostreida > Ostreidae > Magallana > Magallana gigas. The sequence continues at coordinate 36,181,626 of NC_088854.1, forward strand.
CGCGATATATTGAACCCCCTAGCTATTTTCAATTCCCTTTGGAGAAGGGGTTCAAAATATTATGGCTGCGATATATTGAACCCCCTAGCTATTTCCAATTCCCTTTGGAGAAGGGGTTCAAAATATTATGGCTGCGATATATTGAACCCCCTACCTATTTCCAATTCCCTTTGGAGAGGGGGTTCAAAATATTATGGCTGCGATATATTGAACCCCGTACCTATTTCTAATTCCCTTTGGAGAGGGGGTTCAATAGCAATGAAAAATAGAGGGGGGGGATTCAAAATATACCGTAATGTCTCGTGTATAATACGCACTCGTGTATAATACGCACCCCCAAAGTTGACCAAAAAATGGCGAAAAAACAGCAGGTCCTATGTATAACACGCACCCCAAAAATGGCTAAATCAACGGCCGCCATTTCCCCCCAAACTATCGATGTTTCATATTAATTTTATAATCCATGCGCAATTTCTTTAATTTTGAGATCGGAACATAGCACAGACGATGAAAATCGACGGCCGCCATTTTCCCAAATAACTATCGATGTTTAATGATGAATTTTTAACCCAAGCGTAATTACTGTAATTTCGTGATCGGAACATGGCCTAAGCGATATTAGAGTCAAAGTTCTTACACTTTTAATTAAAAAGGACGGCACGATTTACATGGGCGGTATCAAATATCATTTGACACTTCGTAAAGAGTTTCTTACAACATCGGAGAAGTAGAAGATCATCATACGTAGAGAAGAACGGCAACCGAGCTTAGTGCTTAAAAGTAATAATGTTTGCAGACATAAACCAGAAATGATTTAATTGATTATAATTATAGTCAAACCCTATGATTGTTGTTTAAATAAACAGTGTGAAGAAACGTACGTATGTCGTATATCGTCATTATCAAGTCGTACAAATGATCGATGTAATTTTAGCAGTTTCTATGTAAAGCAATAACGTTTAACTGCATAACGGGACACAAAGTAATTAAGTTTAATAAAATCAGAATAATTGCTTATCTACATGCACTTGAAAACACCCTGTGAAGTCCGACACGAGAGAGGTGCATGCTTCTGACACCGGAAATTGTTAAACAAACATTGACCACGCGGCGAGTCAACAGGTGGCTGCTTACGTAATGGCGAATACACTGGCGATATTTAAACTTGTTTGATGCAAGAAATATTGTTAAGAGAGGAAAAATATTTCAATACATGGGGGAAAAAAAATTAAGAATAAGGTATTTCTGATGCAGTAAATTTAGTATACACTCATTCAATTTGCATAACACGTTATATCGGCAGTCACTACTCCCGTGGTATCAAGAATCAAGGCTTGAAAAAATGGGGTACAATTTTGGTCCTATGTATAACACGCACCCCCCACTTTTGATCAAATTTTGGCTGAAAAAAAGTGCGTGTTATACACGCGACATTACGGTAGCGGCCATAATATTTTTAACCCCCTCTCCAATGGGAATTGGAAAAAGGTAGGGGCTTCAAAATATCGCGGCCATAATATTTTGAACACACTCTCCAATAGCAATGAAAAATAGAGGGGGGTTCAATATATTGTGGCCAAAATATTTTGAACCCCCTCTCCAATGGGAATTGGATAAAGGTAGGGGCTTCAAAATATCACGGCCATAATATTTTGAACCCCCTCTCCAATAGCAATGAAAAATAGAGGGGGGTTCAAAATATCACGGCCATAATATTTTGAACCCCCTCTCCAATGGGAATTGGAAAAAGATAGGGGGTTCAAAATATTGCGGCCATAATATTTTGAACCCCCTCTCCAAAATATTATGGCCGCAATATTTTGAACCGGGCCCTCTCCAATAGCAATGAAAAATAGAGGGGGGTTCAAAATATCGCAGCCATGATATTTTGAACCCCCTCTCCAATGGGAATTGGAAAAAGGTTGGGGGTTCAAAATATCGCGGCCATAATATTTTGAACCCCCTCTCCAATAGCAATGAAAAATAGAGGGGGGGTTCAAAATATCGCGGCCATAATATTTTGAACCCCCTCTCCAATGGTAATTGGAAAAAGGTAGGGGATTCAATATATCGCAGCCATAATATTTTGAACCCCCTCTCCAATACCAATGAAAACTAGAACTTTTTTTGTCTTCAACAAAAAGTAAGGGCTTTTCGACAGCCCCAGTATCCCTTTTTTATTTAAAATGTCAAAAAAATATCTCTAATCTATTCCCAAATTTTCTGAACACCTTGGTATAACCAGTTGCTTAGATAGGAATTTATGAGTAGTGCAATGTCAAAAGAAAGATATCTCCAGAACTTTACAAGAAGCTACACTTCTAATTTTCAGAAGAATATTTTCAAAAAATCATTTCAAAGTAAGTATTCATTCCTGGGACTCAAAACTTGGTATGCCAAGAGTATTTATGCTCTACATTTTTGGAGAAAAGCGAGATAACTCTTCCAAAAAACAATTTTGAAATTTAAACAAGATATGATCTTTTGGCCTCCAAAACCCCTTTAAGGAGTCAAAAAGTGGCCCCTCGGACCATAATTTTTTAATTGTACTCTATACTCTGAACTCTAAGCCGAAAAGATATTAAAAATCGGATGAAAAATAAAAAAGTTACAGCTAAAGGGCTGTTTTCAACTTTGGCCCCTCTAGTTCCCTTATTTTTCAAAATTTTAATCCCAAAACCTTTTCCGGTCTGCGTATTTGGTCCTTCATTTTAAAAATTAAATATGAACATATTTACTGCAAAACTGTTTGAGAAAACGTGGCACGTGTGAATTCAGTTTATCATTAAAACACCCATAGACGATTTTTAATCAACTTATAAAACCGGAAGATGTGAATGGTTTCAAACGAAACTTTAAATATATGATAATTATGACAGTTTTAACATTTCCCATTCCTCATTTAACAAATTTGGTGGTAATTTCAATTTTTACTTTTTTCATCCCCCCTTTTTTCATAGTTTGAAGTCTAATATCTCGAAAACAGCAAGAGATAGAAAAAAGTTGTCGCTTACAATTTTGTATATCAAACTATGAAGTATCTAAATCCAAAATTTCATAGTTTATAATTAAAAAAAAAAAAGATACAAAGGTCCTTTTAATATTTTGTTTTTTGCATGTGTAAACAGGAAGTATATAGACCGGAAGTCCAAAAAGGGACATACAGGAGAACAAAAAATTGCTAAAAGAGTCCAACATCAAATTTTTATTTTTCGGTTCCATTTTCAAAAAATCGCTGACGAAACTTTGTCGAGAAGAATAATAATAATAAAACAGAACGAAAACAATAGGTCTTTTCGACCGAAAGTCGAAAAGCCCTAAATAGAGGGGGGTTCAAAATATTGCGGCCATAAAATATTTTATGGAGGGGTTCAATATATCGCAGCAATATTTTGAACCCAGGTTCAATATATCGCGGAGTTCAAAATATTATATGACACCGGTACTATAAACTTTAAAAACTCTTGTGAAATGCTTTTACACTTTTTCCTCGAGCTTCACTTTTATTGGTAGCTTGTATAAACACTCAGTGTTCCAAACTCACTTTGATTTTTACAGACCGTGCTGGCCAGACAGAATTAGTCACGGCTCACTGCATGTGGCTTGGGTGCTTTAACTGTGCACCTGTTAAGTGACACCACTGGCTGTGTATTGTTTTCTTCGGTGTTACAGAGTAAAATCAAGATGTTTTAAGCTTTCACTTATTTTTTTTATAAGGCCTATGCATAACTAAATACGTAACTGATTTAAGTCAAAACCGGAAGTAATCGTAAAAAGTAAACTGGACTACAACACCATGTCATACTATGATCATGGTAGACAGTACTTGGATGGACTTTGATATATTCAAGCTGCACAGCAGCTTTTTGAGCTCAAAATCAGAGAAAACCCCGCGAAATTTGCATGTAAAGATTCAGAATTGGGGGGAGGGGGGTGGGTATGGGGAAGACAAATACGATTGCGGGAGAAATTTGTCTCCCGCACGGGAGATAGGTTGGATGCGAGAGATCTTAGATTTTTAGGCCGTTTCGCGGGAGTCTCCCGCGCAATTATTATTATTATTATTAACAGGTATGTTTTTCTTTATCATCAGATACATAAATTTGTAATTGTATTACTGTTATACATATGTATTTACAGTGAAATTCTGACAATTTTGATTTAAATTTTTCTTTGTTAACTAATTTTTTTTTACAATTCTAGAACTTTTTTTATTTGTATGTGTTCCAAACCTTTATTATTCAATTCAATTATTTGTAGACAAAGTTTGTTGATATACATTTACACGTAAATGGATAAAAAAAAATACGCAGATGGGATCTTACAGAAAAAAAACCCAATTATGAAGGAAAACGTTCTTGCCAGCTTTTATAATATATATCTGTACAGTGTAATTAATATGGAGTAAACAACCTTAGAAAGTTGTGACCACTCACATCCGAAGAAACAAACTTCTTGTGCATCACAGTTTTACAATAATGAACATTCTGAGTCGTTAGGAACGCCTAAAAACAAGACTGTTGTAAATTTTAATATAATAAACACCTTTAACCGATTTATTTGAGCTATAATCCTTACTAAGTTCTGTTTACGATGTTTACACGTTGATCAATTTGATCGTTATTGCCGACTTCATCGTCGCTTCTTCGGCAATATCATTGTTTTTTTCGAAGAAGGTCGCATGTGACTTCACTGTACCACGTGACACGCTATCTAATGAACAAGTTTTTAAACGATCTGGGCTATGATTTAAATTGATATTATGGCTAATTACGACTTTTATACCGTTAACAAACTGTTAGAAGTAATTATTAGATACACAAGGAAGCCGAAAAATGTAAAATGTCCCATACTTTAGAAACATGCGATATGTCCTTTAACTATCGTGTATTAAGAAATCAAGAACAATTTTAATTCTATTTGTGATGCATGCTGAAACAATTTTGTAGGTCACATTATGGAGAGATATTGGATGCCAATTAGTTATTTATTCTCTTGGTTTATCCCCTTTTGGCAGTATAGATATAATACCTTGTTTTTGAGTGACTGAAAGCTCGCCAACATCAAACCCCAAATTTACTGATCTTATAAAAAGCATCCAAGATCCTTCCAAAAATTTTTTAAAAAATTCTATAGTAAACCCATCACTCCCTGGACTTTTATTGTTTTTCATGTTTTTTTTATGCCAATAAGGCTTCCTCATTAGTTATGTAACCCCCTAAATTATTAGACAGGTTTTCATCAAGTAGTCTAATGTAATTCATTCTTTATCATGGCAGGAATATAAATTTTTATAAAACGTCTCAATTTCATCTAAAATATCTTCCTGTGAGGTAATAACAGTACCATTGCTGCACATAAGTTTGCTAACAGTTTTATTGACATAATTTTTTTTTTTCTAAACTAAGAAAATATTTTGTTTGCTTTTCACCTTGTTCAGTCTGTAATCTTTGTTCACCTGTGTTTCTATTTTTAAACAAAAAAATGGTGTGGATGGAGAAAAATGAAATTAAATAATCAAAATAATATGTTATTTCAACATATTTTGAAGGGAAAGGATTTAGCAATGAAGAAAATTTTGGTCAATTTCCTCTACAAGTGAATGGTTTCTGCGACATTCATGAAAGTTTGGAGGCCGCCACAGCTCAAGGTGAAATTGAGACAATCAGCAGAGATGCTACACAAAAATCAGGACAAGAGGTAATGACTTGCATAACAAGTATCGTCAGGTAACAATTTTTTATATTTAACTTCTTTTGGAAAACTACCAGGCCAATTATAACTAATTTTGATTTTGAAGCATCACTAGGACAACAGGAATCTAAATTTTAGTATTAATGACCTTACAACTCCCGGAGCCTCATCGACTACACATGGTTTTATCAAACAAGACACAAACACTATCACGTTTACTAAATAACCCTTCTTGTGTTCAACAGTTTATGAATATCAGATTTTGAGTTGATCAATGTTTGGTTTAATAGATCTAAACAAAAATCAAAAATATATAATTGCATGAGACATTAATTTAAGGCAACACTTAAATTATAGCTATTTTATATTTAGAACATATATTATCTTACTTTAAATTTTTAATAATGAAGAACACGAATGGTTGACAACAAAGTAGAGAAAATATTTAAAAGTCACTCAAATCTTCAATTTTTTTTCATTTAAAAAAATTATTTGACATGAGAAAACTCTATGACTGCATGCACAAAAATCTCTGAAGAGGCTGATATCTTCAAGAAAAAATAACATTTAGCTGTGTGACATATGCCGGTAATTAAATTAGCATAAAATGAGTGCTAATTTTATTCCAAATTTGAGTTAATTTGGAAAATAATATTAAAGGAGGGGAGTTCACTGAGATTTTAAATTTTAATTCATGATTTTGAAGCTCTTTGTTTGAAGCAGCCATATTGGACGCATGATAAAAGGGTCAATCTGAGATCAATTTGTTTGTTGTTCAACTGTAAGTTTATGTCTGAAGAGAATCTTTGAAACATGCAAGATATATTGGTGCCAATTTTGTGAAGTAAATTGAGGTTAAATGTATGTAGGTAAATATATGATTCATTTTGAAAAATAAATTGTATTCTTTCTTTAAAAACATTTTCCCCCGGTTTCAATTGTTTGCAATTTTCTTTTTACTAACCATGCGTATTTGAGTGTCAAGCTTCAAGTAATAAGGAAGATACAGAGCTTTGCTCACAATTCTATCTTTGTACACAGACACCCCTGCGAATGTTTATGTTATTTAAATTTAGACCACATGGTTTTATTTGACCATTTTAGTTTCGCAGTACAAATTGTGCCATGTGTTTATAGTTTATTTCCTAGAATCTAGGTAGTTGTAGTGAAATATAAAATCTTGACATTTATTGATTTTAAACTTTAACTCCATAAATTGATGGATAAAATGAGTTCTAGAAATGAATGTGACAATAGAGAACATAGGTTTTTAGCTCACCAAACGAAGTCAGTGGGAGCTTATGCTATACCTCCGGCATCGGTGTCCAGACCTGGTTAAGGTTTTTGTTTCAGGTTCTGTATCTATAAGTTATTACTTGTCCTACTTTCATCAAACTTGCATGGATGGTGGATCTGATGATACTGATGCACCTGGCATGCTTCAGTGCTGAATCTGAGCCATAGGTTTCGGATGCTGGAGGAGGTTAAGGTTTAAAGAGCTGGTTAAAGTTTTTGGTGCAGGTGCCATTTGATGATTATATCTTAGTTATTACTGGTCCTAACTTCATTAAACTTGCATGGATGATGTGTTTCATAATGCTGATGCCCAGGACAGGCTTGAATGCTGAATCTAAGCCATAGGTTTCAGATGCTGGATGAGGTTAAGTTTTTTGGAACAGGTCATATGTTTAATAGATAATAGTACTACTGTAGACATGGAAAACATCACGGTGTTTTTAATTTCACTATGTTCACGGTCAGACAATTTTCTATGAACATTAAACCACCGTGAATATTCACTGTGTATTTGCAATCTCCGTGTATGCCGCCATTACAGATTTTATTGATAGATGATAAGTGGGGCTTAAATTACCACTTCCCTATCGTAATTTTAGCACTTTTAAAAACGCAAGCAGAAATATAATGTATAATTAAGGTTAATTAAACAACTAATCATGACGGAACATTCGATTTACCTGTATCTTTTAACACCCCTCAGCTCTGCGGCCCTATCGAAGCCGTTGTTGAGAAGACTTGCGCTAAGTGCCGCTTATTATTTCTGACATCTCCGTAGATTCCTGTACACCAAGAGGGTTGTTTGCGATTGGCATTCATATTGAGCAGTTCACTTTGAAGATTACTTGATTATAAAGTCGTACATTTTTTAAACATATTACTCCCCCCCCCCATAATTTTCATGCTCAAAATGTTGGATTTGCAGTATACAATAGTGCTTATTATCATCGATAAAATACTTTAAATATTTTGTTGATAGTTTTTAAAATGTATGGTTATATGTTCATTTCATATCATATATGTTTTTCAATCTTCATTTAAATTGAAACCGATTGGCCGTGAAATTAAAAACACAGTGAAAGGTACTAACACAGGAAATCGTGAAATTTTAGACACATAGAATTAAAGACGTTTACAGTATTTCAAACTTGCATAGTTGAATTAACTTTAATATGAATGAATCGCAGAGGTAGCTTTAGATGCAGTCCATTTTAAGCTCCATTATCAAGGATGCTGAAAAAAACTTGTACATCACTCAAACCTACTTGATAGATGCGTTTGTTGTTAAATGATGTAACATGATTCCTGTTGTATAGTACTCTATGATATGAATACACCATCGTTTTATATGATACGATATTAGATGTATATCATACGAGGGTCAATCAAAAAATACGAAGACTTTTGCCATAACTATGTTATTTAACGTCATAATATTACTAATTTTAGTAGACATAATTTAGCAATTGTTTCAAACAATTTGAAATTAAAAAAATTCATATATTCCTTTATTTCTAAGAATTATATAGAATCTAATCCTGCAAAACTGAGGTCACGGCGCACGGTCAAACTTTGTGTTGTGTCAACAATAAAACATATTATGTCGAAAGTAATATCTCCATAAATTGGGCTTCAATCCAACAAATATTGAAACCTTAAATCAAGAATAGTCATGATATTCTACGAACCAAATAATGACGAGATATATACATTTGTTGAACAGATATCAGTAACTAAAGACATACAGTCCTATTTAAATTTGACTAAGAACATCACGGCGCAACGAAAAGTATAAACAGAATGGATCTTACTCGGGAAAAAGCTGAAAAAAACTGTGAAAATGCTCAGTGGTAGAAAAAATAAGTCAAAAATTATTTGCACCTTTGTGATTAACTCTAACACATTTTGTGGGGTTGCTGTAAAAATGTATTTTGAACATCAAACAATACGAAAAAGAGTAGAATGTTTGTAAATATTTGATGGAAAAATAAACAACGTCATCTGACATTCAAGGATGTCCTTACTGTAAACGAGGAGACATGCAGTAAAAAAAAAGAGAAAACTTCGAGGAACTAAGTTATGATTATCGAACAAATGTGAATTAATTAGATGTCAGGTAAAATATTGTCGATTTAAATTGTATGGTGAAAAGTACCAAAGATAAGAATAATATAAAGATTGGGTATTTCTAATAACTCAGTGTGTGTCTTGACGTCATGTTTTCAACGTTACCGTGCGCCGTGGGGACAAAACATGTTGATTTTAAAATCGGGTAACAAAAATACCTTTTTATCAAATCGAATGAAACTTCGTATATCAATAAAATAAATATTGTTGCATAAATTAATCTGTTAGTTATGACTTTACTGAAAAATATATGATAGACAGCCACATCGTCTTCGTATTTTTTGATTGACCCTCGTATATTGTAAAAAGTTATATAATACCATATGATACTGTATCAATTTTTTAGCTGGGTTTTCCAATGGAAAAATCCGGTTATTAAAATGGTAGGTAGGAGGGCTGCTGCCAAACGGGTACCCTCATTGTACGGATAACGCCTCCTACAGTTTTCAATATAGGAAGTTGTTCTTTTGTAGATCAATTGTACATATATCAGAGGTGTGCATATTGCTAGGGTTTTGATTTCTGATAAGTAATGAAAAAAATACCAGCTTTTGAACTTAATCATTTTTTGGCAAAATATTGCATATTGGTACTCCATTTCACTGGATACGGTAGGTAGTGTTTATCAATTCAGGATTGACAACAATTATGGATTCAGTTCACATAAAAGAAAACCCGGTTTGTTGTCACATTGACAGCTTTTCACTTGTTTGTACATTATGATACGATATTGTAGCACGATTTTGTTAAGTATAGTATTGTATATTATGATACAATATTTTATAATATATACTTTTTTATCACATGCTATTGTTTCATATGATATTGCAATACAAAATATTGTATCATATGATGAATTATGATATTGTATGAAATATACATATGAAAAACGTACCATACTGTGTGAGAAAGGTGTCGTATCATACAAACTGTATATGATGTGGAAAGCGTGTGAGAAATGTACAGATGGTGTAGTAGTGCGTTTCAGTGTCTGTATCAAAACCTGACAACTATTTAGGCATAGTGTGCACAACACAACACTATTATAGAAGTACAACAGAATTTAGTGTCATGTTAACTTAGTCATATTATAATTCTTTGAAGAAATAAAAGGCCATCTGAAGGATTGCTTGGGGCTACTTTGAAATCCTTGCCTGTTTATAGGCACCAAAATCATTGTTATGTTGTGCTTAAATTCAAATTGTCATTTTGACACTTCAAAGTTAATATGCTTTTTTATTTTATTTTCAGCTGTGGTTTACAAAGCTTCCACCTGTGTTGACCTTTGAATTTTCACGTTTTCAATTTAATCAACAACTAGGAAGACCAGAAAAAATACACAATAAGATAGAATTCCCTCATGTAATATATATGGATAGGTAATATATATTTTATGTGAATTACCGTTAATGTATTATACATATTTTCTGGCGATGAGGACAATGACAAGTTTATCCCGAGGTGGACAATATTGGACGACCTCAATATTTTGACATATATATCAAAATAAATAAGAAAATAAAGTATGATTTTATAATATTTTTCTTTCCAAAATTGTGACCTAACTCTCACTGCGCAATGGGTTAGAGTGTTAGCTGCAAATCTGTATGACATGAGTTTGAATCCCACTGGGACTTTTATAAATTTAACCTTTCCAAAAGTTTTAAAACACAATTTTTGGTCAGATACCATTTTCTAATTACCTACTACTATTGTCTGTCGTCTGTCTGTTTTACCGTAAACTTTTCACACTTTTGACTTCTCTAGATCACTGGGCCAAAGAAAGTGGGTGCAGAAGATTGTATGTTTGCATTTAAATTCAGATTTAAATGTCTTAAACCTCAAAATGCTACAGGGTCGGACTAAAATTGATTATTTAGATATTACAAGAAGAAATCTTGAGAGCTGAAATACAAATATTCTATTATAATACAGTAAAACACGCTTATAACGAAGCGCTGGGGACTTGCATATTTACTTCGCTATAAACATACTTCGTTATATTGTTTATAACGTAGTATCTTCAAACCAACAACTAAATTCGCTATAAGCAAAAAAAATACCAATCAACTCTAAACATGTTTTATTGACAGGAAATGTTTAGTATTCAATGCAGGATTTTATTTTGAACAAAATTCTTGAATTTTTGATTGTTTTAAGCCTAGAATTTGCTGTTTTTTCTAGTGTTTATTAATATCAGAGAATGCTTTAAACACAGAGTCGGGAACATTCTCGGATCGCTCTATGCAAGCCTGCACCATCTGTATGTAGACTTGCGCTTGTTTTGTGGTTATTGAGACGTCTGCTGATGGTTCATTGTCAACAGGTTCGCTGTCATCGCCGCTAGATTCGTCGTTGTTAGTAACTGCATCGATAATTTGATCATCAGTCAGGCTTTGGACGGAAACAATTTCTTTGTCGATGTCTACGTAATCTTCCATACTCATTTCATATGCGCATGCTCTCATGAGGTCTGCTAAGGGAACATCGTCGTCACTGTCAGAGTCAATGGTTGGTACACGTACCAACGGTAGATCATCCTCTGGGTCAAAATCTGTATCTTCAATAGATCTAGATCGTCAATGATAACAGAAACCCAGCTTTTTGGAAGCATCATGGGACACACAAACTTGTCACGGCTTTGCATGCATTAAAAAGCATCCTTATTGCACGCAAAACATGCACCGCAGGTTCCACTTTAGCTATACATGGCACTAAATAAAAAAACGAGAAAAAAAACACTAATCAATTCTAGTATGCAAGACAAATATCTCTCTCTCTCTCTCTCTCTCTCTCTCTCTCACACACACGATGAATGATTAAGTTATTTCTATCCTTTACAGAATTTTTAATCATACATAAATATATCTCACCTCAAGGATGTAAGCGATTAAAGACTGTCTGTATTTGACCTTCATGTTGTATATGATTCCTTGGGCCATGGGCTGTAATTTGCTGGTAGTATTTGGTGGTAAGAACGCAAATTTTATCGCACGAAGGTTATCAACTGTGGGGTGGGCAGCGCAATTATCAACAAACAAAAGAATTGAGCATTTCTGGGAGAACATTTGTCTATCAACAATCCGAAGCCATTCAATAAATATATCAGAAGTCATCCAGGCGCGATTGTTTGCCCTGTAAATGGCATGTAGGGATTTCACACCTTTAAAGCCTCAGGGATTTTCATATTTACCAATAACCACGGGTTTAAGAAAGTTGGAACCGTCCATATTTGCACACAAAAGAACTGAAGTCTTTCTTTGGCTTTTTTCCCACCATAAAATTTTTCACCTTTTAATTGTAATGTTTATTTGGAAGTAATTTATAAAATAACACGGTCTCGTCTGCATTAAATATGTCTCTCGGCTCATAATTCTTTATCAAAGTCGGCAATTTTGTCGTCAGCCAGTTGTTTTCCAAATCAGCATTTACCTCCGCTGATTCTCCGCTGATGGATCGGGACACAATGCTATGTAGAGTTTTAAACCTTTCCAACCAGCCTGTGTTCAGATGGAATGAGATATCACCGAGTCGTTTTGCAAAATCTTCTGCTTTTGTCATTAGCACAGGACCTGATAACGGAACATTTTGAGCATGTTTTTCCTGAAACCACTTAAATAAAGCTTCTTCAAATTGCGTATGTGCTCCAGAACGATGCTGTTTTCTAGAAGGAGACGAAGAATCAAAGTGTTTCAAAATAGCATCACGATTTTTAAGAATTGTACTGAGAGAGTTTGGTAAAATGCCGAATTCACTTCCAATATCTTTTTTTGCTTTTTTCCCTTCATCCACCGCCAAAATTATTTGATATTTCGTTTTAAGTGAAATAGCTTTCCGTTTTCTGGACGGCGAATCCATGTCTCATGAATGAATGAACAGAATAAAATTTACCCGAAAACCCAAATCATCATATGAAAACAGTTCATTTAAAACTGCCCATATCGTTGATAGTTTGAGAAAACAGTTCACTTAATGTCAAAATTATCCCGCTTGGGGCCTCTATCAGAAATATTTAAAGCTAGTGGGAAATAACAGGTTCTATTTATAGTACACATTCTGATGTTTTATAAACGTTGTTTATTATTTTTAATTGGCATTTTCAAAAAATGAATCGTGCAACAATCTCACTTTAATCTATATTGATAATGAATTAATTCATTTGCTAATACGACACAAGCGGACACCTGTACTAGCTGCTGTGTGTGTCCATGTGGAAATGTGTGAAACCAATCTTCGTTTGCGTGCATCCAGATGAAAATGTGTGAAAACACAACTCAAGAAAATCGCTATATACAATGGGAAATCTGTGTTGTTTTAGCTAGAGGGCATTAAAAACTACTTCGTTTTATCCGTGAATTCGCTATATTCAACTTCGCAATAAAAAGGAATAAAAATTATTAATTGATAGAATTTTGGCCGGGGAATTACGAGTGATTCGCTATAAGCCTCAATTCGTTATAAGCGTGATCGTTATAAACGTGTTTTACTGTACTTACAAGCTTTCTGAAAAGGACAATGAGGGTAAAAAAAAATGCAGTAAATTTCTAATTAAATTCGAGGAATTAATATCTGTGTAAAATTGCGAGAAGCCCGTCTCGCCAATTTTAAAATCTCGCTTTTAATTTCTGGATATATGTAAAGTACATGAGACTATGATAAAATTTCGGCATTCGTGATTTTTTGTTCTCGCGATTTAATGGGAAATCGTGGAATCGCGGAATTAAGTACTTGGCGCGTAAAATAGGGAATCTACAGTAGTTATATTTCAAATGTTAATGCATATCTTTTTCAGAGATGGCTTCAATAAAATTAGAAAGGATTTAGTTAAATTTTAATTACTTCCTTAAAACCTTCAATCAGATCACCATTACCAATACAAGGCTTTTTAAATATAATTGATCAAATTCCAACTACTTTGCAGATCTAAATAATTAAGTTATAAATTACATTTGAGAATATACATTTATTGAGTTTTTTCAACAATTTTGTTATCATTGATATGTTGGGACCCAAGATAACAAGATACAGTCCTGTGACATAATTATTCACCACTTCCAAAATGGCTGCCCAAAATCGCAAATCCACTTTGGGAAGTTAAAAACTTGTTAGTTGTTTATAAAATTAAATTTTTACTTCAGTATTTTGTCAGATTTGCTTTCATCCTTATTACCTCCTTTAGTGATCCTGGTATTGAATTATAGATTTCTCTAATATACTGTTTTTTACTATACCAACATTTATTCGCGGCGACTTTATTTCGCAGTTTACTTCCAATAAACTGGCTTATCCCTAAACCCTTATCCAGACCTTTATTTTGTTATTAGAACCATATCATGCAATAAAAACTGGTTCGCTGCAAGAAATATTCACCACGACGAGGTTCTTGCGAACATCACGAAAAGTTCTCGCACGCGAATAAAAGTTGGTTTACAGTAACCAAATGTTCTCTATAATGTTTAAATCTGGTGATTATACTGGTCATTTTGTTGTATTGATATCATTAGCTCACTTGAGCTGAAAGCTTAAGTGAGCTATTCTGATTACATTTTGTCTGTCTGTCTGACGTCTGTCTGTCTGTCCGTGTTTACGAGAGTGCATGTATTGGGTTCTTTTTATACTTAATTGGTACTAATTGGGTACTTTTTTCTTATTGGGTATACCCAAGAGGAAGTGTCGCTTAATCTACTTAAAATGCCTTAATTGGGTACATGAAAGTTAGTACCCAACAAAACTTAGACACTGCGACTTGTCCAATAAAGTGTCTGAAAAAGTTGCTTCTATGGACGCACCATGTATTCGCTTCTATATCATACTTTCGGAACACTAAATTTAGCTAAGCTGCGGTCATAGTAACTCCCGAGAGTTCCGAAAAGCAACCTCCGTTAATCTTGTTCTTTCAAGCGTTTGATATCACACACAACAACAATGGCGTCTGCAAGGCATAGTGAGCACGAGGTCAAGATCCAAAAAGTAAGTTTCTTGATTTATTCACACTTTAAAAATAAGTCTTGCTTTGATACATTTTGTCAAACATAAGGATATTTTACTTTATTAATCAATTTTGAACTACATTCGGATAATTATAGTAATAAAAGGACTTATGTGTATTTCGAATTTCCTCTGTCTTGATCGTCTTAACATACATTGAATAGCGGATGCCCTTTTTATTGAAAGTAAATTCAATTCAAAACCACCATTGTCCTAGCCTCTGTTTTTTGCAAAGTTAAACCCGAACATGCTGGACTTCACGCACGAGTGACCTGAGACAATAGACAATACAGTTAAACACTATAGAGAGGCCCAAGCTGAGGGGGTATACACAGCTGTCCTGTTAAATGGGTGATTTGACACCTAATTACTGGTGCAATAATTTGATAAATAACAACTGTATTATCTCCTTGAAATAAGTAGGCCAATTGTACAAGCTAGATTAACACTGAGACATCGTAAGGTTATCTAAAAAATAGAATTAACACAAAAGAATATATTTTATGGAGATAATTTGAAATTTCAACACCGAGGCACCTAAAACCATGATTTGACTAAAGAAACGTTTTAATAAAAAACTAGATGTGAAGTTTTCCTATTCTTTTCTAAGCTTTTAAGCTATCGTCAGATTAACCAGAATTTTCTCTGTTTCCCAAAAAACGTAACTACACTTCTTGAAGAATGCAGAAACTTAATTCATAATAAAAGATTGCAATATTGTTTTGCAGATTTTAATGCCACTTGATTTTTAAAAAGCCTAAAATAACAATTTCAATATCCAAATTTCTGTGGTAAAAAGGGTTTAATAATTTTGCCATCAGTTGTCTACTTATTTTCTTTTGATTGAGAAGTGGACAGGCATAGTCTACACTCATGCTATGCCTGTCTACTTCTCAAAAGAGAATATTGTCTACATTATACATGTCCTATGATTCATTACTGGATACAGATGTGTTCAAGTTTACATATAGCCTAAATGAAATAAAGAATTTTTAATGCATTATACTTTAAAACTAGTCAGACTGTTCTAAGGGATGAAAATAAATGTAAATCAATGTAAGAGAGAAAAAAAAAATGAAAATAAAATATTGAATAACACTTAATATGTGAATGCAAAAGCAAATCATTTTTTGTACAATAATATTGTTTCATTACAGATCTTGAGGTCACATTTGATTACGATGCAAAATTTTCCTTAAAATACGCTTGTTTCCAAGGATTAATGATTTATAATATTACCGCAAAAAAAGGTGCCTCTTTCAAGGTTTTATAATATTTACCGCAGAGAAAAGTGCCCTTTTCACCATTATTTAACATGCCCTTTTCAAATCCTAGATTTAACACTATACCAGGCTATATATTAAAAACTATATTATTTATGAAAGTGAGAAATCGTAAATGTGGATTATGAATTTTTATACTATGCTAACATCTTGTATATTTTTGATGATGAATACACTGTTGGGTAAAATAATTTTAATAAATCGCTTGTCCAATTTTTTTGTTGGATATCGTGAATCAGTAAGTCCATTATAAGTATAAATATAGAGATATATTTGCATTTTTATTATGCACAGGTGGATCAACTACCAAGAGAACAAAAGATGTGTTAATTTTAAGGTAAGAGCATATAATGATAAGTGCCACATTAAATATTTTACTTTCTGTAGTAAATTGAAGGTAAAGAACATGGCGGTAGCGTGTTGTGAGGACCAAGCTGCTATGATTGTTGGTATCTTACACTTGTAAATTCATGTGTATTTGTGTGTTTGCATTTTAAACTCTAGATTAAATGGCCATAAAGAGACAAGAAGTTTGGTTTCTATGGTTAGAACACTGACAGGTGTACATCAAATAAATAGTGAATGTAACCTTGGCTTGAATATAAGCAGAAGCATGACACAATGATCAAGCCTTATGAAAAAATTTTTAATCGATTTCCTTGTATTTCAGGAGATGCTGTAACTCTTCTCCTGGATGGGGGTGTTTGGTGGCCAGGAGCATGTTCCTTGACGGAAAAAAGTAAGTGTATGTAATATTTTTTTTGTGCTTTTTTTCTTATCTTAGAAACATCTTAATGCATGTTATCTTCAAGTGAAAAGCACATTAATTTGCTATTTCAAAAGTTTTGAGAAATGGATTCCTGTATTTAATTTTCTCAATATTTCAGTGTGAATGCAGACAAAGGAAAAAAAATTGTAATGAACATTTTTTTACTGCTTGCTTGTTTGCACCATCATAATTATATTCCTTTGATGAACAGTTAGATGTAAACCATTTGTTGTAAAGGTGTTTGAAAATTTGGTTTCTGGAACTTGATCAATTGGGAAAAAAGCACTTTTCAGTTGCAATTAATTGAATAAAACTTTCTTGTAGTGATAGAAGAAGAAGACATACAGGAAGATGAATAAGTGGATACATCTTTTCGAGGAAAGAAAACCTCCTCATCTAGTAAATATTTTTTTTCTTCATATCATACCACATGACTGATTTGAGTTAATCTATTATTTCAATTAACTTTTCTAATTTCAAACTCCATCCAAACAGGATATTATCAGTCAAACTTTGTGTGCAAAGTAATTAATTGTAAATGAGGCCAAGTGTGTGTTTCAGTCCTTGTTAAGATATGATTTGAGTTATTTTATTTTCTATCTTTATTTAATTAACATATTTTATGTGACGTACAAATTTGTTTCATTGCAGCATGAATGAAATGGACGGAGGCTGAACTGGAGGAGGTTAAGGAATATTTCAGAGAATGTCTGATCTCGATCACCACTCCAGGAAGAATAACTTGCAATATGTGGATAGAGGAAAGCAGAGCTAATATAATAAGCTATGGGAAACTCTAAAGAAGAAAGTGTGGAGTCTGCCCCCCCCCCCCCCCCCAAAAAAAAAATAAAAAATAAAAAATAAAACCACCTTGACAGTTTTGGGTCTAAAACCTACAGCAAAACTTAATTATGTAATGATGTTTGTTTTCATCTTCCTCCTTGCTCTTATTACAGTGAATTTTTATTTTTTTAGTTTTGAGACAATTTTTTTTCATTTTCATCACCGTTTACCATACTTTTCACTGAAATTGAATCAATGGTAATTTCTTTTATTGTTAGAAAGACATGCATTGTATCTTTTTAGAAAGGATGTAATCAGTTTGAGAATGTTATCATTCAAAAGTACATTTTCATTTAATTGGACATTTGATGAGAATTTTGTTTGATCAAGTCAAATTATTGCAAGATTGCAATTTATTTAGCAGTATGGTAGTATAAAATTATTTGTAGTATTTTCATGGATTTTCTTCATTTGATGAGAACTTCTTTTATTAAAGGAACTGATTGCCAACTTTTGTAACTAAGGACTTGATTTATTTAAGACACCGTTTGCCCTTTGTCATAAATATATCTTTGTATCAAAGCCTAGATTATTATCTTTCTGTGTTTTGAAGACAAAAACAAAAGAAAGTTGACACCTCTTAGTTTGGTAATTACATATACTTTGTGGTAGATGAATTGAAGGTTTGTGGACAAAATATTTTCATTATATTGCTTGAATTTTCTTGAACTGTGGCCATGTTGCAATTATTTAAGATCCATGCTTAGAAAAATTGTTAATTGCTAAATTGTCATTTGCATAACAGCCAGGTAGTTGCAAAATGATGGTATATGTACCTTGACCTATCATAAATTGATATTTGTAAAGGTTTCTAGACCAGATATGTAGTGTTCAAAAAATATTTGAACTATTTAATGCTTATAATGCTTATGAATGCCAATTGTTTTTTGAAAAATAAAAACGAAATGTTAAAATCCGTGAGATTTGCTTCTTGTGATTCAATGTGGTTATAAATTCCTCGTATTTAATTAGGAATCTTCAGTACAAAACAAGGGCTATATAAATGCCCTCTACTGATTGGGTTGTATTCTAATGCAGGAGAACAGATATTGAAGAAAAATGCCGACAGATGTTCCAAATATCTGTTAAGTTATATATCAGTTAAGGAAGATAGGTAACAAAGAGGATTTGGAGAGCCAGGTGTCCAGATCTTGTTGGGTTGTATTTCAATTAGGGAAAAATAGGTTACCTAGAGGATTTGGACCGTGTCCAATTCTTGTTGAGTTGTATTATAGTTAAGGAAGGAAGGTAACCAAGAGGATTTGGACAGGTGTCCAACTTTTAGTGGGTTATATTCCAGTAAAGGAAGAAAGGTAACCAAGAGGATTTGGACAAGTGTCCAACTTTTATTGGGTTGTATTCTAGTATTAAAGGAAGAAAGGTAACCAAGAGGATTTGGACAAGTGTCCGACTTTTGTTGGGTTATATTCCAGGAAAGGAAGAAAGGTAACCAAGAAGATTTGGACAAGTGTCCAACTTTTATTGGGTTGTATTCTAGTAAAGGAAGAAAGGTAACCAAGAGGATTTGGACAAGTGTCCGACTTTTGTTGGGTTATATTCCAGTAAAGGAAGAAAGGAAACCAAGAAGATTTGGACAAGTGTCCAACTTTTAGTGGGTTGTATTCTAGTAAAGGAAGAAAGGTAACCAAGAAGATTTAGACATGTGTCCAACTTTTATTGGGTTATATTCCAGTAAAGGAAGAAAAAGTAACCAAGAGGATTTGGACAAGTGTCCGACTTTTGTTGGGTTGTATTCCAGTAAAGGAAGAAAGATAGCCAGGAGGATTTGGACAGGTGTCTGATTCTTTTTGAGTTGTATGCCAGTTAAGGAAGAAAGGTGGCCAAGAACATTTGTACAGGTGCCCAATTATTGTTGGGTGGTATGCCAATTGGAGAAGAAAGGTAGCCAGGAGGATTTGTACAGGTTTCTTATTTCTATTGGGTTGTATTCCATTGAAGGAAGACAGGTAACCAAGAGGATTTGGACAGGTGTCCGATTTTCATTGGGTCGTATTCCAGTTAAGAAAGAAAGATAGCCAGGAGGATTTGGACAGGTGTCCATTATTTATTAGGTTGCATTCCATTTAAGGAAAACAAGTAATCAAGAAGATTTGGACAGGTTTCTAATTCTTGTTGGGTTATATTTACATTGATAGGATACAGGTAACCAAGAGAAGCTGGACAGGAGTAGAATACCTGTTGGCTACTTGTTTGTATCAAATATGAATGGGACTTTATCATAAGACTTGCTTAGTTTTCTTGTAATGAATAACATTTTCAGTAGGAAGCACTTTAAGATAAATTGTAGAAGGAAATAATATTTTTTTATCTTAGCAAAACAACTTCACAAAAAAATAGTTTGCCTCACACAAAACATTTGCAGTTTTGTCACAATATACCTACAAACAATAAAACAAGCATTAATTTGGAATGAATAAAGAAAAATAAAAAATAAATTCAATAAATGTGGACACTTAAATATATTTACCCAATTAGATTAAAACAGTTACAACCCAAAAACTACACTCTCGTATGTACGGTTTTTTCATATCCAATAAGCAATATCCAACAGAACTTGGACTTGACGAACCCAATAAATAGCCTAATGTGTGTCCGTCCGTCCATCCATCCATCCATCTGTCCATAAACTTTTCACATTTTTCAACATCTTCTCCAGAACCGCTGGGCCTAGGCCAATTTCAACCAAACTTAGCACAATGCACCCTTAGGCAAAGGGAATTCAAAGTTGTGAAAATTATGGATCACACCCTTTTACAAGGGGAGATAATTAGGAATTATTGAAAATTTTTGAAAAATCTTTAAAGATCTTCTTCTCAAAAACATATTGGCCAGGAAAGCTGAAACTTTTGTGGAGACATTCTCAGGTAGTGTAGATTCAAAGTTGTGAAAATTATGACCCCCAGGGGAAGGGTTGTGCCACAATTGAGGGTAAAATTAAAGTTGACTTCTCAAGAACCATTTGGCCAGGAAAGCTGAAACTTGTGTGGAAGCATCCTCAGGTAGTGTAGATTCAAAGTTGTGAAAATCATGACCCCTGGGGGGTAAGGTGGGGCACAATGGAAGGTCGAAGTTTTACAAAGGAATATATAGAGTAAATCTTTAAAAATCTTCTTCCCAGAAACTAATCAGCTAGGAAAGCTGAAACTTGTGTGGAAGCATCCTCAGGTAGTGTAGATTCAAAGTTGTGAAAATCATGACCCCTTGGGGTAGGGTGGGGCACAATGGGGGTTCGAAGTTTTACATAGGAATATATAGAGTAAATCTTTAAAAATCTTCTTCTCAGAAACTAATCAGCCAGGAAAGCTGAAACTTGTGTGGAAGTATCTTAGAGTGTCTTATAGCTGGTTAGAATATGAATTAAACTCTGTTCATACCCAGTCAGACTATTAGTAATACAGATTATTATGAGCTTCAGATAAAGAGCTTGACCTCGATTATCTTGATGCTGGAGCAGGTTTAAGTTTTTCAAGTCTTTAAATACAGGTTTGATTGTTGGAGAAAATGCTGTCTTGACTTACAGTCAAGGTTTATGTAACTTCAAGGTTTATGTAACTTTGGATTTGAAACACAAGGCTAGCTTTAGATACAGAGCCTGATCTCCAATATCAAGAGTGCTGAACACCTTTTCCTACCTCACTCAAACTTGCTTGATAGATATGAGCTCTGTAATCTGTAATTACCTATGTTTTTGTATTGCTAAAGATCTGCAGTTCTATAAAGAAATTTTGGATGACAGACAGTAAAGCTACTGTAACATTACCTCGCAAACAAAAAACTGGCAATTTACGGTACACAATAAACTGCAGGTCTTATTAACCTGATTTATAACCACATACTGTACAAATATTTGATACCAAGAATTTTCTAAAACCATCACCAGACTTAAAAAGTGAACTGGTTTGATTTTCAACATGGAAAAATGCTGATCCTCAAGTAGATTTATCAAACTGCGTTTTCTGATTATAGTTTGTTAAAGAGGAAGTCTAAAGCAAGTGAATCAATAACATTCATATCGATTTGAAGAAAATTAAGGTATCAAGTACTTCAACAAAATTTACCAGGAAATAATGTTAATCAATCCGAAATTATACTAAAGGCACAATTTTTGTGCATTGTAAATAGCTAGTTTTTTGTATGTGATACACTGTAGCTCTTTAGTCTGCATAGAGCTACATTTTTGCCATAAAATAAAATGTCGAAACATAAAGCTCGTAAAATTATAAAAAATACATGTCAATACATCTTCATTTTAATAACACTAAAATTAATATATTGGCAGGTATTTAGACTGCAACAAAAATGATACTCGACAACGAAGAGAAGAAGTCAGGAAATTAATGGAGGAGCTTGTGGTTTTGTATGCCAGATTAGACAAGTAAAGTATAACATAATTTGGCTGTTACATGTATAATCAAACTTTTCTAATATTTTGCTCAAGTAAGCTTTTTGATCACTCGTCTGTTATCTGTCAGTTCATCCATCTGTCTTCTAACTTTTTACATTAAATTTACACTCGTCGTATATATTTCCCCTTATGTTTTCAATGGAAATCTGTGATGTTTTATTTTCAATAACACGCCAAACCTAAGCACGGTTTAGTAAACGTCATCATGCATTTTGTATATATTTGTTATTTTATGAACTGTACAAACTGACATAATCAATTTGATGTGTGCCTTTGAAAAATAAATGTTGTTTTTTTTGGGGTTTTTTTTTTGATTTTCCATAATTTATTCAATTTTCAACAGCAATACAATATCAAATATAGCTTAAACAATAGTATTACACAAGATATAATGTAAATATACAATCTTTTCCACAAAGACAAGAGACAAGCGATTCACACACATAGTCCAATCCGTAGTCCTTTGAACCCCTTGTCTTCCAACTGGAGGACTGCAACCCCCAGAATGTGGAATAAAAATTGATGAATGCATAAAGTTACATAATATAATTACTTAAAGTAAAGTACATATCATCAGTACATGTAATACTTCCAGCTTTTTTAAGAACACAATTTTCCACAATTAAGTTATTTTTCACAAAATATTTTAAATTTTCTTTTGAAAAATAAATGTTAAATCTTAACTATTTATTAAAAAAGAGACTAGTTCTACTATAAATTATAATTTTAGCTGTTGAAGTCTGAAAAAACATGTTTTATGAAGTGTTCCATATATTATTCATATCCCAGACGAAGAGTATATATAATGGCTTCAAAAAGCAAATACACAAATATTTTGTACAAATAAACATCAATATAGCTATAAATATAAGCAGTGAATGCTTATTTTTGGATATTGTCAGTCCTATAACACACCAGGCCACGCAAACAAATTATCATACTGTTCTAACATGCGGTATTTAATTTGTCTGCACATCCTGGTGTGTTATAGCTTGGACCAACAAAATCCAAATATAACCATTTAATGCTTAAGGAAGCTGATTTGTTTTTTTTTGCGGAAAAACAACAATAGCAAAACTCTCGTTTTTTAACCAGATGTCATTTAAACCATTTCTAGTTACTTTGCAAAGTTTCAAGAAAATCGACCGTCTGTTTCTTTTTAAGGACTATTTCAAAATAGAGGTACACTTACTATTATAAATATATAGGAAAATGTCATTTTTCGCACTTCGAAGCAGATTAAAAAAATACTACAGTAGATTTTTTTCTCAAATTGTTATACATTATACAATTATTTAATGCTTGAGCAGTCAATAGATAGACAATAGTCAATAGACCAAAATATTTTTCCCGAGGTGCAAGGAACAGCTCAGTATAATCTATTGCCCGAGGCCAAATGATAAGGGGGGGTGGGGCTAAAATAAAGGGAACAGGAAGTTAACCGTGAACACCGACTGGACATTTAGTTATTTATATTGCATATAATCTTATTGTCGGTAAAAATGGTATTACATAAAGGTAAATATGTCAAAGATTAAGTATATGCTAAAATAATTGTATAATTCTGATATTCATTTTTGGTTAATCTACCGAGGGGCCACATGGCTCAATATCCTTTGAACAACCATATAAAGCCAGTGTTGCTCAGGTGAGCGATGTGGCCCATTGGGCATCTTGTTTTGCAGGTCCTATATCTAAGTTATTACTTGTCCTATCTTCACCAAACTTGCATGGATGGTGCATCTGGATCTACTTATGGACTTAAAAGACTTGGGTGCTGAATTTTGGCCATGTATTTCAGATGCTGGAGGAACTAGGTTAAGGTTTTTGGAGCAGGTTAGAGTTTTCGGTGCAGGTGCCCTTTGATAGCAACTTTTAAGTTACTACTGGTCCTAACTTCACCAAACTTGCATGGATAGTGCATCTTATGATACTAATGCACCAGATAGGCTTTTATGCTGAATTTGAGCCTTAGGTTTCGGATGCTGGAGGCATCTTGTTTTGCAGGTCCTATATCTAAGTTATTACTTGTCCTATCTTCACCAAACTTGCATGGATGGTGCATCTGGATCTACTTATGGACTTAAAAGACTTGGGTGCTGAATCTGGGCCATGTATTTCAGATGCTGGAGGAACTAGGTTAAGGTTTTTAGAGCTGGTTAAAGTTTTTGGAGCAGATGCCCTCTGATGATAGTATCTTAGTTATAACTGGTCCTAACTTCACCAAACTTGCATGAATGGTGTGCCTTATGATACTGATGCACCTGACATTATGTGTGTTTACACACTAAGACACTCTTCTATGATTTAACATATTCAACATACAGGTAAATACCGGTATTTTACTTTGTTCCTAAGAATTTCAATTGTTAAACATTAATTACTCTTACATTTCCATTACATATATACAGATATGATTGGATTTTTTTTAAATGTTTGATAATAAATAATAGTCTCGAAAATTTATCAATAAAGTCAGAGAAATTGGGCCCTAAAAATACATAGAAAGAAGTACGGTAACATAGAATTGTATTGATATGATTCAAATACCAGGTATGTTGGAATCCTTAAGAGTCTAGATATGGCTACAAAACAAGTGTAAGGAAATTTAGAAGTTTTAGATTAGTTTAGAGAAGATACAAAATCAAACAGTACTTGTCACTCAGGTAAGCTATGATGGTTTATGGACCTTTTTATTTGCAGATTTAATCACTATGGATCAGGAAGTAAAAAAGTTCCCTTGCAAGATGTTCTTACATATGCTTTGGAATTTGCTCAAAACAAACCAGGATTGAACACTTTAGAGGATGTGGACATGCAATCTTCCAAGTCGTCCAACAACATGAATGCAGACATGAAAAAACAGGAACTCAGGTCGGTCATTGGTGATTTGAATGAAACTAACAGACAGTTGCTTAGAGTATAAGTTTTTAACTCAACAGTCAGCCCATCAGATCTTTTTTTATATCAGCTTCTCTAACACCCTTGTACAGACAAGGAAGAGTTTTTTAGCTCAAGTGAGGTATTCTGATCACATTTTGTCTGTCGTCCGTCTGTCCCTCCGTCTGTCTGTCCATAAACTTTTCACATTTTCAACATCTTCTCAAGAACTACTAAGCCAATTTCAACCAAACTTGGCACAAATCATCCTTAGGCAAAGGGGATTCAAAGTTGTGAAAATTAAGGCCCACACTCGGGGTCAGGGTGGGGCCACAATGGGGGTCAAAGTTTTACATAGGAATATATAGAGTAAATCTTTAAAAATCTGCTTCCCAGAAACTAATCAGCCAGGAAAGCTGAAACTTGTGTGTGTGGAAGCATCCTCAGGTAGTGTAGATTCCAAGTTGTGAAAAATATGACCCCCGGGGGTAGGGTGGGGCCACAATGGGGGTCAAAGTTTTACATAGGAATATATAGAGTAAATCTTTAAAAATCTTCTTTTCAAAAACTAATCAGCCAGGAAAGCTGAAACTTGTGTGAAAGCATCCTCAGGAAGTGTAGATTCAAAGTTGTGGAAATCATGATCCCTAAGGGAAGGGTGGGGCACAATGGGAGGTCGAAGTTTTACATAGGAATATATAGAGTAAATCTTTAAAAATCTTCTTCCCAGAAACTAATCAGCTAGGAAAGCTGAAACTTGTGTGGAAGCATACTCAGGTAGTGTAGATTCAAAGTTGTGAAAATCATGATCCCTTGGGGTAGGGTGGGGCACAATGGAGGGTCGAAGTTTTACATAGGAATGTATAGAGTAAATCTTTAAAAATCTTCATATCAGAAACTAATCAGCCAGGAAAGCTGAAACTTGTGGAAGCATCCTCAGGTAGTGTAGATTCAAAGTTGTGAAAATCATGATCCCTGTGGGTAGGGTGGGGCCACATTGGGGGGTGTTAAAGGGTGTTAAAGTTTTACATAGGAATACATAGGAATATATAGAGTAAATCTTTAAAAACTTTGGCTCCAGGACAATTCTTCGGCTTCACAAGAAGGTTCAGAGTTTGATGTAGCTTTATATCCCATATATAAACAATTGTTAAGGATCTTTTTGAGAACTACAATACTCAACATGTGATATGACTATAAAATCATCCTGTTATATTATGATGATAAACATATGAATATCAAGGGGGGAAAATGGATTTTATTTATACAGGATCTACATGTATTATTGTACTTTGTCCAGATTGTTTGTATTATGACTCCATTAAGCTGATTTTATCATACCTATTGTTCCTCAGGTGAGAGATGTGGCCCATGGGCCTCTTGTTTAAAATTCTGTTGGAAATTAGGTGTAGTTTTGCATAATGAGAAGAATTAAAAAAGTCTTTGCAGAATTGTTGTCCCTTTAATTATAAACCTGGAAAGGACTATATTTGGTATCATAATAATAAAATATCTGCCCCCGATTTTAACCAATTTTTAGCTCAGGGGAGCTTATGCTATACGGCGTCGGGGTACGGACCTGGGGCCCATTTCACTAAAAGGCGTTAGATACGACGAAACTTAAGTTAGGACTCAGGGCGTACACCAAAATTTAGTCTGGCGTAAACTGCGTTTCACAAAGAGGCCTACCCCAGGCCTTAAATACTAGTATCGGACTAAGTTAAGGCGAGACTTACGTTCTTAAGAACGAGCTTATGCACATGCGCAGACAGATGAAAAACCGTAGAAAGGAAGATAGATAGATAAATATATAGATAGATACTCTTTAGATAGATAAAAAGATAGAAACTTGTCAGTTGTGAGAGAGAGAGAGAGAGAGAGAGAGAGAGAGAGAGGAGAGAGAGAGAGAGAGAGAGAGAACAGTAAAGTATTCAGGCATATTAATCCTGTTAAACAAAATCAAACAGCAAAACTTGCTAAAGTGTTTTATTTGAAAGATATATTTGATGAAGCATATATATAGGATATATTCATTCAAAATTATTAAATCAACAGAACTATTTTGTTATCGATATCTACGGTGATTTAACCATGCTTCGAACACCCTTGGAATTTCTCTTTTGAGCATGCATCAATTATGGCCCGAGTATAAATATTTTTTGTTCGAATTATTTAAGTGAAAGGGTACATACAAACCATAAGTGCATGCACGTTTATTTGTAAATGTTTTACCAAAGTTATCAGATCCAAGATACAGATGTATGTGTCGGACGTATGGTGGACTCAACATAAACTACCCAAGTACACTTACAAGTGTATTTAGTATATTGAACGAGGCTTCATATGAATTTGAAGTTAATAAAGAGTAGGTGTATGTAGCATACAAAATAAAATCTATTTAATCTGGAGTCAGTGTTTTGCATCGGTTGTATGATAAATACATTATCTAATATTTAAAAAAAATTAGGGACTTTTGACGACTCTAAAACATAGTTGGAGCTGTCATCATATGTTAGTATTAACATTTAAACAATACTGAAAAAACTTTTGTGATTAACCTTAGTTTAACTACCTAAGCTAACACCTTTTACTCACCAAAAATGAAATAAAAAAAGAGGAAAATATATATCAATAATTCATATCATGTATGTACTATATTTTCTGCATTATTCATTACCCAATTTACTAAAAAATATGAAACGTAAATCAAATTATTGAATAAAAATAAGCGAATGAAAACTATATATCGATTGTCCAAATAAGTCATTTTAACATGTCAACGATAAGTGCAAATATAAAGAATGTGCATAAGACATGGTAAGAAAGTTTCTATTCGAGAATTGGTACCATCTATCAAAACTCTTTTTTTCTTAATTTCATAAGAAATTAATCAAATTTACATGACGAATTGTACAATTTAACATTACGGTCAACACCATTATACTCGGCAACAGAATTAGCAATCATTTCATGGTTACGACTACCCTTGGCTAGGCGTAGATTTTTGTCTTAACTTAAGACGGGCTGCTATGTTACGCCTTTTATTGAAACGGACCTTAGTCCAAATATTTGACAGGCGTAAAGCTACGCCGGGCGTACGCCTTTTAGTGAAACGGGCCCCTGGTTAAGGTTTTTGTTGCAGGTCCTGTTTCTAAGTTATTACTTGTCCTATCTTCACCAAACTTGCAGGGATGATGCATCTGGACCTACTTATTGACTTGAAAGACTTGGATGCTGAATCTGAGTCCTAAATTTCAGATGCTGGAGGAGGTTAAGGTTGTTGGACCAGGTTTTTGTTGCAGGTGCCCTTTGATAGCAATATCTAAGTTACTGCAGGTCCATACTTCACCAAACTTGCATGGATGGTGTGTCTTATGATACTGATGCACCAGACAGGCTTGAGTGCTGAATCTGAGCTATAGGTTTCGGATGCTGGAGGAGGTTAAGGTTTTTGGACCAGATTAAAATTTTTGTTGCAGGTGCCCCTTGATAGCAATATCTAAGTTACTGCAGGTCCGTACTTCACCAAATTTGCAAGGATGGTGTGTCTTATGATACTGATGCACCAGACAGGCTTGAATGCTGAATCTGAGCCATAGGTTTCGGATGCTGAAGGAGGTTAAGGTTTTTGGTGCTGGTTAAAGTTTTTGTTGCAGGTGCCCTTTGATAGCAATATCTAAGTTACTGCAGGTCCGTACTTCACCAAATTTGCAAGGATGGTGTGTCTTATGATACTGATGCACCAGACAGGCTTGAATGCTGAATCTGAGCCATAGGTTTCGGATGCTGAAGGAGGTTAAGGTTTTTGGTGCTGGTTAAAGTTTTTGTTGCAGGTGCCCTTTGATAGCAATATCTAAGTTACTGCTGGTCTGTACTTCACCAAACTTGCATGGATGGTGTGTCTTATGATACTGATGCACCAGTCAGGCTTGGGTGCTGAATCTGAGCTATAGGTTTCGGATGCTGGAGGAGGTTAAGGTTTTTAGAGCTGGTTAAAGTTTTTGTTGCAGGTGCCCTCTGATGATTATATCTTAGTTACTACTTGTCCTAACTTCACCAGACTTCCATGGATGGTGCGTCTTATGATACTGATGCACTAGACAGGCTTGAATGCTGAATCTGAGCCATAGGTTTCGGATGCTGAAGGAGGTTAAGGTTTTTAGAGCTGGTTAAAGTTTTTGAAACAGGTGCCCTCTGATGATTATATCTTAGTTATTACTTGTCCTAACTTCACCAGACTTCCATGGATGGTGCGTCTAATGATACTGATGCACCTGATAGGTTTGAATGCTGAGTCTGAGCCATAGGTTTCAGATGCTCTATATGGTTAACTTTTTTGGAACAGGTCACAATTTTAACAGATAATAGTACTTTTTCAAACTTGAATAGTTGATTAAACTGTAGTATGAATGAATCACAGAGGAAGCTTCAGATGCAGAGCTTGATCTCCATTATCAAGGATGCTAAAAAATATATCTTAGTTATTACAGGTCCTAATTTCACCAAACTTGAATGGATGGTGTGTCTTATGATACAGATGCACCTGACAGGCATGGATGTTGAATCTGAGCCATTGGTTGCGGATGTTGGAGCAGGTTAAGGGTTTAATTGCTAGTGCCCTCTGATGATATCTTAGTTATTACTGGTCTGAACTTCACCAAACTTGCATGGAGATGCGTCTTATGTATACTGATGCACCTGACAGGCTTGAATGCTGAATCTGAGCCATAGGTTTTGGATGCTGGATGAGGTTTAGTTTTTTTGGAACAGGCCACATGTTTTATAGATGATAGCTTGCATAGTTGATTAAACTATATTATAAATGAAACGCAGAGGTTGCTTCAGATGCAGAGCCTGGTCTCCATTATCAAGGATGCTAAAGAAATCTCCTACCTCACTCAAACCTGCTGGATAGATAGATAAATGATATAACATGATTCCTATGATATAGTATTGTGTGGTATGAAACAATATTGTTTAATATGGTACAATATAGTATCATATGTAATTTTATAAAAAAATTTATGATACGATATGATATTGTATAAATTTTTTTGATATTTTATGTTATGATATTGTATCATGATATCGTTATGTATAGTATTGTATATTATGATACAATATTGTATAATATTAAATTGTATTATTAATTTATTATTTAATCACATGATACTATTACATAAGATATTGCAAAATATAATATTGTATCCTATGATACTATATTGTATATTCTATAATATTGTATCATACGATTTTGTATAATATGATATTAGTTTCTGTAATATATAATTATATCACATGGAATAGTATAATATGATACTATTATATTATATAATATCGTATCAAATGATATTGTATAATATGATATTGGTTTATAATATGATGTATTATCACATCACATGAAATTGTATTGTTTTATATTGTAAAATATATTATTGTATCATATGATACAATATGTATATTGTACAATATTATACAATATAATATCATATGTTTCAATGTTATGATGTAATATGATATTGTAATATAATACTATATTGTTTTATATATTATGATATTGTATAATTTGATCAAATAAAATATCGTATAACACAATACAATGTCATATCATACGTTGCAATATCATATCTCATCATTGTTTATTATGGTATTTTATTGTATTATATGATATGACTGCCGTCATGAGAAAAGGGCCCTTATCTTTTGACGTCACAATGCTCAGAAAACGACGTCAAAGTTGCGGCATTGTAAACGCAGTTTTTTTAATTTTTTGTTTCTATTCTTTTCTGCGTCTGTGTTGTGTTTTTCTGAATAACTAGAGTCTGGTCTTGTTTTAATACCGCGATTAATATTTTTTCAGTCAAATATTAGATTTTGATTTAAAAAATAAACATTTGATAAATAAAATAAACACATGTAACGTCAATACACATTTTGAACGCGTAAATATTGCACAAAAGTTGATGCTGAGACGTCATAAAATTGCTGCTTTTGTATCCGCTATGAAACTTAAACACCGATGTTTACATTCTAGTGTGTGATGTAAATATGCTCCAATTGAGAAACCACTTTTTTAATAAATCATTGTTAGAAACCAAAGACCTGTCTCGCATACGCGCTTAATCGAATGCGAGACTGGTCGTGGATTTCCGATGATGTTTTATAAAGTAATCTGAGTAAAACTATACAACTTTAGTTAGCATGAGCAATACATGTATGATTTAATAAAGTAAAAAAAACTACACTGCACACTCGTTGTTGATAAGAGGGGTTGAAAGGCTGAGACATTCCGAATCGATGCAGGGCAGTATTGTTCAAATCGAACAGTTATCTGTGCAGTAATTACTGTGAAACAATACAAGTCAAATATTTCAAATCATAAGTTTAGAAGTTCACCTCACGGGAAACGATTCTACACTTTTCAAATGTGTAGGAAGGAGCACGAGAGAAGCTGCTATGTCTCAATTATAGTGCTACTGCCGACATACAAAATAAATTCTCGCATATTCCATTACAATTTAAGAATTTGCGATGAAATTTTGAAATTATCTAACGAATATTAATTAAAAAGCTATAACTAACGGATCAAAAGAGTTTGAGAAATATTCGACAGCGTAAAAACCTAGTCTGATATATCGCATTTGATTTCATGGGAAGATCTGATTCATGTAAAGTGCCTTTAATGAAACAACATAAAAGTATATTTACATGTACGAATGAAAAAGTTGTTTATTATTTGAGCACAACATATTTTGTTTTCTCACGCAATTTAACAACCATGATCCACATGTTGTGTGTATTTTTTTAGCTAACTTACATAACAAAAAATCAGTCATATAATGCCTGAAAACTCACCACATTTTCATGGATTTATAGCATTTTATATAATTACATTCATCTCAGATCAGTTACGTACATGATTCAAAATTCCTTTAATTAAACAGGTTTGTAAACGCAATCATTATACTACTATACGTTTCATATCAAGTCGATAAAATTGCTGTTTTATAAATTAATTCGTGTTTATCAATAAATATAAACACTACATGTGCGACATTTTCAATTAATAACATGCATGGCCGTACAATTCACCTTCATAGATGATGATTTCTCATCTTTTCTTTTTTATGCAAGAAACAAATTTCGATGATACTGAAGCCAATGTTTATGTGTGTTTGTTACAATGTACAGCAATAAAGAAAATCCGAGAATCGCGATATTTCTTAAAACTTCGGAATACCGTATGCAGCTTTATGCACTCAATTAACGTCTGTCATTTAATTTGTCATTTTGTTTAAAATCGATAATCACTTGGCCGATATTTGTATTCAATGAGAGAGAGAGAGAGAGAGAGAGATATTCATTCATCGTGTAACATCGATAATAAGAAAATTAAATTAGTCAACATGTAAAAATGTTACTTCTTACTGAGTTACTTCTTATGGAGTATAAGCTACGTCTATCGACACGGTACAACAAATAAGTGCAAACGAATGGACATAATTAATGCAGAAGTCTTATTGAAATTAACTTGCAATAATGTTTATATATAATTAATTATTTCAACGATTATGGTGTATAAAAATCGCATCACAAAAATACAACGGTATGCGCGAACTTACAAAGCGTTTAAATAGAAGTGTAGATTCAGCACGTGGGTAGCTTTTGTATTTAAATTTGTTGGCCTGCCGTATTTGATACACTTAATTAGGTGTGTACTAGTATATTTAAACAATAAATATAAACAAAAAGTAGCTATCTAACCCGCGTTCTGTAATGTGGCTTAATCTTTATAGCCATTACCCGCATGTATCACCGAAGAAAGCATTTTATTGTTTTCATGTATATTTACATCTTTCAGTTAATAAATTAATGAATTCAATTGATCGTAAAAGTATAGGTCATTAAATTATTGTTAATGTACACCAGAACAACAAATCATTAAAGCTGTAGCCAAAGCGTCTTATATGGGAATTTGAGTTTGGCATTTGATTATATAGTGTGTGCAATCCGTAATTTTTCTTAGGATGCTGAAGATTTAGACCAATCGGAAAACTGCATGGTTAGAACTGGACCGAGTTGATTTCAGACCTGTCTGTTTCTATACAGCTGTGAATTACAATCAATTTTCGTAAGAAATAGAGGGAATCATACTTAGTAGATGTAAATTTTAATCTATAAATAAAAGATGCCATTTTTGTTAAAATCTTTTTTTTTTCATATCAACTTTCCACATTCTTGTAGTTGTAATTACTTTTCAGTGAGAAAGTCAAAGACAATTTTTTTTCCATCGGTGATTTTATAAGAAAGTGTTAATAACGTATAAAAGAGAAGAGAAATCATGACAATAATTTAACACCATACCATCCGAGTTTCAAAAACAGCTATAATTGATTTTAAACTTGCTTCAGAACTATGAAGATACTTAAAAAAAAGGTAATATCAGTAGATATGCGATAAAACTTCCATGCAAAAGGTTAATTAAAAAGAATAAATATTTCTCTTTTTGAAAATAAATTCGTATATGCATTTTGACAATGCCCCGAAATTGTGGAAACATAGGCATCGAATTTGACAATCTTTATGTTTGTTTGCTTATTTAATTTGCTTCTCGGCAGCTTAAATAACTTTGATGCATTTAAAGGTTGGGGAGAGGACTGATATTTGTTTTCCTTAGATATCCTTTATCTATCTATCTTATGTTCGGTTGGGGGGGGGGGGGGGGGGTGTTATTTGGAGTCATCAGAAGTGTGCAGAACTTTAACTATATCTGGATATTCAAAATGTTTTGATCTCTTTTATTAAAATTGTAAGAAATCTAGAATTGTAGAAAATTATTAATTAATTCTACTCTACTTCAAACAATTAAAGACGATGAAAGGAAGTATAGAAGAAAAAAAATTAATGCAAAAAAAATTGACGTTCGTGACGTCGTGACGTTTTCGACGAGCTACGTCAAAGTCGTGTTAAAATCTCCTACTAAAATTGTCATAAAATGCTTAAAACACACAAGATCTTGGAAATCTTAGTATATTTGTATTCAGAAAGCGTTGACTAATCAGAATTGACAAAAAAGTGAGTTTGTGAAATTTTGACCTTAAGGGCCCTTTTTTCATGACGGCAGTCATATATGTTGTAAATATGATAGGATGCAATATTTAATTTTATATTATTGTATTGATAAACATATGAACATATGATTATCATACAATTTTTTAACAGATGATATACGATATTGTGTCAGAATCCATGAATATCCAAGATCATAAAGTATGATTTTCATTTAATATGATAAAGGTGGTCTCATAAAGGTGAAGTCTCATAAGGGTGATGTCTCGTCTCGGTGAGCTTTAATTTGTAATCTGTGATTACCTATGTTTTAACATATGTTATATGATATTGTACGTGTCAAAACAGTATCCATGAATATCCAAGATTATAAAGTATGAATTTTCATATGATATGATAAAGGTGGTCTCATAAAGGTGATGCCTCATAAAGGTGATGCCTCGTCTCGATGAGATTTGTAATCTGTGATTACCTATGTATAAAAATCACATCTTCATAAATCATTGTACAGAGGATGTCTATCACTTTCATCTTGATTTTAATCATCATTACTCATTCGCTGTTTATCTATGACGTCACCTAAATTTTTGCAATTTTGGAAAAAAATGCAAATGTCATTTTTTCTTTATATTTTGCATACGGAAGTATAGAGGGCAGGTCTGCTGAAGTACGATTTTAACATATGTTTTCTCCTATAATTATACACATCATACTAAAAATTATGTACTTAAGCAAGCCTGTGCTCGATGTTTCCCTTGGAAAACACCCATTTTTTGCTACAAAACATCAATTTATCAAAATAAGACAATTTTCATGACATCATATCTACTTTATGACGTCACTGAAGTGATAACTTTTTACACACTTATTTTCAATTTCAACTATCTGCCATCTTTTTCATAAAGCTCTTTAAAATACTTAAATTTTTGGGGCGAAGAATGCATAATACCACACATAGTCCTTTTGCCATTATTGAATACACTACTGAAACAATTTGTCACTGCAACTCCTCTTAAACTGCTGAATAGAATTTAATAAGACTATATACATTAATTTATTCGGAAT
The DNA here is from genome assembly GCF_963853765.1 of Magallana gigas. Lineage (NCBI taxonomy): Eukaryota > Metazoa > Mollusca > Bivalvia > Ostreida > Ostreidae > Magallana > Magallana gigas. Next base: position 36,217,066 of record NC_088854.1, read on the forward strand.
TAATAAGTAGATATGCATAAGTATCTACAGGAATTTCTGATTTAATGATTTTCAGGAGAGTTTTGTCCTTTTATCGAACTTAAAAGTTTAAGCCAAAGTTGAAAATTATAAGATATGCAAATAATTTTTTTTACCCAATGCCATCTAAAGGCACAACCCAGCTAGTAAATGACATATGACAGCAAAAAAAACGTGTTTAAATTTTACAACAAGATTTGATCTACCACTGGTAAAAATTTGTTCCTTTACTTATTAGTCCCCTACCGGTTTCACCGGAGGGGACTATAGCTTTATTCTGCGTCCAACTGTCCGTCCGTCCGTCCGTCTGTCTGTCCCACTTAAGTTTTCCACACTTTTTTTCTTTATGCATTTGAGGAATAATATGAAACTTGCTGAACAGCTTCAAAATGTCAAACTACAGATCGAGTTTACACTTTTGTAGCGTCTGATTGACATGTTTTCGAGAAAAATTTTTATATTCCAATTTGTTAATGTTCAGGTTTGTTATTGGGTTCGATATTCGATTGAATAAATGAGGCCAGTATGTAGTCAGTAAGAATATCATGCGTTACTTGTACCATTCCTTTTATCATTTCTAACAAAAAAATAAATTCTGTAAAATAGTGTCAAGCATTGTGTTGTAAATTTAATCGGCAGGTTTTTTTGTATTATTACAATCGGGTTCGTTGTCGGGTTGGGCTGTTTAACTGTTTGGTTTGATTCGGGTACAGAAGATGGTAAGAAATGATATTGTGCATAACAGTGCATTGTTTTCACAAATTTTTACCAGCGAATACAGAATAGACTTGGCGAAATTACAGGAGATGAAATAAAGAGTATTATTTTACCTATTTTGTATTTAATTTTTATATCAACTACAGTACAGCTCACAAGTATCCCGACAAAAACATCGACCACCGTGTTCAAAAGTCCACGCTGAGCGTGGAAGTGTCGGTACCTTTGATCTATTGTTCTCTGTTGCGGCATCGAAACGAGAAAAAACACGGTGCGACACGGTGCAACGCGATGCAACACCGACAGTTACACGGTGTAACACGCAGTATTTACCTGTGAAAAAAAAAAAAAAAAGGAGGATTTAGGAATAAAACTTGTATGAATAAAATATTTATTGATGTACGTAAAAGAATTAAGGAAATAGAAAATTAAAATAAAGAAAATTTGAAGGCACGCAATTTTTAGACATATGCAATTGTTACGGTTGATTTTTGTTGATATTGGGAACAAAAAAAATCGATATCGCCCACATAAAGGTTTGATCAAATAAAACACGAACACTTTCTTTTCCTTTTTAAAATTGAAATATACAGTTAAATAAGTTTTTGTTTGAGTCCATTTTTAAACGTAGTAGTAATCGTAGTAGTTCCACAGTTTCAATAGTGCATAGAATAGTAACGGTGATCTTTTTACACTTAGACTCTATTCAACGATCACAAATCTAACGGGTTGTTGAAAACAACCGCATTTTTTCTAAATAATATAATTAAATTGCTTTACATTTGTAATTTTTCTTTCTATTATGATACATATGTGTGATGTACTTGTCCATGTAGTACCGCACGGTACATATTCATAGCACGTAGGATCCGTGAATCGGTACTATAGATAATTTTTATTTCATCTTCACTCAACTATAGTTTAGAAATTATTTGTGTTCTAAAAAACTATTCAGTATTGCAAAAATTATCGTTTGATTGTTTAATGATCGTCGTAAAAGAGAGAGAGAGACAGAGAATACTGGTATATGTTAGACTTAACTTTCAGTACATTTTGCTTGTAATTCAGTGTAATAAGTTAGTTTTATATTATTTTCCATTATATTGACCCTTTTCCCCAAAAATGCGATAGAATCCATGCAGTCAGAGTCCATGTGCTACCCCTGTCAATCAAATCAGCCCGCGAGATACACCACGAGCTCCTTCCATGATAAGCAAAAAAATGTTGTTTGTTTTTTAAATCCGCAAAATAGATAAATGTTAAACAATGAAGTATTAAGTGTTTGCAATGTTTAGTTTCTCCATTTTTAAACTGCATGTGCATGTATGAGTTTTGGAATAATGCGTTGTTAAAACAAACTCTCTCTCTCTCTCTCTCTCTCTCTCTCTCTCTCTCTCTCTCTCTCTCTCTCTCTCTCTCTCTCTCTCAGAGCATATAATTGTGTGCAATCATTTTTGAATTATAAGAGTTCTATTTGTAGGAATTTAATTCATTTATTTTAGACCCATGGTTTTAATAAAGATTTTAACAAAATGATGAAAAGTTTGTACAGTAGACGATGTACATAATCAGATTTTTCCAAATCGTTAAAATTTCGACAGTATTTCACATCACACATATTAGATTGGTTATAAAGTAAATAAAGTTGTGTTTGTTCTAAATGCTTGCAAAAAGTTACCAGTATTATCTCATTTATCTATTTCATGTTTTTTTTCGTACATATATGTACTCGGTAAATAATTTCTTATCGCAAATTAATACTTTGTGAAATTCCCGCATCTATAGAGTTGCTGTTCAGTTCTAGTTCTTCGGATCCTTGCGCCGATAGTCTTACGTTTAGTTGTTTGTATACATATCTACAGACAATTTTTTTGTTTGTTAGAGATTAAGAAAAACCATGGAACTAACAAAGTAGAAGTAAGATATATTCAGACCATACACACGACAGGTTGTGATGAGTTACCAAACAGGTGTCCGCGGAAAGGTGTGAATAACGGCATCTCGAGTACACCTGTTCAGACGTCCAAATATACAGAGTTAGTTGTAAATTACAATGACACCTAACAAGACAGACAATAACACCTGTTGTGTATAGAACCCAAGATGAAAGACAATGCTGTGTATCTGATCAGCTTCCGTACAGGTATCGCACGAGTGTGAAATCACGATGCAATTACCAGCTTTAGGGAAATAAAGTTGAAAGTTATTTTATGAAATGCGGGTATATTTTTAGTACATGTACAATGCTTTAATATAATTTAACAAGAGTTTGTTCATGTATTTATCTATATTCTATCATATAAAACTGATTTTTTTTGTTTATTTATTGCTACATAAATAGCTGAAATACTAATCATTCGAGTCACCGGTAATAGGGGTTGTCATTTACTACAGCACGTAAACATGTATTTATAAAAAAAAACATGATCTAAAATGTTTTCATTTCTCATTTTTTATATGGTTTAAAGTAAGGCTGTAAATTAATGAATAAAACAGAGTTTTCAGATAACAGAAAATAACTTAAAGTCGTTTATGTTCCCAACATTTTAATCGGATCGTCAGTTACAACATCATGTGTGTTTTGAAAAATAAACCCGATGAATTTAATTGATTTGAATTTTGATTATATATCAATTGATAGATAAAATATATTTAGTGAATTTATTTCAATTTATATAAGAACAAATGAATTAAAAGGTACCCATTTACGTCGAGTTTTTAGATCACAAAAAATTAACTTCACATTGAAAGCCCCGACAATTTTCTGGGTCCGCGTAACTTAAGTGGAGATTCTTTTTTTTTTTTATTTGAGATTGCTTCAACCATTGTTTAGCCATAATTTATCTATTTCTAAACATACGCTATTTCTATCAACGTCTCAGGTAACGATATCCACGGAGTGACACAGTGCCCACGGAGTTACACGGGCGGCCACGGTGCGACACGGTGCTTTTTCTTGAATTTTCCAATACACATACACTGTGTCACACCGTGTACACGGTGTGACACAGACCGTTTTCCACCGTGTTTTTTACATGGTGGGTGTCGGGATACTCGTGACCTGTACTGTATATAGTTTTAATTTCCTCTGTTCTTTTATCTCTGATTAAAGCATGACATCTCGTTTACAAGAGCTCTGAAATAGTTGTGTGCTTGGAAGCTTTCATAGAATAATACAAACCGATAGGGGACGTGTATTGCTTATGCAATACTCTCAGAATGCTTGTTTTACTTTATGATTCCACAGTGTCGCCTGTGTATTCACCAATACGTAAGCAGCCACCTGCTGACTCCGCACGTGGTCAGTGTTTGTTTAACAATTTCTGGTGTCAGAAGCATGCACCTGTCTGGTATCGACCTCACAGGGTGTTTTCACGTGCATGTAGATAAGCAATTATTCTGATTTTATTTGACTTGATTATTTCATATGTCAAGTTATGCAGTTAAAGGTTATTGGTTTACATAGACACTGCTAAAAATACATCAATCATTTGTATGACTTGATAATGACAATATATACGACATACATACGTTTCTTCACAATGATTATTTAACAACAATCAAAGAGTTTGACTATAGTTAATCTTTTGATGATCGATTATAGTTATTTAGAAAAATGGCAGCCGTCGATTTTCATTGTCTCTGCTATGTTCTGATCACAAAATTAAAGAAATTGTGCATGGATTATAAAATTATCATGAAACATCAATAGTTGGGGGGGGGGGATAGCAGCCGTTGATTTTGCCATTTTTTGGATGTGTATTATACATAGGACCTGCTATTTTTTCGCCACTTTTTGGTCAACTTTGGGGATGCTTATAATACACGAGTGAGTATTATACATGATACTTTATGGTAAGATGGGTAGTCATTTCAGTTGTTGATGGACTAATTTAAAAATATTTACAACAAACCTCGTTTTTGAGCGAAAGTTGGTTCAGCATAGTTCAGGCTCTGTGACTTGACAACCAACATCATACAATCTTTTTTACTGTCAACTTCGGTTATGTGTTGATTCATTGTTGCTCTTTTTAAATGTTTTTTTTTAATTTAATAGTGGCGTAGACATTTTCTTCATATTATGAATAATGAATACCCCGGGTTACGTTAAATGTAGAATTAATTTTTGAACAAATTGAGGTTACTTTTTACTGAGATTCAACTGTTTACTGTGGAATCATTAGATTTCCTGGTGGCTCAATTTTCGTGGCATTTGTGTGTACCTCACATCCACGAATTAACATCCTCAACGAATTAATAAAATAGGGTAATAAAGTCATATATCCTTTGTAGGTTTAAGAAAATACACGAAATTACGTCCCCAAGAACCTGTCAAAAGCAATCCGCGAAAATTGGCCCCCACGAAATTTAATTCTGATTCCACAGTATTTCATTATTTTCACTTCAATTTTTTACATGGTCTCATAAAAGTGGGGTGGCCAACTTCATGTTAATTCAATTTTTTGTATGTAAATTTAAGTGGGGGGGGGGGGGGGCTGGTCCCCTGATGCTGCGTGCCTGATGTTAATTTAAATGTTTAATTTTTGTCTGTCAAAGCAGTATATCATCCTTTTGTATACAGCTAATATATTAAGCACACTTCCTTGCAGTTCTAATTCATAAAATCTATATAATCTTTATTGTGTATTCTGTATATTTCCGTTTAAATAGATTTGAAATGGCAAATGAAGTTTGCTGTTCCCTGTCTACAGATGTTGAAATGACTGCAATTCCTTCTACTCCAGTAAAAGAAAATAAAGATATAAATTGCATTAGTGATCCAGCTCCACGCCAAGTCAGTGATAATGAGTTGCAGGTTCTTCAGGAATGTCTTCATAGGTGGAGAACAGAAGTAGAACAAGATGTAAAGGGTAAGCCATTTTATCAAGGTTTAAACTATATGCATTTTTATAATGTACACAAATTATTTCTCCTGTTACTCCCTTGTTTCTTACTTGTTACTTTTAAAAGAATGTTAATGTTGTTACTGTTTTCTTCTACTCTTGCCTGTGTTTTTATTGGGTATTTATGTTATGCAGAAAAGAAGAACTGCTACCTAGAACTTTTTTTGTCTTCAACAAAAAATAAGGGCTTTTCGACAGGAGTCAAAAAGTTGCCTCTCGGGTCATCATATTTAAATTGTACTCTCCACTTTGAAAAATAAATAGAATTTTATTTTAAATCAGATGAAAAATAAAAAAGTTACCGCTAAAGGGCTATTTTAAACGTTGGCCTCTGCAGATATGTTAAGGTAGTCCTATACTCGGCACTAAATGGGCTAAACATACAAAATAGAGTATAAATATTTATTTAAGCCATATCTCATCAATAATTTTGTGCAAATTTTTGTAAGTAAGTACGCTTTATGGACCTGATGTATCAAAATAGAATACAAAAAATGCAATGCTAGTATCGCGTTTGGTAATTTTTTTACCATTTTATGGACTCAAACTTAAATTCATGGTGTTTATTCTTTAGATTGACATCTTAGAAAAAAGATTTGGTAAAATAAATTCTATGTTGACGGATTACTTTTCCTGCTATAAGCTCTAAACCAAGTAGACCCTGACAAAAAAATCCGTAAAAATCACATTTTGCTACAGTTTTCTGCCTAGATCTGTCAACAATGTTAGATATCATTTAAACATTTATTAATTGATGATTGATTAAATTCGAAATAGCTTCTGTCTCTAAATTTAAACCGGTTTTAGTGAGAGAAAAAGAAAAATTTGGGGGGTGGGGGGGGGATCAAAACAAAGAAGATATAAGCATCCCTGAGATCCTGGTTAATCAGAAACTTCGTTTTTCATTTTACTTTAACAAAATCAAGTTTCTCAACATTAATCATTTCTATCTCTCATAGAATACATATAATATGTATTACGGTGCGACCGTTGGGGCGAGCGCAGCATGTGATAAAATAATGAATTATGATAAAACAATAAAAATAAAAGTAGCGACATAAAGTGAATGAATTTGAATGCAGAATAAAATAGACATGCCTATTTTTTCCAGTAAATTTTCATTATTCATAATTCATAGGATTTTGTTATCTATTTAATATAGAATTTATCTAGGATAAAATGTTGTAGAATAATAAAGATTTTAACATAAAGTACATTTATACAGTTTATTTCCTCTTTTCTTGCAGCAGACATTTTTCTTAAACTTACATTAAAAAAATTGACCTATCACAGAGTCCCCCCTACCCCGTTTTAAAAAAAATCAAATTTACGTATACAAAAAATTTGCTGATCATATAAGGAAAATGGATCGCACTCCAAATTCTTCACCCGGATTAGAAATTTCCTGATTTTGAGAATTTCTTTTTGCTTGCGAAGATTTTTTGAATGATGTTGCCTCGCCCCTTTTAAAAAAACATTCCTTGAAATTACCGTAAATATAGTGAATAAAATAAATGTGAGCATTCATCCAAATGAGAGGAAGTTACAGCTGTTTCCTGTCGTTGAAGAAATGTCCCCATTCGTTAGCTCTGCAAGATTTTGAAAAGATTTTGGTATTTATATTTCAGCAGATTTGCAATAACTACTTAGAGTAATTTCCCCTTATTGTGACGTCAAAGTTCACGTTGGTCAAGTGTTGTCTGTCTCTTTGAAAACACCCTGAAAAAAAAACCTACGCAAAATATTATACAAATATTGACTGGGGTTGAGGGCAACATTGATTATATTAGCCCCCGAGGGACGAAATATTGCCCGACGCGAATTCACGAATTTAATTTGGTGCAAAGTTCATTTCCAAAATATCCTCAGCATCAAACGGTCACCTGTGATATTCCTCAAACCGTAAGAATTAACATACAGATGTTCTACCTGATTTTACTTCACAGTAATTCGCAAATCCTAAAATCCATTATAATAGCAAACCGTCGCATTGCGCGTCCGTTGTTTACTTGCCTTGACTGACTGTCAATATTTTTCGGGCGAGCTAATATTACAATTATTGACTATTCGTCTATATAGAGTTATATAGTGAGAATATACTACTGAATATAACAAACTGTTTTGTTTACTTAAAAGCATTATGTTCTTGAAATTACATAATTTATCTATTTCTCAAAAGTTTCACTTTGATTCTCGCGAGATGGTATCCAGTCTAGTGAGATTGACCGACATTGAGGAATTGCATTGTGGGTCGAAATTTACTGACGCCGAAAAATTTCTGACGATTCAATGTGTAAGAAATTCATTGTGACGTCACTCGAAAGGACGATAACTCCGTTAGTCTTATGTAATGGAATTTACGTTGTGTCAGCAGTATATTTACAATGCATGTACATAGTCTTTTATCTTGTTCTCGTGAGAGTGTGAAATGGGAAACCATAATTACAGGGAACTACTGGGACGATTAAAACAAGGCATTACTGGTCCGATTTACTGACGCCAAAAAATTCTATTCACACACGCCTTGCCAGCAGAGCTCGCTTCACGCCGGCACTCGCTATTACCGTTTTAACTACTTATTATTGCCATTGTTTACAACAGCGATGTAGAGCAAAATCAATACCGGGTATCAAAAACGCTTTGTAAAAGTCGAACCAATATTGTAAAATCCGTATTATGACGTAGTGCGATACTCGGACTACTTTAATTATTATGTCTCCCCTTTCAAAGGGGAGACATATTGTTTTTGTCGACTTTCTTCTTCTTATTCTTATTCTTCTTCATCCAAATTTGTCCAGGCCGTAACTTAAATACCCTATGACATTAAGACTTCAAACTTGGAACATAGGTAGATGGTATTGAGAAGGAGTGCACGCCACCAAAAGTTTTGACCTTGACCTATTTTGTTCTTCAAGGTCAAGCTTTTCATAAAAAGTATTGTCTGGACCATAACACAAGACTCCTTTAACATACAGACTTTTAACTTGTATCATAGATAGATGGTATATAACCTAGTTGAACCTTACCAAAAATTTTGACCTTGACCTAGAATTTTTATTTCAAGGTCATATTAGAAAAAACTTCATTGTTCAACTCCTGAATATACTTTGACAGAAGGACTTCAAACTTTAAACAAAGAACAATAATAATACACTTAGGTGTACTATTGATTTATATATGACCTTGACCATGTTTTACTCAAGGTCAAATTAAGAAAAAGATTTAAAAAATTTGTCTAGGTCTGGGTAACATATATCTGTCATCATTCTTTTTCAATTGTTAAATTTGCCCAATATTACAATCCTTGGGGAGAAGGGGTGACATGTGTTTTTTTGTAAAAAAAACCAACAATACCCACTAGTTTCTATCTGATAAATGTCTAGGCGTCATATAAACTTTTAAAGACCATTTGATTGTTTTTTTTTTTTCATCCCCCCCCTTTTCTAAAGTTTGAGGCACGACTCTTAGCTTTGCATTCCAAGTATGCTAACCATTAAGCCAAGGTGACTTTTACAAGGTGGGTGTTAAGAATTTAATCAAACTTCAATTGAATGAATGTGATGTGACACAATACAATACTTTTTCCACAATGTAAATACGGTGGATCTAAGCCAGGCGAGTGTGTTAATACAAGATTGAGATGCGTAGTGAATGGATAGGTGTTACATGACTGGTTGAAATGACAGTATTTCACTTTTAAAGAAAAATCAGTGCTGCATAAAAACAGTGTGGTCAAATTCTTGTCACGAGCAGCAAATTTTAGATGTTCGAAGGCCACATTGGATTTACTGATGCAAATTTTCATGCTGTTTTTAATTGCACGTGGTTAGACACTGATTCTTTACTGTGCATTTGTGGATTACAAGAAGGAAATGTCTGAAATGAATTAAGGTCAGTCATGTATTTCAGCCAAGTCAGCTGAGAAAAAAAAAACCAGGCTAAGAGAAAATGCAAACAAAATTCAAATAAAATCGGGGTCTAGGAAGAAAGAGTTACTGTGGAATCATTAAATTTCGTGGTGGCTCAATTTTCGTGGAATTTGTGGGTACCTCTCATCCACAAATCAACATCCCCTACGAATTAATAAATTAGGGTAATAAAGTCTTATTTCCATTGTAGGTTTAAGAGGATACACAAAATTACGTCCCCACGAACCTGTAAAATTTAAGCAATCCACGAAAATTGGCCCCCACAAAATTTAATGATTCTACAGTATCCTTCCTAGAACTTCACAAAGTATTGCAATAGGTTGCTGATAAAAATGCAAAAGCAGATTTTTATTGTAAGTTGAGCATGAATTTATTAGATACAAATATCTAAGTGTTGAATTTTCGTTTATCAAGATTATGGTTTGATGCCGCCGGAGTTTATCATTTTCTTCAATACCAACCATTTCATTTCAAATTTGGCAGGCATATAGATTAAGGTGTTAGGAACAATCCCTCAAAGTTTTGTTTAGTTCTAAAGAATTTTACTGGAGCTTGAATATTTATTCAGAGGCATGGTCTAAAACGTAGTCTGGATCGACGGAGCAGTCAGAATGTCAGACTTTGTAAAATTTTGACAAATGTTTGTAACACTTTGCTGGGTGTGATTTCCATAAGAAATAATGAATTTCCAAGCCAGTCATCACATGTCAGGGTGATATATGGATTCAACCATTGTATAAAATTGGGGGGGGGGGGGGGGAGAATAGGGGTTAAGTTCTCCTAATTTTATGTATAAATAAAACTGATATATTGGTATTTTGCAGATTCTTATAACATATTAGTTCTAAGAGTTCCAAAGGTCAAGGTCAAAGGTCATTCAAGATAGCTCTTTACGAGTAGTTTTAGATTTAAGGCAATGAATAGTCATTTTTAGGCCTTTCCAAACCCTATAAGGAACCAAAAAGTGGCCCCTCAGACCACAATTTTTAAAAAGTACTTTTTATTCCTAACTATAATTCGTACAGATTTTATCAATCAGATGAATAATAAAAAGGTTACTGCTAAAGGGCTGTTTTGAACGTTGACCACTGCATAACCTAACTTTTTAGAACTGTATACCCAAAAACCTTTCCGGTCTGCGCATTGTGTGTGTTATTATACAAATGAAATGTTGTTACAGTAATATTTATTTGAAAATTTTTTGAGGAAACGATCGATGCATGATTTTAATTTAACATAGAAACTCCCAGAGACGATTTTCATCGACTCATAAAAATGGAACTATATGATATTTTTAGCTCACCTGAGCTGAAAACTCAAGTGAGCTATTCTGATCACATTTTTTCCGTCGTCCGTCTGTGAACTTCTTCTCTAAAACTGCTTGACCAATTTCAGCCAAATTTGGCACAAAGCATCCTTATGGAAAGACAAATATAAATTGCAGAAATGAAAGATAGATCTTTATTCTAAGTGGAGAAAACCTCGAAACTGTAGAAAAAGGGGGGTGCATTTTTTAAAATCTTCTTCTCAAGAACTACTGAGTCAAATTCATCGTAATTTAGCATAAATCATCCTCATGGGAAGGCAAATATAAATTGCAAAAATTAAGGGCTGATTCTGTTTCAAATTTGAGTAATTTACAAAAATAATAAGACACTCAGAGAGAATGGGGGCCAGTCTATGTTAGAAGTAGCCATCTTGAACATGCACATGTTGAACAGACTCTGAGATGAATCTGCTTGGTGTGCAACAGTTTACTTGTGAAGGGAATATTTGAAACAACCAAAATATATTTGTGCTGTTTATGTGAAGTAAATTGAGGTTAAATAATCAACGAGTTGACTTTTTCATTTGTGACGGTGGTTTTAGCTTGTTTTCATTTTCGTTTAGCATGTTTTTTTTTATTTTAACTTGAGAGGAACCATCGTCTTTATTTTAGAATTTAATTTTTTTACGTGTAGACCGGTAAATCAGACAGCTGATTGTTTACATGTACCTGCGCAAAATCTGATGCACTAACAACAGTTATAGAATACTATTCAGTATGTTGGAACATGTAATTCGGTACGATCTCTACGTATTGGTTGATTAATGCAACATGTTTTATTAAGATGCTCAGCAATTCAATCTAAATGGAGATTATTCTTGCTGCTAGAAATATATAAGTATATATATGATGAAAAATAAATTGAGTTTTTTTCTTTGTTTTTGTGCATTTTTTTCTTGTTTTAATTGTTTACAAATTTCTATTTACTAACCTGAGAGCTTCGAGTTATAAGCAAGATACAGAGCTTTGCGCACAATGCTACTGTATGTTTGTACACAAAGCTGAGATCATGCTTTAGTTGGTTTATATTTGAAATGCAGCTATGCTGAATAGGAAATACCAAGTTTAAAATTCTAAAGTTGAATGTAATAAACTCGTGTGAACAAAAAAGACATGACTCAAACCAAGCTATGTATCTTGCTTATAAATCTACGATTAATGCTGAAATTTTGGTTGACCAATGGAAATGTTTTGCTAAAAGGATGATATGCGGTTACTACTTTCTGGTGCCCCTCATATCTCAAAGATTAAGTATATGCAAAAATAAGTGTAAAATTCGGATATTCATTTTTAATTAATCTACCGAGGGGTCATATAGCACAATATCCTTTGAACGCCCATTTAAAGCCAGTGTTACTCAGGTGAGTGATGTGGCCCATTGGGCCTCTTGTTTTAAGTTTGAGCCCTTAAATCTCAAAAACGGTAAGAGATTGAAAATGTTTACGCTTAGGATTTTGTATGTCTAGACATGATAAATCTAGTCCTTAAATTTGAATGCTCTAACTCAAAAAGTAGGAATGATGCTGCGCTTCAATATATTTTAAGTATTTTCCTTGTAAGAACTGAAAGTACCAGAACCGTAAGTCTAAAAATTACATACAAGTGTTATTTCGAATTGCTATTAGACTTTTGTATTATTGTTTCATTATTTCTTTCCGTTATCAAAAATTTCCAAAATGTTTTAACATCTTGGTATAACCTTAAATAGTAACTTATGAGCAGTGCAATGTCAAAAGAATGACAACTCCAGAACTTTACAAGTAGCTATACTTCCAGAGGAATATTTTCATAAAATAATTTTTAGGTAAGTACAGACCCTGAAACGTACTACTATACCACACGCTCGCTAAACGGTTCACACGAAACGCTGAACGGTTTACACGAAACGCTGCACGCTTTGCCCGAACCGCTAAACGATTTACACAAAACGCTGAACGGTTTATACGAAACGATTCTCGCACGAAACGATTTGCTCGCTTTTCACACGCTTTGGACACGCTTTTATCCTGATCGATTCGGGTCCTCTCGGATTTTTACCCTGACTCTGTTAGTAAGAATTAATTTTAAGAAAACATGAAATAATAGAAATACTGATATTAGAAACATATATGTACATAAGTATTGATTTGATTGATTAAATTAATTTGGTACTTATATTTAAAGCAAAAAATTATTTATTCACAGAATTAGCCAAAAATATTACGTCTATAAATATATTTATTGCCCAAAAGAAATATCCATGATTCTTATTAGTACCGTAAATGATAAATATTTCATAGAAAAAAGTTACCGTAACACAATATTCAATACCAAAAATAAAATCCGTATGATTACAAACTGATATCAGTTTTTCAGTATTCATTAATACTTTTATTGGTTTCAGAGAATACGATGTAAAAATACTAACTGTAAATAAACCTGTGATTATTTACATTGATAATTTGTTTTTTCAGTATTCGGCGGGATTTGTTTTTTCTTCTCACATTAATATTTTTATTGGGTTCAGAGAATACGATGTAAAAAAACTTACTGGAAATAAACCTGTAATTATTTACATTGATAATTTTGAAAGTTATGTAAAATCTAATTAGTCACATAAGTTAGAAAAATACTATGAAACAACCGACTAATTTTTTTATGTCGAATCATTCGCGTAAATAAATGTTCCGTATACATGTATAATATCACAGAGAAAAATCAATGGATTAAACAATAAAGAAAGTTGTCATTTCTATTTCGGATTTCGGAAAGAACAAAAAATAAAAAATGATTTAGATTTTTGTCTCAATATTCGTATACATATCCGGCACCCCGCATAACGGCGTACAATATATCTATCATAATCTATTTAAATTAAGTACCATGCATATAGATTCCCATAATAATAAATTGCATGTGTACATTTGAGGAAATTAGGAAAATTTCAGTGTGTTAATTATTTGTTGTTTTCCGTTATCAGTGTTTAAATAATTAAAATAATAACTTGTAGAAATATTTTTAATCGGGATTCAAAAGAATTTACTTCCCGCATTTCATAGAAATAAACAGTATATTTTCTTTCTATGTTAATTTTACATTTAATTTTGTTCAAATTAATGTTAAATAATCGATCATTGACATTGTGTGCATCAACAAATACTGATTCCGACTACCTTGAAGTCATTAAATTTCTATTGGCTATTGACAAAAAAAGAGACGCGTGACCATCCAATGAAAACGAATACACAGAGTTTGATTGACAGGTTCAGCCAGATGCAGGTCTTACCCGATGTCCGAGGTTATGTGTACTGGTTGTACACAGCCGAATAGTCTCAGTAACTAGTCTTCTTTCAATACGCGTACTTTTCTTTTGTTTGTTAAAAATTAATTCAATTTTGTAAAAAGATAAGTATATCATTTCTTATAGATTTTTTTCACGAGAATATCTCAAAGGAGTTTTGCCAATCAGTTTAAAGTAATGTTTAACACAAGCGCTATTTTGAAACAATTAAATTTTCAGAGAGTTCCGAATGAAATCTGATGAACGTTTCACACGGTTCTCGCACGCTTTGCATGAAACGATTTACACGCTTTGCCCGAAACGCTGCACGCTTTGCCCGAAACGCTAAACGGTTTACACGAAACGCTTCACGATTCACACGAAACGCTAAACGGTTTACACGAAACGCTAAACGATTTACACAAAACGTTTCCCGCACGAAAGTCGCACGCTTTTTTGGTGTAGTAGTACGTTTAAGGGTCTGTATTTATTCCTCGGACACAAAACTTGGTATGCCTATAGTATTTATGCTCTTACATTCTTAGAGCAAAGCGAGATAACTCTCTCTTAATAAAGAACAAGTGCACTTATGCTATAGAGAATGGGCCCTTTTTCAGTGCCGTTTTTATGCAGAAAATATCAACAAATTGCTTTTTTCTCGTAATAGGTAAGCACTGATGGATACTTCTGATTTATATGCACGCTTAAATTTGCCAACATTAGCATACTGTTTAAAAACTTAAGGATTTTTAAATGCCTATAAATAATCTAAATCTGGAAAAATTGAACAGAACCTACTTGAATTGTGTCTATATATATTTAAATCAGTGGGAGGAGACATTTAAATCAACATTGCTCTGTTGGTGGATCGATTGGCGCATTTGCTGAATTATACTTTATGCATTATTTTACGTCTGAAAAAAAAACCGAATAAAGCTTTGAAGTTGCATATTACCATAGTGACCAAACAAACATTCCTGACCATACAAAGATGATGGAAAGCGATTTAAAATGTGTCAATGTTTTACAGTGAGCACATTTGACAAATGTTTACCTGGATAGAACCCACGTGATTGTTTGAAATAATTTATTCCATGCGTGGGTTCAAACATAGGTCATGCTGGTAATAGCTTTCGCTTGATAAAGGAAAAACCTTGTAATTTTCATACATTTTTCATTAAGTTACCAGCCTAATGTAGTACAAACTTCTTACTTTCACAGGAGTTTTTTTAATGTATAATGCGTATTCCACAAGTTTGTACTCGGTTAGGCTGACAGTAAACAAAGGCTTTGAAATGAATGCCCGTCCTCAATTTACTTTACAAAATCAGGAATGTCTGCTGACCCTTACTATGTTTTAAAGCATCATGCTTTTTATATTCAATGAATTCAGCGCTAAAACTTGTTAATTCTTATGGAAATAGATATCAATCGATAATGTTAGGGAAAAAATATGCTTAATTTGAATCTTTATTTTTTCACTTTTTACCGGGGCCCATAAGTACACTCGTCCTTTTGAAATTTAAACACGTTGTGATCTTTCGGCCTTTCATATCCCTATATGGAGTCTAAAAGTGGCCCCTCGGACCATAATTTTTAGATTGTGCTTTTTATTCCTAACAATAAACTGAAAAGATTGTTAAAATCAGAGCAAAATAAAGAAGTTACAGGTTAAAGGCTGTTTTGAACATTGGCCCCTGCAGATCCCTAATCTTTTTGAACTGTCTACCCAAAACCTTTTCCGGTCTGTGAATTTTGTGTATCATTATACAACTAAATTATTGCAATGTTTACTTGAAATTTTTTGAGAAAACGAACGACGCATGATTTTAGTTTAACACTGAAACTCCCAAGGACGAAATTTCATAGGCTCATAAAACCGGAAGTACTGAATATTTTTTATTCAAACTTGGAATATATGTTCTATTTGAACCATGTTTAGGCGTCTTATAAAATTCCTAAGGTTTTTTGATTTTTTTTGTTTTTCATCCCCCTTTTTTCAAGTTTGAGCCCTATTATCTCAAAAACGATAAAATGTAGAAAAATGCCTATGCTTATGATTTTGTAAAACTAGACAAGATACATCTTACTCTTAAATTCGAATGCTGTAACTCAAAAAATAATAAAGATATTGTGTTTCAATAAATTTTTAGTATTTTCCTTTTCAAAACCGGAAGTGCCAGAACCAGAAGTTCAAAACCTTACATACGTGTGTCATTTCAAATTGCTATAAGTCTATTGCATGATTGTTTTAATATGTCTCTCTATTTTCAAAAAATCGCTGACGAAACTTTGTCGAGAATAATAATAATAAAACATCAGAATAACAATAGGTTTCAACCGAAAGTCAAAAAGCCATTATTATTCAAAGGGGCATGGTCACAATTTTGTTCAAATTTTATTTTTCTGTTTTTATTATTTGCAATGCTTTAGGAATGCATTTCTAGTGATCAAATGAAATTTTGGTGCCAGTCATTGAGTTTTAAGCAAGATACAGGGCTCACAATTCTTCGTCATGTAAACAAGGCTTGTGCCCTGTTTTTGTTTACATAGGTTCAATATACTGGTAAAAAATCTTTTTCAAGCTAGTTTGTCTATCTTAATATTCATTTTAAGCATAAATAAACAGTTCCTAATGATTAATACATGTATTGTAGGCATAAAACTAGAATTTTCACTTCAACATTCAAAATGTAAACGAACGCTTTGTTTACATAGCAAAGAATTGTAAGCTCTGTAACTTATTAAGGTAACTCCGTATCTATAAAATTATGGGTACAAAGTTAATAACTTAACTTTTTTTTAACTTATTGGGCTTGAATTTCATCAAAAAATAAATAAAATATATATGTATCCATCCTATTTAAGATGTAAGTTAATAAAAACCAGAGACTGAAATTATCATCTGAAAATCACACTTTTTTGTTTAAAAATTATATATAAGTGGATGGATACTTGTTTGTCTATTTAAATTTTATTGCTTACTATGCCAGAAAACTAAAATTAATTTTAAAAAAAAGAAAAAATTGTTGACATTAGAAAAATTATAGCATGTAGATATATAACTTAGAGAAAAGTAGAAAAGAGTTATTTCCCTTTGTCATTATTGAATTATAATATAAGGATGAAAAACGCTTATTAAATATCTCCAAGTAAACAATGATTTGAGTTTTTGATGTGCACCTATAATAACATAGAAATTACAAATCTACTTGCAAGAATTTTAATGAATTCATGGTTTATGTAAAATGTATGACGTCACAGGAGGGTGGATTTACTTTAAGTCTCTAAACAATATCTATTTCAGAATTACAGGAGAAAATAAGTAAACTAGAAGCAATGAAAAACAGTATGTATTCAGATGAGACTTTGAAACAGGTGAGCAATCTTGTTTAATACCAGTGTCATATTTAAACAACAGATAGTTTGTATACATGTAAGAGTGTCATTTATTGTTAAGTCACCTAAATTAACAAAGTTTGGAAAGGGGGGGGGGATGTAGGAATTACCTTGTCCGTCCATCTGTCTGTCTGCAAAATTTTCGTCCAGTCAATATCTTTCTTATGGAGAGACATTGGAAGTTCTTACTTCACACAAAGATTGCATATAAGCAAGTTCATTTGGGCAAGGTCAAGGTCACTGGCAGGAAAAAAGCAAAATTTGTGCCTGGTCCATATCTTTCTTATGGAGAAACATTGGAAATTCTTACTTTCCACAAAGATTGCATATGACCTGAGGGTATGTCATGTTTCATCGCATCCAGGTATTTCATTCACCCCAACATGTTTCATTGGATGAAAAATATATAGAAACGGATTTTGAACAAAAATAATATGACACCCACTGCACTGGTATAATATTCAGCAAAAGATGAAATAAAACAGACTGAAATCCAGGCACACACGTCAAAAATCTTTGCCTCATTGTGAATTATAACATCCCACATATGCAAACCACACAGTCTGTAGCAGATCTTGCAGTGACAGCATGGTCTTTAGAGAACAATTTTTTTTTATAGAAAACTGATATAAATCATGTTGCCTCGTTAATGTTTTGGATTTACTATTCATTACTTACTGTATACAAGGTTACTTTTGCCATATGTGTTAATTTCACCCTTCTATACTTGCAAATAGTTTCGTCCAGTCTTAAATTCGCCAAGACATGCTTGAGTACTAACAATGTTCGATTTTTAAAAAGCTAAGAAAGTCAGCCAGCTGAATTTTAATTTTAAGTCAAAAGTGAATACACAATCTATTAAAATACAAGATAAATAGTTTCCAGAACAGTAATAATATATGGATGCACATTTAGTTTGTGCCCTTTTTTTATGGCTGTACATGTAGGTGAGGAGATAAGCTTGTAGCGGTGTATATGCAATGCATGACTGCAGACCTACTTAATAATTTAAGTTTTAACTTTGAAAACATACCGATAGCTGTCTGAATTTCATGGTCTCATTGCAAACCACTACCAATATACCAGTATTTACTTTTCAATCTCACAAAGAGAGTTGGGAAGATATATCTCCGGACTGTGGCTGCAGACGATTCCCATTGAGAGTCTTCCAATACAACGATGCGCAGTTTGACCTAGAAACTGACCAGTTTCATAACTTCTTCGAATTTCTCTAACACGAACTGTCTAATCCCCTCCCAGAATTCATTTGCGCAAAGTGCAATTAAAGTTTTATCCTAACTTAATTAGTTAGCGTGCGAGCTGACTAAGGAGATAATTTGGAACATTGGAATTTGGCCAGTTTTAAATTCACTCGCTTACAATGAGGGTGAAAGAGGCGAAAATAAAATAGGGATGAACATTTCCATGTATATGGCATCCACTGTGTTTGATGTATTGTGGCTGGGGTCTACAATAAGATTATATGCATTCTGTATGAACAACACATGTTTGATGTGCACACAAAGTAATGCAGCACAACTGTATCTGTGCAATATACATGTAATAGGAATACATGTGAATTCTTCCAAAGAATAAACTTTCTACTGTGTTTTATTGGTTGTACCGTATTTTTCGGGGCATAGGCCGGTATTTTTTTTCTCTGATGAGCGAGCCCCAGCCTATCCCCGGGATGGGCTAATCGTAGACTCAGAGTTGAAAAAATTAAACAGTAAAATATAAAATCCACTGTTTTTATCCATTGTACAGTCATTTTACCGGTAACGAATACTTGCCAGTATCGAATAATTTTTAGAAAAATTATTGCTGAAAGAAGAAGTTAAGGTTTTAAAAAATCCTAGCTATGTAATTAAAATACAGAAATAAATATTCTATCATTGTGTAAAGTTGTTTGACATTTGCACGATTATTTACCGAATTGTTTACAAATTAAAAAGGTGACCCTGTATGAGCTGCCGGAATGTGCAAGGCAAAAAAAACGAAAGTATGAAAACAATTAAGCCTAACTATGAAAATAAGTCTGTTATTGACCCATATTTGGTGGATAATAAGTAATTATAATCCATTTAATAAGATAGTGCATCATATTTTTGAATGAAATTACGACTTCAAATAGAACCACGTGTAGTTTTCCTAGTTTCGGTTCACTGCGATAGAAGCATTATTTGGCTGAATATATTGATAGATATACTAACAAAACAAAGGCAAATGACAATTACTTATCATCAATTACTGTTATAGAGTGTTTTCATGAAAATTCAATTTCATAAAGTAACGCAAATGAAAAATGTTTAAGTCCAGTTTCAATTTGACGGGAAAAGGTATAATAAAAATAACGATCATATCATTTGTTTAAATGACATATTCCCCCAATTATTTTTCTTTCTTCATTTATAGGTCTATTAACATGTACCTCTAGTACATTTTTGAAATTAATTCGCCTCAAAATATTCAGTCAGAAGTAATTAGAGGGCACTTGATTCTATACTGGAAAACGAATTCAAAACTAGGAAAATGGAGGATGTGTTGAAATTACTTTCTCCATAATTCATCCTTTATATTTTCGGAAGTTTGATACTACATTTTAGAAGAACAAAGAAATGTGATTTAAAGTAGATCCAGTGTTCTGTGATGTCATACTTTTTTGTGAAAGATTGAATTCTTTGAAATTTGTGCAAGATAGTTTTATTTATTTTATGTGAATATAATCACATGGATGTAATTTGAATAACTGTTAAGTTCAAGATATTTTCGCAGCTTAATTTTATCCTAAATTTCCAATTTTTTATACATTTTATCTATGCTAAGCGGAAATAACTCTTTTTCTGACTTTTCTTTCAGTTGTATGTCTAAATGCCATAGTTTTTCTTATCCCAGCAATTAATTTAAAAATATTTTTGTAGTTTTAGTTTTCTGATAAAGTTGACAATAAAATTAAACAAGATAACCTAATTTCTGCCTACAACATTTTACTTATAACAAAAAAAATACGGTTTTCTGATGCTAAAATATGCTTTAGTTTATGTTTATCTGGCATCTCAAAAAGTGTGATGACATGTATATTTTTTCTAACAATTGATGAAATTTAAGTCTATTAAGTTGAAATCAGTTTGGTGTTACAAAAAATAAAAACATTTGGAATTCTGATAATAATAGTCGCATGCACGACGAAACCGCATACTGATTCGTTACCGGTAAAACGACTGTACTGTTGTAGCAGTTTATTATGAGGGTTGTTTTTTTTCTTCATCTGTTTGAACTATTGTTCGATAGTTGTCCCGTTGATAAATTTTGTAATGACATCGTGAGTAATAAAATGTACAGTACTGTATGAGGTATTTCTTTACAACCCCAATCAAAAGAATTTTTTCGTTCGTGTATGAACCCTGGAAACTATTATTGCGCAGTAAAAAAGAAAACGAAACCGGGTAGAATGTAATATGACGGAATTTTTGTGAATTCTTCATGTCTGCGTTCGTGGGAATTACTGGTCTTGGGTGTAAAATAAATTAAATGCTTTGTGTTTTTACAATTAATTTTCTGTTGGATGAAATAACGGTATTCTGGTGTCGTGTGTATATACAAAGGTGTGAACCCGGTGACTAAAACACAGCCTGGGGGGCACGTAGTGTACACCATTACACTTCATTGCATTAACTGTGTTTTTAACATTACAACTTCTCTGCATAACGGCAAGTCACTATTTAATTAATTAATAGAAAGAACACAAATGAAATATTTTATGTTTGCATTTTGGTATTTCGTTTTCTCATTCATAGCGATTAAGGGGGATAACTCTATTTGAATATGAAACCATGTGTTGAGCTAATGGACGCCATACCCCGTATTTACAAGTAGCTTTCAAAGTATAACTTGATTAAATGAAATTTAGCAATAAGGTATTAATAAAATATAAAAGGTTTGGTAAAATATTATACTTAGTTCTACCAGGCAGAACCACGGAGGTTGGTGTTGCAATTAAATTTACACTATGTAAAATTACGATACGTAATGATACACCGACGAATACGGAAGAGACCAAACAGCCACAAAACACAGATGTATTTTTAAAAATTGCTTAAAATATATATGTTAAGCAAATTTAATAACTTTAATTACTCTTTTGACTTTCTACATCGATATTCTGAAAGTATATACTTAATACGATGACTTCCTTAATCAGTGGTCATACTTTCACTATAGTAATCATCGATTGAAAATCGGCTTATCCCCCAATTCGGCTAGTCTAAAGATATTCCTTGAATTTTGTCTAAAAATAAACAATTTAGCCTATGCCCCACATCGACATATGCCCCGAAAAATACCGTATATACCCCCAAAAATATGATAGTTGGTGAGCAATTTAGCTCATTGGCTTTTAATTATAATCAATTTTGAATTGTAGTATCCGTATCAGTTACATGCTGTGTTGGTGCATGAAGGACAGGCTGCTGCCGGCCATTATTGGGCCTACATTTATGACTCCATGAATGAGAAGTGGCTTAAATTTAATGACATTGCTGTGACCTGTACATCATGGGATGACTTGGTGAAGGAGAGTGTTGGAGGATATCATAATGCTAGTGCATATTGCTTAATGTATGTGCAGCAGTCAAATATGGAACCCTGTAAGTTAAGTTAATTTCTTTGAAATAAATAAGGAGTTAAATATTCAATTATTTCCATTCCGATTTTATAAATGAAGGGCTTTTTGACAATTCATTGAAATTCAAGCCTTTTTAGCTCATCTGTAAGAGCTTAAAGCTAAAAAGAGCTTTTCTTTTCACTTTTTGTCTGGCATCCATACAGTACTGATCAGACCCAACCTAACAGAAAGATAACACCACTTAAACTGGGGTTTACTTTCTGGGTTTAAGCTTGGTTTACTCCGAATTTACTAGAGTGTACCCAGAGTAAACCCAAAGTAAACTTAGAGTGGGAACAGAGAGTAAACCCAGTCAGAAGTATACCCGTGAAATTAGACGCTAACTGAGTATTTGGAATACACAAGGGGAAGGAATTTTAGGCAGTAGGATGGTAAGATAAAAGACGGGTCTGCTTCACACTTCAGTGCATACAGTTGACCTTAAAAGCAATTTCCAAGTAAACCCAAAGTAAAACCCCAAGTAAACCCAAGTGGACCCAAATTTTCAAAACGTAAACCCAGAGTAAACCCCAAATGTAAACCTGGGGTTTGGTCAGGGTTTACTCTGGTGTTAGGTTGGGTCTGATCAGTACTGTATGTCAATGAACTTTCCAGTTTTGATTTCTTCTCCAGAACCGCTTGGTTCAACAAAACTTTGCACAAGGCATCCTTGCAAAAAGGGGATTCAAGATAATTATACCCCTGCTCCGAAGGAGAAGGGGGTATACTGTTTTACCCTTGTGTGTCTGTCTGTCTGTCCGTCTGTAAAAAAAATTCCTGTCGCATTTTTCTCAGCAACTATTCTTTGCAGATGCTTGAAACTTTAACACAGTATTTGTTCAGGCATGCCATACGTGGGATATATTTTTGAACCAATCAGATGTCAACTTCCTATTAAATGACAACTTTGTTTATTTTTAGCCAAAATTTTCAAACAAATTTTTGTCAAAGATTTCTCAGCAACTATGAATTGCAGATGCTTAGAATTTTAAAAAGTATTTGTTTAGGCATGCCATATTGTGGGATATATTTTTGTACCAATCGGACATTAACTTCCTGTTAAGGCCAGAAAAGCTGCACATGAGTGAAAGCATCCCCAGAAAGTGTAGATTCAATTTTGTTCAAATCAAGATCCTAGGGTATAGAATGGGGCCAAAATGGGGGGTAAAATTTTTACTTAAGGAAATCCTAAGTTTATAAAAATCATTGTCAATGATATTGTTTCTATTTAGGTATCCTCAGGTAGTGTTGATTCAAGTTTGTTAAAATCATAGTCCCTGGGGGTAGGGTGTGGCCACAATGGAGGGGGGGGGGTGAAATTTTACATGGGACTATTGAGAAAAATCTCTTCAAAAACCAATTGGCCATGTAACTTGCATGAAAGCATCTTCGAGTAGTATAGATTCAAGTTTGTTTAAATCATGATCCCCTTGGGGCAGGGTGGGTCCAAAATGGGAGGGAGGTCAAATTTCTACATAGGAAGATATAGATGGGGGTTAAATAGGAATAGAGAAAAATCTTCTCATGAATTCCGATAAAACAATAGAGGCATGATATTTAAGATAATAATATGTTGATAAAATTCCAATTTTTTAACTTTTTGAGCAAGTCATCAATTTCAAGATATTCTCAATTTGATACTGTATTGTGATTTGATCAGAGGTATGGCTATTGATGCTTGGGTGAGCTATGTGGCCCCTTGGCCTCATGTCATTATTTTGCAGTGCCCTTTGAAAAAAAGAAGAGCCCTTTGTGCAAACAAATGTATAACTAAATATGGCAATTTCAAATCTTGGCTGCCTACTGGTGAATTCATAGTGTAATGACGCATGTAGTTTTCTTTATCCTTGGTCAAGTGTAAATGAATCATGCATGTAAAGGATCCTGGAACATATATCTGAGTACTGTATAAAAATCACAACAGAGATATTTAAGTTTAAGCAAAAAAGTTAATTATAATAATAATATAATAATATATTCATAGTCCTAAAATTTACTTTTTGGTTGAAATTTTTGGGAGTTGATTTAAGGTTATATAAGTCCATCCATAACTATCATATTTCATATCTAATAGATTTCAAGTTTGATCACAAAAATCTCTGTGTGATTTTAAGGGTTTTATTAAATAATAAAAATTCACCTTTGAAATAAAAAAAAAATGAATATTAACAAATTTATCATATGTTGAGGTTAACATTAAAGTATATGGGAAAAATGCATTTTTTTTTGCGGGTGCCCTATAGTAATCACTCTGTCTGTCCATCCTTCTGTCTGTCTGTCTGTCACTCTTCCATCCACAAATTTTCTGGGTTTTTTCTAATAACTTTTTGTATGGTTGCCCAATCAAGTTCAAATTTGGTATGGTAGTTCAGTAGACAGAAATACATATTTTGATGCTAAGTTTGGTTCTCTATGTCCTTTGGTTTGGAGCTGGGGTGGTGGGTAGATTCCTTAACTATGCATAAGAATGAATGGGCAAAGAGAGATAACTGCTGAGAATGTTACCATTGTATACTTGGAAGGCTGTGCAATATTTGTCCTTTGGGATTAATTAACCTTCCACAGGAAGAAAATCCTAAGCTTTATCTTTATCTGTCACATTGAAATTAATTACTGCACTGCCTGTGTCTGCAAATGAACTTTGTTTTGAAGTTAAGGTCAATTTTGAATGATGTGTAGTATTGTGTACATTCTTTGAAATATGGATTTAAGATATGATATTCATACTTTATTTTGGTTAAAATACCGTACACAATGATTTATGACAATTTTATTGAATTCTAAAATCAAGATATATATTAAGATATCCTTTTTCACTATTTTTATTTTTAAATTATTTATTTTATTTTTTTCTGCCTTAATGCTGTTAATTTTAACAGGTAATCAGATAATAACCCCATTCTGTCATTTCTAAAAAAAAAAAAAAAGAAATCTTATTGTAAATTTAGAAGAAAAGGATGAGAGAGCAGAACAATTAACCCCCTGGGATTAATTATCTTGCCTGCTGCAGAAAATTTAGAGGCTTATCTCTATCTGTCATATGAAGATTAATGAACACCTTTGTCTGCAACTGACGTTTGTTTTGAAGTTGAGGTCAACCCTAGGTGATACAATGTATTTGCATTCACTGAAGGCTTGCATTTTATAAAACACCTGTTTAAATCTTTTTTAAATACACATTTAATTTAGTTTTTTTTTTTATAAGAGATGAGGTTATCCCTGTTTTATGCAGATACAAGGTTACTATTTAGAGTTTTTGGACATTCAGGAATTATCTTGAAATTTTAAAAATACAGTTGTTACTTGTAATTTTCAAATTTTTTTTATAAATGTAATCAAATTAAACTCTCATTCCATGAGCTGCACCCTTATATTTTTACCCTTCAGTTTAACACTTTAATTGTTGGATGAAAATCATATCCAACTACAAATCATGAGATCCTCTATATTGCAGATCTTTACATCTTATGCCGGGCATTTATTTTTCATCATTGTTAATATAAAGAGGATGAAATTCAAAGTTTTTTTCACTTCTGTATATTAATTGTCATAGCGGGGCCCTTCCTGACTGCTCAGTTTTCTAGTTTTCTCACACTTCTCTTGGTAAAAAGTTGCAAATGCTTTCCCTTTCTTCGAATATGCTAAAATAATTCATAATTAACCATACATATTTTCAAAAAATGACTTTTTTTAAATTTTCAAAAGGGCAGACAACTCTTTAAAAGTTTAATTTTAAGTGCAAAAAGTTCATTTAATTGACTACATTCATACTCTCGAGTTTGGTTTATGTCGGCCTCATAATAACTTTAAAATACATATTTGATGTAGTATAGATCAATCAAAATTGTTAAATTTACCTTAGTTATGGATGGACTACCTTAAATCAATGTTCATATGCAGTTACTCTGTCAAAATAGAAAAGAAACAGTGTTTGAACCTAAGCAAAAATCATCACCGCCGACAAGATTAAGTACTTGAAAATGCTGAAAAATTTGATATAATGTATTTGAACGCATTGTTTTTCAAGGAAACTTATTTACAAATACCTTGAAAATGGTCAGATTTTAAATGGTATGAACAATTTAGATATTTTTGTAGCTGTGTGTATTTCTAAGCCAGAGTTTAATATAACTGTTTCCCTGCCATTGATTACCAAAGCGCCATTTCTACAGTGGTAGCATTTGGAATCAAGGGCACACTATCCAATATAAAGATAGAACCAGTACAGACGTAGATGATACTTTATTCTTATTTGTTTGTTAAAAAATTCTTGGATACACTTTACCAGAAATATTTCAATTACAGTAAAACTTGGTTATAGCTATATAGGGACCAATGGACTTACTTCGTTATATCCGTAATTCGTTATATCCGTATAACAAATTCATAATAATAACTATAGCGAATTCACTATATACATGTTTTCTTTCACCAGACTATAATTTTTGTTAATTGAGGCTTAAAATAAAAATGCATTTCTTTGATACTTTTGATAATCCGATTATGAATTGAAAAATATTTATGAAAATAAATCATTCAAACTATTATGTTAAACGGTAGTCCAAACTTTTTTTAACTGTAAGGAAATTCGTTATAAAAGTGTTAAATGTCATTATTATTCACTTCTACGGGACTCAAAATGAGTTCGCCATATCCGTAAATTCGTTATATCCAAATTTGTTACAACCGTAAAATTTTGCTTAGATTTGTTAAGAATTTTACTGGGGATTCAAAAATACTTCGCTATATCCGAGAATTAGCTATATATTCAAGTTCGTACTAAACGAGTTTTACTTTACTGATATATAAAGCATCATAGAGTTTGATTGCGTTAATTCTTTCTCTAAATATCACACAATATGATTCATGTGGGGTTTTCCGTCAAAAGCTCAAAATTCTTGTCGAAAAAAATGTGCTAAATTATTTAAATAACAGCTAGAAAACTACTTGCCATTCAAAATAACATATTGTTGATTTTCAAATAAATGATAATAAAATCAACTCATGTTAGTACTTTGATTTTAAGATGGTATGGGACATCTGTTGATAATAATGTGGATAAATGTACATTTATTTATAAATAAAATACTTTCACTAATTCAGAATTTTCAAGTTTTACAATGTTTAACCAAAAATAGCTTTTGAAAAAAATTGGAGAGATAAAAAATGTGAAACCCCAGCGGGATTTCAACTTATGACAAACAGATCCATAGTAAACCCTCTAACCAACTGCCCTACACTGTAAGGCGACAATATTAGGAAAGAAACTACTGAAATAATACACTTCGTTTTATTGTTTATTTTTATTAAGAATGCGTCACAACACGGAAGTGTCCCATACCACCTTAAAAAGCAAATGTCTAGATTCATGCAGTATGAACTAAATTATTTTCTGTTGTATTTTTAGATACAGAGCCCCCTACAGACTTTCCACCACAGTCTTATATAGAAAAACTTCCAGAAGATTTAAAAGAGTTTGTTGTTCAGGACAATAAAAAATTTGCTCAGGAGATGCTAGATTGGGACGAAGCACAGGCTAGAAAACCAGTTACTCCCACCGGAGAATCCAGAAATAAAGAAGGAGGGGATGGAGATGCGAAACAAGAAAGAGCAGTACTCAAAAGTATCATTTTCTTTTCCTATTTTTATTAAAACTTCATATGCTACTTGTGTCAGGGATGGGGTAATTGAAAAAAGTATTTGTAATTGAGTGTAATTAATTACATTTTTCAAAGTAATTGAAAGTAATTTGTAATTGAGTTTGTCTTTAATTACAAGTACGAGTGACTCTGCTGGGTGGCAGCATATTGTTTGCTTAATTAATGTCCGTTGTCATTACATTGTACATTTGTTAACAATTTTACTTTTTTAACTGGGTTTTCTGTAGAAAAAATCCAGTTGTTGAAATGGTAAGAATGGCAGGCAGGTGAGTGGCTGCCAAACGGGTACCCCTATTGTCCAAATAACTCTCCTACAGTTTTCACATACTTGCCAACTGACCCGATTTCGTCGGGTCACACCCGATTTTTCGACCCATTCACCCGATTATTTTTTATGACCCAGCGGGTCATGCTTTTCACCCAATTTTTGTCGAACCCGAAAATCTCCCGATTTGGTTTGTAAATTACATTGCGCATTTGACTTCCAGTTATGACCCCAAGCTGAGCTTGGATTTACGTAAACAATGCCGATGGCTATAACAGACACAGTAGGTATTATAATTATCGTGAGTTGTTTTGACAAACCGAAGGTGACATCATTAAGTGTGAAGGCTTCCAATAAGAAAAGGTCTTCATCGGGGCCAGCGGAATCAAAACCAACAAAAAGAAAATGATATTTTTGTACCTATCAAACAAAGTAATTGAGTACAAAACGAGGCCTCTTGTGTTCTATGTAACACACATTTGAATATTGGATTTTGTGCCCAAAATGATCAGACTAAACATTCAAAAACGCTAAGTTATGTATAAAATGCTTTTTAATATACAAAAGTCTTCCAAGTCACAACTTTCATGCCATCGTTTACAGAGTTCAAAAGCAAGGTTAATGTAGCAGAAACTCTTTTTGCATTTTTTTTAGCTGAACACAACCTACCATTTTCTGTGTCAGATCACTTTACAAAATTCAAAGTCAGCAACTATTAGTTATAATGCTTCTTTGAAATAAAATATTACACATAAGTTTTAACACATATTTCTATTGTATATACCTATGAAATGCATGGTAAATATGTCGTTACGGGCTATGACCAGATTTTTTACTTTCACATGTTGAGGTTGGCAAGTATGGTTTTCCAGATAGGAATTTTTTGCTTTGCAGATCCATTGAACATTTATTAGAGTTGTGCATATTTGTGGATTTTTATTTTTTATAATTTATTTGAAAAATACCACCTGTTAAACTTTTTGGGTATAATGTTGCAAATAAGGTACCCCTATTCATGGACAAATCCTCAAGCAGTTTTCAAGATAAGGTCTTTTTAGCTCACCTGAACCAAAGGTTCAAGTGAGCTTTTCTGATCACCTGTTGTTCGTTATCTATCCATCCATCTGTCTGTCCATCTGTCTATAAACTTTTTGATACTTTTTACATTTTTATACCCCCGCTCCGAAGAGCTGCATGCTCGCTAAACAGTTCACACAAAATGCTGAACGGTTTACATGAAACGATTATCGCACACAACATTTTGCTCGTTTGTCACATGCTTTTATCCTGATCGATTTTCATTTCCTTCAGGTCCTATCCAATTTGTCTTCTGACTAAGTAAGTAAGTAAGTAAGTTAGTAAGAATTAGAGGGAAACTATTGACAAACAGAATATATCTTTTTGTTGATAAATTATGAATTGAAACAAGTTGTATTTTATTCTATACCAAAATTAAAGACCACAAAACACTAAATCGGTTAATCTGATAATTTTTCTCTGACAAATTGACTATCAGATTAACCAGAACCCTCTGTATTATGATATTTTTTTTTTTAATACAATAACTAGTAAGTAGTTGAGGAAAAAATGTACCGATATTCTCTCAAATATTTTGATCTCTTTATAAAGTGGGGGAAGGGGGGGGGGGGGGGACGAAAATATAGGGAATTTGAAGTTAACAGTGTACCCCTACCAAATGTTTAGTTTTATATCTTGCGTAGGATTTTCTTATTCCTGGTAAAAATAGTATTGCGTAAAGGCACTATGTCAAATATTACATACAGGTAACTCTCGAAAGCTCGAAGTCCATGGGACCTAGGAAAAACTTCGAGGTATCAAGAGTTCGAGTTTTCAAGAGTTCGGAATTTTCCGGGTTGACTGACGGTTTTTTAAATAAGTCTTATCGGATGTTATGATTAAGCCATTTATTTAGTGCTAACCTTACGCACGTGCTTACACAACGTTTTCTTTTCAGTTTAATATACAGACCTGCGTATTTTGAAAACTAAATAAAAACAAATATTGAATTAATTCATGGTACACTGCAATTATTTGTTTTATGCATCATATTATGATCAGATTGCTTAGTACTACTCTACTGCGAGACGACATGTCGTAAGTTAAATAAATGAATATCACCATGATCACCCATTGTTCCCATTGTACGAGTCTTTCACAGGCTGTAAGAACTTGTTCAGCAATAATCATTATAATGCCAATGGTACTGATAAGCATAATTTCTACAGGTTTATAATTCCAAAATTCCACGGCTCAAAATTATCTTTTCGTCTCAATTAATTTCTCATTTTCACTGCGTCTCCAAATTATTGCATAACGGTTCGTGTAAATTATAGATTAGGTATAGATATGGCCAATCATCAAACAATTATCACCTTGCAGGACAAGTGTCGCCTGAATAAACAACCCGTGACACGGGTCACCCGTCTAACGCCTGGAGCCATTTAAATGACTAAGTAGGTGTTAATTAGGTAACACTTGGATATACACAGCCACTTCGAGGTATCGAGAGTAAAAAACTATAGATTATGAATAACGGGACTGCAGTTTGACTTCGAGGGATCAAGGGTTTCGAGAGATCAAGAGTTCGAGAAATCAAGAGTAAATTTGCTTAGTTATATAGGGAAAAAAATCGGGACCCTAGGCTCACTTCGAGCGATCAAGAACTTCGAGCGAACGAAGTTCGAGCCATCGAGAGTTACCTGTATATGCAAAAATAAGTGTAAAATTTCAATACTTTACAATATTTTCATTCGTTTTGCTACCAAGGGGCCATATGGCCGATATTTTTTTACCGCCGATTTAAAAGTCATTGTTGCTCGATCAGGTGAGCGAAGTGGCCCCATGGGCCTCTTGTTTCATTTATTGCTAAAAATTGAAAAACAATGATTAAAAAATAGTGCCAAACACTGAAATGTATCTAAGTAAGGGGAGGTAACCTACAGAGCGGTTGTGTATATATTTAGAACAATAGCACGCTTTATTTAATATCAATCAACATTTAAACTATGGGGAATATAGACAAGAATGGAACATGAAACTACATCTTAGAAAACAAGAGTTTAAATAGTAATTATTAAATGGTTAAAGGAATGGACGCGCTTATGAATGTTCTCACACAACTCGCTGACAGACTTGATTTTTATAAATGGAATCTGACAGTAAACTTTCAATATCCCAATGGAAAAATTTGACTCATTACAAAGTTGAATAGAATGGAAGTTACTCTCTCAATTTTGAAATCTAGGAGATAGTGCTTCATCTCAGAGGGCATACCCTCTCTGCTGAAAAACAAACAACGACGGTTTATCAACAAAGTCTGACAACTCTTTCAGTTCTGAATACATATAAAAAGGAATAGAAACAAATGAGTTTTGTAAATCCGAAAAAAAATCTATAGCTTCTTTAGGATGAATTGTGTTCTTTATTTGGAATTTGATTTGAATAAAATCTTTGATTTAAGATACATGTATATGATATAAACAACATCACACTGTTGATTTGATCTCATCCCTAGTATCAGTCCTCGGATGCTATCAGCCCGCGCCCCTCGAGCTTGGATTGATACCAACTGCTCGTTCTGAGACCAAGGCCGAGATCAAATCAACAGTGTGATATTCTAAATATACAACTCTGTTCTTTTCTCTAGACCTATTTAGCATATAAAATGACAATCTTGTTGGAATTGGGAGGTCCAGGTAGGGAACATGTATTGCTTATGCAATACTTTCAGAATGCGTACTTAATGTGTTGTTTTATTCTTATGTGATTGTTATATTGATTCATATGATGATGCTGAGAACATATTGATATGTTAGTTATGCTTATGTCTTATATGTTTCAATAAAATGGCCAAAAATCAGTACAATATATATGGCAAAGGGCCTGTTCAACAAAGCAGACAACAACCAGTCCTCCTCAGGATTTTTTATCTCTTAAAGCACAAATGTTTGAGAGTGCTCACAAGCACCATTCTCCTGAACAGGTTTCAGATATAAGTTTCTAGTCTCAATGTATGAGTGGTGATTTACTGGTAAATAGAATATTTTTTGTTTTTTGTCAGGGACACCACAAACTAAATCAGATATTAATAATTTTACATTTTGTTTATTTGATGATTTAACATTGTATTTTAGATCCTTCTAGTCAAACAGCAAGCACACAAACTCCCATTGTAATCAAATCAAACCTTCCAGTTCAGCATGCAGAGATGCTTGTTGAGGAAACCAGGAAGCAGTTGTCACTTGTATTAAAACTTGAAAATTACTTAATGAAAGGACCAGAGACTATTCTAAAATTGGTATGTTTTTTTCTCATCTGTATAATCTCCAAAATTATGGCATTTACCTCTGTCAGATGATAATTTGAGATTTAATGATCCCTTGCTGATTCCTTCAGTATGTCAGGTAATTCAAACATTTCTCTCTTGCTAATTAAGGCCACATAAAATTAATTTTTAGATTCTCATCCTCAACTGCCCCTCTGAAAATTGCGTGCCCCGATGCATTTAATTTTATTTTGAAAAAAAAAATTGTTGGGGAAAAAAAATCGGGCTCTGTATTCAATTTCAAAACATTTAATGGCTGCCTAAGCATGTGGATTACCGATTCTAGTCATGTTTGTGATTATAAGTTCACGCATTAATAACAAAGTTAAAATAAAATGGAATTAAAAGATTAAATGTGGGTTTTTGTACTCATATTAGAGTTAACAAATTAAAAGAATATAGAGCAGTTATTATTTCTAGAACATGAACTGTGAAAAAGGTGTTTTTAAAAAATAATATATAAAATCCGCCCATCCGCCCTATATTTTATGCACGTTAGGATGAGCTCGAGAGTCTAAATATTATTTTATGTGGCCTAAGGGCTATAACTATACCCTAAGGCTAGTACATAACAAGTTGTGAGGGTTATAATGTTTTTGATCAGTCAGTCATGCAGTCCTGTTTTTATCTCAGTGAAAAAGTCATCAGAAACTTATGCTATACCCCGGCATTGCAGTTGGCGGCCTGCTGACAAGTTCTAGTTTCTGAAGCAGGTCCTGTATTCAAGTCTTCACAAAACTTGCATGAATGTTTCATCTGGGCAAACTTATGAACTTAAAAGACTTGGATGATGAATCTAAGTCATGAATTTCAGATGAAGATCAAACAGCAAGTTAAAGTTTTTGAAGCAGGCGCTCTTTGATGGCCATATCTAAGTTATTGCTGGTCCTAACTTGACTAAATTTGCATGTAATATGGTATAACTTATGATACTTCTGCACTTGACATGCTTGTGTGCTGAATCTAAGCTATAGGTTTCGATGCTTGAAGAGGTTAAAGGGGCATGATCACGATTTTGGTCAAATTATATTTTTCTGCTTTTATTATATATACATTTACAATGCTTTAGGAATGCATATCTAATAATCAAATGGAATTTGATAGTCAGTTGTAGAGTTATAAGCAATATAAAGGGCTCACAATTCTTTGTCATGTAAACAAGGCTTGTGCCCTGCTTTAGTTTACATAGGGTCAATACAAGTAAAAAAAGATTTGTTTATCTTCTTATTTATTTTAAGCATAAATAACAGCTCCTAACGTTTAACACATTCATATTAGGCTGGTATAAAACTGGAAGTTTCACTTCAACATTCAATATGTAAACAAATTGAAGCTTTATTTACGCAGCAAAGAATTGTTTCAGCTCTGTAACTCATTATAACTCAACGAATGACACTCAAATTTTGGTTGCCTATTTGAAATGCTCTCCTGAAGCTTTGTTAACATTAAAATCAAAAAAATAATTTTTAACCAAAATCATGACCATGCATGCCCGTTTAAGATTATTGGAGCAGGTTCTTTTTAAAGGGGAAGGAAAGTCAAAAACATATTTATATTAATAAAGTGGTTAATGCTGTTTTGAAAATAAACTACATAATTAAGCTTTAATGCACGTTTAAAGTTAGAAAAATAATATGGAGGCTGACATGATATAGAACTCTTTTTGTATTAAAAACCAACAAAAATAATTATTTTGACTTCACACCATCTATTACAGTTTTGTTTACAGATACAATGTACACAGTGCTCTGAATAAAATGCTGGTTTATGCCTTTCTGTTACTTAACTTAAAACATGTCAATCTAAAGAATAAATACTTGTAAATGCGTTTTTATTAAATAAATGACAGCTGTTAATCTGCCATCATTCAATGTTGTAAAATGGCCAAGTAAATTTTTATTCCATGTCAGGTTCATTGCTAACTGAATAAGTATGTTATGTATGTAATTAGGATGTTTAAGATACATTCTCTAAAGTTGGAATTACCATGTCAAAATGACGGCACACATTTTCGACAATATTTGGCATCTATTGACAGCAATGCGCGGATATTTTTCCGACACTAACCTTCAACAGACATGCTCCGTTTTATGTTGGTTTGTAATTAAGTGGAGAGTCAAAGGTAAATTTGAATGGTCTCGATCAATATTGTTTTAAATTTTCCAGAACTTGTCATTTAGAGCGAATATCATGAATTGCTAATACTGATGCTACTATGTTGACAAAATTAACAAACCAGAATGGATGGTGTGACAACATAGATAAAAGTTCAATGCCAGCTGTCGTAGCAGGGAGAAATTTAAATTAAGCGTTTGATATTTTTATGCCCCCCTTCGAAGAAGAGAGGGCATATTGCTTTGCTTCTGTCTGTCGGTCGGTCCACCAACAGTTTCCGTTCATTTTCTTCGCAGAGGATGAACATATTGAGATAAAATTTGGTTTACAGGTTTATCATGATAATATCTAGGTCAAGTTCGATAATAGGTAGGATCGAGCATTTTTCAACAGAGTTATGGCTCTTGGACATAGAAAAAGTTATTTGCAATTTTCGTTCATTTTCTTCACAGAGAATGCACATATTGATATGATATTTGGTATACAGGTTTAAATCTAAATAATATTTAGGTCAAGTTTGATTTTGGGTATGATAGAGCAATTTTCGACAGAGTTATACCCCTTGGACTTAGAAAAATTCCAGTTATTTGCAATTTACGTTCTTTTTTTGTGTGGATGTTTCCAAGGGAGGCGGGCATTAGTGTTTCACAAACATCTCTTTTTTGATTTATTCATTGTTCCAGGGTTTTTAATCAATTTATTAGCTAGACATGAGAATGAGACTTGCTGTATCTGTGTGCCATTTTTCTGAGCTTTTGTTGAATTGTAATATTCTTATGGTTAAATTGAAGACTCTAGCTATAAGGTAATCTTGTAGATTTTTTAAAAATTTGTTTTTCTCATCATTATTAACAGGCTATCGAGAAGGAGCTGAAACACATGGATCAAATTTTTTTGAGCCTTGCTCAAAAAGTCCCTCGTGAAGACCCTCGCCTGTTATATCCAGTTGTGTACCTCAGGTGTTGTACTGCACCAGCAAGAGTCATAGATCAATTTTTACATGAGCAATTTTCTTACTGTCCAGTTGATGGGGATAAAAGGTACACAAATATAATGATGATGAATTTCATTAATCTGATATACCACTTACATGTAAAGGTTTAAAGATTTTGTAAAATATATGCTTTGTATACTGGGTTATTTTTGCCACAATTCATTTTGTCCTTATCAGTGTGTATTTGTTTTTAAGAGAGAGAGAAGAGGGGGTGGAGATGGGAGTGAGTGGGGGAGAGAGATTTGGGAGTGCATCTTGTTTCAAGTGTTGTTTTAACTCAAAAAGGTATCCTTTTTAGCTCACCTGAGCTGAAAGCTCAAGTGAGCTATTCTGATCACATTTTGTCTGTCGTCCGTCCGTCCGTCCGTCTGTCCGTCTGTAAACTTTTTACATTTTGAACTTCTTCTCTAAAACCGCTTATCCAATTTCAACCAAATTTGGCACAAAGCATCTTTATGGGAGGGCGAATATAAATTGCAGAAATAAAAGTCCGATCTGTTTTCAAAGCGGAGAAAACCTTGAAATTGTAGAAAAAGGGGGGTGCATTTTTAAAAATCTTCTTCTCAAGAACTACCGAGGCAAATTCAACGTAGTTTAGCATATATTATCCTTATGGGAAGGAAAATATAAATTGCAAAAATTAAGGGGTAATTCTGTTTCAAATCTGACTTATTACGAAAATAATAATAAAGGAAAGGCGTGTTTCAATCAGTTTAATAGCTTCGGGCTCGGCATCCGGTAAAATGGGTAGGCAAGACTTGGCCAGGGCAAAACAAAAGATTGGCAGTTATTAATCTGCCAATCTCATTAAAATTTCAGGATATTTGATGGACTAGTATATTTGTATTCGCTGTAAATATTGCTGCAAAATAATGCGTATTTGGAATTGACGTTTGCCGATCTGCCGCGGCCTTTTTTTTGCCACGGACCGGGTTTGCATACCCATTTTACCTAGACTCGTATTCCATACTTCTAAAACGAGGTTCTTTGTTTAAAGCAGCCATGACATTATACGAAAAAGGGTCGATATGACTATGATGAATTTGCTTGTTGTGCAACAGTTCGCGTATGAAGGGAAATTTTGAAACATGCAAAATATATTGGTGCCGATTTTGTGAAGTAAATTGAGGCTAAGTATTTCAATGCGTTCACAGTTTTCACACATGACGTTGGTGTTCGCTTGTTCTGATTTTCGTTTCGTTTTCATTATTTATGCTTTGTAACCTGGAAACTATCGTCTGTATTTCGTGATTTTTACGTATTAAATCAAACAGAGACTTCGGTAAATCAAACAGTTAACTGTTTACCTGCGCAAATTAAGCAAAATCTGAGGTAGGGGTAGGTGCCTACTGAAATACAATTCATTCTATCAGTAATTCGGCATTATCTTTTGCGTAATGATAGATTAATGCAATAGGTTTTGTTGAGATGCTCGGCATTTTCTCGAGTTTATTCAGTTTGAATAGAGTTTGATATCGCTAACGGAAATATGTAGGTATATACATGTATATATATGATTCATTTCGAAAAAATAAATTGTGTTCTTTATTTGTTATATATGTAGTGCATGTTTCTTGTGTTTAATTGTTTACAATTTCTATTTACTAACCATATTTAAGTGTTAAGCTTCGAATTATAAGCAAGATAAAGAGATTTGTTCACAATTCTATGTTTGTACACAGATCTTAAAAACTAAAGATTAAAACAGTAAAAAATTTGTCAATATTTATTAAGAAAATTTTCAAAGTCTGTTCTTCCAGAAACCAACTTTAACAACTTATTGTATTGTAAACTTAACCTTTTTAGCTCGCCTGAGGGTGGGGCCACAAAGGGGGGGTCGAAGTTTAACAAATGAATTTATAGAGTAAATCTTTAAAAATCTTCTTCTCAGAAACTTATCAGCCAGGAAAGCTAAAACTTGTGTGAAAGCATCATCAGGTAATGTAGATTCAAGTTTGTGAAAATCATGACCCCCGGGGGTAGGGTGGGGCCACAATGGGAGATCAAAGTTTAACATAGGAATATATATAGAGTTAATCTTTAAAAATCTTTTTCTCAGAAACTAATCGGCCAGGAAAGCTGACACTTGTGTAGAAGCATCCTCAGGTAGTGTAGATTCAAAATTGTGAAAATCATGACCCCCGGGGGGCAGGGTGGGGCCACAATGGGGGTCGAAGTTTAACATATGATTATATAGAGTAAATCTTTAAAAATCTTTTTCTCAGAAACTAATCAGCCAGGAAAGCTGAAACTTGTGTGGAAGCATCCTCAGGTAGTGTAGATTCAAATTTGTGAAAATCATAACCCTGGGGGTAGGTTTGGGCCACAATGGGAGGTCGATGTTTTACATAGGAATAAACAGAGTAACTCTTTAAAAATCTTCTTCTCAGAAACTAATCAGTCAGGAAAGCTGAAACTTGTGTGAAAGCATCCTCAGGTAGTGTAGATTCAAAGTTGTGAAAATCATGATCCCCAGGGGTAGGGTGGGGCCACAATGGGGGGGGGGGGTCAAAGCTTAACAAAGGAATATATAGGGTAAATCTTTAAAAATCTTCTCAGAAACTAATCAGCCAGATGATTCTTTTTAATTGTTCAGACTTTGGCCCCAGGACAATTCTTTGGCCTCACGAGAAGGTTCAGAGGTTGATGTACGTTTATATCCCATATATAAACTATTGTTAAGGATTTTTTTGAGAACTGCAATACTCAAAATATGATATGACTATAAAATCATCCTGTTAGAAAAGGGACTAATGATTATAAACATAAGAATATCCAGAGGAAAATGGATTTTATTTATACAGGATCTACATGTATTATTGTACATTGTCCAGATAGTTTGTATTATGACTCCATTAAGCTGATTTTATCATACCTATTGTTCCTCAGGTGAGCGATGTGGCCCATGGGCCTCTTGTTAGATTTTTATGATCTTAATAATGTCTAGTTCAGGTCAAATTTCAACAGAAGAGTGGAGGCTTCCACACCTGCAATATACATGTATATTTTTGTTTTGCTTATGTCAAGATGTAATAAAGCTCATATTGAGCTATGTTTAGTTTTTGCAAGGAGTGATCAGGCCCCAGAACCTCTTGTTGAAATGTATCTGATATTTTTTAACTAGATATATACCTAAGTCATTTTTTGTGTTTTTGTCTAAGAGCTGAAGAAGTTAAAAAAGCTGCAATAAACTGGTTGAAAGTTCAGCATCAAGTTTCTGATGGTGATGTACTGGAAAAAAATACCCAGGTATTTCTTTCTGATACTGCTTGTTAGGGCCCCGCTATGTGGGAGACCCCCAATCCTTATTAAATTTATTCAGTAAAAATATGTTTAAATAGATGATGTTGTAGTTACTGTTTTTAATTTTTTTTATAGAACTGGCATGAAAAATACAATCAATTTAGGAAAATTGCTTTCCTGTTTGTTAGAGGACTCCAGCTCTTCCACAATGAAAGGTAATGATGTACACAGGGGATTTAGCCACATAAAATTCTCAAATCAAATGATATGATGCATTTTGTCAGCATCCGTCAACCACAATGAAATTGATATATTTTATGTGATATCAGATGATAAGTTAAATGTGTAATGTGAATTTCATTGTGGGAGACTGCTGCAGGCATAGTTTTCTATTCAATAAACTTCTTAAAATTAGGTGTCTTCTGCTAAGTTTTAAAAAAATACAGGAAAATGTACCGGTACTGTTTATGATGTCAAAATGAAAGTCTTATCACATATTATTTATAGATTCTAACTTTTTGGGTATTCTTGTGTACCAGTATTTACATATGCTTAATGCTAAATGTTTGCTGTGTGTGACTGTTACCATTTTTTAGCCGGGCTCTGCTGAAAGCAGAGTCCTGGCTGTAGGCAGGCAAATCGCCAATGTTACAATAAATAGCACAACTTCAAAAGTAAACAAAAAACCAAACAGCGTCAAAGTAAAAGCTTCCGCTATACCAAATAGTTACACAAAGAGTCAAGTTTTGTCAAAAGTGTTGGCATTTTGTTTCTTTCTTTTTTTATTTTGAGAGAATTCTCTATCTGTTTTAGTTTTTTTTATTAATAACGTGTTTTAAAAACAAGACTATGCATTTTGGACACATACAATGCGCATGGATTTCCATGAACTACTTTGCTGCGCATTGAAGAAATGGGGATTGAATATATAACGCTTGTTGCAAAATTCAAGGCAGCAACTGTTGAACTTTTTTCTACTAGACAGACATATTTTTGTTAATAGCCGCTCATAAAATTTGGTCGCTATCTGACACTTTGCCGACATTAAAAGCATGAGGGAGAGAGAGAGATCTTCAGTCTTTACTACACAATATGCATAAAGACACGCAAAAACAGCCCGGCTTTCTGCACTTCAGTACTTTGATTATTTGAAGGACTTTATGACGAGAGGAATTTAAATAAAATTGTTTCTTGGATGCATGATTCTTGCGGATTATTGACCATTTATTACCCCTTGGGCCTCTTGGGCGGGGCCACATGTGCAGATGTCGAAATGTTTACAAAAAAAACCAAATGTTCCAAAAGTTTAATGAATGGTTATGTTATTCATAAAGCTCTCTACTGAAAATTGTGAAATTTTATGGCTATTGGGTCAGGGGTTCAGGTCCTATTGAAAATGTATTAAATCTTTAAAAATCTTTGTCTCTACTCCCACATACATTAGAGAAAAACTGAATGCATGCATAGTTATGATGTCGTTAAAGCACTCCACCTAATTTGTAAAATTAATGACCAGGGGTTCAGGGCCTTGGGGTAGGGCCAATATGGCAACATAGTGAAAATTATTTAAATTTTAAATAATTTTCTTCTGTACTTTCACTTTTTGAGATAAGCTAAATACATAGTTATTATGTCCAAACAGTCCTCTATTTAAATAATGAAATTCACTGCGCATGGTACATTTTTAGCAGGGCTCTGCTGTAAGCAGAGTCCTGACTCTAGGCAGGCAAATCGCCAATGTTACTATAAATAGCACAACTTCAAAAGTAAACAAAAAACCAAACAGCGTCAAAGTAAAAGCTTGCACTATACCAAATAGTTACACAAAGAGCCACGCTTTGTCAAAAGTGCTAACATTTTGTTTTTGTTTTTTTAAATTCAAGAGAATTGTCTATCTTTTTTAGCTCACCTGAGCTGAAAGCTCAAGTGAGCTATTCTGATCACATTTTGTCTGTCGTCCGTCTGTCCGTCTGTCCGTCCGTCTGTCCGTCCGTCCGTCTGTCCGTAAACTTTTCACATTTTCAACATCTTGTCAAGAACTACTAGGCCAATTTCAACCAAACTTGGCACAAATCATCCTTAGGCAAAGGGGATTCAAAGTTGTGAACATTAAGGGTCACACCCGTTTTCAAGGGGAGATAATTAGAAATTAATGAAAAATTTCGAGAAATTTTCAAAAATCTTCTTCTCAAGAACCAGAAAGCCAGGAAAGCTGAAACTTGTGTGGAAGCATCCTCAGGTAGTGTAGATTCAAAGTTGTGAAATTCATGACCCCCGGGGGTAGGGTGGGGCCACAATGGGGGGTCAAAGTTTTACATAGGAATATATAGAGTAAATCTTTAAAAATCTTCTTCTCAGAAACTAAACAGCCAGGAAAGCTGAAACTTGTGTGGAAGCATCCTCAGGTAGTGTAGATTCAAAGTTGTGAAAATCATGACCCCTGGGGGTAGGGTGGGGCCACAATGGGGGGTCGAAGTTTTACATAGGAATATATAGAGTAAATCTTTAAAAATCTTCTTCTCAGAAACTAAACAGCCAGGAAAGCTGAAACTTGTGTGGAAGCATCCTCAGGTAGTGTAGATTCAAAGTTGTGAAAATCATGATCCCTAGGGGTAGGGTGAGGCCACATTGGGGGGGGGGTGTTAAAATTTTACATAGGAATATATAGAGTAAATCTTTAAAAATCTTCTTCTCAGAAACTAATCAGCCAGGAAAGCTGAAACTTGTGGGAAGTATCTTCAGGTAGTGTAGATTCAAAGTTGTGAAAATCATGACCCCTTGGGTTAGGTTGGGGCCACAATGGGGGGTCAAAGTTTTACATAGGAATATATAGAGTAAATCTTTAAAAATCTTCTTCTCAGAAACTAAACAGCCAGGAAAGCTGAAACTTGTGTGGAAGCATCCTCAGGTAGTGTAGATTCAAAGTTGTGAAAATCATGACCCCTGGGGTTAGGTTGGGGCCACAATGGGGGGTCAAAGTTTTACATAGGAATATATAGAGTAAATCTTTAAAAATCTTCTTCTCAGAAACTAATCAGCCAGGAAAGCTGAAACTTGTGTGGAAGCATCCTCAGGTAGTGTAGATTCAAAGTTGTGAAAATCATGACCCCTGGGGTTAGGTTGGGGCCACAATGGAGTGTCGAAGTTTTACATAGGAATATATAGAGTAAATCTTTAAAAATCTTCTTCTCAGAAACTAATCAGCCAGGAAAGCTGAAACTTGTGTGGAAGCATCCTCAGGTAGTGTAGATTCAAAGTTGTGAAAATCATGATCCCTAGGGGTAGGGTGAGGCCACATTGGGGGGGGGGGTGTTAAAATTTTACATAGGAATATATAGAGTAAATCTTTAAAAATCTTC
Source organism: Magallana gigas (assembly GCF_963853765.1). Lineage (NCBI taxonomy): Eukaryota > Metazoa > Mollusca > Bivalvia > Ostreida > Ostreidae > Magallana > Magallana gigas. The sequence goes on from NC_088854.1 coordinate 36,259,263, forward strand.
TTCTCAGAAACTAATCAGCCAGGAAAGCTGAAACTTGTGGGAAGTATCTTCAGGTAGTGTAGATTCAAAGTTGTGAAAATCATGACCCCTGGGGGTAGGGTGACGCCACATAGGGGGGGGGGGTGTTAAAGTTTTACATAGGAATGAAGAGTAAATCTTTAAAAATCTTCTTCTCAGAAACTAATCAGCAAGATGATTCTTTATAATTGTTAAGACTTTGGCTCCAGGACAATTCTTCGGCCTCACAAGAAGGTTCAGAGTTTGATGTAGCAAAATATCCCATATATAAACAATTGTAAAGGATCTTTTTGAGAACTGCAATACTCAACATGTGATATGACTATAAAATTGAAGCAGGCAGCTATTTTTTCATTAGAATCTTTTTGTATTACTGTTTTGGGTTATTGCCCTTGATTTATTGATTCTTGATTATTTTAATTAATGCATCCACTGTTAACCAATTATTGTGATGATTATTTTTATACAATAATAAATATTCAATGTATATAAGTTGTTTTGCATAAGTAGTTTTGGGTTAGGCTGGATTAGTTTGTTTATTTTTGATTTCCAATTTTTAGATACTATGAATTATTTTAGGCCGGCACATATATAGGGACAGTGTCTATTGGTTTGTACCGAGCGACTGTTTGGGGTTAAACTTGAACATGTACGGAGAGATTGAGGGGGTTAACGTCCCTGGTCTATCTAATCTTCGTGTTTTTCTAACCAACGATACAGAATGTGTGGTCATTTCTGCCCCGTATCGCATTAATACAAGTGTGCGGTCATACCTGCTTGTATTGGTGGTGATTGCGGCGCCTGCGTTAGGTTGAGCTGTTGGCGCAAGTGTGCGGTCTTCCCTGCTTGCGTTATCTCTGCTTGCGTTAACGTTGGTACCTGTTGAGTTGCGTAGGTGTGCGGTCATCCCTGCCTGCGTAACGTTGCGTCCCTATATATGTGCAGGAGCGGTGATTAAAGTCTGCTCTTGTTAATATTGGCAGCAATCAGGGCTATCCGAGTTCCAAGGGGGAAAAATGGATTTTATTTATACAGGATCTACAATGTATTAATGTACATTGTCCAGATTGTATTATGACTCCATTAAGCTGACTTTATCATACCTGTTGTTCCTCAGGTGAGCGATGTGGCCCATGGGCCTCTTGTTAGTATTCTTATTAATAACGTGCTTTAAAAACAAGACTATGCATTTTGGACCCATATAATGCGCATGAATTGTTATGAACTACTTTGCTGCGCGTTGAAGAAATGGGGATTGAATATATAACGCTTGTTGCAAAATTCAAGGCAGCAACTGTTGAACTTTTTTCTACTAGACAGACATACTTTTGTTTCTAGCCGCTTGCAAAATTTGGTCGCTCTCTGATGCTTTACCAACATTAAAAGCATGAGAGAGAGAGAGAGCGAGAGAGAGAGAGAGAGATTTTCAGCTTTACTACACAATATCCATAAAGACACACCAAAAGAGCCCGGCTTTCAGTACTTCAGTACTTTGATTTTAAAGGTCACTTGAGACACTCTGGTAGTAAACTGTTGCTGTTGGTCATACATTGTCTGTACAAAATTTTATTTTTACCTTGAAAACTTGTAAATTTTCACTTGGCCTTATTACATTAATGATATGTTCTAGCTTGTATAGTTAGAAAATCTATAGTTACAAACCCCCCCCAAATTTATGAATTAATGTTTGCAAATGTCAAACAATAAAAACGGGGCTACTTGTCGAAGAAGTCTCGGATAAGTTTCAGGGGCTTTAATGGCCTCCTTTTTGCAATTTTCTAGGCACCTTGGGTGCTAATTATAGGGCTAATTCATGATGTATGAACACTGACTGTTACAAATCATACATGCATATACATGTTCATCTGGAAAGTGATTGTCTCGTGTATCCAGGTTTTGCACAACTCATATATTAGTCGTCCAAAGTCAGTACAAAATTTTGCTTCACATCCAAGCATAATTTTCTTTTAATTCTTACAACTCTGCATAAACATTGACCCAGTCACCAGCAGCAATTTGGCTTTCGTTTATGTAAATCACTCCTTGATGACCCTGTGTTCTGAGGAATGACATTTGGGTTTGGTACATTTGGTGAAATTCCGAGGATTTGAGACCAAATGGCAGGTTTTTATTCCTCCAGATGAATCTCAGATAATTTCGGTTAAAACGGTGTATTGGTATAATGAAGTAAGTGTCTTTCAGATCCACACTGATTGAAATTTCTCCTTTTACTAAATTAAGGGCTGTCTGCAAAGTTTCCATCTTGAAATGAATTGTCTCTGAAATCTGTTTAGTGGTTTTAAATTGATTATTTGGTGCATTCCATCACATTTTTGAAAAGTATAAAAATTGTTGATATATATATATATATTTATAAACTCCTTTTGGTGAGACTGAACAGGTGTAATTGCTTGTTTTTCCAGTAAAGAATTGATTTTGTCTTGGATTACTTTAAATTTGCTGTTTCCATATTTTTGGGAATTAAAGTTATCCTGGTGTAATGATATGGTTTCATTGTAAACTCTAGTTGATAAGGCCTTAAAAAATTAATCTCTTGGTTCTCAGGCCAACATTTTCAAAAAAAGATGCGGTCAGGCGGTGATATTTTTTTCTTTTTATTTAGTTAAAAAATGATGCGGTATTTTTATTTTTTATTTTAACAATGTGCAATTCTTATTCAAATCCAGAAAAAGTGATGGTTTAAAGCAAATAAATAGTTACCTTGTAAAGAATGTATCGGATTTAATAGCTCAAACTAAACGAAACAAATAAGTCATCATGTTCTTCAAGAACATGATGACTTATTTGTTTCATTTAGTCATCATGTTCTTCAAGAAACATCTCAACTACAAGGCTTGAAAAAGCCATATGTGTTTAAGCATAATGGGATGTTTAGTGTTGTTCAAAATCTCCTCCGATATGCATTTGAGGTTAAACGAAGTTCTTCTTCATATACCAAAACTAAAATCATTGCTGTTGAGATCAAAACTAAACACACCATCTCGTAATAAGATTCCATGGCCATTTGCAATTGTTATTATTAAATCTTAATCATCGCAATGTTTGCAATTATGTTCTTTATTTAGTCAAGCATTTTACTGACTTGATCGAGTACTAGTATCTTAAATGTGGTCCTAAATCTGGAATTTTTTTTTCTGGAATAAGGAAGCGCACTATTGAAATTTGTTTTTATTCATTTAATGATAAAATTGGCAATGTTAAATGAGATGCGCGCGTGCCTGAGACCCAAGGAATTAAATTTTGATGGCTTAGCTCTGAATGATGCTGAGAATGTTTGTGTCTGTTGTCAATGAATTCCAAAAAAATTTATGGTTTTGAGGTGTTCCTGCAATTATTGGGGTTTGTTAATTGTTCTTTTTATTCTGAATTTTGTTGGCTGAATTTTGATGACTTGAATTCCATTTGTATCCCTGGTAGTTTTTTGAATATGAATTGCTGTTGAAAGTCTGTTTCCTAGAGGTCTGAAAGGAATTATTTTTTCAAAAAGAATTTGTATGAAAATGTCTTTCTCTGGTATAAGGTTTAAGCATTTTACTTGTAGCTCTAGGTGTTTCTGAAATGTCTTTGCAAACTTAAGTTAAGTTCAGACGCAAAATAACTCACCTGCTATCTTTCAGTTTTTTTGTGCAGAGGTCCTTGTAGTCTACAGTAATTAATGTTTCAGATTATCACTAGAAGGAGGAATGTTATAGTAGAAACAGTGCATCCTCTGATACTGTGTGCAAGTCCAATACCAGACGCTTCATGTCGATTCTCTGAAGTATCTTCATTTTCATCTTGCTTGGAATGCTTTTTTGAAGACTCTTTCTCTGAAGATTTTCATTTCATGCTGGACTTGACTAACGAAGACATCTGTCTTATTGAATTGACAATGTCATTCAATCCTAGTGCCTGCATGAATTGACGAAACTGTTTTGTTGTTGAACAACATGGGTGCAGCCATATTAGTTGAAGTGGAAGTCGATGTAAAAGTTGAATCTGTGAATCCGGATTTTGGATATGCTTTACCACGAACGGGAAAGGATGCCAAAACTTACAGGGCATGTGGAATGAGCCAGTGCTAATCCAATACAAAACACAGGGGTTGCAAATATATTTTTACCTGAAACGGAGTGTAAAATTCTGTAAAACATTCAGACCTAGCCACCAAGAGCCACCAACAGCAATGTGGCGTACCTATGTCAGAGAACAGATGCATGCTAGAGAAAAATGAATTACCTCCATAAACCTTTCACTGATGGTTTTAAATTGATGTAAATAAACAAAATGGTTACAGACCTCAATATTAAGTTTCAGGCTTTTAGAATTTATTAAGTAACATTTTTTTCTTGTGCACTTTCTTTAATTTGTGGGGTTATTAGTGTTCATAGGCAAGCAAACCTTAGTACATGTACTGGTTCTTATGAACACAATTGCATGAGAAACCTGGTTGCTGTATTTTGCCAAATGTAATTCACTTTTCTTTATAGAGTTATATTTCTATGTGAGAAGTGTTTGGGTTATATTGTCCTCCTCAATAGATGTTTGACTCATTTCTTTTGAACAAGGGCTATCATATTGAAGTATTACTCAGAGTTAGTCTCTTGTAGTTTTAACCTTAATTGTTGTTGGAGTGTATAATTGCAGAAAATCCTCATAATCTGCATTTTCATTATAGATTATTTTTGAAATGGCCAATAAACAATAATATGATCTCATAAATTCATAATTGAGCTATATATTCTATCATGAAAAATGAAAAGTTGCATACAAATTTCTAAGCTTTTTTAATTAAATCAATTTTTAACTTGTAAATTTGCATTGTTGCTTAGGTTAATTGTTGGCCTCTTCTTTAGAATAAGATTTTGTGAGTTTTTTGGATTTATTTCATTCCCAATTATTCTCAATTATCACTTGAATTCTTTTACAGATATGAAGATGCTTTGTTGTATTTAGTCCATTGCCATGTGTTAAATGGTAACCTAGTTGACAAGAATAATGAACAGTGGGGTTTGGAGAAAAAATTGGTCAATTTTTACAGAAGACAATGCTTGTTGGTAAGAATGGTGTTTATAATAAAAAGATATTTATGAGTGCATCATAATATTTTTGATTTTTACGTTTATAAAATTATTCAACCTTTCAAAATTTTGGCTCTTTATACTCCATTATTTGGTATCAAACCTCCTTTAGGCATCAAAGAAAAAAAATATACAAAATGGCCTTTTTTTATCAATGTAATGTTACCCCATTGATCATATCAGTTTGTAGGCATTTTAGCTGTTTGAGCGATAAATTCGATCACTCATCCCAGAAGGAGGGGGGGGGGGGTATACTGTTTTACCCTTATCTGTCTGTGTGCCTTCTGTCTGTCTGTCTGTAATGTATCCGCATCGCATCCTTATGAGCAACTGTTCCTCCAGGTGCTTGAATATTCAACACACACAGGCATGCCATATCATATAGTGCAATCACTTTTTATTCCAATCGAACTTCAACTTCCTGTTAAAATGACTACTTTGTTTTCTTTTTAACCTAAACTTTAAAGCAAATTTCTGTCAATGATTTCTCAGCAACTCTTAATGACAGATATATGAAATTTTAACACAATCTTTGTTTGGGCATGCTATTTGATGGGATCTATGTTTGTACCAATCAGAAATCAACTTCCTGTTGAATGTTGACTTAATTTACTTATTTTATATATTCACATCAGAGCTGGCGTATTACGAGTGAGCAATAGCTCACAGATAGATCACAGATATGTTGTTTTTACTTCTCTCAGCAAATTACTGGATTGAAGTATAAAAGAAGGCTACAGAGAAAGATTATTTAGTTTTGTAATTTTAGTTTATTTTATGTAATAGTTAGATCAAAGTAAAATTTACACGATTAAAAGGGGGGTGGAGGAGGGAGCAAAGTGACCAGGCTCCTTCTTAATCGTGTCAATTTTACTTAATATGATCTAATTTACTTTGAACATAACTGACTTTTTCATTGGCAGATCAAAAGTTTTTTGCCAATCAAATATCACCTTCTTTTGTTTTCAGCTCTCTAGGCTGTCAATCTAAATGTGACGTCGCTGTGAACATAAAAAAAAATCTTAACGATTAGATATATCACTTATAGGTATATATGGCATATTTGGAGTAAAATTTTTGACATGAGTTAATTGAGTAAAAATATTCATTGTGCTTCTTATAATTAGACGTTTCACAAACTCTAGGCCCATAAAACTGTTAAACATGTTCTAGCTGTCTTCAGTTATTTGTCTCTAAACTTTGCTACACATCTGATGAATATTAATGTGATCCGCTATTTATAACGTCACTGCGCATGAGTGCAGAAAAACCCAGCATTGAAAACACGATGGAAGAACAGTTTGTTTACAAATTAGAATCATGTTTCTCGTGTCTTAAATTAGATAATTCTTATATCAGATGATACTCGATGCATCATAACTCTGATATTCATTGATGTAGAAAGATATAAATTGTTACTTTCATGTGTAATAAAGACGAAACACCATTTTAGCATCATCGACACGGTAAATGGAATAAATACCTCTCTCCCTGAGGGATGCATGTACTGAGAGTGTTTATTTATTCTTTAATCAAAAACTCCCCAAAACTGAAATCCACTGGTGGTTTATAACTTATGAAGTAAAAAGACCAAACACATGGAGCATGAATCTGACTAGCAAAACAACTACAACTTCATGATGGAAACTTAAGTTTAATTCGACTTTTATTCCTATTCCATCAAATCTACATGATCTCCGATAACAATCTTCCCTTTGTTCCTATCCTTGTTAGTCTTTTTCCCTTCTTTCCTTGCCAAATCTGTCAAACTTAATGGTCTACACCTCTTTCTCGTTGTCGCCATTGTTGTTGATAGACCGAGATGTATGTCACGTGACCAATTTAAGGCAGGGTTATTCAAATCTTTTGTATTTTTTACCGGCATGTAAAAAAATAAAATATATTTTTATATTTCTTGTATCTTTGTTATGTGATTGACTTATACAGCGTAATTTATGTGAAAGTCATATCTTTAGTAAAGAAATGAAGCAAATAATCAAATCTTATTATTGTTATTCACTAAAAATACGCCACATATACTTTTAAACGAAACGTCCTTCTTAAAGCAAATAATTGTTATTTACTAAAAATATGCCACATATACCTTTAATTGAATATTAAGCAATTGCTGATATGATGAAAAAGTGGGTTATGTTCTAATTCACATTATGCTGTGCACTTGCACATTCAATCAATGTGGAGGATTGACAATACAAATGTAAATTTTTAGCTCACCGAGACGAAGGCTTGGGGAGCTTATGCTATACCCTGGCGTCAGTATCTGGACAGAGGCAGCCTGATCTCCATTTATTTCATGGATGCTTAAAAAATTCCCATCTCACTCAAACTTGTTTGATAAATGTGTTTGTTGCGAAATGATATTTCATGATTCCTATGATATAGTATTGTATGATATGATACACTATTGTTTTATATGATACAATATCATCTTACATGATACGATATGATATTGGTGCAAATGGTGTCACTTTTAGGTCTTATTCTTAAAGACTGAAAAAAAATCTCTGCATGTAGAGCAGCACTGCTGACAGAATTAACATATGAACTTTGCTTATTTTGAATTGGCAGTGAATCCCATTTAATACAACACTAGTTACCCCTCACACAACCTGTTGCCGGGGTGGGGGGGGGGGGGATATAACATCTCTGCTGTGCGTATGTGTGCATTATGAGTTAGCTGCTTTACAGTTTTAGCTTACTGTGGTTAGTGAAGTGGCTCCTGAGCCTCTTGTTTTGATTGGTCTTCCCTTATTCCTTTCAAGCTGATATTGAAAGGTTTTATTCTTTTAATATCAGCTAAAAAATTATACATTTTTTAGATGAATTACATTCCTTTTTTTAATTATAGCATCTTAATGATATGGCTACTAGTCAGTTTCAATCTAAAGATGACATTCGAGATAGCTTAAAGTTGATGAATGACTTCGTGGTTCCCTGTCTTCCTTTACTTCTAACCTCAAGTTATCAAGATGATATCAGTGCAGGAGAAGAAATGAGAGAAAAGTGGTGCTCGTTTTTGGGACAAGAAATATGCGGTAAATTATTTATTTGTCTATGTTAACTGGTGCTGTACCAGTTATTGATTCGGTCGTCTGTTTCAAATAAAGAAAAGTAAGTTTGCTTAAAAACTGTCATGTTTATGTTTTAACCATGAGCTTAAATGGTCACTGTTTAACGCTGATTTATTATATTACATTATAAATTAAAAATAGAATATTACCTCTTTGTGATACATCATTGTATACTTTCTTTGATTTGATATATTAATATATAATATCATTACATATAACATGTATAAACAATACAACAATGGAATGCATAGCACAGTTGAATGCCCAATGGCACAATACATGTATAATGTATTGATTAGTCTACAATTTTGTGTATTACGGCATGATAACAAATAATTTTATGAGGATTTTTTTTTTGTATCATAACTCCTACTACCTTCAAAAGGGGCATAATTCAAAGTACATTTTGCAGAGTATCTAATCAACATGTACAGGGATTTTTCTTTATTATTATCGCAGAGCAGATAACTGGCACAGTTAATAGCAAAACTTGGCAAATTCGGGGCGTGCACAAAAACAAGATGTTTTCAGTTCTTAATAATGATATAATCTAACAGATGGATGAACAAAGAGTTTAAGTTTTATATAAAAAAAAATATCAAGAAATAAGGAAATACAAAAAGCAAACATTAAATTTTAGGCAATAACTGGTACAGTGCCAGTAGAGCTTTGATTGAATTTTTTTTTTTCACTTTTGTTGTTTGTCATGCATTTCAAGCTCACTGAGACGACACTTGGGAAGCTTATCAGATGCCCTTTACATCAATGTCCTGTTAATGTTTTTGGAGCAGGTCCAATATCTTATTATCCCCTTGCAAAACTTGTTGTAGTTTCAGATGCTGGAAAAGGTTAAAGTCTTTGAAGCATCCTAACTTAACAAAACTTGCATTTTTATCCTAGTTTTATGATTGGCTGATATCAAGCAATCATTAGATTTTTCTACTTTGGACTAAGAAAAATTGGGAATTTTCAAAATGCTCTAATTATATGATATTGATATAATTTGAATGAAAATAACCATATCATACATGTATATCATTTTATATTAGATAACACAACATTACACTATTCTTCTATCATATTACATCAAAAGCTATGATTTTCATATGATTTGATAATGGCGGTCTCTTGTGGATGATGCTTCGTCTCAGTGAGTTTTTTTGAGTCTTTGATTACCTTTTTTTATAATTGAATGGAATTTGTTGCATTTATGAATAAAAATTTCATTTTTTGATGTTTTTTCCAGAGGATAAAATTGAAAAGCTTCAGGATTTAATGTCAAAGTTGTTCGATCCTCCAACAGAGAGTAAGAGTGCTCAGATTGCAGCTGTTACATCAAAAGACTTGAAAGACCTTTATAAAAACTATATGGATGTCATGAACATTGCCTATAACTCAGGATATATTGAGAGAGCTATCAACAGCAGTTAAAAAGTTAACATTAGAATATAGCTGTATTCTTCTTTCCTTATCTTTTGAATTTAATCAGCTAGTTAGAAAAAAAGTTGTACATGAACAAGGTATAGGAGTGATTACCATTTTGAATTTACACCCATGATTGGACAAAATATACAAGATTTAATGGCTCTTATAACATTTACAACATTTAGAGGGAAGTAATTGGATGTGATCGTCCTGATTAATTTTTTTTCAATTTTTTATTCTTTTGAATCACTGTGCTTGTTTCAACCAAACAAAGCACTAAGTTTGTAATTTTAACATCTAAAATTCTGTTGACGTTGATGCAAACTCATTATCACATCAGTACCATATTTATGTACATAGAATGTGAATTGTTAATAAAAGAGTTCTGTTTATACCATTGTTCAGTATGTACGAGTTGATTTGAAAGTCATTGAATATATCATTAAATAGGTATCGCGCATTTAATATACCGGGTAATATAATGTTAATGTATTTTATGTTTTAAAAACTTCTTCTCTACTCTCACATCTGTAAGAAAAACGGACTTCAAAATTTTGTTTACCAGGAAGTCCTATACTAAAATTGTAAATTTCATATTCTCTGGAGTATTGGTTTTGACTATAGAGCCAAAATGGATGTATATTGTAAATGCATATAATGTTAAAAAAGTTATCTTCTCTACTCTCTACACACCTGTAAGGAAAACTAAATTCATAATCTTTTAGACCAGAAAGCCTTCTACCAAAATTGTAAATTTTACGTCCCCTCCAGGTAGGGGTTCTGACTTTAAGGCGGGCCTAAAAATTTGAAGACAAAAATTTTATGACCATCAAATAGTGTATTAATTTGCATTTAATGTCTTAAAAAATCGTCTTCTTTACTTCTGCTGATACTGGATAAAACCGATTGCATATAAAGAAAGAAAATAAACTCGTCTATCGTAATTTTAAATTGCATGTCTCCAAGTGTTGGGATTTGAATCTAGAGTGGGGCCAAAAGACTCGTATAGGGTAGAGTTTCTTAATGCGGGATGTGGCAAAAAGGGTCATTTAGTGTTAATATATATAAGTTTAAAAAAATATCTGCTGACAGAATAAAAACTGAATATTATATTTTCACAAAAAAACATTAAGCTTTCATCTTTAAGGGGGCATGGTCACGATTTTGGTCAAAAATTATTTTCCCGATTTTATGTTTACAATGCTTTAGTAAGGCATTTTTAATTGGCAACCAAAATTTAAGTGTCTTCGTTAAGATATAAGCGAGTTACAGAGCTTACAATTCATTGCTATGTAAACAAAGCTTTTGTTTACGTTTTGAACGTTGAAGTGAAAACTCCAGTTTTAGACTGAAAATGAATGTGGTAAACGTTAAGATCTGTTTCTTTATGCTTAAAATGAATAAGAAGATTGAAAGATCATCTTGAAAAAGAACTTTTACCGGTATATTGAACAGGGCGCAAGCCTTGTTTACATGTCAGAGAATTGTGAGCCCTGTATCTTGCTTATAACTTCACTAATGACTCTCCAATTTTATTGGTCATTGGAAATGCATTCCTAAAGCATTGTAAATAATAATCAAAGTACTGAAGTTCTGACGGGAGTTGATTTTATCGATTATAATTTATTCAAAATCAACGATATGTGATTTTGCATGGCAAGTAGTATCAGTAATCAAAATATTTCTGAGAAATTGTATGGATCCATGCAAGATTGAACTCTTGTCTTGTTCAACCAGACGCTCGGCTGTCTCGTTTATCTCCGACAAGCAAGAGAGACTCTGTTTTTGTCGGATATTAACGGAGACAGCCAAGCGTCTGGTTGAACGAGACTACATTGAACTCTAGCGTAGGAATACATACGACTTTAAAAAATATCTAAACTGTTTGTACAATTTAAAATCTTAAAATTTTCATGGTATTAATAAAAAAAAATTCTTGAAAAACAATGCTTCAAAATACATAGCATCGAATTTATCGATTATTTTCAAGAACTAAGTGTTGTCGGCGGTATTGATTTGTGCTAAGGTCCAAACACTGTTTCACTTTCGCTTTGCCCGAGTAAGTGCATACGAGAGTTGATTAAAATCAACTCCCAAAAACAGAAAAAAAAGAATTTGACCAAAATCGTGACCATGCCCCTTTAATAATATTTCATGTCATCTTGCCTTGTCACCTACATGTAAGGCAAGGGTTATGGCTGAGAAGAGGGGGGGGGGGGGTATATTGATCTTATTATTTTATTCTGCGCAGTAATTTGAAAGAAATGATTAAATTAACATAAATAGAAAAGAGAAAGAAAGAAGCTTTATATCAAAGATATTGTGAAAGCATTTGGGAAGAATTAAAGCAGTTAATAGAGTTATTTTATCTTGCTTCTTCATAAGGTAGTTATCATTCTTTCCTTGTTCATATTATGTAATTTAAATCATTGAATATAATGTAATTAAGCAGTTGTATGATCAAAAGAATTATGCAAGTTTTTTATCATTTGTAAAAAAAAAAAACCAAGTTTCTGAACTTTCTAAATAAACAAATAGACCTGTTCATATAAAGTAATACCGGGTAATTGGCTAACCAAAATCATCGCAAGTTGTAACATATTGTCTTTTACGGTACGATGTAAGTAATAATTGGTGTTCGATTATCATTATTACACAGTTAAGAGAGTCATCAGTTTGGATTAAAACAAATATATATTTATACAGCTGGAATGTTTACTGGAGGAACTAAATCGTCGAAGCGGGGTGTGACCCGATTTTCGTTCAGTTGGGCGATTTCATTCATCTTGAAAAAGGATCATAACTCGCGTGTCTTACTAAATGTACATTACTACATTTAACAATTTCTAATCAAGTGTGTTTCTTAATTTGTTAGATTTCTTCCAAAACATCCGATCCAAAGTATAATATGCATGTATGTAGCTGTTACAAAACAAATGTTAAAATACTCATCTGACCCCCTCCCCATGGATCTCTGCCAATGGATGAGTTCAATCGTTGCGTCAACGGTAATAGCAGTATCGTTTCTGCGCACTGATTAGTTGACGAGTCCGTTGGGATCATGCGAATACCCCAGAGCACACCATGTGTTAATTTACATCACAGGCACGTAGCATGGGGGGTTGGGATGAGGGGGCTGCTTTCCCCATACCAATTTTTTTCAGCAGGCACTTTTCTTAACTTTATATGATAAATGGAAAAATCATGGATCCCCCCCCCTCCACTTTTGTAGGAGCATGCAATAAACGAAACTGCAAATAAAGAATTCTAATTGAACTGAAGTTACAGCAAGGGTTTGGGGGATTTTTTGCATGAATTTGAGAATTCACCCCTTTTTAATTGCTTGTCAAGATGATTTTGATGAAGCTGCCCACACACATTCAAAAACAAAACGATTGTATACCTTTTCATATTTAATATGGTTGGAAATTTTTAAAAATGCCTTTCAGTTAATTTTGCATCTTAATATAACAAATACAATTTTAAAAAAAACGACTATTTACTCTCCAGCTTTCAAGCTTACATGCACCTATATGATATGTGTACATTCCTAAAAAAATTGAATTAATAAAATAAATGAATTTTCAGTTTTATATATATATATATATATATATATATATATATATATATATATATATATATATATATATATATATATATATATACATATATATATATATAACCAACGACACGAACAATAAAATAAAATATTGTCAAATTTTCGGGACAACCCGTCCCTTCTTCAGGACATCAAAAAAACTACATAAGAAAGAAGAAAAACATCTACAAAACTAGCACTAAACTACAAACTAAATAATTACAAACTAAATGCTAGTGCTTCTTATATATATATATATATATATATATATATATATATATATATATATATATATATATATATATATATATACACGTTCTAGATCAAAGAAAAGACCGACATTTCGTCTTAAATTTGCACGTTCCGTTTATAAATCTATGATCAGCAGCGAAAATTAAAATTCATCCTTAATAAGATAACCTAATTGATACATGCATGCTTCCATTAAATAATTTTGTTTAGTCAGGCAAGCTTTTTGGAAAGCTATTAATTGTATCAATCTTATGTTTGATCAAGAGCAGATAAGCGAAAATTCTCCTTTTTCGAAAGTTGTAAAAAGAAAAACATAGAATGAGCTTATTGTATCACAATCTATAATCTTAATTGATGTTGGATATTGACTAGACTTTTTAAAAAAATTTAACAAAAGTGGTGTTAGGAGTAGAAATAAACGCAAAAGAAGCGACCGAAAAGGGCCCTAAACCCGGTGCTAAGTGCAGTCATCCTTTGACACAATCGTGACCATGCCCTTCAAAGTTCTTGATGCTCCTATTTGTGAGATAACTATGTAAGCATTCTAAGATGTGTATATTCCACATTCACCCCTGCTAATGTGTCATTAATATTTAGACCACGTAGTGGTTTTATTTGACCCTTTCAGTTACGAAGTAAAAATCGTGTCTCGCGTTTATAGTTTACATGTGTATTTTCTAGAATCTTGGTACATGTACTTGTAGTCATATATAAAATCTAGATGTTTATTGATTTTAAACCTTATCTTCATTAATTGGTGGATACAATGAGTTTTAGAAATAAATGTGACAGTAGAAAATTTAGCTTTTTTCTGCTGTTGTAACAATTAAAATGCTTAGTAGCATTAAGGATTAAATTTCGACTATTTTATGCAGAGTTTTCCTAGAAAATGGCTCGATATACTAAGTTTTTATTCAAAACAGACGCCCATTCATTTTTAAAATCATGGTATTCCACACCAAAAGCCTCTAACATGGCTATGATTTTATCAAACAACCTATTGTTTATAATTTCAACCACGTGTAGAGTGGTTGAACACGAACGATAACTCTTTTCTGAATATCGCCCTTTAGTTTAAATAAGTCTTAATAGATTTTCATGTTTTAACATATCAAAGTAAGATATGATATAAAAACGACCAGTACTTTCGTATTTTGAGAATTTTATCCAAACACTCTGAAAAACTCCTTAAAACTCTGGAGTCTCGTGAACTTTCATTCGAGAACCTCTGGATTAATTACATACTTAATTAGCAACGATGAAGTAAAAATTCAGAACACATTCACAGGGATGAAATTGTTCAAACCACGATCACCATGCAGGCCAATACTGGGACCCCAAGAGGGGTTCAAAATTCAACAGAAACATATAAGGAAGATGTTTTAAGATCTTTAAAATACACACACACACACACACATGCACACACATAGCGAACACTTAAGTTATTTGTTTAAACAATTTTATTATATACAAGTATTATATTGCCCAAAGCGGGCGAAGACTAGCATTGGACAACATTTGCTGATATAAAGGAAAGAAAAAAACGTTTTCAAGACAAAGACAATGCGGTTGTTTCGATCAAATGATGCTGGTTTTGATTAAATGATATTTTTAAAAGTCAAAATAAAGAAAACAAAACGGATGAAGAATCAATATTCCTATCCTTTGTTATATTTAATAAGTGTTTATCGGGTACCATGCAACATTTTATGCGTTGATTATAAACTGGAACAGTAAAGTCTTGGTTGTTGTTGTGTGTCATTTAATTTTGATCAGTGGTTCAATGATACTTCATCGTTTAAAGCGGATGGGTCAACGTTTTTAGCTCACCTGAGCTGAAAGCTCAAGTGAGCTATTCTGATCACATTTTGTCCGTCGTCCGTCTGTCCGTCTGTCCGTCTGTAAACGTTTTACATTTTGAACTTCTTCTCTAAAACTGCTTATCCAATTTCAACCAAATTTGGCACAAAGCATCCTTATGGGAGGGCGAATATAAATTGCAAAAATTGAAGTCCGATCTGTATTCAAAGCAGAGAAAACCTTGAAACTGTAGAAAAAGGGGGGTGCATTTTTAAAAATCTTCTTCTCAAGAACTACCGAGGCAAATTCAACGTAGTTTAGCATAAATTATCCTTATGGGAAGGAAAATATAAATTGCAAAAATTAAGGGGTAATTTTGTTTTAAATCGAAGTTATTACGAAAATAATAATAAAGGAGAGGCGTGTTTCAATCGGGCTCGGCATCCGGTAAAATGGGTAGGCAAGACTTGGCCTGGGCAAAACAAAAGATTGGCAGTTATTAATCTGCCAATCTCATTAAAATTTCAGGATATTTGATGGACTAGTATATTTGTATTCGCTGTAGATATTGCTGCAAAATAATGCGTATTTGGAATTGACGATTGTCGATCTGCCCCGGCATTTATTTTGCCACGGCCCGGGTTTGCATACCCATTTTACCAAGACTCGTATTCCATACTTCTAAAACGAGGTTCTTTGTTTAAAGCAGCCATGACATTATACGAAAAAGGGTCGATCTGACTATGATGAATTTGCTTGTTGTGCAACAGTTCGCGTATGAAGGGAAGTTTTGAAACATGAAAAATATATTGGTGCCGATTTTGTGAAGTAAATTGAGGCTAAATATTTCAATGCGTTGGCAGTTTTCACACCTGACGTTGGTGTTAGCTTGTTCTGATTTTCGTTTCGTTTTCATTATTTATGCTTTGTAACCTGGAAACTATCGTCTGTATTTCGTGATTTTTACGTATCAAATCAATCAGAGACTTCGGTAATCAAACAGATACGTTAACTGTTTACCTGCGCAAATTAAGCAAAATCTGATGTAGGGGTACTGAAATACAATTCATTCTATCGGTAATTCGGCATTATCTTTTGCGTAATGGTAGATTAATGCAATAGGTTTTGTTGAGATGCATGGCATTTTCTCTAGTTTATTCAGTTTAAATAGAGTTTGATATCGCTTACGGAAATATGTAGGTATATCCATGTATATATATATATATATGATTCATTTCGAAAAAATAAATTGTGTTCTTTATTTGTTATACATGTAGTGCATGTTGTTTACAATTTCTATTTACTAACCATATTTGAGTGTTAAGCTTCGAATTATAAGCAAGATACAGAGATTTGCTCACAATTCTATGTTTGTACACAGATCTTAAAAGCTAAAGATTAAAAAAGTATAAAAAATTGTCAATATTTATTACGAAAATTTTCAAAATCTGTTCTTCCAGAAACCCACTTATTGAATTGTAAACTTAACATTTTTAGCTCACCTGAGGATGGGGCCACATTGGGGGGGGTCGAAGTTTAACATGAATATATAGAGTAACTCTTTAGAAATCTTCTTCTCAGAAACTAATCGGCCAGGAAAGCTAAAACTTGTGTGGATGCATCCTCAGGTAGTGTAGATTCAAAGATATGAAAATCATGACCCCTGGGGGTAGGGTGGGGCCACAATGGAGGGTCGAAGTTTAACATATGAATATAAAAAGTAATTCTTTAAAAATCTTCTTCTCAGAAACTAATCGGCCAGGAAAGCTGACACTTGTGTGGATGCATCCTTAGGTAGTGAAGATTCAAATTTGTGAAAATCATGACCCCCGAGGGTAGGGTGGGGCCAAAATAGGGGATCGACGTTTTACATAGGAATATATACAGTAAATCTTTAAAAATCTTCTTTTCAGAAACTAATCAGACAGAAAAGCTGACACTTGTGTGGATGCATCCTCAGGTAGTGTAAATTTAAAAGTTGTGAAAATCATGACCCCCGGGGGTAGGGTGGGGCCACAATGGGGGATCGAAGTTTAACATATGATTATATACAGTAAATCTTTAAAAATCTTCTTCTCAGAAACTAATTCGCCGGCAAGGCTGGAACTTGTGTGGAAGCATCCTCAGGTAGTGTAGATTCAAATTTGTGAAAATCATGACCCCTGGGGGTAGGTTGGGGCCACAATGGGGGATCGAAGTTTAACATGATTATATACAGTAAATGTTTAAAAATCTTCTTCTCAGAAACTAATTAGCCAGGAAAGCTAAAACTTGTGAGGAAGCATACTCAGGTAGTGTAGATTCAAATTTGTGAAAATCATGACCCCTGGGGGTAGGTTTGGGCCACAATGGGAGGTCGATGTTTTACATAGGAATAAACAGAGTTATTCTTTAAAAATCTTCTTCTCAGAAACTAATCAGCCAGGAAAGCTGAAACTTGTGTGAAAGCATCCTCAGGTAGTGTAGATTCAAAGTTGTGAAAATAATGATCCCCAGGGGTAGGGTGGGGCCACAATGGGGGGGGGGTCAAAGTTTAACAAAGGAATATATAGGGTAAATCTTTAAAAATCTTCTCAGAAACTAATCAGCCAGATGATTCTTTATAATTGTTAAGACTTTGGCCCCAGGACAATTCTTTGGCCTCACGAGAAGGTTCAGAGTTTGATGTACCTTTATATCCCATATTTAAACTATTGTTAGGGATCTTTTTTAGATCTGCAATACTCAACATATGATATGACTATAAAATCATCCTGTTAGAAAAGGGACTAATGATTATAAACATAAGAATGTCCAGTGGAAAATGGATTTTATTTATACAGGATTTACTTGAATTATTGTACATTGTCCAGATAGTTTGTATTATGACTCCATTGAGCTGATTTTATCATACCGCTTGTTCCTCATGTGAGCGATGTGGCCCATGGGCCTCTTGTTAACGTTCTGACAACTGGGCCAGTTTAATATGCGAATTTCACTTTTAAAAAAGCGTAACAAATCATCCCTTGTAAACCAAAATAGTTATTTTTTTTTAAAAGGAAGCTAGCAATTACTGAGTTTTGATCAAGAGTTGGGCAATGAAATGACATATTTGACGAAAACAATTCACTCGATCAGTAGTTTCAAGTACATGTATAATCACTTCGAGAAAAAGTAATATTGTAGACATAGTGTCATACGATCACATTGTTCTCTGGATTTCATGCATTAGAATTAGGTTTTCCTTAAAAATATATAACCATACAAAGTACACCTTTTATCATTCTTGCAAAAAATCACGCACATTTGCGCACTCTTAAATGTTTATTTCATACCCGATTTATACCGTTTTAAAATCAAACTTTGTGACATTTAAACTTGTTATCCTGACGGCTGCAAACCTTTGTATTTATTTTGTTGTATAAAACAAGCACTGGCACGTACGTATTGCGGAAGTTTTTTAAATGGAATATTCTTGGTAATATCCACACAGTCACTGGAAGCAATGGCTTCAGATGATCAAGAGAGGTAAAATGACATTTCTATTTTATTTCATTTTGGGGTTTTATATGTTACACTGCAAATTATAAACTGTCGATTACAAGTACAAAATGAAACAACAAACTGAAAGTACGTAATTATGGGAAAAGGTACTTCGTGTATGTAAATAACCCCTTCCCCCGCCCTTTTCCCTATCTATCTTTATCCATATTACAGTTGAGGTATGATTAACACTATTATTAACACTTTTGTTAACGTTGCTTTTTAGAGATTGACTCCCAAATTCACATGGGTAATAAAACCATTTATTGACAACAAACAAGGGGTGGCATCTAATTACAATTCCTGTGCAAATGCAACGTTACTGAAAAAAACTTTAAGAGCGGATGGTCAGGGAGATGTTATACAGTCCCTGAAATATTCTACTTTCCCATTACATGTATTGTATTTGTTCACCGTTCGCTCATACCATAGTGTGTTCAACTTCAGTTTCACCATTCACAGAGCGTTCAGCGTTCGCTCACGGTGCGTACATTATTATCTCAATGTTGTTTTCTTTTGTTACATGTAACAGCGTTATTTATTAACGCATTGAATCAGTTTATCTTGTTTGCCAAGAGTTATTTTTCAAATTAAAGAAATTGTAATTTCCTTACATTACACTATGTGTCAACTAATATAAGTCTCTAGCTTTATTAGCTCACCTGAACCGAAGGTTCAAGTGAGCTATTCTAATCACCTGTTGCCCGCCCAGCTGTCAGTCTGTCTGTATGTAAACCTTTCACATGTTTGACTTCTTCTGTAGAACCACTGGGCCAAATCGAATCAAACTTGGTATAAAGCATCCTTATGAATTCATGAACAACAGCAAAAATGTTAATGTTTTACAAAAGATGATCCCTGTTTACAATGGAATAATATTTCTTTAGATGAGCAAGTTTTTTTTAAAAGATTGTACTTGTCATATATAATGACCTCCTAATTCGCTGTCGATTACCTAATCTAGGCCTTTTAATGAACACAATATTGAAGAAAAATGCGCCTCGAAGTGGGAACACCTGTGCCTTTAAACATACTGTCTCTTACAATGTGAATTGTATTAAATTACATAATCAAAGGGTTTTGTTGGTTTATTTAATTTTCCCTTGGTGCAGGGAACAGCTCAGATACACACTGTGCTGTCACCTGCACCAAGGAAAAAACGTTCTGGTCTATTGACTGTTCAGGCATTAAATAATTGTAATATATACTATATAGGCAAACAGTAGTATAGCAGGGGCCAATCTCTGATACGCAACAAAAATAAGTTTACTAATTAAAATAATTTATCCCCATCGAAAAAGGGCTGTGGGTAGTAAACATGTATCAGTGTTAAATGAATTAGTTACATAGTCAAGTAGTACGAGGTTTAACAATGCCATCTCTCTCTCTCTCTCTCTCTCTCTCTCTCTCTCTCTCTCTCACACACACACACACACACACACACGCACACACACTCTATATTTAGCAACGAGACAATATAACAAATGTGGAAAATTGTATTAAAACATTGATGTACACTGATTTGGGAGAAGTAAACGTCAGACAATGACTGAAAAAATTGAAAATATTCTCTTTGTGTAATACGTATGCATAGAGAAAACACGAAACAAAATGTATTTAAGGTGTGTCCCTACCTGGTTTTGTTGTGATAGTACACAACAAAACTGAGTAAATAAATAAATACAAACATAGGTTTGCTATTGGTTAAGTTATTAGCAACGCATTGGAAAGGTTGAAAGTTACAGGTAACTTTTCACTTTCTGCCAAAAAAAAGTGTGAAAGGGTAGAACAAAACATACAATTGCAGAAAAAATACGATTGGATTCGACTGTAGACAATTGTTTAAAAATAATTTATGTGCCCCCAAAAGAATCAAAACTCTCCAAGAAAACCATACTTCTGGAAGAACTCCCCCTTCTGTACAGAATATTCGTCGTTTTATATATACTCGTCTCCTGTTTTTGCAAAGCTCTACGAGAAAATTGGTAATTTTACAACGTACGGTGCGTGCAACGCATGAATTATTCCCAAAATAAAACCAAGCATGCGCGGATCATAAAAAAATTTCCAAGAGGGTCCGAGGGATAATTGTGTTTTCTAGGGAAGTCAGCATATTAAATTTTGCGATAATTTTACTATGTAAATTTAATATACATTTTCATTTAACAGGTGGGGGGGGGGGGTGTCGGGATCCCTCTAGATCCGTGCATGCCAATTCCTATTTTTCTGACAGTGTAACCCCCAATGAAAACACAATGCTGATCACAAAACACGATATATTTAGTAGAAATTTACATTCATGTGAAAACGAGCACAAAGTCTTTACTTCTATTCAGCTCAACGTCAGAAGAAAGCTTTGTGAATTGGATTGAGAGGTCCTTTAAGCACCTTAACGTAGTCGTCGAGTCCCAAATAATAGATAACATCGACATGGATTGGCCAGAAGTACCAGTGGAAAGCGGCTATCGGGATATCATCAAGCAGAAAATTGAAAATCTTTCTAAAAATTGGAAAGATTACTTGGAGCGGTAATTCTCAATTCTTCATTAAAAATAATAAGATGGGTGGATAAGGCGTGTAAAATGCAGATACACAGACGAATAATATACTGAAAAATTAAATTATCAATAAATCTGATATATATATATATATATATATATATATATATATATATATATATATATATATATATATATATATATTTTTTTTTAATTACTCAAAACAATATACATTTAACAAATCATCGACCATTGTGCATAATTAAAAACAATAATTAAAGAAATAAGTTTGCTTAATGAAAAAAACTGACAGCAAATCCTAATCAGGCTGAAATTGCATTTTAAGTGTAAAATGGTCAAATTAAATGGGCCATAACTCAGAGGGATGAATACTGACCCCCATTATATTTGTATTTTTTAAGTATGTTTTGTGTACAAATTTAAATGATACACTTCTCAAGAAATTCTTGATACATTGAGGAGTGGGATACCTTATGCATATCAAAACCCCAAATAGTGTAGGTTTTTAGAACTTCAAGGCCTTTACTTTTGTAACGGAATGTGAGAAATAAAGATGGACCAGACCGGGATTCGAACCCGGGCCCCCTGAACCCTAGTCAGATGCTCTACCAACTGATCTATCTTACGCTGGTGTTCGAAATGGTCTGACCGTCACAATTTTATAAAGTGGGCCAGTGCTCCGTATTTGTATCATTTTATTTTCCAGCAATTTAACGTTTAGAAAAAATACTATAAGTCCGTAAATTCGGTATAATCACTAGATTTAGCTACGTAGCTTGATTTACCTACATAACTTTATTTACCTGCCTGACGTATATTTATTTAGCTACCTTTATGCAGTTTTGCTTTTTATGTAAAACGGCCAAAAAGTCGCAAGGAACTATCAACCTATATTGCACTATGTAGTTTTATAAAAGCTACACAGAGCAAAAATACTTAAAACATTGCTGCTTTTGAGCAGTTTTAAGGGGGATGTGCGGCCATCTTGAACATTTGAGGATACGATTGTAAACATTTCTTGAACTGGTTTGTTACAGCCCATTCTATCTTTATTTCCTCCCATAGGAGATTGCATGAAGAAAAACATTTTAACACAAATTATAGATACAGCACATGAGTGACAAATTAATAGAAGTTATAGTGAAAAAAGGAATATTATTAAATATGTACATTGCAATTACTGGCGGAAATATATTACTTCCGATTTACTAGAATGGTAAGTTTGTTGAGTAAACTTCAAGTGTCTGTATTACCATGCAGCCGCAACCCTTAGGAAACGGAAATTAAGGATGTGCAGGCTGCGCTGGTTGTGATATGAGACGGTGACGGAGAGAAGTCTTAATCCTAGTAGGAATAAAGAGAGGTCTTGTGGACAAAGGCCGCAAAGTTCGGCGCTAAGTGAAATGTCAAAGTCCTCAATCACTGTGTTCCACCAAGTGTCTCGGAGAGCAACGGTTCCTAGGCAGACGGTCGAGATGTGCTGAAACACATTGATGAAGCAACTGCCACACATAGTACATACTGCCAGAGGTAAGGTTGGAAGACTCCATAGCTTGACAACGAATTTACAGAGTTCTATTTCGTGTATGTTGGATGGAAATTTCCAAATAGCAAACAGGGGTCTTCCTGCGTTTATGGTGTTAAATAAGATGAAGTCGGGGTCAGAGAGCATGCGCTGACGCCTGGAGTCGATGTGGAGGTTTGTTACAGCTGCCTTGACAGTTTTATTCCAGAGATCCTTAGGGGGAAGTAGCCAACTTGCAGGTAAAACAAGAGATGTTGAGTGAGATTGTATCTAGCCAAAATGTTGATAACGTCGTGAATGTATCCAAACTGTTTGCGCTCAGGTGAGTTGATGTAAGAAAAGAGTCGGTGAAGAAAAATCTTAGTAGTAAGAGTTTGGGTGTCCAGATTGCATAGGCGGCTGAAGAATCGAAAGTTCATTTATTCAATTTCAGATGTTATTGGTAGAGGCCCAAGGAGTGATTCGCATATGTCGGATCTGGTATTCTTTGGAAGACCAATTGCATGTTTGCAGATAAAATGCTGAAGAGTGTTCAGATCTTGCAGATCTTTTTTGCGTAGGTCATACGAGAGTTCACAGCCATACACGATGTAAGGGAGAACAACTCTGGTGTAAAGCCGTGATATGGTATTGAAATGTTCACGTATTTTAAGGCAAAGTAGGCTTGTCGTCTTTTTCTACAGGCGTTAGCGATTTTCTCAGTATGGACAAGTTTTGAGTGAAGGTGAATACCAAAGTGATTATAAGTATTAGACAGGTAGACAGGTTATGTACCTAGAAACCACGTAACAGGCGAATGATTATTAGGTGGTGAGGGGGTGAACGGAGAACACTTGACTTGCTTGCATTAAACTTGAATCTCCAGTTCGAAGAATATTTGAATGCTGTGGTGAGAATATTTTGGATGGCTGCAGGAGATAAAGCTATGCATGAGAAATGGTTCGCAAGGGTAGGGTTGAAGCTTGTCATACTATAGATACCCATATTTGGACTCTTTCTTGAAGCAGGTCATTAATGAAAACTAGGTACAGAAGAGTTGAGAGGATTCCGCCTTGACGAACTCCTTGCGAAACGGGAAACCAGGATGATCTTGTTTGGTTTACTACCACAGAGCATGAGGTGTTGGTGTGACAGTCGTCAATAAGAGTCCACAGACGTCCTGAAACACCAAGGCGATGTAACTTGTACATTAGGTCATGCCTCCAGACTGTGTCGAATGCTTTCTGTGTATCTAGGAAAGCGACATATACGGGACTACAAAGTTCTATGTTGTGACAGAAAGTTTCTTGTAAGTTAAAGGATGCCGTAAGGCAACCTAACTTTGGCTGAAATCCTTGCTGTTGAGGGTTCGGGAAATCACCAGTAGATAATACATAGGTTTTAGTTCTTAAAAGTAACAGTTTTTCGAAAATCTTTAGAAAGCAAGAGAGTAAGGCTATTGGTCTGTAACTGTCTGGGATTTCCTTGGTTTGTTGCTCCCTTTGTGTATAGGGACGATTATGTCTTTTTCCAAGAATCAGGAATTTGGCCAATTTTAATCAATGAGTTAAACAGATGAAGTATGCACAGTTTGAGTTCTAATCCTCCGTGGATTACATGCTCATTCTGGATAAGTTTTATTCCTGGAGCTTTTCTGAGTTTCAAATCACGGATTATCAGCGAGATTTCGTCGATGGTGACTTCACCTCCTGGGTTAGCAGTTTCATGGATTTATAAGAGTGTTATATGTTATAGTAGAAGTCGGAATTGAATGAGTCATCGTCATTCGAGTTGTACACGTTTTCAAAGTGTTGAGCGAATGCGTTAGCTATGTCGCCAGGGTCAGAAAAAATCATGTTACCAAGTTCTATTTCTGAACACACACGGGAACTGCGAGGACGCTGTCGTTTGAGTTTCCAGAATAGTCGGACATCGCATTCGGCAGCTTCGTCGATATCCTTAAAGACCTTAGTCATGAAGCTGTCATGTGCAGTTTGAAGCTCGTTGCGGAACTCTCTTTTAGCGCGCTTATAGTTCTTTTAAGACTCGTGACACTTTCAGCGTGGTCGACCTTCACTAATCCATATCCTGCGTTTTTGTCGTTCCATGTCGTGCAGCTGCTTTACTTCCGGTGTCCATTCCGGTTTTAGGTAAGGTTTGGATCCCCACTGAGAACTGCTGATAACGAGTAGCATCATCACTTGCCGATTTGCGGAGAGAGCTTCCAGACGTGTTTTTAACAGCTATATTTGACCACAGATTGAAACTTCTTC
This sequence comes from Magallana gigas, assembly GCF_963853765.1. Taxonomy (NCBI): domain Eukaryota; kingdom Metazoa; phylum Mollusca; class Bivalvia; order Ostreida; family Ostreidae; genus Magallana; species Magallana gigas. The sequence goes on from NC_088854.1 coordinate 36,284,347, forward strand.
AAGGTATGTTAAGATATGTTGATTAAAAATGCATCTGCGTTGAGGTGGATGTATAATGTATAGTGATTTGAAATCATGATTAAATCCACGTTGAGGTGGATGTTTTGTTTAATTGAAGAAAAAAAAAAGTTAACAATTGAATGCCACATAAGGTGGAAATATAAGTCATTATGAAATTTGTGATTAGAACCACGTTGAGGTGAATGTCTTGTTTATTCAGAAGGAAAACATTTAATAAATATAAATACCACACGCGGAGGTGTGTAATGTTAATCCACATTGTGGTGGAAATGGAGTCTGAGATACTAGTATAGAAGAGACGATAGAAATAAAATGGCATTTTGAGAACACGTTCAGTCCACGTTGAGGTGGTTGTAAGTTTGATGCTTGAGAAAATGTGATGATGATGATGATGAAAGTGTGTCTACGGTGAGGAAAAAATTAAAATCACGTGGAGGTGGTTCATAATGTCAGTTCAGTTGAGGACTAATAGCTTGAAAATAAAGAGAGAGGAGAAGAGAAAAATCGCGTAGGAAATTACATGAAAATGTTAATTACTTTAATAAAGTGAGTCCAAGTTTAATGTATGAGAGAGAGAGAGAGAGAGAGAGAGAGAGAGAGAGAGAGAGAGAGAATTTGTTTAGTAAAAGCTGGTATACTGATGAAAATTTCATATTAAGTAGAATGTTCACATAATTTAATATAGTGATAAAAGCGTGATAAGTCATTTAAGTATATTTGTGATGAGACAAGATTGGGATCTATATAGTGTAACTAGTTTCAAGATAAAGTTTGAATGGCTATTTAATTGGTTTCTTTTACATTTGTTTAGATGCCGCCACCTGCGGTCTTACGAAAGAGACATACGTTAACGGGGAAAGACATTTTCCCGTTGATTAAACGTGTAAGAGGAGCAGAGGGCCCAGCGGGACCTTTAGCCAGACTAAAGATGAACGCCCCAACGGAGACAATGACCATCAGTGAGATGAAGACGGCATTCAGAGAGCTGTCTGGGGAGTCTCTTGAAGAATGCCTCCAGATGGTTGGAGATACTGCCAATATTGAGGAGGGCATGAAAAAATTATTGCACTATGCAATAATTTATGCTAATGAGGTGGGCCAGCCGGATGGTCAAGACATCAGTCAAGATGAGCAGCAGGTAAAAAACATGACTGTATATATTTTAGCAAAGGGAATGGCGGATGACCGACAATGTATTTGAAAGTTGTAAAAAAAAAAAAAAAATGACATAGAGCGCAGCACAATATGATCTTACTATAATTTAATATAAGAAGTATAATGGTGATTAGTATAATATGAAGTATTCACTCAATGTGTTGTTCGCATATGTTTACCATATATGACTTAATAAAGTGTATCAATATTCAGGTTGGTGAGCCGCAGGCCAAAAAACAAAAGAAGGAGCATGCTCTGGAAAAAAGAATTGAAGAACTCGAACAATCAAAGAGGAACGAGGGAGAAGAGGAGTTGAAAAGCCTGAAAGCAAAGGTGAGGGGCCTGTGTATGCAGACGGAACCAAGCGTCCCGTTGATTCTTGTCCTTGTTGAGGAGTTAGCAAGTACCGCCCGAAAAATGAACAGCGATGATGCGGCAATCTTCGAGGAATTAGCGAGACAAGCTAACTGTAATAAAGAAAAGCTAGATATCCCGTCATTCTGTTTAAGTGTTCTGGGGGGAAAAGCTACAGATGTGGTAGGAAAAGCGTTATCAAAAGCGTTGAAAGTAAAGTCAGAGTGTGGTGAAAGTAGCGTATTGGGGAAGGTTCAGGCAACACATCAGTCTCCCATGTTGAACCTATATTCACAACCACCACAAGCTTACTGGGGGTTTGGGCAGGGGAATTTTGTACCACAAATGTACCCGTATGGGGGTGTAACGGGATATGGTGGATATAGGAAATACCAGCGAGGCTCAGGTAGAGGTCAGTCATCAAGAGGAAATTGTCTGTTTTGCGGTGGGCCTGACCATTATGTCCGTGATTGTATGAAAATGAAAGCAGCGAGAGGAAAGTAATATGATAAGGACATGGAAACCATATGTTACGTTGCTTACGCAAGATCTATTAAACATTTTGTATAAAAGTATGTCCATTAAAATGTTAATGGTAGTTTTATGAGTTACTAAAAATTTAATTTTGACTGTAATTGTTCAATAAAGAACTATATTTGTATGAATAAAACACTTGATGAATATTGACTTACATCAATTTGTGTTCCTTTAACCTAATATCCAGGGACTCTGACGCCCTAGTGAGCTTGCTCACGTGGATTGCAGGTTGGGAATCCTATCCTTAGTGTTATTCAAAGAGATGCTCTCTGTGAATTAAAATTTTATTCTTTGTTCCTTAACAGGACTTTGAGATTGAAATCCCAGAATGGGAAAAATGTGATTCCTTTGATCCGGAGAAAAGTGTTTTGGAAAAGAGAGGGCATCCTACGTGGATAACACTGAAGGAAAGCGATTCCAAACCTGCAGTCCACGTAAATGAACAATTTCTTTTATATGATAAGAATGAAACGTTTAACGATCTGGTTGTACGAAATCCAGATACATTTGTTTCTGGCGAAATTCACAATTGTCCAAGTGCTTGGTTAGATGTTACAAAAAGAAAATCAGATAACATGTCTGAAACAGTGCAAACTTGGGTAGAATCGGGAATTGATGCACTGTCGTTCATGCGATCGTTTAAAGGGAATTATAAAGGAAGACCATTTGATTCAGATATTCCGCCAAAGCAGTTTTTTCCTAATGCGCCATCTTGCAAATCGTATACGTCGTTCATTAGGGGAGAAATAAACGAAAGGTTAAAAAATGGGTCATTTCGATTATGGGGTAAGGTAGGCGAGTGCTCTCTTCCAAAGGTGATAATGCCGTTGACTGTTGAACCCAGTAAACCGAGACTCTGCCATGATGCACGCTTTATCAACCTATGGACTCGAGATTTGCCTTTTAGTCTTGACACTCTGAAAGACGTCCATAGGTTGGTCGAAAAGGACGCACATATGATTTGTTGTGATGAGAAATCGGGATATGATCATATAAAACTTACAAGAGAATCGGAAGAGTATTTTGGAGTTCAATTTGGGGGTTGGGTTTTCACATACACTACTCTGTCATTCGGTTGGAAAGCCTCCCCGTACATATATCAAATGCTAGGCATGCAAGTAACGTCATTGTTCAGAGATCAGGGTTTAAACACAATTCAGTACATTGATGACCGATTTATGGTATTTAATTCAAAAACGAGCAGTAAAATGGCAAATTCTCTAACTACAATTGATAGTCCAATTAAGATGGTCTCGATGGTTGTGACCAGTTTGACAACTCTTGGGTATACTCTAGCACTCAAAAAGTGTCAGTTGATTCCGTCCACTTTGGTTAGGTATTTGGGGTTTTATGTGGATTCCAAAAAACAAGCTTATCTATTACCTAATGACAAGAAAGAAAAATTTATGGCTTTAAGAGAAACAATTTTAAGCTATGAGAATGTTGATGTTAGAACGTTGCAAAGGTTTGCTGGAAAATGTGTATCAATGTCGTTAGTCATACCTGGAGCAAAACTATATACACGTGAGATAAATGCAGCTATTTCCATAGGTTTGAGAAACAGTAGGAAAATTAAGATGAGTGGGGCGTTACTTGAGGAGGTGAAATATTGGCGTTTTGTCGATGGTTGGAAAGGTTGTGCTCCATGGAGGCCAGAGAGGCACTTGCAAGTGTCCATCTCAACAGATGCTTCTTTATATCGTTATGGGGTAGCAATCATGTCTGGGAAAGATAAAGGTGAGGCGTTCGGTGATTTTTGGGCAAAGGGAGATATTAGGCCAATTCATCAGAAGGAGGCAACGGCTGTTTTAAAAGCTTTACAATCTTTGAAGTTGGATGTTCAAGATCATAGAGTGGATTTATTTGTTGATAATATGGCGGTGGTATGTGCTTGGGAAAATCAAGGATCGAGGGATGTTCAGTTGTCAGCAATCATGAAGGAAATTTTTCAGATGGTTTGCGTTTTGAATGTGGATTTAAAAATGCATTACGTTGAGTCAAAATCTAATCTAGCGGATTATCCCTCAAGGAAAATTTCTTATGTCGATAGCATGTTAAGTGTTGCGACATGGGGTTTGGTTGATAGTGCATTTGGGCCACATACTGTGGATCTAATGGCGACTGATTCGAATGTAATGAGAGATTCGGAAGGAGTACCATTACGCCACTTTACGCAATACCCATCCCCTCAGGCTTAATGACTTAAAATCTCGGGAAGAGGAGTCGAAACAGACAAAGAGAAGGAAAAGTTTAGAAGTTCGTTTTAAAAAATTTCTGTTAGCTCTACCACATACACCAACAATTATGTCAGTTACACCGAAAGATATTTGTAGATTTTTAGTGTGGAATGATAAGTTTGGGAAGACCCAAATCCATGGAATGTCATGTCCACATATTGGAGAGTTTGGCATACATCGATGTGGATGCGCGATAAGATTAGCGGCTGGGACAGTGCATGGCATGGTACAGAGTCTATCTGAAATTTTGTGTAGACATGGTAGGGGTCGTTCATGGGATGTTGGTACATGCAGCGGCAACCCGTGCATGTCTCCGGAAGTTCAAAGCTATCAAAAATCTTGTAAAGATGAGCAAGCTAAATCTCGCATTTTACCAAAACAAGCCAAACCAATATTTTTGGGGAAATTGCAAAAAATAGCTACATACATTGACAGAGAGTTGTCTAGACATGATTTATCTTTAAGAGAAAAATTTGTGCTTGTGAGAGACCAAGCTGTGTTTAAATTACAATTTTTTGCTGGCGATAGAGCAAGTGATATTTCTAACATTTTGTCTCAAGAGGTTAAGAAACTTCCAAACTCGTCAGGGTTCGCGTTTAATCATACGTATGGGAAAACATTTCGAGGAGATGGAAAATGTAACACTTTTGTCATTAAAAGGTCTGAGGATAAAATAATATGTCCTGTTTTGGGTTTGGAACACTATTATAAATGGACAAGTGATAATGGAATTAACATAAGTTTGGGTTACTTGTTTAGACCTGTTACGGAAAAAGGGAGGGTTTTAGATAAAAAATTGGAATATTCAGCGATATATGAAAGGTTAAAATGCTACTTAATTACACTGGGAATAGATGAAGGAGAGACGCCGCACAGTTTACGGGGAGGTTTTGCTATCACAATGGCAGTGTCGGGTGCGGTCAAGGGCCCCGGCGAGCTTATGCAACATGTAGGATGGTCAACGGAGAGTTCGGCACATTATTACAGTAGGTCAAAATCTTTGACGGACGCGAGTAGAGTAGCAGGAAATATTGCCAAGATTACAAGTGACAGGGAGGATATAGAATCATTTTATAAAACACATGGGGATATTTCTTCATTGTCACCAGCCTTTGATTAGATGTGTTTGTTACTGAAATATGTCATGAATATGTGTATTGTTTAAACAATTGTACATTGTTTTCTTTTGTGATGATTATATGCAAAATACCTGCATAAATACAAAACTCAATTGATTTGAAATTTGTTTATTATATTTAAGATTGAGTGTTGGGAGAGGTTATAGTATATAATAAGAACAATATGGTTCTAAAACGGTGAAAGCAATTCGGTCAAGGAAGATTCTTTAATTCTGATTCCAACCCAGTACTTAATATAGAAGTGCGTATGAGGTTCAGACAGTTAACAGTGGGGATATATTAAGATCCCCACTGAGAACTGCTGATAACGAGTAGCATCATCACTTGCCGATTTGCGGAAGGAGTGGACGGTAGGGCGTTTTTATCAGATGTTCAATATAGAGTGAAAAAAAAAAAAAAAAAAAAAAAAAAAAGAGAAACTGGATCTTGTACGTTCTTCTTTTCTGATTCCAACCCAGTACTTAATATAGAAGTGCGTATGAGGTTCAGACAGTTAACAGTGGGGATATATTAATATCTGAGACTGGAATGGTTTTGGAATCAGCATCGTGTATCACGTGGGTGAGATCAGAACAGAAGGTATCGATATGAATAGCACAATGGAGATTTCTATCCAACAAGCTGATAGCTCCTTTGGAAATGAGTCGATTTTACACGAGTCTGCTTTATGCCATGCAGGCAAACAGTTTAGGGATTTGTTCGACGTACGATTTTTAGGTTGTATGTCAATAGACATTAGAACAGGAAGATGGTCAGAAGTAGAGCTAAATAGACCTTCTTCATACACGTGATATATATTCACATAGCTACATACAGAGTTGCTACAAAGTATGTAGTCAAGAGTGGTCTGGGTAAGAATAAAAGTGTAATCTGAGCCGGATATATCGAAATCAGCACGAGGGCGCCCTATATGGTTACGCATGACAAAGTCTTGATTTATACACGTTCACGTGGTGAGCGTCTCCGTCGTATATGCTAGCGTTAAAATCGCCTCCTATAACCACAAAAATGTTGCCAAAAGATATAAAAGCAATAAATATGAAGTCCTTCATGCCATTTTGTTTGAAAAGTATATATACAAGAACAGGACAGTGCTTTCTTAATCACTCAGAACATCTGTCGATCTGCGCAACTACAGACTGGTTTTGAAGATTTAAAAATCTGAAAAAAATATGAAAGGGGTTCATTGGTGTCCCCTAAACAATCACTTTTTGAGAAAAAGTTTGAATTTTGCTAATTTAAGTTGTAACTTTGTCTCAAAGTAAGGTATTCTAAAAATGGGCCTAAAAAATCACAAGATATAATTGTCTATGGAGGTACATTGCATGTATATTTTCATTGAAAATTAATATGATTATACTTTTTTAATTTAAGACAATCGCTTTTACGGATTTTATACTTATAGAACGCAAAAAATCCCCTTAAAACAAACATGGAACAGGTATAGAGATGTATATCAAAGGATTGTTTTGAATTGACATTTATTTTTTTTCTAGGAAAATATAACGTCAATGTGTCTCCATAGACACAGGAGTTCTAAGTATAGACTGGATTTTTCTTGTTCTAAAAATAGATCTAATGCCGACTGATAATAATAGGGTACCCTATTATGAGGCAAAGTTACAACTTAAATGAGCAAAATTCAAACATTTTCTCAACAAATTGTTGTAGAGAGGACACAAATAAACCTCTTTCATATTTTTCAGATTCTTTTATCTTTAAAATGACGTGTAGGACTAAGGATTTATTGCTTTTATATCTTTTGGCAACATTTTTTGCCAGTTTCGAACATAAACAAGCCAGTTCAGAAAATGTTTACAGTCAATTATCATGTTAACCAGAACTGTTCTTCCTTGTTATTCCATTTAAGGACGTAGGGCCCAATTCATTTCTTCAATAGAAGTTTTCTTTAAATTTTTATATAATGTTAATCAGGTAATGGTGAGTGAAAATCAGTAAACAAATTACATGATCATCGACGTCCATATTTTACTTGGGGCGTTTCAAAGTATGACGAGACAAATTTAATAGAAAGTAATGGGAATTTTCTGGGGTGTGGTATAAAAACTGATACTTTAAAACTTCTGCAATAGATTTTTTACTCTAAATAAATTGTAATACATGTATTTAAAAGTCAATTAGCTTATCGGTGAACAGAAAAAACATATAAGTCATTGACCTAAATTCTTTGAGGGGTCGTGTCAAAGTTCACGGCACGGTTCATTTTTCTTCAGAAATATCATTGAAAAAAGGACACAGGTAATTATTGCCTGACTTTACATTAACTGCTAAACATATAAATATTGTAAGGTTAATGTGTAAATTCAATTTCTACTAGATTACAAGACTATAAACTGCCTTTGGGCGTTTTAGGATTTATAAACCGTGGAAATGTAACGGACTTGTCGCAAACAAAGGAAATTCGGACTAATATTTCTTTCTTAATTTTTCTCCACTAAAAGTATTTTGGCATCACAAATTATGTTAAATAGAATGGGCATATTATTATTTACTCTTATTCTGATGTACGTAATTACGATAGTCATATTCATAGCATATGCGTTGATTTCTGCGCAGAGATGCAAAATCTTGAATTGGGTCCGTCGTCCTTAAGAAGTAGCTGTTTGGTAACACATAAACATTTATACAAAGCTCCAAAACATTTACAAATGTAGAATTTTGACAGCATGTTCGCTAAAAGAGCAACATTTGAAAGAGGGATTTTTTTAAAGAATTGTTTTCAGATCAGTTCAAAGTTGAAATTTATTGCTCCACTCAGGTGCGACTATTAGTAAAAGTGCTCATTTAAGTCAAAAGTATGATTGAGTAATTAAATAAACCTACTCCAGGTAGGTAAATAAAGCTATGAAGGTAAATGAAGTCACATAGCTAAATCTAGTGATTGTACCGACCTGTTTTATAACAAAGGGTTTTTTATGTTATGGGTTCGATACCACCAGAATTGAAGGCAATAATTTTTTTCTATTCTCTTGTTATATATATTCAAAACTAAAAAAATTAAAACTGTGCTTTTGCCAACTTGTTTTAAAATTATATTTTAGAATAAATTTAATTGATAAAAAAAAAAACTAAAATAGAAATTGTATTATACGACTAAACCTAATGTGTATTTGCGCTATCTTATCCCCCCACCTTCTTTGTTATTAGATTTGCCGTAAATAATTATACAGAAACAAAGCAACTTATTAAAAGATAGCTTATCATGTTCACTTGTTACAGTTGTACAGCAGAAGTAGTAGTACTTTTAAACGAAGGATTGGAACAAACCTGTAAACTCGCTAAGAAAGAATCGAGGAAAGCCAGTTTTAAATGTTTTAAAGATCCGTTGAGAGAAATCAACAACGAATACATCAAGAAAGTAGGCATCATCTGGGATTTCATATCCGCCAAAATACCTCTTGAAGGTGAAGAAAATGAGTCAGAAAGGTGAGGACAGAGTTTTAAAATGTTTCATCCCAAAACAAACAGTGTATATGTATAAATAATACAGAATTTTAAATATAAAACATTAAGGATAATTATGTTTTGTAAACTGATCATAAAAATCAAGTAGGTCAAAATCAAATTAAATTATTTTACACCTAACCTTTTAGCCCAACGAGAAAAAGTCGGGGGGTGGGGGGTGGCGAGGTTCTCTGCTACAGAGACAATACACAGAACGCATATCTACACTCTCCTTAGAAATATGATGTGAATTTTTTGCATGGAATCAAATAATGCCTTGCATTTAGGAGTGTGACTAAAATGAGTAGTGAAACCCGGGCCTGGTCGGGATTTTCGAAACTGATAGCCGTTTTTAGCTCACCTGAGCTGAAAGCTCAAGTGAGCTTTTCTGATCACATTTTGTCTGTCGTCCATCTGTCCGTAAACTTTTCACATTTTCAACATCTTCTCAAGAACTACTTGGCCAATTTCAACCAAACTTGGCACAAATCATTCTTAGGCAAAGGGGATTTAAAGTTGTGAAAATTAACGGTCACACCCTTTTTGAAGGAGAGATAATTAGAAATTAATGAAAAATTTTGAGAAATTTTCAAAGATCTTCTTCTCAAGAACCATTTAGCAAGGAAAGCTGAAACTTGTGTGGAAGCATTCTCAGGTAATGTAGATACAAAGTTGTGAAAATCATGATACCCGAGGGTAGGGTGGGGACACCATAGGGGGTCGAAGTTTTACATAGGAGTATAAAGAGTAAATCTTTAAAAATCTTCTTCTCAGAAACTAATCAGCCAGGAAAGCTGACACTTGTGTGGAAGTATCCTCAAGTAGTGTAGATTCAAAGTTCCTATTTTCTATGAAATGATTTAATTGCAAGTGATATACATGTACATGCACTAGAATTTTTGATCAGCATCGAAAAATTAAAATTCATTTCTTATTAGACAGCATAATTGAAACATGCATGCTTACATTGGATAAATGTGTTTAGTCAGGCAAGCTTTTTGGAAAGCTATTATTGGTATATATTACGGTCATCAAAACATGTCGGCATAATTCACGTAAAGTACGCACACCGCACAATGCACACCGACGGACGAAGACCAATTGCAAATGCAATAGGTCATCTGAGTGACTCAGGTGAATCAAGTGATCTCAAAATTAAAAATTTGACTAGACCCCTTTTGGCACGACTTTAATGATAAATATATGGTGCAACAATTGAGACCAACACTTAAACTCCAAAATACCCTGTTTGCAATTTAAACAATTTTTCAATTTCACTGAAAAGATACCCCCCCCCCCCAAAAAAAAAAAAATCATATAAAATAATCAAAAGCCTGTTTTATGGATCATATTTGATAAACGATTTTTATTAATCCATCAAATAAGTACATGTATAACGGTTTAATAGTACAGTACTTTGTGTGTTCACCCATGACGGAATATGAATTTCCTGTATCGAGAAATCAGTCGGATATCCTTGTGTGGTAAAGAGTGTTCACCGGGTAAGCAGGTTGATAAGTAAAAAAAAAAGAATCAACAAATAAAAAGGTGAAACACATCAAAAACATTAAATACACATTCCTAAAACGTTCCTGTGTCATTTGAGCAGATTTTAAAGCTATACACGCTATAATTTACGTCAATTTTGAATGACAGTGAAAACGCATGTGTTTGTCTATTTATAAAAGTTATCCTTAATCTGTAAATTACAATGTTGAATTTCATCTCGTTACAAAGATATAGATTTTTAATTGTTTATTTTCCTGCCAGGAAAATATACCTTTTCATGAATATTGATAAAGGAAGAGCAAACCGACCTCATTGCGCATGTCCGCGGAGAACTAGGTAGTCGTTATTGTTTGCCTAATTAAATATCCAACTTGATTTTTAATATGCTGAACAGTTGTTGATTTGAAATACATACATGTATAATGAGTAAAATACGTTTGTCATTCACGATACCCTTACTTCTGCATTAACACTTATAGTATCTATAAATAGCACATAGGGGAAAAACACAGGTCTACGTCATTTTTTTTAAAGGCAGTATTTATATCTACTCACAGGCTTGTAATTTTTTCTTTTGTTTGTACCCGTATATCGGACAAATTTATGCTTTACTGAAAATATCCTTTCCTTTGTGAAACTATCACAATTATGAAGATGTTGACCCTTCACAAGTTTTGGTATGATAGGCTAAATTTAGCTGTCGATATCACGTGATAGATTGATATTCACGAGGAGGCATTACTTTCCTGGCAGGAAAATAAATATTTTTCGATATATTTGTTACGTGATCGAATTGAGCATTATAATTAACAGCATAAAGGTAACTTTTATTAGTAATCAAACACATACATTTTCCACTTTATTCAAAATTGACGCAAATTATAGCGTGTATAGCTTTAAATTCCACAGAAAATTGGCGAAAATTGTCATAAAACACGAGAGTGTGGATAGTGCGTCCTAAACATTTATAATTTGTTGATAAAAAGTAACTAGTTTGTATTTTATTTGTGAGGATGGAAATATCAATCAAGAGTATATGAATAAATAATAATGTAATAAATATTAATAGTGTTGCTTTTCAACTTATCTACAGATTGGTTACGGATATTAGTGAAGCACCCAAGATGAAACCTGAAAGCGGAGGACAATGCAATTGGTAACAGTTACAATCAAAGTACTGAAGTTTAGTTTCTAGTTTGTATTTGAATTACGCACTTTTTTTATGATATGAATTTTTAGACTTTTCCGACAAGAATTTCGAGAAACCCCAAATGAATCATGTTGTGTAATATTTAAAGACAGATTTCAACTACTAGTATGTATTAGTTCTAAAAAATCTATGGATCCAAGCACTATTGATATCGAACTTTAGTCTCGTTTAACAAGACGCTCGGCTGTCTCCGTTAATATCCGACAAGCAAGAGAGCCCCCTCTCTGCTTGTCGCAGATTTACGGAGACAGCCGAGCGTCTGGTTGAACGAGACTATATTAACTCTGGCGTAGGAATACATGAGACTACAATAATATCTAAATTGTTCGTAGTATATAAATTTTGACTATTTTCAAAGTGTTTATAGATAAGTTTCCATGAAAAACAATGCTTCAGCATACATTACATCGATTTTTTTTCTATTATTTTCAAGAACTTAGTCTTGTCAGCGGTGATGATTTGTGCTTATGTCCAAACACTGTTTCACTTTCGGTTCGCCAGAGTAACTGCATAGGAGAGTTGATTAAAATCAACTCACAAAAACTATGCACATTTTTAAACAAATACAACTAAGAGGATATTAAAAAATTTCGAGATGCAAACAAACACTCGATGAAACGAAAGGGCAACAGACGTCACTTTGACATATTTATTAGACCTATGAGTGAAATGAATAATCAGCTTAAAAAGTTGAAAAGAAATTCTTGATAATTCAACAATATTTCCGCTTGCTTGGCCGACATTGAAAAAAATAAGTATATAGGAAGAAATATTCCTATCTTAGCGTGGTAAGAACACGTTCAACAAATGTTATAAGTTAAATTTTGATTACCATTTCTCTCATATAACATCTAAACAAGCAAAAGCTCAGATTTTGGCGGTTACAAAGCTCAAATATATTCTGGTGTTGTATGGTCCAGATTACCCCTTGTCATCTTTCCTCCCTCATAAATGCTATATAGCCCCCCCCCCCCCCCCCATGTAGTAGATTTCCTCCCACGGAAAGCTGTCTCCCTTGTATAGTCCGATTACCCCCCACAGAAGACCTTCTATAAAGAAGAGTACCCTCCTTTTATCTAGTCATGTATCTGGCGGACCAATGGTACCAATAATTCGCACCATCTGAGATGACTCTGAAAATCCAAAATAAAGGGAAATAAAATTAAGCACTTCTCAGAAATTAAATGGCAAATCTTGACATATTTTGAAGAACGGGGATATGAACTTATGAAGAGCATTAAAACTTTGTTTTAAAATCTTTAGATATTTATATTAACGTAAAGCGGATTGATATGTTTAAAGCAAGTTAGTGTTGGTTCCTTTGCTGGAAATAGGCATGGTAAGAAACTAGAGTAGTTACTTAGTCTGGAAAAAAGTAAAATTGAGCTTTAACCAACCTTATATATTCACTCTGTGCTACTTTTAGCTATATACCGCTTTTTATTTTGAACGTGATTTTGAAAGACAATTTTACACCCGATGTCATACAAAACAGAAAATACAAATCGCATACTTTAAAAACTTTCTTAGCATTATTCAACAATTTTTAGTTACAAGTTATACACATATTTTTTATTTCATATTATTGCAATACAAATTCATATTGTCGTACAGCCATTTTTTTCGGAGAAATATGTCCCAATCGGAATTGTTAGTTTGGTACAAAATTTATAATAATAAATTATCTAATACAAGTGACAGTTTTCTCTTGATTTACCGGTATTAAAGCTAAAAAATTCGATTCCATTATTTTATTTACATGTAGTACTATAGATGTACTATAGATAAGAATAAAAACTTTTTCTTTTCCAGTGTTCCAATGGAATGGATGGTTTCTTTCTTGGAGTACTTGACAAACGTCTGCGCGACGAAGTCTGTAGTAAACACTTTATCATCTTTTCACGACTCCTGGCCGATTATCCCTCCAAATTTGCAAACAGTGATTGGTCCACTTGCTACGAATATAAAATATAACTGGAATTTTATGCGGAAAAGGCAAAGGAGCAAATTTAACGCTCTCTCTCTCTCTCTCTCTCTCTCTCTTTTCCCTGTCATATCTAACATACAAGCACGCATTTATTTATAGTTTTCTGAAGGAAGAGGATTTATCATTGGTGAATTGGATAGATATTCTGCACGATTCTACAAAGGTTTCTTTCAAAGGTTCCAAGAAAGCTAAGAAATTCCAAGAACTCCAAGTATATATATTGTACGTCTTGAGACCATTCAATATATTTTATTAAGGAATAGGAAATTCTAATTCTTTTAGTATTTAGTATTAAGAGGTGATACTTTCGGTCGGGGCGTGGTCAAATCCAATAAAGCCCGGATGGCTTTACGATAGATTTGACCACGCTCCGACTGAAATAATCACCTCATGATATTCAAAGAATGATTCTTATATTATTTCCAATTTCTACAGTTTAAATCACTATGTTTTTTTCATGAAGCACATGCTATGTATTACCATGCGGCGCAGCCAATAGTGTGTTTTGGTAATGCTATAAGATACGCCCGTTTTTATGAAATTACTGAGTTGTAGGCTTAAAAAATGAATCATAATATTATCACAGACAAAGGCAGTTGAAAATGTAAATATTGATTAACAGCTACAATGTATTTCAACATGACATAACACTTGTACGTCTTCAAATCGCTGAAAAACTCACCGACAGCCAATGCATGGAGACGGTTTTGTCAGACTCTGCTACAGTGGATTCACTGCCGAGTGGTATCTCAAAAGGTTGAACCTACTAACATACCCAACAGCCCGGAAGTAACTGAAAAACCATACAATACCCAGCTGAATCAAATAACATCAGTTCTATATGTATTGTTTATATTTAACTTCCCCCTCCACAAATGGATTTTTTTTCACTAATGAATACATCATCGTCGAAAACCCTCATTCGATCGTTGGTTTCCGATGATGCAATTACATGTACATGTAATTAATGCTTCGAAAGGACTTATCGAAATCTTTTCAGAAACGAGAAACGAAAAACATCAGATCAAGAATATTGTAGAATTGTTAAAGACCATTATGTGAAGTAAGCAGTTTTCTGATCTTTGATATGTGAATTTGAAATAATCTCCTTATTTTATTTTCATGTTTTCTATGATCTCTTGTTTAAGCACCAAAATTTATCTCATCATTATTAAATCATAAACGGCTCAAATAATGCATTCAAAGATTATTATCATGGCAATGAATAAATGCCGGTCAAGTATTGTATTGTATTTTATTTTTTCTTGGTTTTTAATATTTGATTATTACAATTTACAATATCTTTCATATAAAAAACCAAAAGATTCATTCATTTATTGTAACATTTATATGGAATATAGATCACTTTAATGAAGAATCTTATTGACCATTTAGTTAATTTTTCAGCTGAGCATGACTTTACATACAATTAATTTTACCATGAACAGCAATATATCATCCTACCTGCCATGTAGAAAATCTTCTCACGTTTTGATTGCATTGATGATCATTTTATTTAAAATGAATATGCTTTATTTATTTATTCATCACAGAAAGATTAATATTTCATAATTGCACAACAATTTATTTGAATTAAAGAAATAAACAAGTTTTGGGGGGAACTATTTTCTCGTGCAGAAGGTTCTTTATACTTTTCTTTTCATTATACTTTATTCATTATTCACTATTTTAACATTTGTTAGGTTTGTAACATATTCTGTAGGTTCTGTGTGACATGTTCAAAATTAAATCTTGAGAGAGTGATAGACGTTTACTGTAAAATCGTCCGATTAATATAAAATGTCTAAAAATATAAAATATAAATTTAAACTTTTTAAGTCAAATTCTTAAAGAATTTTACTTTTGAAGCCCTATTATCTAAAAATTACATCACTGGCTCCCGTGTTTTATTATGTCAAAATGATACTGAATACATATCTAGGCAAACTGGATGAATCTTATACAATTCTTGATATTCAAAAAGTTTTTATTCCAAATCAAATTGTAACTATTTTAGATATTGTCTATTCTAAGTACATAAAGGTCAGAAAAAAGTTTATGCAGCCTCATAAATAATATTTTTCGTAATCCCGCTATTCAGTGTGACCATTGTGCATAATTAAAAACAATATTTGAAAATATAAGTTCGCTTAATCAAAACTACTGACAACAAATCCTTATCAGGCTAAAATTGCATTTTAGGTGCAGAAAGGTCAAACTAAATGATCGCATTTTAACTGAATCATGATCTAATAACTTTATTTTATTTCGCACCAGAAACATTGAATTCAAAGCAGAGACGATGGATATTGTTGAGAAATTTCTCCGATCAGACATTGAATGTAAAGACATAGAACCCCCGGCCTCGATACATGAATGTCAGGAAGAGGACAAAAAGTCCAAACTTCAATGGTTCAATGATATAAAACGAAGACTTCACGATTTGGGAAGGAAAGAAACAAAGTGAGTAAGAAATATTAATTCAATGCCAGCGACATTTATTTTTTTTCCTCAAAATTCAAAAGGAGCAGCCAGAACCTTTTAATTAGAATCCCTCTCCTATTTTTTGTCTTTTGTCAAAATATCTTTGTTTAGATACTACAGTACCCAATAATTTTCTTTAATTCCTTGCCTCGACATAAATGATTATTAAAAATGTAATAATTAATGTTAATATACATTTAAACCAGAAAGCAGTTACTGTAAATGTTGCGAATTTACACATGTGCCGTTATTGATAATAGAAAATCTACAACATTTTGTATGGCATCTGCGGGTTTTTTTTTTAGATAGAATAAGATAGAATAAGAATATTTAATCAAGAACTTTTTATCTGAACTTAGTCTTTGACATTGACATTGCATATGATGTCGGACGTTTACGAAATAGCACAGGGACCATGCCCGTTTTAACATAAATTTCAATGTAACCATTGTGGCAACGCACTTTGAAAAAATTACGCACTCTGAAATTTTTTTTCAAAGTGCGTTATATTTTGGACAAAATCAACGCACTTTGAATTTTTTTTTCAAAGTGTGTTAAATTTTGGACCATGTTAACCCACTTTGAAAAAAATTTCAAAGTGCGTTATGAAGGTACATCAACATTTTTTAGTATCGACAATATTAACGCACTTTGAAAAAATATTTCTATTTCACAAATTCTGGAATTGAATTTCTAATTTGTTGATAGTATGATGATTTGTTAACGCAGGTTAATCTAATTTACCATATTGAGAACGGGAATGGGGTGGGGGTATGGGTTAACCAAAGATACAGGTCAAATACCAGTGCATCATTTAACTGATTACAAGAAGAAGGTCCTCTACCTCTCATTTTTCCTTCCAAAACATATGATCTTCAGAAACTTTGAGTAAACATTTAAGATCGGAAAAAGAAATGTGTTCTGTATAAGTACATGCAGTGTTATTGAAAAAACAAGCTGGCCGAACAATAATTTCTCCATTGGTATGTTAAAGATTCTATGTGTTTCAGTAACCCTCTTTTCGTATTATAATCAAATAAATCACTTCAATAAAAGAATACATGTATTAACATTAACGAACATTGAATAATTATAAACTTAAAAACTAGCATTAGGATGTGGGTTAATTTTCTCGCACTGATCTTCCAAAAGATCATATTGTTTTTGATAAACAGAACTAAGGTATCCTTTTTCACATCATATTTGCAATAAGCCAGTTGAAATATATTATACAACGATCTCCATCATTCATTTATATATAAGTCATATTTGTTCGGGCATAGCCCGATATACCAGATAAGAGGTAAATTTGCTGCATATTCAAAAAAAAAAAAAAAAAAAAAAAAAAAAGGAAAATGCAGTTGATAAGCGATGAAGTTTATGTCATATTTGGATAATTCAAACCTCCCGATTTTTTTTTCTGTGTAAATTGTCGATATTGTCTTATGGGAAAAGAAAAAATCCTCATCTAGAAACTGTTTATTAAGTTAGCTGAGAATGCAATGAGTTCTTCTTTAAATATATCACATTTAGCTAAACACGGTTAAAACAATCGTTTATTGTATATAAAACTATCAACTATTTTCACTACACCATGAACATTTTTTTTTTCAAAGTGCGTTAATATCGACGATATCAACGCCCTTTGAAAAAAAAAATATTTTTTTCAAAGTGCGTTGACTTGGTCCCAAAATTAACGCACTTTGAAATTTTTTTTGAAACTGCGTAATTTTTCAAAGTGCGTTGTAACAAACCATAAATAAAGAAAGGGGTCGAACTCAGACCCAGATAAAAAACTACCAGCTCGCTTCAAAAGCCTAATAAATCAATCAATTTTTAAAACACTTGCAATATGCATGTATTTTTCAGAAAAGTAATGTATGAGATACACTCATGCCGAATTTCAAGTTGATGGGTCTTAAAATAGCGGAGATATATACGTCATTATTCTCTCGAAATCGCCAGTTTATTTTTACTCGGGCATTTACCGGTCCAGGGCACACGATGGGATTTTGCCTATGACAACAGCAGTATTGCAACAAGTTGAGAAACATTCGCACCAATCTTTTAAAATCTTACGTCAAACGCACGCTACAGTACCTTTCAATAAACTACTACACAAACATTAAGTAGCCAATAAAACCGAGGGTAGTTATATTATTTGGTGTAATTCTCACGAAATGGAGAAGAACATGTGAACAAATTTAATTGTTAATGTTTGTTATTTATTCTTGGAATATATAGCAGTAAACATCTTCCATTGACAGCCAAATGAGACCGATGTTAAACGCCTGTCATAAGTGACTGAAAATGAAAAATAAAGAAAATATAATAAACTTTAAAAATAACAATAGTACTGCCGAAATAATTTCATGCAATTTTAATTAAAGTTGATTGAAAGTGCTTTTAATGTTACATTTTTGTCTAAATTTGCAGACAGTAAATTCGAGATACCCAACAAAAGAATAGTGGGTGATCCAAAATCAGCCACATTTTCGATTAGCACTTTCCATCATACATCCGATGGCAAACAAATCATTTGCTAAGAACATTTCAAATAATAAAACTTACTTTTTCATCTGTCTAGAGAGACAAAAACTTCTAGAAAGCGCATTCAAGAACTGGAACAAGATCGCGAGGAGTTACTAAACAGGTAACGATTCACCTTTGTGAACATGTACATCATATGCCGGCTTAACCAATATCATACAATGTATCTATCCCTCTCTACCCAACCTCCCCTGCTATCTTAAAGTAGGTTTGTCACCTGTGAGGTGGAATCTCACTCTAAAATTCTCCCCCTTAGGAATCAGTAAAAATGGCATTGTTAGTTCACCAAAAAAATCCACAATTTTCTTTCATTCTTTTATTTCAGTTATTGGAAACTGATATTTTGTCACACTATTAGGTTTACTAACAATCCATTTCTTTATCATAATCCCGAATGCGCCAAACATTATTTCACTTAAGCAATTCACAAATATGATTGTCTTTATTTTACTGAGAATTAATCGATTGACAACACAAGAAAAAGAAATTAAAATTGTCGTGACTTTTCTGGCTCAGTATTGCATTATAGGATGCCAGCTGATGGGCGTTTAGCAGTTGTTCCTTTGTGATAGGATTTTACTAAAACTATAATGGTTTATAACAATACATGTATTTGAATTACTGAATGAGATTATTTCAACTAAATAGATTAAGTAAACTTGCTGGTGCAAAGTTGAAAGATAATAATCCGAACATCACAGATTTGTCTGACCCAAACAGACCAATGAAAATCATCGAACACTTTAATGAGATTTATGATAAAGAATGGACCTCATCGTTGGATATTCTTTGTAATGAGTGCAAAATGGAAGAGAATGACGCTATTCAAACTATGTTAGAGACAGTCAAAGTAAGATGTACACCGATTGTTTTGTTTTGTTTTTTTCTCTCCTGCAAAATCTAATGTTTTATCATTCAAATCGTTTTTAATCTTTTTTCCAATAGGACTGTTACAACTATTGTGTCTCCACTGCTGACAATAACATTGCTTCGTTTTTGATGTGCCGAACCTCTGAAATACAGAAGGTAGATATTGGCAATATTTAAAGAAATGTTGATTTACTTTTTATATATAGCCCATATGTATATGTTCGAGGTTGTTTATTCTGGTTCCCGAAAAAGCCCGAGAAATTGCGATTGGTGGAGCATTCACTCTGTATCGGAAATGTTTTTCAAATATGATTAAATTCACACCGCGACACACAAATATTATTTCAACTTTCGCCTCTTATTCAGTCTTTCCTTAAACAACTTTAATATTCATGTATCTCGAGTAAAATTTACTTGATTATAAAGTGTACATAGTTAGTGGGATTTAATTGATTATCTATACTACTATATTAAAATAATAGACTCGAATTTTTGGGCTTTAATACAGAGAAATCGGAAGAGTACTGTCTTTTGTTTTATATATTTTAAACATCATTGGTACTTGAAGATTACCAATTTGTTTTTATTTTTTCTCAAACAAGCTTTGCTAATTAATAAATAACGAAAATTCCTCTAAAAAATCCGGAAGTCATCTTGTTTTTTTTTATTCTACAATCTTGCGCATTACATTCAAGCTAAATCACGGGAGGATCTTTAATTATGTTTCCACAATATCATATTCGCATCAATAAACACAGAAACGATAATACAAATACGTGGTAATTTTCATTAAAATTTGCTAATACATATTCTGTTCATCAAAGAAAATACGGAAGATAACTCTTACTCAGTGCAAATCTTCCAAATGTCAACATTATGTGTATATAAATTTAAAGCAAAGAAAAAAACGTTGGTGAAAAAGTGTTGAATTCTTCATTAATATGAATTAAATTTTTAGATGAAAATGAATAATTTGATTTTTGTTTTTGTTGTTACTCAAATGTCTTCATTTTAGGTCTAGACAACATCCCAATTTTAACATGACCACCAAAGTTTACCTCCTATGGAAATTTGCATTGAATTGTGGCTGAATTTTCCCTCCATTTTTCGAGGATAACATATGCGTATTTAAAAAACTTTGTACATACATGTATCTTTGATGAAAAATGTATACACCAGCCTATTGATCTTATACATGTGGCGATTTGACATTCTACGTATAGAATTTTCAAAATCTGTTTAAAAAATTTGAATTTCTGATGTAAGTGTTTCAAGTGATAAAGCCTATTTACATGTACATGGGATGTGTTCGTCCTCTTTCAAACATAAAAACTGATATGTGTTTCCTAATTACTATTAGTTTTTCATTTACATACATTTCTTGTTAAATATGACAATTATATATAAGGAATAAGGAATCATTCTTTGAGTATTATGAGGGTATAATTTCGGTCGGGGCGTGATCAAATCCAATAAAGCCCGAAGGGCTTTATGATAGATTTGATCACACCCCGGCCGGAATTATCATCTCATAATATTCAAAAAACGATTCCTTATTACTTATATTTATATAATTTTAAGCCATTGTACGATTAGACATTTAAATATTAATAAGCAAACCCCGCTGGAGCCTCGATTTGGCGTCATTTGTATTATGGGTTATATAGTACAAAATCGATACGTAGTGTTATCACAGGCAAAGGCACTGGAAAATGTAAATATAAGATGATAAACAAATGATTGCTACAGTGTTTAGAGACTTGTACAGTATTTTACAAAGTACATGACATTGTACTGTGTATCATCAACAAGTGTGATACTTGCATTGAATTTTATTCATTTGTTTCAGCTGCAGAACACATATTTCAAAAATGGGGAAATGCATCAACTGCATGAAATGAGGAAAGCGATTGCAGAATATTCTTCAAAAAGGGTACAAAAGGTGAGGTTTTTTAAAATAACACAAAACAAAATTTATATTGAATCACATGTATTTTTAATATTGCCCTTTGGGGATTTAATTAAGGTGAAATGGACACGCTGAGATATTTTAAAAGTCATTGTTTTAAAACCCTTATGTACAACATTTGGCAATAAATTGTATATCTTATAAAATTGTTCTAACCCGTACATGTACTTGAACTTGTGACGTAACAAATCCTCATTTATCGTCTTAACCAATCGAGTTACTCTGTCGGATATTGAAGTAATATGCAATATATACATTTGGTTTAATTTGCAATTTGACTATTATATAGAAATAATAACGTCATGAAAAAAGAGATGTACCATTCCTAATTTACTATAGCAAATCGTGTAATATGTTTTACGGTGCTACCGTTCTGGCGAGCGCAGCAAGAATTACACATACCTTGCATCATTGTCATTTTATAGTTTTATTTAGGTATCAACGAACATATCAAAGAATTTTTGAGAGAGTTTTGTTCTACAAAAAGTATGCCAAAGGTACCTATTTTAATGGTTATGATACATACAGCGCAACCCCCTTCACACAGAGAGAGAGAGAGAGAGAGAGAGAGAGAGAGAGAGAGAGAGAGAGAGAGAGAGAGAGAGAGAGAGAGACCGGTACCTGTTTATAGGTGTGTAATTTCCCACTTTTTTTAATGGTTTGACAATATGCAATATCTACATAATTTTGTTAACTGTTTATTTTTTCATTTTATTCCTTTTTATTTATTTCAAAATGTCCTATTGTTTATTTCCTCCCTACTCATGCATGCACAATTAGCTTTAAAATGGATCGATATGACAGTAAAGTATGGCTCTTGCTAATATATATACATAAAATCTCTATATTAAAAAAAATTAAAAATAAATCATACGTCAATGAGGCAGGTATCGCAGTCTATACTTAACGAGGCCGAGTACAGAACGAGTGCGCACGCTTTCGCGCAGCGTTTCATTTGTATTGTGACGTCATCTTTTTGCTTGGTTAACGCCATGGCGTGATAGTTTCAACTGCAGATATTCAGCGAAATTTGTTGAAAATAGCTAGTTTGATGCGTAAAATTAATGTTATATTGTGGAATAAACATAAATGTCTCGAAGTTTAAGCTATATCTGGGCTTGGGTCGAAAACGTGAAGAGGGTTCTGCAAGCCTAGCCCTCTGTCACGTTTTCTTAACCCACCTAAATATAGCTTAATTCATATATTTCAAGACAGTAACATGTATGTTATATTAATGACCATTATTATGTGATGTTATATATTTATTTATTACTTAAATATATCTGAATGTTCTAATAATACTTTAAAGATCACCATTTCCGCCTTTATCAATTAAAAAATAGCCGTTATCTGACAAATCTGGGAAATTGGGCATACAAAAATCAACTTTGATAAGACCCCTGGAACAAACCAGGAGGTAAAAGGGTTTTTTATTTCACCATTTGATGCCTTTTAGCAATAACTTTAATGTGTAGAACAGATAAAGAAATCCCTAGGGCAGAAGTTAAAAAAAATGTAAATAATGTGCAAAATTGATACATTTCAAGCAAAATCCCATAACTTTGAGATGACCCCATAAACAAACGATGTGGTAAATGTTTTATTTTTTTACAGTATGTACAAACTACAATATATATAATACATGAAAATCAATGGTACAGGCATGATGAAGGGATAACAGATATAATTTAACCAAGAGAGCTAACTCTCTCAAATATAGTATCTAATAGTTTACAAATATTGGTAAGTTGGTTTATGTTTGTGACATTAAACAGTTTTTCAAATTTTACTCCGAATTGCTCGATATAAGGTAGGTGTATTTGGAACTAGGAATTTGGACTGTCCAATTAAGAACGAGCATTGGCTTACGTTGAGAATAAACCTGCGATGCACTGGTGCTTAACCCAAATGGGGAAGGGGGGGTCAATTGACTTCGATCCGCTTAACATTCAAGGAAAGTGGATATAAGCTGCAATAAGCCCAAACTCTTTTTTTTAAATATTGAAAAACTTTTAAAACTTTACATCTGAGCGAAGCGATGTACAATTGTCACCTTTCACGTACAGTTAGATTTCGACCAAAATACTATAGTACTTTGACCAGCTGAGGAAGGAAAATGTACACATGTACTTTTTTAAAATATTGAAAAACTTTTAAAAATTTACATCTGAGCGTAGCGATGTACATTTGTCTCCTTTCACGTACAGGTAGATTTCGACCAAAATACTATAGTACTTTGACCAGCTGAGGAAGGAAAATGTACATATTTGCGTTTCTCAACTATTCTAAACGCTTCTATATAAATCTTGGGCAAAGCTAAAGTCTAGGGGGATTGACGAAATTTGTACATGACAATTGTTACCCTTTGGGGATGTTTCATACGGATTTTTGCCAGTGATATCTAGTCCAGAAAGGTTCGGGACGATTACTAAGACCACGGTACACACTCGGGCGATGGTCCTCTCTATGGTAAAATTGAGCAAAGTCCAATCCCCTTTTTAACATCTGTCAGAAATATATCGGAACGGCTGTCCGATTCCGACTAATGTACATAAGAATTTCAACAGTATGTAAAACAAAAATTTTATTACATGTGTAAGATGATAAAAAAATAATAGCTCATACCATGACACCTAAGTAAAATCCCTGAGTAACTTACATAGCAAAATTAATCCCCTTTTAATGCATGGACGTGATTTTAGCAATATAAATATGACATGTGATGAAATTTAATTATCTGAACCCCCTATGACATTTGATGTTTTTACTATCATGGAATTAGATAAGCAACCAAATGATATGAACCAACACCTGGACCTAACAATTAACATCAGCCTTTCTTAATCAAAAATCATATTCAGACACTGAGAAAGAAAATAAGTAAAAGTAAAATCTTTAACCTGACCTTTACAAAAATTTAGATTATTGGGAATCGAAATTTGTACATGGCAATATTTTCCATATGTTCTATCTTGGACAAAAAAACGATTAAAGACAGTACAAAGATTTGGATTTATGACATAACAAAGATTTGTTAAGTACAAAACACGCCTTTGGCAAAACATTAGAGAGCTAAGCATTCGTCTGATATCTATGACATATTGTTTTTATCTTTAACAATAGGATTACTTCATTGAAAAGAATTGGCTAAATAAAGAGGCTGAGGACGGCAGTGAAGGTAGCTGTGAAGAAGAGAAAGTGAAACGCAAAGCAGCAACATACGGAAAGCTGTATTATAATAAAAGAAAAGACTACCTAACAAACTATACCTGCAAATGCCTGGAAATTTGTTGGTACATGGCTATTCAGAGTCCTCCAGTTTATCTAGATTTCAGCTACAAGAAAGGAAATTGCTTTAACAAGTCTGTGCTTAAACATTACACAAGAGATGGTAAAATCATTGATTTTCTCGTTTGGCCGGCAACCTATCTTGAAAAAGGAGGGGCATTGCTCGGAAAAGGGGTTGCACAGCCCGAGTCAAAAGCATCAACATAAGACGCATGGGATCAAGATTTTTCTGCACCAAACTATACTTATGATGACATAATCAAAAATTGATAAACAATATCCTATCTCTATGTGGTGCCAGCCTTCACCCATGTTCATAATAAAAGCGGTATCAAGAAAAGATTCTAGTAAGATCATATCTGAACACTTGGTATCAGGGTACATGTACATGTAAATTGCTATATACTTGTTCACTGCAATTTGAACCGGTGTCAATGGAAACCCTAAAGTGACTTAATATATATAGACACGATTTGAGCTCGAAGCCCTTTTCAAAATTTATAACTCCATCTTAATTATCTATAATGGTAAATATGGATGTTTACAATGTTATGTCAAAATGAGAAGTGAAATATCGAGTTACAAGCGAATTACAGAGGTCAGACTTCTTTTTTTTTTATAACAAAGCTCAAGTCCATTAGATGATATCCCGCGCAAGCGCGGGAATTAACCATTTATTCCAACGTGTCGCGGTATAAAAAAGGTTTGCTATTGTCATATTTTAAACGAACCAAAGTCGTCATCCAAAGTATCTGCCCGGTTGATTACATGTACCTCGCCGTACTGTTTCGGCCATGATGTAAATTAGTCAACCCGCGGTTTTTTTCTGCACCCCGTTCTCTTATCCAAAGCTAAAATCGCGCTTTCAAGAAACGAATTGGTTCATTTTATTTATTCAACATTTGTCAAATCTCAATTTCTATGTAGACCATTACGTAATCATTGACAACATTATTTCATTATTTCAAAGTATATATTTTGATGCAAATTCCTACTGACTTGGATCCGCCAAAGCGTGTCCACCTTTGCAATTTGGGGCTGGTTTATCGAAAATGATAGTAGTTTTTAATTCATTTTACAATAATTACTTATCAGATAAAATTCAATTTTTACTTACGGATATCAACTCACATGTGTTGAAATACTAAAGGTGTAAGCAGTTATTCTGGCACAGGCATTTCGTAGTTTATTGGAAAAAATGTCTTAATCTTTAAGTAGTTTCAATCTAATGTCGCTATTTGCTGTTGATGAAATAGCTTATGAGCACATTGAATCACTTTATTTTGCTTGCCACAAGTGTCAAAGAAAGTGCCCTTTCTTTCTGTTGTCATGTTGTAAATTTTGTATTTACTGCCACCCGGTAAATTCAAAATTTACAGCATGACATAAGACTCGATCGAGTTTTGTTTGCATAACAACGACTTCTTTCGCTGTATCTCGCTTGTACCGACTTCTAACATTCAAATTTTGATAAGTCATTCAAAATACAGAAGTTAATTTCACAATAAATACTTATCATGTAAATTTCAATTATACTTTACGGACATCATCTCACATGCGTTGAAATACCAAAGGTGTAAGCAGTTAAATTTATAAGTATAGATATCTAATTTTATGTTTGCTTTTAATCTAAGGAGTTGAAATGGTGTATATATTCGCGAGGTTTGTCGAATATATAAACACCATCAACGAGTTGGATAAATAATAAAATCGGTCAACAAATTACCCATCAGATCTAGTGTATTTACATACATTTTACATACACATATTGTAGTTAGGATTTTTTAAAATTATAAACTATCATTTATTAAAGTCTTTATTTATTTTTTGATATTTTATAATATAGAGTTTTTCTTCTCAATGAGATCAATTTAGTATACATATGGCCACCGTTTTAAAGCTTAGAATTCTCATAAAACGCTATGAATTATTGTTTCAACACGTCATTGGGTGTCTAAATAGAAACGTAGGGCGTACTGCGCACCGCCTACGAGTTTCAGCTGTGCAATCTGAGGCGTGTAAACATAGAGGGTGCTCGCGCGCGCTCGCCGAATCCTATATTTTGGCTGCTGTACAGGTCTCGGGGGTAAAGATATCGAAGGGGTCTATGTTTAACCTCACCCGCGCGCGTAGTTTTAGGAGAAATCATTGTTTTATAAAAAAAAAAAAAAAAAAAAAAAAAAAAAAACCAAAAAACGAACCCTAATTCCATTTTTTTATTTTCCATTTTGATTTTACAATTTCCCATTGAAAAATTTTGGTGTTATATAATTGTTTGTTCTTTTCTGCTTTTATACAAGATAAAACACTTAACGCCGTATTTTGGGCCCTTTTTAGGTCACTATTGTAACGTTTATTCCTCTTAATTTCACTTCAAGGCATTTGTCATATAGTATAGTCATTTTCCAATAGATATTTAATGTCATTATGGTTTTAAACTGCGTTGCAATAAAATATTTTGTTGTTTTCATACCCTTACTGCTCAGCAAATATCTTGAATTCAGACTCGTCTGCCCTTGATTGAAGATAAGTCTCATAAATATGTATAAAGGGTCGATCTAATATTGTAATGAGTGGTCTAAAATTAAAGTAGCGGTACTATATTATAATCTCTCTCTCTCTCTCTCTCTCTCTCTCTCTCTCTCTCTCTCTCTCTCTGCAGCCATATGATTAAATAACATATAAAATCGGCCGGTATTTATAAGCAGCCTTTGGTGATTGTAAACAAGTGGGCATGTTCACGAAGCTATCTTAAGGCATCACTTAGGACACGTCTTAGTCCTAAGTCAATTTCTTGAAGCCCTCCTATTTTAGGACATGTCTTAAAAAATATCTTAACTTTAAGACATCTTAACAGGTGTCTTAACTAGTAAAAATGGCCGTCGCCTATTACAACTACATAAGAAGAAGAAACCCAAACCTACATCGCGAGCGCATATTTCGAGATATCGACAACCCGCTTGATAGAATTATAAGCAAAATACAGAGCTAACAATTCTGCTAGGTTAGAGTCATATTTTGTTCACATGAGTTTGTTACATTCAGTTTAAAATTTTTAACTTGGTATTTCCAATTCAGCATTTAAAATGGAAAAAAAGAATGGCCTCAGATCTGTGTACAAACATAGAATTGTGAGAAATCTCTGTATCTTGCTAATAATTCGAAGCTCAACATTCAAATATGGTTAGTAAATAGAAACCGTAAACAATTAAACGTAAGAAACATGCACTTTAACAAATAAAGAACACAATTTATTTTTCAAAATGAATCAAAGCGATATTAAACTATATTTAAACTGAATAAACTCGAGAAAATGTTGGGCATCTCAACAAAACACAATGCATTAATCTACCATTACGCAAAAGATCATACCGAATTACCGATAGAATGAATTGTATTTTAGTACTTTTTTAATACATCAGATATTGCTTAATTTGCGCAGGTAAACAGTTAATTGTCTGATTTACCGAAGTCTCTGTTTGATTTGATACGTAAAAATTATAAAATACAGGTGATATTTCCCATTGACATAACCTCAATTTACTTCACAAAATCGGCACCAATGTATTTTGCAGGTTTCAAAGATTCCCTTCGTACTTGAACTGTAAAACCGGGTTGGGGCAAAATAAAAGCCGAGGCAGATCGGCAATCGTCAATTCCAAAATAGCATTGTTTTGCAGCAATATTTACAGCAAATACAAATTTACTGGTCCGTAACCTTATCCTGAAAATTTTAATGAGATTGGCAGATTAATAACTGCTAACCGTTTGTTTTGCCCCGGCCCGGGTTTGTCTTCCCATTTTACCAAGACTCATGGAATACCGAACCCGAAGCTATAAAATAATTGAAACACGCCTTTCCTTTATAATTATTTTCGTAATAACTCAGATGTGAAACAGAATTAGACCATAATTTTTCAATTTATATTTTCCTTTCCAAAAGGATTATTTATGCTAAATAACATTGAATTTGACTCAGTAGTTCTTGAGAAGAAGATTTTTTAAAATGCACTTCCCTTTTTCTATAGTTTCGAGGTTTTCTCCACTTTAAATAAAGATCGGTCTTTCATTTTTGCAATTTATTTTTGCCTTCCTATAAGAATGCTTTGTGCCAAATTTGGTTGAAATTGGCCATGCGGTTTTAGAGAAGAAGTTCAAAATGTAAAAAGTTTACAAACGGACGGACAGACGGACGACGGACAAAATGTGTTTAGAATAAGTCACTTGAGCATTTAGATCAGGTGAGCTAAAACCCAATGGAACTGGTATTTTCTGCACATTTCAACACTGATTGTTTTGAAATTATAATGTCAATGTGGTTCCATAGACACAAGATTTAGACTGGAATTTTCTTGTTCTAAAAATAGATCCCATACCGACTGATTAAGTAGTGTGCCCTATTTGGAGACAAAATTACTACTTCAATGTGCAATATTCAACCTTTTTGCTCAACAAATGGTTGTAGAGAGGACACCTATGAACCCCTCTCTTATTTTTTCAGGTTTTTTGAAATACCAAAATAAGTCTGCAGCTGCGCAGTTCTACGGCTGTTCTAAGTGATTAAAAAAACCATTGTTTTGTTCTTGTATGCGTAATTCGATAAATACTACGTCACAACATGAAGGCGCCCCATACGACCTTGCATGTAAATAATTAATTTTCCAATTATCAAATTAAATCTATTCAAAGAGGTATAGCGCACTTAAGGTGGATCTCTACACCAAATAAGTTTAGGAGATTTTTGTTGCATGCATTTGTTACTAATACTCGGCACAATATTCAACAATAATAGACCTCAAAATACAATACTCTATTTTCTAAAGAATTTTTAAAATATCAGTCTGGTTCCAGATAACCCCTTATTTATCAAATGTTTAAACATTTCTGTTTTAAAATTCTTATGAAAGTGAAATGTCATTAAGTTTAGAAATAAAAGACAAAATCATCATGAATGAAGTTTGTATGATTTTTATTGGAATCCACATAAATATGAAACTTAAATATAAAAAATTTCTTTTAAGGCAAACTGCTGGACAAAATCCCACAAAAACCTGAAAATATAAACAATATTCATTGGTTAATAGGATGAAAAAAAGAAATTGAATGAAATTGAAAATTTAAAGAAAATACTGAATTATTGCAAAAATCTTGGTATGAAAGATCCTGTTTAAGAGTTGTCTTTCTTTATTTTACATGGTCTCAAATATCTTGGGACCATTTTTTGATTAATAAAATTCACGATGAAAAATTTAAAAGAAGGAACAAGTCTATGCTTAATATGTACATGTGTATATATAAGATTTGTAGTGCTTATGATAATATTTGAAGATGAAAAGTTATATTTTTGATGAACGCATTATATATATTTAACTATTCAAAACAAAATATTAGTAGTGAAATTGTCTTTTACTTTTTTATATACAATAGCAATTATAAACAACAACCATACGCATATTTATACATACATTAGATGTCCATAGTGATACACAAGTACGTGTGGAAATGAAAAACATGCTCCTTTTCAGAATTCTGTCCTTCCCTCAACGGGCTTCCACTGCTATTGCTACATGTACCTAGCTTTATCTATTTAAATCAAAATACATTAGTTTAATGTCTAAGTTTCAATGCAAGTAGTTTACTGCAAATGTTTTACATTTGGGAAATTGGGATTAATTCAAGAGATCGTACTTCGGTACTTTCGTTAAAATATATTCATCGTACATATATAGTTTAAGTGAAAATATGATATCTGCTTACCTATATCGATAATCCGTCACAAATGTATGATCGTCTGTTGTAGATGACATGACTAAAATGTATTGCCAATAGCGATGAAACAGTAAATTATTTAAATTCCACGTTTTCCATACAAAACAGCTGATAATCAATGTTAGTTGAAAGTTTTAAACAGGAAGAAAATTGACATACTTATAAGCGTTTTGGTGACTATTCCTATATCATCTCCCTCGTTCAATTTAACGGTGTATAGCTATTTTGTACCACGACAAAATATTATCAATCCGGAACAAAATGGCGTTTCGAACGGATGTCAGACATGTTGTGACGATGTAGCCTTCCACCTTAATACACAATTTCGTCTAAAATATAACACTTTTGCAAACAGCGGATATTTTCAATTTTATACAAACGCAAATTACACAATTACCATGCTCTTAGAGTCTTAACTATCTTGACTATTTGAGTCACTTTAAACCAAAGACATCCGATTAAAATTATGTTCTAGGTATTGAATTAATTTTGGTTTAACGCAGTCTTCGTACCGAATAAGAGAAATATTTCAATTAGTGACTATTCTAATATATAAGGAATAAGGAATCATTCTTTGAGTATTATGAGGCATAATTTAGTCGGGCGTGATCAAGTCCGAAGGGCTTTATGATAGATTTGATCACGCCCCGACCGAAATTATCACCTCATAATATTCAAAGAATGATTCCTTATTACTTATATTTATATAATTTTAAACCATCTTACGATTAGGCCTAAATATTTAAATATAAATAAGCAAACCCCGCTGGCGCTTCAATTTGGCTTTATGAGTTATATAGTACAAAATCGATACGTAGTATTATCACAGGCAAAGACACAGGAATATGTAAATATAATCATTTATCACATGCTTATCTCAATATGCGGTGGATATCACTCGTAAGATACATTTTTGATATTACACTATGTGTTCTTAAGCGACGTGGTGACGTCATAATTTAAAAAAAACCCGTAGGTTTAGGTGGTTGATTGACGTAGAATGAAAAAATAAATAATTAGTTCAGTTGAAATTTAATGTTTTTAATTATTTGTCATAAATTCAAAGAAAGATGTTCGGAAATAAAATGTTTGTTTGTTAAACTTCAAGGAACTTTTTTTTCATGCGTAAAGTTGTTGACGTCTTGTATAGATGATGTGTTGTGCGGCTCACAATAACAATGTTTACAGAAAAAATTGAGATTAAAAAAATACTTGGTAAAACATGTGATAAATAGAATCTCTTATGATTTGCGATGGTATATGATTTTTATCCAACTCGTTGTGTGTTTTCTATAGAAAACACACAACGAGTTGGATAAAAATCATATACCATTGCAAATCATGAGAGATCCTATATACATTGTATGTATATAACCATATATATCTATATTACTATATTAAAATAATAGACTAGATTATTTGGACTTTTATACCGATAAATCGGAAGAGTACTGCCTTTTGTTTTATATATTTTAAACATCATTGGTACTTGAAGATTACCAATTTGTTTTTTTTTTCTCAATTAAGCTTCGCTAATTAAAATTCAGTGAAAATTCCTTAAAAAGTCCCGAAAATTAATTGGATTTTTTGGATTTTACAATCTAGCGCGTGCGCAATACATTCACGCTAACGGGATCTTTAGTTTATGTTTCCACAATATCATATTCGCATCAATAAACTCAGAAACGATAATACAAATACGTGTAAATTTTCATTGGAAATTTAATTGCTATATATTCTGTTCATATATATTTAAATATAATTTCTAATGAGAGAAATTATAAAATAACAAATATACATAACTACCTAGTACTTACTTTTGTCATTGTGATGGCAAAAAAATATTTGATTTCATGCATAAAATTCACAATATATTTCTTAGGAGAGTGAATATATAATATATAGAATGTTTTATCGTTAAAATGACGACAAAATTTACGATAGAATGCGTTCCGTTATTGTCTCTGTAGCAAAGA
Source organism: Magallana gigas (assembly GCF_963853765.1). NCBI lineage: Eukaryota > Metazoa > Mollusca > Bivalvia > Ostreida > Ostreidae > Magallana > Magallana gigas. The sequence goes on from NC_088854.1 coordinate 36,316,867, forward strand.
AAATACGTGTACGTTGTTGAAAAAGTGTTGAATTTTTACATTATATGGATAAATTTTTTAGATGAAAGGTATTTACAGACAGTCTCAAAATGGTTTATTATGATTAATTTGACTGTTAATTTCCATGCAACTTCATTAATTTTCTCCAAAATTGTTTCGGGGCGATTCTGCAATTTTCTAGCTGTTACATTACGGGTATATTGGAGGCATTCTAACTGCCCATGGTGAGGGCCTTTCCTAAGACACAGTTAGATTAGATTTATTCTAACTAAGGAAAGTGTAGTGAAATTTAGTGCATTGCTTTGTTAAGTAAATGTCAACAATATGGTGTGTCGATGTTTCTATTTCGTAAATGTCCGACATGCAATGCTATGTCAACCCTTGCACGCACGGGTCAAAGTCTAGTAAATATTTAAAATTGTTAGATTGTTGACTAGTGGTAACGCGGAGGTCTTTTTTTTAGTCCCCTACCGGTTTCACCGGAGGGGACTATAGCTTTCCTCTGCGTCCGTCAGTCCGTCTTGTCTGTCTGTCCGTCCGTCTGACCCACTTCAGTTTTCCACGCTTTTTTTCTTCATGCGTTTGAGGAATAACATGAAATTTGCTGGACAGCTTCAAAATGTCAAACTACAGATCAAGTTTACATTTTTGTAGCGTCTGGTTGACATATTTTCGAAAAATTTAATTTTTTATATTCCAATTTCTTAATGTTCGGGTTCGGTGTGTAACGAATAAACGAGGAAAGTATGTAGTCAGTAATAATATTGTGCATTACTTGGACCATTCCTTTTATTGTTTCTAACAAAACAAATAAGTTCTCTAAAAAAGTTTCAAGCATTGTGTTGTTAATTTAATCGAAAGGGTTTTTTGTATAATTGCAATTGGGTTCGTTATCGGGTTGGTCTTTTGATTCGGGGTACAGAAGACGGTAAGAATGATATTCTACATAACAGTGCATAGTCCGAAATATCTGACGTTTTTCTGGCTTTTTTAACGATTTTGATATTTACTTGCCAGGAAAACGTCAGATATTTTCCTGGCAAGTATATATCAAAATCGTTAAAAAAGCCAGAAAAACGTCAGATATTTCGGACTAAACAGTGCATTGTTTCCACAAATTTCTACAAACCGGTAGGGGACGTGTATTGTTTATGCAATGCTCTCAGAATGCTTGTTTATTTTAGGGTCGCTGCAGGATCGATTCCACCAGGTAGTAACTCTTTTTTTATTTAAATGAAGCATGATAAAAATAGTTTAAATTACATGTATCTAATCGGCTGGATTTTTAAAAGAAATCATATCTTTTTTAAATCAGCCCAAGTATGAGCACACCCACTATAAACAAATCCCTTCAATAACACCGTCAGGTATTCTACATGTATATACAATTGTGCACTTAAATTCAAATGCATTTTGTTTGAAGTAATTATACACAGGCGTTTTATATATAAATTTCTCGATGCAGGTTTCCCGAATTCATGACAAATCAGTTGTTACAGACACCATTATGAAGGCAGTATCATTGTTTCAAAAATATAATTGCGACAGGTACCTAAAGCTATATTTAGTAACAGACACTTTCCGTCCAGACAGAGTTGTAGGCGAAGTAATAGAAAAGGCAAATGTGTTCGGAATGTTTTTTTTTCGTTGCTAAGTATGTAATAAATCCAGAGGTGCTCGAATGAAAGTTCACGAGGCTTCCCCGAGATTTGTTTGGTCCTGTGAAAATTCGAGCGGAAGTATAAGTGTTCGGATAATATTCACAAAATACGCATGAACTGGTCGTTTTTTCACATTATATCCCACTTTGATTTATGTTAAAACATGAAAAAGCATAAAATAGTATAGTCTATTTCACTATTGATGCTATTACTAGGTCAGAGGGGATCGCTTCTAAGCATGTTTTTGTTGCAACAGCAGAAAAAAACCTTATATTTTCTATTGTAACATTTATTTTCTAGAACTCATTTTATCCACCAATTAATGAATACAAAGTTTAAAATCGATAAAAACCTATTTGACTACATGTACTTAAATTCTAGGAAATAGACTATAAACACGAGGCACGATTTTTACTGCGAAACTGAAACGGTCAAATAAAACCACGTTCATACAATAACATGGCAGGGCTGCTATTTTTTCAAAAGAGCGGCTCACATACAATTCGGCCCGGTTTATATCAGCCAGTACCGGAAGTACGTTTCCAGATTTATTTTTTTGCGTACTGTGTCATCAAAAAGTGGAGTATAGAGCCACCTTAAGCTTTAAATAATAATTATTTACATGACTATATAATAAATCATTTACCATACATTTAGTTTTTTAATTCATGGTTTACATATTTACAATATCTCTCTAAGCGTTGCGTATACTAAAATATTGAATTCTAAATGAATAAAACATGACTTGTTTATCTCGGACATATATGATTATATGTACATTTTGAAAATTAAGGCATTAATTCTGTATAATACCGTCCAAAAGTTTTGAGGTACATCAAATTGAACTTAAATCAAACTTTTAAATAATAATTATCACACTAAATATAGTTCATTGCGGTTGAAAAGGCTCCAAAGTAAATACTGTTAAACGTATTATATTTGGCGTGTACGATACTTTTGCGGAACCTAGTTTTTGAACAAGTTGGCGTAGATTTGAATTAGCGTATTCTTGAATGTGACTATTCTTATGCGTACATGTATATGCATGGCATTTAGCGATGTACTTGGTTTAGCGGAAGTCGCATTCCGCCAAGAGCGCTAATTATAATACACAGCCAAATGTAGCACGTTTGCTTGATGTCAATGTATCAACGTATCAATTGATACGTCTGTTTCAATTCCTCGCTGAATCATATTAAAACAATTATTGATGTTTTTCTATCAATACGATGATTTATCTACCTATACTCTGTCCCGAGTTTTTGCTTCCACCACTTTTCGCTTGATATTTCGATAATAATAAATACCTTTGTGGTCAAACTACGTTCATCCATTTATAAGAAAAATGTCCAGATTATCTGTTCTGAAACGCCCCCTCTACCGCTTCAGGTTTCAATACACATCCCAAATTAGAAAGTCTACGGGGATTTTGCATTGCATCAGCCACTAAAAAGCCCGGATGATAACGTTGAAAACTTGCGCGGTGTCCCGAGTACTTCCGGATGGAGAAAAGATGTAAACATTTCCCATTCTAAATCTCCGTAAGAATTTTGTTTTCCTTCCTGTAAACGTTTAGGAGTTAAATGGGATAATTTATCAATTGAAGATATCTTGGATATTTTCCAATTCATTGATTTAAACTGTACTTCTTTCACAGGTATGTGTATTTTAAATTCCCAAAAAAGTGATGGAAGCAACAACTTGGGACAGACTATAAAAAGTACAATATTCACCGAGCCGAAGTAAATTAAGTACTTCTAGGGTGGCAAATCATCGTACTGACCTCAAAATCAATTATTTCTGACCTGCTGTCCTCTAATTCCTCAAGAGACGCTCATTGTCAAAATCATAAAATCAGCTGTTGTGTGAAACTAAAAGCCAAATTACTGAACAGTTAACCATGATTAGATCCCGCCTTCATAAAGCGAAGATTGTCCTATACTGTCCAAAGTCCAAGGCCTCGTTATAACGGCATATTCCATTGTAGAGGTCAATCCAACCTTGCTATATGACGTACAACTCTAAGTTGCACTTTAAAAATTTCTTTTTCTTGAATTATTTTTAATTTATCAGTTGTTGAGAGAAATATAACATAACATGGTTTTATTTTATTTTATTTTCTATGCAGTTCTTTTAATCAGAGGGTACAACTGTGGTCTTCTCTGACACATAAATACCATCCAAGAATTTTCGGATATCCTTGTTTTTCACTGTTGTGGACTGCTGGATCAAAGCAGCTGAAATATAAAGATTACGTTAATATACACACAACTGAGATTTCAGTGAACATTATAAGTCTATTGCTCTCATACACAAATTTATACCCTTACATTTTTGTGTCTTTGTCCTTGATAAACCACACAAATCCAAAGCTCAATAGTTCGATACAATAATTGGCATATGGCCTGAAATGGGTGTGTTCAATAACATTGTGCAATCTGTGGTAATACACAGTCTGCACTTTGTGTACACTGCCAAAATTAATACAGTTGAACAGTGGAATATGAGTCGAAAGTGATCACTTATGTATTCCTGTAATAAATTCCTTCATCATTTTCAAAATATCTAAATCAGAGATTAGGAATCAAAATGCACAAGAGCAACATCGCTATCTGATTTGCAGTTCTCAGGAAATTATATATAATTTTTTTTACCCTTTCCTTTTTCTTATAAATGTGTGCGAGCAGTAGTGGAAGGTAACCGATATGTCTAAAAGCAACAACTTTGCTGAAAGAATTTCCATACACTTGGTTGTACATGCCACTGTTCAATTAAAATTATAAACAAGAGATGTTTGTGAAACACTTAAGCCGCCTCCCTTGGACATACATTAAAGGGCAGTAAATACATGTAAATGAAATAAATCTTTTGAACTTCAAATCAATAGGGGTCATTTACTATCTGAGATGAAGATCTGTTATGAAAATTCAGGGCAACTAGAGTCAAAACATAGTTCGAAGCATAAACCATCTTTGGTTCCAACTTTATTATATGTCTTTTAGAATTAAAATATGGAGGCTTGCGAAGAGAAGAGGATGTAGGCTATGCCTGTCCACTTCTCAAATGAGTATAAGACGTACATAGAATGTTCTATCGTTAAAATGACAGATGTCCTGTGGACCCAGTTTAATTAATGCTAAGATTATTCTTTTTCTCTGAGCATCAAACTAGTATATGACATGCCTAAATTCCATAATATATATGATAGTATGACATGCCTACGCTAAAATGTTTTAGAATTATAGGCTGCACAAATCTTCACAACATCTTCGGCAAAATGCCCGCCTCCCTTGAAGATATCCAAGAAGAAAATATGTATGAAGAAAATAAGCATGTGCAACCCGTGAAGAAACTGCAATTAATTGGAATTTGTAAGTTAAGGGGCAAAACTGTCAAAAATGCTTGATCATACCAAAAATTGAACTTGACCTAGGTATATTTCATTTCAAATTAAGCGCAACTTCTGCAAAGAAAACGAACTGATACTGTTGGTGGACTGACCATCCGACAAATAGACAGACGGACAGCAGCAAAACAATATGCCCTTCCTTTTTAGAAGAAGACATAAATATTTTTCAAAATTTTCTCCACATATTCGTATATTTGAACATTGAGCCCCTTTCGTTGTTTCGGTTTTTTTTAAAGAGATTTTTCTTTACTAGTTTCTATGTCAAAATTCAACCCTGAACAGTTGCCCCACACTACCCCTGGAGATCAGTGATTTGAACAAACTTGAATTTACACCCGAGGATGCTTCCACACAGGTTTCAGCATTTTTTGGACAAATGGTTTTTAAGCTGAAGAATTTTAAATCTATTCTCTATTTACTTTTTTTTATTTGTAAAAATTCCCCCCCCCCCCACCCCCAAAAAAATATAGCCCCACCCTACTCTGGGGATTTATGATCTAAACAAACTTGCAAAGTCACCAAGAGATTTAACACATACCTGATGTAGACACAGCCTCTATGTCATTGCCCTCCAAAATGAACTCATCTTTCTGTGTAGATGGCTTTATGGACACCCCTGGCAACATGCCCACCTTCCTGACAAATTTTTCTCCCAAAAAGTTCCTAATCTCCACTGAACCTCCACCCTCTTGTACTGCACAGTTGATGGGGAAATGGGCATACACTGACCTCATTTTGTACAGAAAGCCCTGAAATAAAATGGAAAGTTACAGTATGCTGCTCCTTGTGTTCAGATTGATTAACAATTCTTCCTCAAAATTATAATAGACTTGATTTAAAATTCTTCCTCAAAATTATGATAGACTAAGTTCTGCCCATATGAATTTGTAGATTACACTTTAAACAAGAGGCCCAGAGGCCACATTGCTCACCTGAGCAACAAAAGCCTAACTCTGATCAAATCAGCATTACAGTATTAAAATAAAAAATATCTTGACAACTAAGGCCATCAGTTTAGTTTTGGCATAGGAAGAAGAACGTTGTTTTACCTCAAATGCATAAAGTAGGAGAGTTCCTTCATCTTGTACTATATTATAACTAGAACTGTCCTAATGGGACTAATTATAATACCCCCGCATGGCTAATTTCAAATGGGACAAATACTTGAATTGAATAATGAAGGATTGTGACACACAAATAAAAAAATTATTGTAAAAAAAAAATCAGTGAATAAAGAAAATAAGAGGCCCAATGGGCCACATCGTTCACCTGAGCAACACCAGCTTTATATGGGCGTTCATAGGATATTGATATGGCCTCTCGGTAGATTAACCAAAAATGAATATCCAATTTTAAACTCATTTTTGCATAGACTTAATCTCTGACATATTTACCTTTATGGAATACCATTTTTACCGAAAATAAGATCATATGCATTAGTGCAATATAAATAACTCAATTTTCAGTTGCTGTTCACTGTTAACTTCCAGTTCTCTTTATTTTAGCCCCCCCCCCCCCCCCCCCCAATCACTTTATAAAACGATTAAAATACACGAGAGCATAAACTTACCTTTTCTCCTTCCACTACCTACTAGTTATTTTATTTTAAAAAATCCTATATGTGAAAGAAGAAAAGTGTACCTCAATGCACCAGAATGAATGCGCTCAATTTCTCTAATAAAAAACATTGAAAAATTTAATTGGCCTTCTCCATTATAAACAATTGTCGTTTACCAGGCATAAATTCATTTCGTATGACATTTCATATCCTTACTCACTTGACTGATGAATAAACTTAACTGAAAAATGTTGTCACATATGTTAAAGAGCTATAATTCAAATCAATGTATTGGCAGGCATGTCGCTCTTTTGTACCAAGGCCCACCTATTTAATCGTTTATCAAAAAACAACAATTGTCTACACATATGATTTTCCCTTGCAATAACTTTTTAAGAACAACGATAATGCTTTTATCCTCATAATAATAATGTGTCAGGACTATGGAAACTGTTTCAAAGACTTAGTTTATATTTGTGCTCTAAAAACTATCAAAAATTTGTGTAGATTATATGCAAATCATCATTAAGGAAGGGGCACCAACATCAGTTGCATTTTACTCATATAATTATACACCTACTTTCAGGTTTAAAGGACAAAGCACAGTGTGCGAAATTAACGGTAGACTGATAGACAAAATCTATAGAAAATACGCCCGGTCTATAGTAACGTGAATAAACGTAGACTGAATTGTCTATAGCATGAACGCAGCCCTTTTGGCAAGTCATTTAAATGTTTTATCAAATACAGTTTAAGTACATTGCGATAAGAAACTGAACGTCATTGCCATGTGTGCTATTTAAACTCTTTCAAAGTATTTCATGTCTTTTTTCGACAAATTGCAATATGTCCAAGGCGCTAGACCTGAATAAAAACAAAATCCGGTTAGTGAGGAATCTAAAGAAACAGATAGTAAAGAAAAGAAAAGAGTTAGGTCATTTAAAAGCCACTGGAAACATGACCGAAAATGGCTTGCATATATTTCAGAAAATGACAAAATGTATTGTTTCGAATGCAAAAAGTTCTGGGAAAAGACGATTGAAAGTTTGAATCCCCAGGCAAGAGCATGGATAACAGGTACAAACAATTTCAAAATAGACACTCTTAAAACACATGAGCAGTCGAAGTATCATGAAGAGGCCCATAGGGTAGCTACTTCTAAACAGAAAGACCTCTCCTCGTCACATGCAGCAATAGCACCGAGAAAATTGAATGAAGCTAATCTAATGAAAGTTTCAGTAAGATTCAGAAATGCACATGCAGTTTCCAAATTAGACAAATCGTTCAAAGACTATGTATGGCTGTGCAAACTTGATAAAGCTAAAGGGTTAGACATAGGTACAATATATGATAATGATAAAGCAGGGCGAGTATTTACTAAGTACATAGCACAGGCAGAAACCACTAAAACAGTGTCTTTGTTGGAAAATGCTAAATTTTACTCATTGACTATAGATGGGGCAACAGATTCTGGAGTGACGGAGTAGGAGTCTTTATATATTCATACTTGTGTTGAGGGAGAGAGAAAACAGCGGTTTCTTCAGTTCCTAAATCCTAAATCAACATCGTCACAAGACATTTTTGATTCAGTTGTAGCATGTCTTTCAGAATATCATATTGACACAAAGAAGATCATTGGAATAACAACAGACGGGGCTTCAAACATGATGGTTTATGTGCTCTTGTTAAGAATCTTTCAACTAATATGATAGCAATCCATTGCTTAGCTCACAGATTAGAGTTGGGGGGGTTAAAGATGCTATTAAAAGAGTCAACAGTAAACTGTATGATAGGGCTATGACATTGCTTATACTAATTCTACAAAAAGAGCCCTAAACAGAAACAGAACTTAAAAACACTTCTCAGATTTTAGACATGAAATGTGTTATTCCTACTCGGGTTGGAGGCACAAGATGGGTGCCACATACAATGAAATCAATAAACATTTTCCAAAGAAGTTACAATGCTGTTATGACACATTTAAAAAATGCATTCCACAAGAATCCAAAAGCAGAGGGATTGGCAAAGCTAGCTGGTGATGCAGGTGTTGTTGGCTTCTTGCTCATACTGAAGGTATGTTAATTATCTGCAAGAAGTTTCAAAATGTATTTTATTTATCAATCAGACATTACAAATTTGATTGTGCTCTTAATTTTAATTGTATAGTTATTACGTCACTTTAAACTGTTTACAGGATGTGCTGACCCCAGTTTCAAAGTTACCCATGTATCTCCAACGTGAAGATACAACTTTAGGAGATGCCGTGTGTATGGTGGATTCTACCCTGCAACTCCTATCCACTGAATCTATTATGTAAGTTTATTTCTATGCATTATATAGTTTCTGGTAAATCTACTATTAATGTAATCATATTTAATGGTTTATAAAATCTGTGTTATTCAATATTGCAGTGTAGGGGAAGATTCTTTGTAGAGAAAAAACATTTTCTAACAAACAGTTAAAAGGAAAAGCAACTGCATCACATGATGGATTTGTCAATGCTGTTCAGAACTGTTTGTCACAGATTCTCCCAAAAAAGTGAAGTTGTAGCTTGTAGCTTGTACAGAATGCTTCAGCTTTTCGATTTGGCCTACTCTGAAAAAAATGTGATTACTGGTGATTCATTTTTTCTTGTATTTGTTTTGTTGAGTTTGATATGTTTCAGTGACACAGTTCTTTGTTGAATATTCTTGATGTTGGAATTCCTTTTCAGTTCTTGTTCATTTCCTTTGAATGACTAATACCAAGCTAAAGGTTGATCAATTTGACATACATAAATATCATATATGCAACAATAATTACTGTCTGTTGTTTGATTTTTAAGAGTTTGGAAGGACAGACATTTCTCAACTTCAGTCTCCATATCACAGAGGAAAAGGATGATGTTCTTATGGAATGGCAGCTTCTCAAGATGTTACTTTATCAAAGGTACTATTGTTTAGTACATAAAAATTAATTTGCCATGATTGATCTATTTAACTATCAAATTAAAATCAATGCTAATTTTTTTTTTTTTATACATGTAAATGATTCATTTCTAAAACAGTTTTGCCAAAAGATTTTCATTGATTATAATCATATTTTACAGGTATGGAAAGGAAGTGTCCAGCCTGGGATGGAAGCAAGTTAATCTGGCTTTCAAGAATCATAGTGTGGCTAACATTTTGAATATGGCAGATTTGGTGCTAAGTCTTCCTCCAACACCTGTATTCAATGAGAGGTCATTCTCTCATATGAAACTGATAAAAATGGTAATAAATGTACTGCAATATATCATTCACACAAGTAATTCAGACATAAACACATAAATTTTGTTACATTTATTAAATGTTAAATTGATCACATTTGATTATTTTTTTTTTATAAATTAGATAAAAGGTCAGGAATGTCCTCAAAAACTTTGTCAGAATTGATGACCATAAAAACCGAGTCCCCTGCAATAGACAACTTTGACCCCACTGAAGCTGTGAATCTTTGGATGGTGTGTAATCAAGCTATTAGTAAATTTATTGAAGTTTCACAAGCTGAGTTTTAAAGTTTGTTAACATGATGTTACTTTAATCATCACTAAATAATAATGTCTCATTACTGTTAAAAATATAAATCTATTAAATAGCTTAATCCATCAGGGAGAAAGCGTAGACCAAATTTCTGCAGAGGCAAACAGCTTCAATCTGGGGCACAAAAAAGAAAAAGAAATCCAGAGACAGAAAATGACACCACAACAGTGGCAGAAAAGGACACCTCAACAGAGGTAGAAAAGGACACCACAGCAAAGACAGGAAAGGATACATCAGCAGAAATGGATGACCCAGAAGACACCCAGGATATTGAATCTGAATATGAAGAAGACACAGAAACTGACAGTGACATAGAGGCGGACTCTGATGTTGAGCAAAGTGAAAAGGAAAATAATAGGATGTGAATGCAAGAAATGGAAAGTGAGATGGAATTTGAATAATTCAAAATGAAATCATAGAATGTTAATGCAAAAGATGGAAATTGAAATGTAATTTGAATAATTCAAAATTGAAATCTCGATCTCTCGCATTAACATTCTATATGAATATATTCAAAACAAGTGAAAAGCTGTCAATGTGACAGCAAACCGGGTTTTCTTTTATGTAAACTGTATCCATAATCCATGTCAACCCTTATCCAGTGAAATGGAGTACCCTACATGTATATGCAACATTTTGCCAAAAAATGACTAAGTTCAAAAGCTAGTATTTTTTTTATAAATTATCGGAAATCAAAATCCTAGCAATATGCACACCTCTGATATATGTACAATTGATCTGCAAAAGAACAACTTCCTATCTTGAGAACTGTAGGAGGAGTTATCCGTACAATGAGGGTACCCTATATGCAATATTTTGCCAAAAAATGACTAAGTTCAAAAGCTGGTATTTTTTTTCATAAATTATCGGAAATCAAAATCCTAGCAATATGCACACCTCTGATATATGTACAATTGATCTGCAAAAGAACAACTTCCTATCTTGAGAACTGTAGGAGGAGTTATCCGTACAATGAGGGTACCCTATATGCAATATTTTGCCAAAAAATGACTAAGTTCAAAAGCTGGTATTTTTTCCATAAATTATCGGAAATCAAAATCCTAGCAATATGCACACCTCTGATATATGTACAATTGATCTGCAAAAGAACAACTTCCTATCTTGAGAACTGTAGGAGGAGTTATCCGTACAATGAGGGTACCCTATATGCAATATTTTGCCAAAAAATGACTAAGTTCAAAAGCTGGTATTTTTTCCATAAATTATCGGAAATCAAAATCCTAGCAATATGCACACCTCTGATATATGTACAATTGATCTGCAAAAGAACAACTTCCTATCTTGAAAACTGTAGGAGGAGTTATCCGTACAATGAGGGTACCCTTTTGGCAGCCGCCCGCCCGCCCGCCCGCCATTTTCACCATTTTAATAACCGGATTTTTCCGTTGGAAAACCCGGTTAATAAAATCCACAATTAGAATCTTTGTTGTTGTTTGGTCTATAGTAAATGAGCCAGGTCTATAGATTTTGAAAATGTTGTAGACCGATTGTCTATGGTACAAAAAAGTTAATTTCGCACACTGAAAGCAAGTGTTTTGTCCCTTTTCTGAGACAGCAATAATTTATTGCTCCAGAGGTACACAAGTCTGAAGAATCAATAAATAAGTTTGCTTCAGAATCCAATTACTTTCTCAACAATTTTCTGGTTTGGATTTTAACTAGCCAGATCAACTACTTCCAACTGAGACAATTCCTACTTGTCCAGACCAATTCTATGCTAGCCTTTATTTTACTCACCTTGGTAACCCCCTTGATCATGTTCTCTATGTGACTGCACACAGTCCTTACAGCAGCCAGCTCCTTGTGTTTGCCAAACCATTTCTCTACCATGACAGTGTTCTTGCCAACCATGGTGATATCTACAGCCAAGTGACGGAAGGTTCTTGTTAAAGTTCCTCGAGGTCCTTTGATGATTACCTTCCTTGCCTTAACACTGGCAGACACTGCAAATAGTACATAACAAATCAACAGATATAAGTGTATCATTTTTAACAATTTTTATCTACATCAGAGCAACAAGTCACATTTACATTCAGATTGCTAAACGCATGGTCACATGAAAGTATACAAGAAATGGTTTGAAGTTTCATTCTTACATCAGACTAACTGACATATCAGTTTAACGGTTATTAGATTAGAACCATTTTAACAAGACCTTGGCCTTCAGTAAGATGTAGCTATCTACTTCTTGCGTTAAACCAAGTAAAAAATTACGCTGTTTCAAGCAAAATATGCACCCAATAAGCCATACAATTCTTGTTGATTTCAAAGAGCCATGGCTGAGTGGCTAGCAATATAATAGATATGCCTAGGTCACATTCTGTTTGACACAACTACCGTAAGTCCAAGGTCTTGTTAAAATGGTTCTAAGTGGAACCCTCTGTACTTGTAAGTGTTAACATTGATTTGCTTTAGGTATTGAAAATTTGAACAAACTTGAATCTTCACTACCTGAGGATGCTTGTTCCCATGTTAAAGCTTTTCTGGCCAATTGGTTTTTGAGAAGAAGATTTTTCTCTATATATTTCTATGTAAAAATTAGACCCCACATTGTGGCCCCACCCTACCCCCGGGGATCGAGGTTTGAACAAACTTGAATCTTCACTACCTGAGGATGCTTCCACACAAGTTACAGATTTTCTGGCCATTTGGTTCTTGAGATGAAGATTTTTCAAGATTTTTATCTAAATATTCCTATGTAAAAATTAGATCCCTAATTGTGGCCCCACCTTACCCACGGGGATAATGATTTCAACAAACTTGAATCTACCCTACTTGAAGATGCTTCCATGTTAATTACAGCTTTTCTGGCCAATTGGTTTTTGAGAAGAAGATTTTTAAAAATACTAAATTTTTTTTTAAATGATTCTTAATTATCTCACTTTAAAAGAGGACGTGGCCCTTCATTTAACAAACTTGAATTCCTTTCACCTAAGGATGCTTTGGGCCAAGTTTGGTTGAAATTGGCGCAGTGGTTCTGGAGAAGAAGTCGAAAATGTAAAAAGTTTACAGATGGATGGATGGACAGACAGACGGACACCAGACAAAAAGTGATCAGAAAAGCTCACTTGAGGTTCAGCTCAGGTGAGCTAATATCAAATAGAAAAGATCTGTTAAAAATAAGAACTTAAACCAGTTTATCCAACCAATGTTACAAACAAACATGGCACTAGCCTGTTTACACAACAAAGAATTGTGTCATGTGGTGGCATTAGGGGGGAAAGAGTTTAACGAGGCCGGGTCTAATTTGTTCTGCCCTAGATTTTTGGATGAAACTTTTTACATGAATTTCTACTGATATAATTATTATTTTAAGATTAAAAAATAAGACATTTACCGCACCGTTTGTTTAGGGGGTCATCTCAAAGTTTGTTAATCTTTAACATAGGACCCTATGGGATTTTGCTTGAAATGTATCAATTTTTCATATTTTTTTTTTTTTTTTTTACATTTTTTCAAAACTTCTGCCCTAGGGATTTCTTTTTCTGTTCTACTTAGGCCAGCATTTTTTGAAATTTCGATTTACAAACCCGCCGACCCTATTTTTTTAAAAGTTCAAATAAAAATAAAAGGACCTAAACTAGCTATTAATTTTATTTTTTCCTCCGACCCGAAATTTCCTTTCTGGTAAAAATAAAAATAATGTTGATGCAATCACGTAGCCTATGTGTAGTCTGAATTATTGTTGTTCATGCATTTATTAAAAAGACCAAGTTCTTTCCGATCAAGTCACAGGCACTAGAAGTCACAAAAAAAAAAACACCATTGGGCCTACTCCTGTTTGCTTTCGTCCAACCCTACAATTTACGACCCTTTTAAGTTTTGTGATCGGCAACTTAGCCAGAATTTCCTCAAGATAGAGAAGTTGAAGTCTTTTTCTATCACAATTCCGTAAATTAAAAATAAAAAATCTCCTTGGCAAGAAAATGATAAGGTACTTATTTAAAAAACATTTTTGCAAAATACATTCTAAAATAATCATAATTTAACCGTTTGGAAATAGATCCTCTACATAACGGTTGTAAGTGGGTCATAGGGTTGGACTAATAACCCTAAACACACTGAACACAGGAGTCTTATGAATGATTTTATTTGTCATTAAGCTAACAAAATAACGAAACATTTCCTTTATTAAAGGTATAATTACATAAATAAATAAAATTTTAAAAATTAGTTCGTCTTTTTTAAATAAAAAAACTTGTTTTATTTTTTACTGACATTTATGGACATGCTTCTAATCCAATTTATTTTCAGTAACAATATTTGTGAATAGCATTGTTAACTTAATCAAATAAATGATTTCTCAAACTTCTTCCTATTTTTCTGCAAGGAAGGAGTGAAAACTCCCTTAATTTTTTTGGTTTTAATGTATATGTACCATATGTACTTGTATATATATAAAAAAAACCTTCGTTTTTATACATGCATATACAATATATTAACACAAATTTTCAGTGCCCATGGATAAAATATGTTATGATAAGAACATCATCAACAACCAAAATTACTTATATATTTAAAAAATGGCAGCTCCTGGACATGTGTTCTTATTTTAAAAATAAAAAAAATATTGTTGAAAAATTGTTTTATTTTTATTTTTTTTCTCGACGGACAAATTTTTCAGTTTTATTTTTATTTTTTTTCCCTCCTCCTACCCAAATAATTTGAAAAATATTTCGTAAATCTAAAAATAAAAAAATGCTGGCCTTATTAAAGTTATTGCTAAAAGGCATCAAATGGTCAAATAAAAAAAAACTTTTACCTCCTGGTTTGTTCCAGGGGTCTTATCAAAGTTGATTTTTGTATGCCCTATTTCCCAGATTCGTCAGATAATGGCTATTTTTTATTTGACAAAGGCGGAAAAGGTGATCTATATAGTATTATCAAAACATTCAGACATATTTAAGTAATAAACAAATATATAACATCATATATTAAGGGTCATTAATATAAAATACATGGTAACTGTCTTGAAATATATGAATTAAGCTATATTTAGGCGGGTTAAGAAAACGTGACAGAGGGCTAGGCTTGCTGAACCCTCTTCTCGTTTTCGACCCGAGCCCAAATATAGCTTATACTTCGAGACATTAATGTTTATTCCACAATATAACATTATTTTTACGCATCAAACGAGATATTTTCAACAATTTTCGCTGAATATCTGCAGTTGAAACTATCACGCCATGGCGTCAACCAAGCAAAAAGATGACGTCACAATACAAATGAAACGCTGCACGAAAGCGTGCGTACTCGGCCTCGTTAAACGAAAAGTTGTTGTATGCGTGCTCAAGGGCAACCCCAACATTTAGGAGTTGCAGGTTTTGCAGTCGCTGGATCAATTTACAATCCTTAATGAACATTTTTCTCTAAAGCAAGTTATATATCCCCTAAATATGAAAATCTGACATACCTCCCTTAGGGATTTTCACCGTCTGACTGGTGTGCAATTCCTTCATTTCTACAAACAGAAACAAATGAACTATATCACACAGGGCTCTCTGATCAAACACATTGTGACAACTATACTAATTGAGTGGTGACTGGTCAATGATAATAAGCAAGAAGAGATATTTTAGCTTAAGAAAATGAAACTCTTTAATACAATTATGAAAGGATTGGAATATGCATCAATGATTTTAGGCAAAGTTTAATGTTATGTGCTAGTGAAAATACTAAAATAATTGTAATTTTTATAAAAAATGTGATGAAAATATGATTGTAAACAATGATATTTTGACTGTAAATATAAAAGATGAGCTGATTAGCTTGATTTAGTTTTGATATAATTTTGGGGTACAATTAATTTATAAATCATGAGATAATTGAATGCAGTAATTTGGATATCTTCAAACAAATTTAATGTTGTCCATTTTAAGGTCGCCATAGAGTTTCCTACATGCACATTTGATAACTTTTGTTAACATGCAAGAGTAATAAATCATATTGCAAAAATTATCAATTCTTCTCACTCTTTCAAGGCAGGTATAATATAATGAAGTCAATTAAAAACAACAACAAGGGTACCGGTATGCGGAGCATCCCCTCGCAACATTAATTATTGTGCGTAGGATGCATTATCTAGGAATATACAGTTATGTAAATTTAATTGAGGAGACCAAATTGTACTAACCCTCCATTACTACAAAAAGTTTTTTTTTTTTACCTGTACTAAATTTTAATCCAAACAAGAGATGTTTGTAAAACACTTCCTAGGGCCATAACTCTGTCAAAAATTGCTCGATCGCACCCAAAATCAAACTTGACCTAGATATTATTTAGATAAACCTGTATACTAAATTTCATATCAACATGTGCAACCTCTGCGAAGAAAATGAGGGGAAACTGCAAATAACTGGAATTTTTCTACTTCCAAGGGCCATAACTCTGTCGAAAATTGCTCGATCATACCCAATATCAAACTTGACCTAAATATTATCATGATAAACCTGTATATTAAACTTCATTTCAATATGTTCATCCTCTGCAAAGAAAATAATTGAAAATTGCAAATAACTGGAAACATCCTAGGGACATAACTCTCTCGAAAATTGCTCGATCGTACCCAATATCCAACTTGACCTAAATATTAACATGATAAACCTGTATACTAAATTTCATTTCAATATGTTCATCCTCTGCGAAGAAAATGAGCGGAAACTGTTGGTGGACCGACCGACAGACAGCACCAAAGCAAAATGTCCTCCCTTCTTCAAAGGGGGGCATAATAACACCCAGGAACATTTACAGCACCACCAAATCTGTACCTTCGGAACCCGTCAAGTGATAGAAAGAATAATCTTACCGTGACCAGGCTACACTCAGGTCACAGTAAGAATTTGTCCCATATACTTGCAATGTAGCAGCAGCGAAGCGGGTCTGCTTTGAGATGATTTTAAGTCTGATAAAAATAATCAGCAGGGGTAAAACACATTTTTATACTTTACAAACCTTTTTGAACATGCATATGTAGTGAAGTCCACAAAATATCGAGTCGCACCAAGGTATTTTGTTAATATACACGTTTGAATATGCCGGCCATTTTGTTGGAAATCGCACTTGGAATGTCTTGGATTTGATAATATCATAAACATGACGACCGTAGACAGCAAATTTTCAAATGTGATGTTGAAAGTGGCATTGATTTTGTTACAAAAACAGCTAATGTGGTAAAATTGGATTATAAAAGAGCAATATTGTAGGTATTTGAGACCATTCATATGAAAATTTCGGCGAGACCCAGTGCGATATAATTTTTTAATTTGCTACGAAGCGAATATATGGGACAAATTCTATCGTTAAACCGGGTCCGTAGGACATCTGTCATTTTGACGACAGAACATTCTATCTAGTCAATCGACTGTACAGGATCTACACAAGACCTACACAAAAAACTTTAACCAGTTCAGGATGCCAACGCCGGGGATAAGGCATAAGCCCCCCCCCCCCCGGACTTCGTCTCGGTGCGCTAAAAATTGCAATATAATAGTAAATTTGCTGAAATGACTGATGACAGTGAATCAAAGGCAAGAACATGTAAACAATGATACGGTATACAACTCCAGCCCAGGAAAGACGAAATTACTCTTAAGAAGCACTTCTAGCTGGTTAAATTCTACCAATATTACGAAATTGATATTTCTACATTGTGATATAATAACAAAGAAAGTTAAAATATTTATTGATGATCTAGATTTTGGTCGATTGAAACACGAATATTATTTCATGTCGTACCTATATGGTATGGTAACCGGAAAAGGACTCATTTTAGAATTTTGAACCCGATCTAAAACAGTATGTATAAAATATTCTATATAATCATCTTCAAAAAATAATTCATGAAGATTTATAGAAATTAACAAAATCATAAAATAAGAACATAATAACTCAATATGCAAAAACATCAAACCATAACTGCTATTGAAAATATATCGGACTCGTTTTCCGTAATTATTAGTACTTCCGGTCAAAACACGTCAGCCTCAGACTCACTCCAGGTGCTAAGGTAGTATCATTTAATTTTTTTTTTAAAGATTATATTTTAATGTTTTACGGTGTAACCGTTTGGAGGGCGAAGCCAATATATAATATGTTTTACGGTGTGACCGTTGGGACGAGCGCAGAAGGAAATACAAATCTCTCATCTTTGTTAAACAGGTTGGGACCAATCTTCCAAATGGGATATGATAGCCCATTTGGGATATAATAGCCCAAATGGGATATAAATTTAAAGAGCAAAGAACAAAGATTTTTGATTTTAAAATTTTTGATATAAATCCGCATTAATGTGAATCAAATGCAACAACTTTTGGTTAAGAAGTTTTTCTACATTTGTATTTGTCTGTAATGGGATGGGAGAAATAATGACAGACTAGACCGAGATTCGAACCCAGGCCCCCTAAATCTCTAGTCAGGTGCTCTACCAACTGAGCTATCTGGCATCGGTATTCGAACCGGTCTGAATGTCACATTCCTCCCCCCTTAAATGATCTTCGCCCTCGAAGATCACCACAGGCTCCACCCCAGGCTCTTCCCCTGGCAGGAGTTCACCTGTCAGTTCCACTCCAGGGGTTGGTCACGGCACCAAATGTTACAGGATGGGAGAAATAATAACGGACCAGACTGGGATTTGAACCTGGACTCCCTGAATCTCTAGTAAGGTGCTCTATCAACTGAGCTATCTGGCGCCGGTATTCGAACCGGTCTGACTGCACATGTCTATAGTTTGTAAGATTGATCCCCAAGAAGTTTTGGATATACATGTTCTGAGGGATCAATCTCCGTAAAAGTACAGCTACAGAAAAAGTTGTTTACCAAAAGTTGTTGTATTTCATTTTTTCTAACGCAGATTTATATCTAAAATTTCAAAATCAATTTTTTTTATATTTTGCACTTCAAATTTATATCCTATTTGGGCTATTATATCCCAAATGGGCTATTATATCCCATTTGGGAGATTTGTCCCAACCTGTTAAAGGGACTTGGACACGATTTGACTTAACATTTTCAAATTTTGTTTTTCCATTTTCAATGTTTATACTGATAAATATAGAAGTTTATAATACTATGTCAAAATTTGAAACTCAATATCAAGTTATAAGCAAGATACAGAGTTCATCATTCTTTGTTTTGTAAACAAAGCTCGAATATTGTCATATTTACATATGTGTTGTATTGATGTAAGTTTTAATCAAATGTAACTTTCTTTTGTTGATGATAGTATTGATGAAGATATTGAATTAGTTTAATATGTCCAAGAAATGGTAAAATTCTACATTACATTTTTTGTAAACAACTATAAGACTCGAGCTTTGTTTACATAACTATCAATTCTTACCTCTGTATCTCGCTTGTAACTTGACTTTAACATTTAATATTTTGGTCAATCATTTAAACTGCGCAAGTAAATCATTTTATACATAAAAAATAAAAATAAAATTTTTGATCTCAAATCGTGTCCAAGTCCTTTAACAGGGACCAACCTAGGGCAAACTTTTAGGGAGACTTCATGCACCTTATATTGTAGCAAAGAAATTTTTAGGATCTTGAGTTCTTCCTCACAGAAAAATAGAGAGAAGTTTGAAAAATCAGGTAGACTTCTATTCTTTGATAATGGCATAATGCTAATGATAATACATGTATACACAGATTCAACCTTAATTTAAATTGGATTAGAAGCAAGTCAATTAAAAATAAAACAGCTCCTAAAAATTGAAAAAAAAACTCATCCAATTTGTTAAATTAAATTCATTAGGTGTATTCATACATTTTTATAGATTAAATGTTTTGTAATTGTGTTAGCTAAATAATATAAAATCAGTCTATGTGTTTCAGAGTATTTTTGAGATATTAGTCCAACCCTTTGACCCAATTATAACCATCATGTAGTTGGACTTGTTTAATTTTAAAGATAACTGTAGACAAACGGTTTTATGATTATTTTAGTAATAATTTGGCAGAGTTATTAACTAATTACAAGTTACCAACTAACTGTAATATCAGCACTAAAATTTATAAACATCGGTTGTAATTTTCAGTGCACAGTATGTGGTTGCATCAACCATATTTATAACCTCTAATGATAAGACAGTCGCTAGTTATTAATCACAACAGGGGTTAACTTAGGCAATGAAAATGTGTTTTGAAATAGATAATTATCCTTTTATTGCATTTGGAGTTAATTTTCACGATCATGAACTCAGAAAACAGGGCAACTTCAATCTTTTTCTGAGGAAATTCTGGCGAAGTTACGGACCAAAAAGCAAGTACTTATATTTACATATACCGTATTTTCCCGAGGAATCATCGATGCGGACAACTAGTCAAATAGCTCATTTTTAGCCAAAATTTTAACAAAATCCTACGCTACGTCGATTCAGACGATATGTCGATCTTATCACTTCAAAATGGCGTTTGAAATTGCAGTAACATCAGTGTATGATGCCACGATGTCTCCGATATTGCTACCAATTATTATTATTAATGATTAACATTTAAACAATTACACTTTATACTTATGCATCATATTTTCAAATACCGGCAACATCTACAAAGTCGCTTGCATTTTAAACAATTCCAGATATCGCGTGTTATGCAAAACGAAACTTACTTTGTCAAAAATATTTTATTCCCATGTATTAAGATAATCATCCACTCTGACCATCGCCAGTGTATTCGCCATTACGTAACCACCCACCTGTTGACTCGGCGCGTGGTCAGTGTTTGTTTAACAATTTCCGGTGTCATAGGCATGCACCTGTCTTGTGTCGGACTTCAAAGGGGGCTCTCAAGTGCAGAAAGCTTAGCAATTACTATGATTTGATGAAACTTGTTTACTTTGTATCCAGTAATGCAGTAACACGCTATTGTTTTACATAGACACTGTTAGAAAAAGATCAATCATTTGTTTGACTTGAAAATAACGATATACGACATACATACGTTTCCTAAAATTTTTAATTAACAATAATCAAAGAATTGGACAATAATTAATCAATGAACTATAATCATTCTTATAACGGTACTCTTTATATACGCAGGGAGTAAAATTGCCGTATAAATCTCAGCCTTAGGGCAAGATTATTAGCACAACCGGTGTCAGCCTACTGTATAAACAATAGTATTGATAATTGCCGATTACGTATTTTAAGATTGAATTTGACCATAAGATATTTATTTTTTATACTTTCCACTAACCTTTTTACTAATAAGATAATAAAACTTTAAAACATCCCCAGGCCTACTGCAATAATTTTTTCCATTCAAGGTTGGTTTCAATTTTACTGCGCAATGTTATCTTCCCACCAGTGATATATGGAACCATGTGATGATGTGTTTATAAAAACAGAAGGGTAAAACTTTTAATTGATTAAAGACAATGTGCCATTTTTTAATAACTCTGTTATTATTATGTATTCTAGTGTTAACAGATAAGTGAAAATGATAATTATTAAAGATGAACAATGAATTCAACAACATAATTTTTAATCACACAGCCAACTCAAAATGATTAAAACCAAGATTTTTAATACTATTTTGAACAATTTTCTGACCTCAAGCCTTTGACAAGTCGATCAAGATGATAAGTCGGGTGCTCTGCTTCAGAGAAAAAAAATACCGACTAATTGTCTGGAAAATACGGTACAGAACTTGTATTTAGCCCAAGTCGCCCCTTAGGTTGGTCACTGGGTAGATATGTCAAATAAAATTACATTTTTCACTGACAGAGACAAGCATTTATTCTGAGCGTTTGTTTACATTGATTCCATAATAGAGAAAACCAATGAAGATAAGATAAAAAAATCCGGAAAAATAACGATAAAAAAGTTTGATGAGGCGATAATTTTACTGATGCGGTGGTGCCTGAGAAACAAATCATTAGTTTTTTTTGGCCTTATACTTTATTATTTTGCTATTAATTGTAGATAAAAACCATCACTTGACAGTTAGAATGACATCAACATGTACAAAATTCATGTTCAATGATAAGCATAAGAGTATGCAAGAGAATTTTTTCATACACAGGATCTATTATACGACATTGTTCAGATATATTGCATATGACTCCATATAGCTGATATTATTATGTTTATTGTTGCACAGGTGAGTGATGTGGCCTATGGGCCTCTTGTTTTATTTTGACAGATATTGAGTAAATCCACAATAAAGTGCATAAAACAGGTTGGGACCTATCTCCCACATCTAATATAATAGCCTGTTTTGGATATAATATCCCAATGGGAATTTGAAGTGCAAAAAATTAATTTTTTTTATGTATAAACAAATGCATACTTATTATAATACATGTACCAAGACTTTTTGTTTGTTATACTGGTGTCTCATAATATCGCGGTACTTATTTTTCCCCTTAAAAAAGATATACCAAGTTATTATTTTTACATGTCATTAGTGCTCTTTAAAAAAGCTTGTATTAGACTAGCTTTTTTGAGGAACATCAATTTCCCAACTTACTTAGTTTATTTTGTGTGCTATTTTTAAATCACAAGTCTTATAACCTTCAAAATTAGAGAGTTCCATTGTATCGCGGCATTGGAAATTTGGTAGCCTGGTCTAGTTATAACGGACGGTTTTTATTTTTTAAAAATAAAATACTATTCTTCATGAAAGCAAAGTCACTTAAACTGGTTAGGGAATGAAATATAAATTCTATTATGCTTTTTATTTATTTTTTTTCATCATATACATTATGGACTTTTTAACTTGCTTTCTCTCCGGAAAAAATTTTATTGTGAGAAAAATTTTATTTGCCGATATATTTGACAGTCTTCTTTGCTCTCATCCTGAAGTTGGTGCATGAACTCCTTGTGGAAAATCACGGGAAAAAACTAGAATCCTACTTTTTGGAACATACCGCGATACAACGGAACCCGCGATATAATGAGAAGAGAGTATACATGTAAAAGCTTGAGTCATTGTTAATGTGATTAGCAATATGGGCTAAAGGCCTGTTGGTTTTCATCTGTTAAAACTTAAAATGCATTCTTATAGTATTTTTTTTTTATAGAATGTCTGGTGAATTTGGAGGAAATGATGGCTTTTACAGCGGAGAATACAATTATGACCAAAATACCAATTATGAAATGGGACCTGGGCAGTTCGGACAAGATGCGTAAGAAAACAATCTGTAACATTTAGAAAAATCTTTGATGCATGTTTTCTTGAGAGTTGAACCTGATGTCCTTTATAGTAAACAAATTTATATTATTTTAAAGGATTGGCAATGAAATGTTCTTGATATAAAATATCTGCACCTGCATTTTCTTTCATACAATGAATTAGAGTTGCCTCTCTTGAGTGTTTTTCTACCTGGGAGTAATCTCCTGTGATATGAACTCTTTTTTAATATTTTGGTAAAAAAGCACCATTTCCAAGTTAAACAAAATATGTCATGTCTAAGGATGAAGCAGTATCGATCTGCGTCAACAAGTGGTTAAATGGGCCTCAGAGCACAGAAAAATAAAATGCTATATGGCAAACAATGTGAGAAATATTGTGAAATGACCTTTCATATTTTCATTTACTATTGACATTGATAGCTAGGTGTCAGACAGATGATCGGGGTGGGGGTCAGACCTACCACAACATCTTCAAATATTGACAAGCAAAATAAAAAAAGAGTAAACCAAAAAATTGATTAACTCTGATACTCTTTAACAAAAGACATAGTAGACCAAACGCCTTATTCATTTGTTGATCAGACAGGTCTGTTGTTTTGATATAATTGTACAAAACACACATATGCATGAAATGTTATGTTCAGAAAAATTATATTCATACCTCGATCTTTTGCTTGGTGGAAAATAAGATTTTTTTCAAATAAAAATGACCTCATAGCAAAGTCAGAACTACCATTGTCTCATATTTTATTTATTACCGTATTTTTCGGAAATTAGGTCGATACTTTTTTTCCTGACACGTGGACCTCGCCCTATTCATCGCTTCGCCAAATTTATGTTTTTTTTGGGTTGGAAAATTTGATATGAAATTTTGCAAAAATTTATGCAACCCTCCAATAAAATCATGAGTGTTTACTATAATACTGCTTGAATTTTCGTGTAAAAATCGTATGGATTTTAATCAATATACTGTAGTAATTTATCATTTAAACAAAATTAAACGTACAGTAAATAGTAATAAGTACTTAGATCACTGACTGAATCATCTTTCGATCATTATTATATGCTGTCATACATTTTGATCGTGTGCTTACGATAAACAGGAAATCGATTTCGCGCGGTAAAAGTAAAATGAGAACCGTACAAAGGGTAATTACGGGGGGAAAATATCGTCGGGTAGAAATAAAAAAAAATAATTTGTTTTCATAATAGAATACATGAACAAGTTTTTTTCTGTATATTCAACATAAAACTTTCGATGAAATTTTAACCAGGTGTCTCTGAAATCAGTCTAGGTAGCGCTTACTTTGTTTATACACAGTTGAACTCTCGGCACGTGCTACTCATGCCCACAGGCTTCAATAAGATCAGAGGTTGACTTGTGTGTATATACACAGTAAAAAGTCACACAGAGACACGGGTGGCATGTGCTACCGTAGTCATGCCTCCAGGATAGGTTACTATCCCCCGGTTAACACCAGTTTGTACACATGGCAGGGAGGTAATAAAAAACGATCTTAGATTAAAACCGGCCGTACTGAATTAATTGGTTTGAAAATTTTGATGCAATTTCAGACATTTTCTTACGATGTTTTCAAGAAATACATTTTATTTCCTTTTGTTTAAAACTGTGAAATAAGATTAAAGGCTACTATATGATAACGTTATTGGTTTAAACCAATTATTCATTAGAACTAGCGGTAATTTTTCGACCAATTCTTCGAAGTCGACCTATTTATACTTATTTTTATTCTTTGGCTAAAAACAGCCTCCTTTGCCCAATAAACCGTATCGACCTAATTTTCGAAAAATACGGTAATTTGTAAAAGAGACAATGAAAATGATATTTTGCTTCAACCTAAAAATACATAACATTTTTACTAATCAAGCCTGATTTACGTAAATTTGGGGTTAATTCATAGGTTTCCCAGGCATCATTCACCTGGGTACTTACCGGAATATATTCTACCAATTTTATGCATAATATTCTAAAATTTGTCTTGATCTTTCACCTGCATCATGCTGGTTTAACATGGATTAAAATTTCTTCATTCAGTTGTTTATACACATAGCAGGGAAAGTCTCCGAACCATTAGTTTATTAATACAGTATAGTCATGTACTTTGCATATCATGTGAAACTTTTATGCTGCTGAGTATTAGATATACACTTTTGATAATATCTAATTCAGTCATTAGTATTATGAAAGCATTAATATAAAGGTAACAAGTGGTTTTATGGCTGTTTCAATAAAGTTACCCATGAACCATTGATAGAAATGCATGAGATTGTGAGGTCAAAGTTACCGTAACCATGATGTATCGTATGAAGTACAGACAAGTGATTTTCTAGACATTGCAGTGAAATTAATTGAAAGCCTAAATAGGGCCCAATGGTCAAGGGCATTTTTAGACTATGTTTACCTCCTTTAGACAAAGAGCTCAGCTGTATAAAGACATAGGGACATTTTTTAATTTAAAGCTGAAGTATTTGGATTTTTTCTTTGCTAAATGATAGTTTATGGCCAAAAATATCATGTTTAAAAAATTGAAGGTGAATATGATGGTTATTTTGTTGACTATTCAACCTCCTTAACATACCCACATTGTTTGTTTCTTCTATGTTAACTAATTTCATAATTATTATATTATATTATTACATGTATAATTTTTAAAGGACATGCATTCAAATTTAACTAGATGATATTTTTTGTTCACAGTCAGTTTGGTCAGTTTGACTATAGCCAGGGCTTCAGTTCGGAGCAGCCTTACACTGCCTCCCCGACCAACATGTACACTGGGTCCATCATGACTCCTGACACCAATGCTGCATTCGTGAGCCCCAGCAGTTCTGACAGCTATGAAGATGAGCCACCACTTCTAGAAGGTAAAAAGCAATGATCTCATTAGCTGGCATAAATTGTGTGAATTTATTGGAAATAAATGTACTGTACATTAAACAATTGGAATGAGCATTATCTACAGGTACTTAATGACAGAGAATTCAAATTCACCAGGTCAGACCATCTTGATTAATTTAACAATTTAAGGGCTTAGGTTTGTTGAATGACATTTGTTCTCTTGTCTTTTGTATACATTGTTTGGCATTTACAACAATTATATTTGATATTGATATGTGTTAGGTTCAATTTTCTTGATGATATACCACATACTAACTTTATTAATAACTCATTACTTTTTTATTTTATTTTTTTAATTAGAAGATAAAATTTTTGATTTTTAGAACTTGGAATAAACTTTGACCACATAACCCAGAAGGTAAGGTTTTTACTATTAAAAATGAAAGATAGACAACTCTTGTATCTTTATTTTACCTTTCAATA
Source organism: Magallana gigas (assembly GCF_963853765.1). Classification (NCBI taxonomy): domain Eukaryota; kingdom Metazoa; phylum Mollusca; class Bivalvia; order Ostreida; family Ostreidae; genus Magallana; species Magallana gigas. The sequence goes on from NC_088854.1 coordinate 36,343,555, forward strand.
ATAATCCGTATTTAACAACTTCATTCTTATACCCCATGCAAGAAGTTGCAAGAAGAATAATGTTTTTTACCCTCTGTCCATCAGTCAGCCAGTCAGTTCTGTTTTTTGTGAACGTAACTCCTCTTTAGGACGACAGACCTAATTCGGTTTGTGCAGATATATCGCATACCTAAAAAGGAGTGACTGTTACATACATCAAGTTCTCAAAATTACATCACAATCACTTAAACTCAATGAAAAATTGCTTATGACACAATATATAGCTGTTCAACATCATCAATACACACTTTAATATTGCATGTAGTCGGAGACCTTGCTATTATTTAACATGCTGAAATATGCTTTTCAACATTTAGAAACATGCACAAATTTTGTTAGGAAATGTCAAAGTTCTGTTGTGAGTTTTGTTTTAGCTCACGCTATTTGTAAGCATCTATATAGATTATTTAACATAGTTTGAGCCAGTAAACAAATCATATACATTTTGATCTGCATCAATACTTGTATTGAAGAAATATATAGTAAAACAATCCCTGTTCTTAATTTTTCAATAATTTATTTTAAAAATATGTACAGCAAACTCTTATAGTTTTAAAAGTTATTTTTTCTCTTACAAAAACTTTTCCCCATTTTGTTCAATTGAAAAAAAAAATAATACACACAATTTTTGTGATGGTCTTTACAAAAAATCTAATTCGATTTTCATGTTATTTAATTTTTGATTGATTTTGATATATCTTTAGTAACTCTAACTTTTATAAAATTGTCATAAAAATCACCATGTAGATGTGAATTGGGTCTGCCGGCCGTCCTTAAACACAGAATTGGTAGATATATATAGGACACAATATAGAATTTTGTTGTTGTTAAAGACAAATTTATTGATGTATGTATATGCTGGAAGTTTAGATGTGATGATTTTTAACTGGGTTTTCCAATGGAAAAACCCGGTTATTAAAATGGGGAAAATGGTGGGCGGGCGGATGGTTGGTTGGCCCGCTGCCAAAAGGGTACCCTCAATGTATGGATAACTCCTCCTACAGTTTTTAAGATAGGAAGTTGTTCTTTTGCAGATCAATTGTACATATATCAGAGGTGTGCATTTTGATTTTGATTTCTGATAATTTATGAAAAAAATACCAGCTTTTGAACTTAGTCATTCTTGGTCAAAAATGGTACTGCATTTCATAGAGTTTATCAATTTAGTGTTCACATGGATTATGGATACAGTTCACATAAAAGAAAACCTGGTTTACTGTCACATTGACAGCTTTTCAATCGTCTCTCATTATAATTCTGACTTGCATCCTGCATTTTTTATGTTATGTTTATTGAAACATTATTAGTAAGTTTTTTATTTCAATATGAGCCAAGTGCAGAATCACAATACAATTTTTATTAGGTCACCTGAGTCACTCAGGTGACCTATTGCAATTGGTCTTCGTCCGTCGTCGTGCGTTGTGCGTTAACAATTTTACAATTTTTAACTTCTTCTTGAAAACTACCAGGCCAATCGTTACCATTTTTGGTGTGAAGCATCTCTATGGTAAGAAGAATCTAAATTGTGAAATTTATGGCTCTACCACCTCTGGGGTGCCACGGGCGGGGCCAAATATGCAAAAAAGCCAAATTTTCAAAAATCTTCTTCTTTACTTCCACACATGTGAGGAAAAAACTGAATGCATGGTTATGATGTCCATGAGGCCCTCTACCAAAATTGTGAAATTTATGGCCCCTGGGTCAGGGGTTCTGGCTCTAGGGTGGGGCCAATATGGCCATATAGTAAAAATGTATTAAATCTTAGAAAATCTTCTTCTCTACTACCATATATATTTGTTAAAAACTAAATGCATGATTATGATGTCCATGAAGCCCTCTTCCTAAATTGTGAAATTCATGACCCCTGGGTCAGGGGTTCAGGCTCTAGGGTGGGGTCAATATGGCCAAATAGTAAAAATGTATTAAATCTTAGAAAATCTTCTTCTCTACTATCATATATATTTGTTAAAAACTAAATGCATGGTTATGATGTCCATGAAGCCCTCTACCTTAATTGTGAAATTCATGACCCCTCGGTCAGGGGTTCAGGCTCTAGGGTGAGGCCGATATGGCCAAATAGTAAAAATGTATTAAATCTTAGAAAATCTTCTTCTCTACTCCCATATATATTTGTTAAAAACTAAATGCATGATTATGATGTCCATGAGGCTCTCTACTAAAATTGTGAAATTCATGACCCTTTTGTTAGGTGCATGCTCTAGGGTGGGGCCAATATGGCCATATAGTAAAAATGATTTAAATCTTAAAAAATCTTCTTCTCTACTCCCACACATGTGGGAAAAAAACTGAATACATGGTTATGATATCCACAATCTCCTTTACCTAAATTGTGAAATTCATGGCCCCAAGGTCAGGGGTTCAGGACATGAGGGGGCAATATGGCAATAAAGTGTTAATGCATATAATGTTTAAAAATCTTCTTCTCTATTCTCACACATCTGTATAAAAAAAACCCGACTAATAATTATGTTTACCAGGAAGTCCTCTACTGAAATTTTAATTTTCATGTCCCCTGGGGTATGGGTTTTGACTCTAGGGCAGGGCCAAAATGGATGTATAGATGTTAATGCATATAACGTTAAAAAATTATCTTCTTTACTCCGACACACCTGAAAGGAAAACTGAATTCATTATTTTGTAGACCAGATCTTTTAGTTTTTCACCAACATTATAGGTTTCACAGTTCTTTTTGAATTAAATGTGGTTGTCATTACAAATTTATAATTTTTCTACTCCAGTATGAAACCTAATTAATTAGATGCATATATGAGACTCCATGACAAGTTTGTGTATTGGATATATGCTACTCAGGTGACCGTTAAGGCCAATTGGCCTCTTGTTTGAAATGGAGACATTACTGCATACGGTATATAAAAGACTGCATATAGCAGTGGTTATTAATGACTGTGATACTTTTTGCGGTATTTATTTTGATGCATTTTTATATTTATTAAATTTGTGCATTATTTAATTTTTCTATGTAATAATTTGATAAAATACACGTGAAGTATTCTCTTTTGATTTAGATGTTGTTGTAATTATGGCTTATAGCCATCTAGTTGCCGGATAATCTTTACAGCAAAGAGTTCAGTTATCTGAACATGCGCGACAAAAAATAGTTCTATTTGAATGTTGCAAAGTGAACTGTTTGTTGTTCATAATAAATATCTTTAAGCAAGATTATATTTTCCATATGTTATTATATAAATAGTGCCTGTTTGGGAGGGTACCAGTTGAAATTGACACCCCTAGAAAACCATTGTCAACCGACGCGAAGCGGAGGTTGACAATGGTTTTCGAGGGGTGTCAATTTCAACTGTTATCCTCCCAAACAGGCACTATTTATTTTGTTATACTGAATGTCTTAATTTTAAAGAAAACTTAACTGCTTTTACATAGGAATAACGTGAATTCTACGGCAAACCGTACGCGCATAATTTTCGCGCATGTAACAATTTTTAATGTTACCCGTTGCTAAGTGCGTTGCTAACGCTGAGGGTAATAGCGTCTAAACCAATCAGATTTCAGTATTTAACATGAAAGTATAACAATATCACTTATGTTATTGTAACCAATATGAATTGACTTTATTTAAATAAACTCGAAATCTAACGCGAATGAATATTAACTGCATAGCCTGGTTCCCGAGGCCTGCCGATTGTGCAAGCACAGAAGGCCTGGCATGCACCTAGCCTGGTTCCCGAGGCCTTCCGATTGTGCAAGCACAGAATCGGAAGGCCTCGGGAACCAGGCTAATTAATTGCAGTGTTTTCCCTAGGCCGTTTTTGCATAGAGGTATAGGCCCCCGCCATGCACCACACAGTGCCGCTATGCTTTCCGCTATGCATACTTACATGTATTATAAGCAAAAAATCTTTTCCCAATTATTTCAGATCCTAACAGTGATAAGTAAATGTAAAGTTGTCGTTATTTTGTTCAATCTTCATAAAAACGTGAGCGTCGCTAACTTCGATCGACATCGATCTCAGTAAAGGGGAAAGTGTTTAACGGTTAAATAACTGAACTTATGATTGAGATATATTGAAACTGGGATTATAAATGGGTAATAAATGCAAAAATAGAGGGACAATTACTTCTTGTTTTAATGTAATGTGCCTTCTTCGACACCTCCGCCATTATCGAATGTTGGGGATTTTCCAAGATCTAAAAATAGCACAATGACCTTGGTTGTGCTATGAATGAACTGTTTATTTGTCGTAAAAATATTGGAAACTTGAGACCAAATGTACTCAAATAAGAAAACAATATACAGTTAAGCTTGATTGCAAGTCATATACGGAAGCAATGTCACATTACTATAACATAGAGACATCGTATACTATGCCTCTGAACATGTCATGTGAAGAGAGACTGACTGCAAAGTTATAGTGCAGTCATTAATTTTAATTAAATTTGGTGTCAAAACAAGTTTGCTGTAATTGCATAGTTCTGCCTGTTTCTTGCCCCCCCCCCCCCCCCCCTCCAAAGAGTTTATCTCTGTACAAAGGGAAAAAATAAAACAGAAGGTGTTAAAACTGCCTTGTGAATCTATATTTCTTAAAAAAGCGTGTGAAGGTCAGCCTCATAAAAAAGTAGAAAAAACCCAGAAAAATATGAATAAATATAAATTTATGAAATACAAATAAAATGGTATAATACTTGTTGGTGTAGATTTCATGAGAATTCATTAATTATAGTACATAACATGCAGTACATTTCATCATTTGGTTATATTATTTTTACGTGCAGTGATTTCGCGCTGGCTGTGGCGCTGTTACGTCGCACCGTGCACCAACTCTCGCGCCACTTCATAGTGCGTAGGAATACAAGGTATACTGATATTTGAGAGCATGTTGGTTTTAAGTGTTTTTGTGTCTTATATCATTGAATGAATTTACTGTTAATGTACTTCAGTCGTTGGATAAAAGAAAGAAAGAAATTGCCTCATATTTGAGTTTGAGTCTGACATCATCATTATTATTTTATGCAGTCTATGATTTTCCTAAAAGCAATGGTGGTTTCAACCAATTGATAAAAGAGGCGTCTAGATTTCAATCCTGTCTGTTTTGGTCACTAAGGTTCAACCAATCAACAAATGGGGCATGTTGATATCGGTCCTGTTAGTTTCTATAGATCTATGAATTACATGTAGCTAGTTACTTTCTAAAGAGCTATAAATAAACTAAAGTTTCCGTAAGAAATAGAGGGAATCATACTCGATCCATGTAAATATAGTCATATCAAACCCGTAAGCCATTATGGCCCTTCAGGCCTTTGATTTTTCTGGTAGGGATAATCAATTATTTTTCTAAAAATACATTTGATTGAAGTATTTGAAAATGAAGTGCCAATATTAGGTTTTCATGATTTGAAAATTATCTTCTTAAGAAACAAATAGCCAGTATGTCAAATTTTAAGAGTATGACAATTTTTAAGTTGTGTCAAAGAAGTAGAGCAGATAGCTCAGTGGTCACAATTAATTGTTAACCCAAAGGTCGCTAGTTTGAGCCCGGAATTGTGTGTTGTGTCCTTATAGACGATGCATTTCATCTTCATTGTCTTCGCCACCAAGCTTCTGTTATGTACTGTCTTATGCTTGGGGTTAACTGCAATGGACTACTTTCCTATCCAGGGAGAGTCAATGATTCTCATCTGCTTTGCATGACAGAAACTCCAGATAAGCACCAGTTCGATGCACCTCATGGCTTGGAAAAAAAATCAAGTTAAGATGGGTTAAAAATCATATAATTATAATGATGTGAGGAAACAATAACTGCATGGTACATTGGCTAGATAAGGTCTTGTGATTAGATTGATTCTCCTGCAGTCTAGAGAGTCTCACTTGTTTCAATATATTCCTTCAGCGAGTCATCTGTATGCTGAGCTTTTGATAATTAAGTGTAATGTAAATGAAGGTTTTCCTCTGTTTTAAAATTAATGGTAATAGTAAAATCAATTTCATGTTTGATGCTTCACAAAAAGCCAATTTGTCATGTGGAAAAGAATTATTGAAAAACCTGTTTATTAATTCTCTTCAAGATAAACTAAAGTTAAAGAATTTTAGTAATATTGCTCTATTTAAATATAATAGGAATTGGGTGATCTTCCCATAAATAGTGGTAATACAAGTTTGAATACTTGTGGAATCATTAATTTTCGTGGGGGCGAATTTTCTTTGATTGCTTAAATTTTACAGGTTTGTGGGGACGTAATTTCGTGTATTCTCTTAAACCTACAAAAGAAATATGACTTTATTACCCTAATTAATTAATTTGTGAAGGATGAAAGGTACCCACGAATTCCACAAAAATTGAGCCACCACGAAATCTAATGATTCCACAGTGTATGTGATGAACAGCAGATGAAGCCAAATAATTGACAACAAAAAATAAAGAAGATAATCTAAAAACAAGCTAAATTTATTTTGACCAAAATTGAGCATTCTGTAAAACTAATACACATAGGATTATAAGTATTGGGAAACACTGCTGTACATGTAAATTAAGTAAAACAATAGCTCCACTTAGGTACATGTAGCATATATTGTCTACTACCATAGATTTGTTCATTGTTATTAAAGATAGTGTTCTGACATCTTCTTCAGTTGAAATGTCTATGAATAAATTCTCTGTGTCAGAAGTTCTACTATTGCAACTCAATAAAAACTTAGCACTATATGTACAATATGCATGCATTACAAAGCACTGTGTAACATGAACACAGCCAAGACAAAAGCCCCAAAAGCTAGCTTATTTTTTCACTGAAAAGAACACAAATGTTTATGAAGTGAAAGCAATGTTTCCATGAACCACAAAAAGAATTGGCAGATGAAATTGGTCAACTCATCACATTTTTATAAAAACAGCAGCATCTGAAGCTCCAGGCCTGATATGTAAATATCCACCTAAATATTGAAAGATAAAACACATCCTAAGGTAATTAACTTGAAAAGATGCCAACATATAGTAAATTTTTATGCGTCACCTAGTGCAGCTTTAAGTATTTTTGTAGAGCACAAGAAGACATTTTCATCTGAAATTTTGCTTTTCCTTTTTTTTTTCTCTCTTTATAAAATTTCAACAACTGATAAATTCAAATGGAATGTACACACACATTTTTTATAAAAATGGATCATGCATTTATACTTCTGTGAATATAAATGAAGATTATTAAATCAGCTCATCTACAATATCAATACTTTTGTAACAGTTTTCCATTGCACTAATAGAATATTTCTCAAGAACATGTGACAAAAGAGTACTTTGGTATAAATCATGAACTACATTTTGGCAGGTAAAGAGCAGACAACTTCACACAGCTGTCCCATAGCTGTCCACTGTTCCAGGTTTAGGCAAAGACAATTTAAATTGTTGTTCACCTAAGTCACTTGTTTGAGAGTTTTGCGATGTAAGAGACATATTATCCCTTGAGTGGAATAAGCGTGGTGGCTTTTTAGGAGGTATAGAGTTTAAGTAACCTGCTGACACACTAGTTCTCTTGCTAGGCAGAGCGCCCACTATGTGTCCATGAGGTGGCAGGGAATATGGGCCTGTATGTGACAGGGTACTGTAGGGGGTGTACGACAAGTAAGTGTCATACGAACTCTCTGAATTCAGATACCTAGAATTCAAAGTGCTAGCTTTTGGCATGTTATAAAATGAATGTGGTGTAGATTCAAACAGTGGATCATAAGAATCGCTTTTAATGGGGGAAAAGTTGTCTAATAATGGAGAGGTAGATTCACAGTTGGAACTATCACTTTCTTTGGTTCTGTTTGTATTTGTACCAGAATAGAATTGGTCCTCTGTTTCTGGATATTCAGGCTTGAATGAGACATATGTATTGATGTCGTTTCTTTCTTCTGCCTCCACATCATTCAAAGGTTCTTTTTCTATTGACTTTTCTTCCACATTTGTTGTCTCAAGTTTCAAATCACTTTTAGATTCTCTAATGTTAGATTCATTGAGGATTGTTGTTTTAAGATGTTCTTTAAAAGTCAGACTCCGCTCTTCTTTCAGTAACCTCTTTTTGCGCTTAACTCGGACACAGATATAAATAATAAATCCCAGGATAATACACATAAAAATAAATCCACAAACTGCAGACACAATTATAACTATAGTTTGTTGGTCCAGGCTTCGGTCACTGCTCTGAGATTCAGAAATAGCTAGAGGTTGGAGGGAAGAATTTTCAGGGGTTGTGGGTAAATTTTCTAGATCCACCCCGGGGATTGATAAAGAGTATTGAATAAATTTTGACCCCCTTGCATTTTCCAGAAAACACTTGTAATCTCCTATATCTGAATACTGGAAGTTTTTGATGCTTAGAATACTTGTTACAGTTTCTTGTCCAGTCGTCTGAATAACTACTTTATCTTTGGAAGGACTGAGAATTTCTTCATTTTTTAACCATACTGGCTGAATAAATGGGTTTGAAAAATACTTGCAGAATAAATCTACATTTTCTCCAAGAGAGGTTTCTTTCTGATGACCACTTGAATACATTTCTATTTGGCAGACAAAGAAACTTTGGTTTAGTTGAGAGAAGAGTTGGTCTTTCACTATTGGGGGTCCATTACACTTTGGCTCATTTTTACCAAACTTCCATGATAAATCAAAACTTTTACTTTCCATCAAATAAGAGTAAAACCAACGGATCTTGCAGTCGCAATACCAAGGATTACTGTGTAATCTCCATTCTTTCATACGATGTGTCAGGTGTTTCACTACCCCTTCTGATAATGTTTTTAGGGCATTATTTTGTAGATTCATGACTTGAAGAAAGTTCAATCCTTTAAAGGCATCAGGTGCAATCAATTCAATATAATTTCCATCCAAATGAAGTTCTGCAAGAGAATGAAGTTTCACAAATGCACCGTCTTCTATGACTGAGATCATATTTCCACGTAAATTCAATAAGAGCAAAGAAGACAAGTCTTTAAATGCTCCTGAAGGCACACTTTTTAATTTATTTCGAGATAAATTCAAGTATTTTAGTTTCTTGAGACGCAGAAAGGCATTGTTTTTCACTTCAGTTAAAGAGTTATTTTCTAGATTTATGGAGTAAAGCTGATCATATTTGACAAATGCGTTTTCGTCAATGATGCCAAGGTGGTTGCTGTGTAAATCCAGTTTTGCAATGTTGTGTTGTAGGTCATAAGGAATAAAGTTCAAATCTCTTGAACTACAGTTAGCCATCATGTCAGCTCCATATGTGACATCGCAATCATGTCCTATAGAGAGAGGAACTTGCATCACAAAGAATGATACAATCCTCACAATGAAAATAACGATTTGAGTGTTAAACTCCATCTTGTTTTTGGTTAATTATAATCCAGTGAACAATGTAGCATTGTTCTATAATGATCGAATGCCAGGGGAGTTTGTAATCATCCAGAAAGAAGAAATCCTAACATCCAGCATTATACACACTATTTCATCTTCTTCTGGAACATCATGCATTCACACCTGTGAAACGTGATCAAATTCACTTGTTACTGAAATCACCTAAAAATATCTGTTGATGGATGAAACTACACACACAGTAACCAGTAACATGTGGTAAAAACATTCACAACTTCACACCCATGGACTGACACGGTTTGCTTGAAATGATATCCAGTCTGCTTATCCTCCCAGTCTGAGTCTTCCCATGGTCTAAAGGAGAATTGATCCGTGCATAGTGTTTTGATATTCATTCAGTGATATTAGAGTGAACTCTGGTCACTGTCACCATGGGAATGTGTGCTGTGGAATATAGTGATCAATGGTTCGCCAAGTCTCCAATGCTCAGAAAAATTCCTTTAGACTTCAGTAGACACTAAGCCTGGAAAATGGATAAAGCAGGTTCTTCAGAATGTCTATGGTTTTTTTTTTTTTGTCTGTAATGACAATGTTTATTCTATAGAAGACTGTTAATTTGATGCCCAATTTACTTGCAGTAGAAAAGCTTTTCTTTGTGGGGAAGTCCTAAAAACAGATATATAAACATAATGAAAGGCATAATAATCTTGAGCAGCATCTGTGAGGATAAAATGGAACTTTTTAATGGCTCACAGGGGGAAATTCTGTAACTCCACATGTGGCCAGACTTAGAGTTTATCGTGGTTTTGTTTGGAATTGATCATGTCTGTTAGGTTCCTCAAAATATGTTAATGTTCATTTATTTTATGTAAACTTAACTTACGTTAGATAATGATCAGCATCAGTTCAGGTAGAGAATTGGAATCTGTCCTCCTCAATATTGCCCTGAAGAAAACAATTAAACACATATACGTAAAAACCTACTGAATAGGTAATTAGATTTAATTATAGAAATCTGCCTTCTTGTAGTAAGGCCTTATCTTTTGAATAAAGTGGAAATCATGAGTGAAAATCCTCAAAACAGCATGTTTTATAACCTTATATCCTGTGGGTTTCCTATCTACATGTATAAATGAAAAACTCAGTTTCTTTGGCTGACAATATTTAAACCTGTGCACAAACTGCACAACCCTTCATGTTTTACGGCAAATGAAAATTTGCATTTCCGTCTTAAAACACAAACATAGATGTTAACATTGAAATTAAATGTGTAAGGACTCTGAAAACTTGACAAGTATGGTTATTAATGCAGGATTATGCGTTTGTTGAAGTCTAGACAATGATGGTTGACGGTGACATTTAAATGAGCAGGTAAAAATTACATTCTCCTACAGAGAAGAAATCCATATATCCTAGGTGTTAACGTGCAATTTAGCATATTCAGTGTTGAAAATTCTTTCTTTAACATAAATAAAAGTAATTTAATTGACCTGTTGAGCAGAACAGTCTAGCTAAAGGCATTTAAACACAGCCACATTGATATATATATAAATGTGTTTTGGACGTCTTTTATTTGAATTTAAAAAAATTATATATAAATCACTTGCAATGTATTTCTTAAGACACATACACACACCTCCTTTATTAAAAATAAGGTATTGAAAATTAGCCAGTTTCCTGGCAGGGGTTATCAATTATAATTTAAACTACCCAGTTGTGTTAGTAAATTATGAAATACCGTTAGATCATAAAATAATTCAGAGATAAAATCAATCAAAAATAATATGAATTATTGAAAAAAGATGAAAACTGCACTTTTTATCAACAGCTGAGAGAGAGAGAGAGAGAGAGAGAGAGAGAGAGAGAGAGAGAGAGAGAGGGGTGATGTATCAATTTAGTTATCATTTTAAAATGGTATTTCATCAACTTCATCATTAACAAACACACCAAGAACGGTATTAATATAGTACAATTCTTTAATATTTGAACAATAAAACGTTTTACATTTCATGTTAAAGAACAAAAAATGATACTCACTGTCTTAACAAAAAATCTTCAAACCAGTAATATTCAAATTTTGAACGAAGTTATGTAATTTTCCAGGTAAAGTTTTACCTTGGACTGCTACCTAGACAGAGAGGTATGGTGTAAAACGGAAGATAAGCTTGTGTGCATGTTAATGTTTACTCTGACATCATCAAGCAATCTCATTTGCATTTTGTTGGGGTTATTTAGGTACAGTTTGTCAGCACGATATAGGACAAAGAATAGAACATTAAAGCACCTTTGCTGAAGGAAGAGAACCAATCCTTTTTTATAAAAAAAAACAGGTGTGCAATACCAAAATATATTGGAGTCATTGATTTATCCGACAAAGTAAAAAACATTTATTTACATGATTGTTATCATTACAACGTTATCACACAGTCATATCTAGAAGTAAATGTAGTTATCAAAGTTTATAGACAAGATTAAGACTCCCCCATTCCATTCCCCTTCATGCAATTACAAGTTTTAGTATCCATATAAAAAATGATTTTTAGATATTTTCATACCTGATTGTTGAAATAAGAAATATACCAGCATAAATTTGTGAAGGAAAAGTGGTTAGAAAATTCAGAAATGTCGCCAAAAACATCATTACTATAATTTTATGAATCATAATCGGCTGGGTCAGAAAGGCCCCCAGGGAATGCTTTACTAGGTGGTTTGAGAATGACTTGTAAACCCTGCTGCTTTAGGGATCAAATTGACTTTTGTACAGGGGTTTCCTGCACTTCAGAAATTGCTTGACAAATTGCATCACTTGTAGTAATGACTACTCCTATTTGTTTTAACAATTAAGCTATTTTTTTCATGATGTGCTGTACCTCTTAAAAAAATAGGTGTACATTCTTATTTACGTAGTTCATTAGAATATTTTCAAAGAAGGAAATTATAATTGTACTAGAACCTACTCTAAAACTTTCTCTATTGGACACACATTACTATAATGTTATGGTTTTAATAATGTCATTTTACCATACCTCACCATTATCATGGTTATTTTCATTCTAATTAATATAATGTTCATATGAATAAAGATAACAGTATGACTAATGCAAATTCACTTTCATAGGCATTTTAAAGAGGGGAAACCTATTCAGCAATACATGTCAAGAACTACACTGATGTTAACTTACCGGTATATGTGATTTATAAGCTTGATAGTGTCAAACATTTTTGTTATCCAAGAATAATTCATTCCAATCTTGATAAAGTGAGAACTGTATAACTCTTTGTTAAATCTTACGAATCCCACTAGTACAGGTATGATTAAAAAATTATTTTCTTATCACTGATAAAATCCTTTTTTTATGTAGATATCTGCAACATAAAAGCCTTCTATAAAGGTGTCAACTTGTATGTCATGAAAAGTGACATACATAAGATTTATGGCAATCTACCAAGTTATTTTTCTCCCTTTACTCTGACGCTAATTATTTTGATGACCAATCTAATACTTACCTCAAAACATAAAGAAAATATTCCATAAAAAGAGCTATATTTGTTAGAGCAGTGAATTGGAAATAATCAAATGGTTAACAGTTGTTGGAATTTAAATTCACTTTCATTGTTCAATTGCTGCAGCTAGCGTGACTGGTTGTCTAAGGTGAAAATGCATTCACCTGTTAAAATGAAGCTTTCTATTTAAATACCTGCTAATTCACACACCTTCTTTAATCATATTCTGCTTTCTAGACAAGAGGTAGCTCCTTATTTCTATACTAAATTAATCCTACCTACTTTGGTAGTACTGTAGCCCAGAGGGTCTGTTCTATGCAGACTTACTATCTGATGGAGACAGCTTGTTATTGAAAGGGATTCAGTCATTCTCTTGTAGGTGTTGTGTAATTGATTAAGATAAGCAGTCATTATGTCAGACTAATTCAATATTATAGCATGACAACCGAAAGTTTCTTACCTCTAAGGACTCTTTCATAAAAACAAAAATGTAACCATGATCACTCTCACAGATAATAACAGGTAAATACTATTTCCTTGTAAAGATAGTCCACACTTTATAGATAACCATATGACTGGAAGTTTACATGACTTTATAAAAGAGAATGTGTTATTTACCTGGCAAGTGTATGAATGTGCCATGAGAGAGCAAACTCTTCAGCTTGCTGTCAAATTGCACAGACTTACCTCTGATGTTAGATTGTGTGATAAGACATCTGCTTTCTCTACCAACCATCTGAAATGTTTTGTCCTTCTGTACTTGTGCTTACACATTTGACAATAAATACTATCTCCTCTGCTCCTTTTAAAGTCTGACAACTAACTGAACCATGTATACCTTTCCATGCACTCTTACATACTAGGTCATTGTAATGATGCAGTAAAAATTAAAATTTTGTTGGTACTCCAAGAATTATAAAATCACTCATCTAAAGCTCTGAAAGTTTAGAATGAGTCAACAACAAACGTTGTATTACAGCAAGCTCCTTCATAACACACAGACATAAATAGCATTGTAATCGAAGTCAACAAACTCCAGTATTTCACACCAAATGTAGACATTCTGGCCAAAATCGAAAGCCTTTATTCAGCAATAAACAGAAGTAAAGTCAAATAAGACTCCTAAAAATCAATGAAGCATTGAAGATTTTACTATTGTCAAAATTTGTCGCCATTAATTTTGTATGTGTACGTTAAATAGGGAGGATTGAAAGATTAAGCTAGAGGAAAAGATTGTTTTGAAGATGAAACACAGGAACAGTTCAACATGGCATCGAAGTTCTTAGTAACCAGAGTGTTTGAATTTTCTTTATTGTTAACTTGAACATTTTTATTTCATTAAACATACATACACTGGAATAAAACTTTGATGTAGAAACTAAAAGCATACAAGAGAAAATTACACAATATTCACAATTCATAACCATGTTGTCTGAAAACTAGAGTTAACAATCAAACCATAACTTAGCTTGCTAAAAGCAGTAAAACAACAAAAACAATTACATTTTGCATGCTACTGTTTATTACTTTTGTGAAGGGTGTTTATCTTGAGATCATGTAGTTTTATTATTGAAACAGTACTGTGCACATAAGCAGATGATGAATTGTCCATCTAACTATTTATCAGTTTTAAACATTTTATCAATTCTTGGTCTATACATAGGCAGTGAATGTCCTGCATGCCATCTTCTGGTATGTTGTAATCAACTGACATAATTGGTCATAATATTGGCCATCTTGAATGATTGATAGGCTGTAACCTCTACATGATTGATATGTGGGTCTAAAGAAAACCTCAATTTCCTCCGTTAATTACAGAATGGAATGGTGGTGAAATTAATCATGGTATTTGCAAAGATGCTTTAATTGTTATATTAATTTCATTTTACAGAGAGAAGTCTTAATTATTTGTCTGTTATGATTACATGTCACATCAGGATATATTTTAAATTCATTTTAACAACAAATTTGTATTGAGATGGATTTTTGTTAGAGTAAAGCAGACATTTCATGTGAATAACATGGAGTAAACAAGCTGTAAAGTAAATCTGTACAAATATTTGAAGATTTCTTTAAAGGACAGCCATGTTCTTGTGTCAGGTATTAAATCGTTCTTAGTCTTCTTTTCTGTCAAGTGTGAGGGATTACTTAGTAGCTAGTGCTATAATAACAGGTTATGTATTGAGATCTTATTGAGGGACAGAAACCTCCAACAAACAGATTCAATCGTAATCCATCTTAACCTTTTACTTTAAATGCTACCCGAAGAGAAAATGTAAATATTCACCACAGCATTCTGTAGAAAGGTTACAGTTCATGCTAGCGGCCATTGATACCTGATGAAAGACATGTCAGCAGTCCTTACAATAGTTAGAAGATAAGTTCTTTGTAACAACTAATTGAATTATTAAATTGTTGTACATGGGATAGTTACCCACGTTTCTCTCTGACAGGCAGAAGAGAAAATTGGCTTAAATTGATGATGTCATTTGGTAAGCATTACAAAAACAACATCAAAATTACAAGGTATCTGGCATCCATTATAGAATGGAATACCAGTTAATTTCATTCTTTTGTTAGTGGGGGATGCATTCAATATCATAACCAGCAGGACATTGCACTAAATTATTAAGAATAGCACAGACATGAACTTTGATAACCTCTCTCTGACAAACACATTCACAAAATGAAAGAGTGGTTAATGACACTCATATTAAGCAAAAACTCTAACTTACCACCAATGAATTGACAAGTAGTCCACATAAAAAAATTGGAATGGTATTTCACCAGCCACAAACAGACATGGACAGAGGTCATAAATTTTTCAATGTGCTTTGCTCCAGCAATAGATCAGCGATAGAAATCCATTATCTTTTTCATATCTTAGTGTAAAGAACCTCTCCAACAGCTAGCTACCTGCCTTCAGGTGAAATAAATTGACAAGAGTCCACATGGTCAATGTTTTGACCTTTATCTAAATCTGCCAATATTCATACAACCCCAATAGGAGAGCTACAATGAAGCAATTGTTTAATTCAGGCGTTTGTGTAGAATTTGTGAGAATTATGTTAATTAATCCTGCCACTGGATATTTCTTCTGGCTATAAGTTTATGACCTTGCATGGACTTATTAAGGCTTTGCACCTGTCTCTTGTGTGATAAAAGTTGAAACTTCATTTCCAAACCCAACTTCATGCATTTTTGGGACAACCTCATAATCCTCCCATTCATCTCAGACAACCAGTCCCATGTTGGCCACAGCTTATAGCAATGCATGCGTGGTGTTTAAAGTTATGAATGTTTGAATAACAAATGATATTGTCCCCAAGCTTATTGTATATTTCAGGTGTTTAAAACTAAAAGTTGCTACACAAGACAGTTTTACACAAACACAAACACAAAATATATCAATCTGTAGAAGTGGATATTCTCTTTTGAGAAGTGGACAGGCATAGCCTACATAGATGTATAGGCAATGCATTTTCACTTCTCAAATTAAGAGAATATAGAAATTGACATTGAGTGCTGCAGAACATTACACACACCCCTATAATACAGGTAGAATGATTGCACCAGGTTTTTGCTTTAAGCCTACATGGGTTGTACTTTTCTCTTTAAGATCAATAAATTGGATTGGCAAGTGTTGTCGGAGAATGGAAATTGGTTCTGCATGACATATGCCGGTCTACAGGTTTTTTTTATGCAGGTTTATGAATCGTTCAATGAACAGTGCAGCCATTAATATTCTATGTTGAAATTTTAATTGAGTTTCTGGCATGTTTGTACAGAACCTAGCTTTTAAATAAATATATCTATATAGTCAAATAATGAAAAGTTTAAAATTTTGCTTTCATAAGAGCAATTTGGAAGACAGCAGCAACTTGATCATTATTTAGTAGTAATCAATTTGAAACGCTTGCTTATATAATACATTTCTTATCCAAGAACTGGCCATTTAATGAGGCTTATTTCTACATATCATTTCACAAGTGTTTTTCTATAAGTAAGATTATTTATAAGCCTATCCTTAGTACAGGTGATAGATTAAAGAAAGTATATGGTCCATTTATATAAATATTGCCATTTATAGTAAAAGATCTTTGAAGTAAAAATATGTTCAAAAAGATGATTAAAAGAGAAATAATGGTTTAGTGGAACTTAAGTAATACACACCAGCTAGTACTTATGTAAGAACTCCAAGGGAAATGGGAGTTCTTGATAATTTGCCAGCGTTGTTATTTTGAGTCCCAATTGTACATGCATATACACTTTAAGTATTATTTTGCTCAGTAAAATCATTGCCCAATTTGACATTTGCAGTAAATTTAATGTAAAAAGTTAAAAAAAAAAAATCCAGAAAAACTTACCAGAATTGTACAATGCAATATTGTTTGTGTATATTCCACTGACTGAAGGAAATGAAAATGCCAGATCATTGGCAAAAGTGAATGGTGGTGTGAAAAAGAGAATCAATATTTCCTTTTAAAGACACTAAGCACTCCAAGCACCTGCTCTTCACAGTGGTGATCGGTAAAATGTAGACCTACATACAAGTATTAGAGGAATGCCCTGATCAATACTGTTACATATCGACATCACTGCAGGAGTTCCCAAGCTCTGTTCAAGTCTGTCACAGATTTGATGTGTAATAACAGTAGGGGATCAATGAAAGGCTTGGTGAAAAAAAACTAATGAGGCACTTCAGAAAGGTCTACTGCTAAATATAGGAACAATGATTGGCTAAAAACGGATGTGTGGGATAGAATAACAGAGGTGTCATGCGATCAGTTCATGTGCATATATCATTGTGATATCAGTTCTTCATGTTCATATCTTAAAGCAGATTTTCAGATAAGATACACTCTTGCAGACAGGAATTTAAAAAGATCACAAGTTATGAATGTAAAACAGGTCATGAAAAGATTTTGCAGCTTATCGGAATTATATCACTGCACATGTGTTATGTTTGCATTCTAGTTATTTGTGCTAGACGCCATAATCCGAAAACAAAATAAAGAATGTAGACAAAGTAGTCTCCCATACAACATTACTATAATGCTTTTTTGTTTGGGTATTTTAAATAAACCACAGTATTTAACACATAGTTTAATTTGTCTAGAACTCTTATCAAAACTTACCTGTGTTTTTTATGCAAAATGAGATAAATTCAACATATATTATAAGTAAAGAAAGAAATAACTTGGAAACACACCTTCACATTAGTAACAAGAACACAGTCTATTTCCCAGCAAAATCCAGCTGTAGTGTATGCTAAATCCTTTCAAATTGTCATTCAAAGGCAGTTTGTCTAACTATGAATCATGAATACTTCAACACAGACTAGCTGGTATGGGTTTTTTTCTCCACTAGAACAATGACAGTTTTATTTTCCTTTACAAGAAAACTGTGCTTGGCTTGACCCTGCAAGTTGTGCACATAATGTTGGTGGCAGGAGGAGATCAGCTCATTATAGGCGAGCATTAGGATCCAGCTGGGACCCACTGCCTCAAATTAACAGTGACAGAGAAAATTGTTGGACACAAACACTACCAGGATAGTGTGAACTTTTGTATCACTATCAAACAACCAACTGTAAATTAATGGACACCCTCTGTGTTATTGGTTAATTTTTTCTACCATTTATTATTTACCAACAACAGGCATAAATTGACCTCTGTAATATCTGTAATACTAACTTATTGATCTTCTTCATGATATAGGCCAAATGTGAATTAGTTTGATCCAGTTCTTTTTTGAAACTAATAAGACATGCAGGTAAAACAACAAAACAAAACAAACACCAAACAAACTAAACACCATTGGACTTAGCATACAACTGTCTGATTTTGTCTATACTTGGAGTGGCTTTAGTCGACCAAATTGGCACATATATATACACACATGTGATGGTCAAATGATATATCACAGCAATATTCTCAATCAATGTGGTGTTTGCTCTCTGATAGTACTGTAAACTAATGTGTATTCATATCCCATTAAGTCTGTACATGAGCACATTGGTCAATATTGATATCAACAGGATTGATGGTGATCCATGATGAAAATATGTGGATTTCTTGATTTGTTTACTGGGTTACAGAATAATGCCGAGATTACTTTGAGTCCTTTTTATCATGAGTCTAATCATATACAGGTATAATCAGATTCTTTTTACATTTACATAGTTACATACTTAGTTAGATCAAAATCTTGAAACTTTATGAAAATGAGTTCTAATTATCTCATCAGCCACTTAGTATGCTAGCATGTTTGAAAAAATGTCACACACATTCTGAAATACTTCAAATCATTTCACTGTTGAACTGAATGTTGGTATTATCAATTTATGGTATTTACTA
The DNA here is from genome assembly GCF_963853765.1 of Magallana gigas. Lineage (NCBI taxonomy): Eukaryota > Metazoa > Mollusca > Bivalvia > Ostreida > Ostreidae > Magallana > Magallana gigas. Next base: position 36,362,780 of record NC_088854.1, read on the forward strand.
TGTAAACTTGGAAGAACATTTAGTTTTTGAAAAACTCTTTATCCTGGTATAGAACCTGTATGTTTGATGTTGGCTTTGTGTACCATTTGGCAGGTGAAATGTTTGGATGTAAAACGCCACCAGGTTAGAAAAATTCTTAATTCTTCCACCAGAACAAGAGAATGACCAGTGCTCAGCCTTTTATATATTAAAACACTGAAATCCTTCATTCTTGGTGTGTTAATTTCTATTGTGAGTGTGTGTGTGTGTGTGTGTGTGAGAGAGAGAGAGAGAGAGAGAGAGAGAGAGAGAGAGAGTATCTGAAATTAATTTAAAGGAGGTCGAGACGGTTCATGTATTTTTAAAACTAAACCAAATTCCAAGTATAATGATTTCACAATATTATATGACTTGGTTCTGAAAGAACAGAACCAATGGGACAGACACAGGAGATTTATAATCATGTGTCTAGTGTTGTGAAGTTGCGTGTGAATCTATTTAACCACAAATGACACCTGAGCTACTGACTGCATTGTTGTTATCTTTTGATGTTTGCTGGTGATAACAGATAGTGAATAATAAGTGTGTACATACCAGTGTGAGAGAGACTCTTGTCCTGTCCAACAGCAGCTAAAGGTGTATATAGGGCCTATCAGCAGGTCTGTGAACTGTCATTGACTAGAGCGTCTGTGGATTTCAGACTTATCAAACCATTCAGTCTTCTTTTACCACAAAGTCCCAAACCAAACAAATGACAGATATTTAAAGCATTATTTTCCATTTATCATGTAACAAGTCGATGTGATAGCAGACATGACTTGTGTTGGTATTTTTACTCCAGATTAGCCTTTTTGTCATTCACTGTATTGCAACAGAACTGAGACAAACAGCTTTATTGATCTTAGCAGAAGACAGCTTGGAAATAATCATGTGACTAACATTCACACAAAATATTAACAGCCAGCAGACTTTGCACGGAAACCAGATGGAAAAAAAACATCCAAGATTTTTTCTATTTCCTGATGCTGGTAATGGGAAAACTATCCCTGAATATTTAAATATTCAGTATGTTCTAAATACTCAGGTAGTCATTTGGAGCTTTACCCACATCTCGACAAAGTATTTTCAATCGATTAATGGCAAACACACATCAAAAAGACCACTTGTTTGTGATAATTAGAAAATGAACAGAGTGAATGATTGTCACAGTGACATTTATTTTGTAATATGGTACTGTAGTTTCACCAATACATGTATTCATTGAATACCAATTTTCGTGGATTCTGTTGTTAAGTTGATCCACAGAGTCAAATGTTCATTGAAGTGCAACTTATTATTACATTTTGTATTGATAACGTCATTAGCCATTAATTTATGTATCCTTGAAACTGTGATATTCACTTTATCCACGAAAATTGATACCCTTGAATATTAATGAATTAAACCACAATTCGACAGTAAAATTCGCCTTATAGCGAAGTCCTAGGTAGAAATGGATTTTCTTCTTTTTATCGATCTGTAATTCGTTATATCCGTAGAACAAATTCGTAGTAATAACTAATTAAAAGTTAATTTACTATGCTGATTTACATTTTTCATATTAATAGACTACAATTTTTGCTAATTGAGGCTTGGAATGAAAATACTTTCTTTTGAAACCTTTAATAATCGAATTGTAAATTGAAGAATTTATGTGAAAATAAATTCATTCAAATTATTTTATTAAATTGCAGTGCAAACTTTTTAACCTGTAAAAGAAATTAGATATAAAATTGTGTAATTTCGTTATTATTCAGTGCTACAGCTAGGACTCAAATTCCGTTCTTTATATCTGCAAATTCATACTTCATGTATATGAATTCATTGAGACCGTAAAATTTTGCAAAGATTTGTTCAGAATTTTACCAGGGACTCAAAAAAACTTCACTGTATCCAAGATTTCACTATATCCATGTTGGTACTAAACGAGATTTAATACTCAACAAAATTGATTCAGAAGTGAATTTTTATGCCCCACCACAATCAAAGTTGGAGGGGGGGGGGTGTGTTATAAAGGAATCTCCTTGTCCATCTGTCTGTATGTGCATTCATATATAGTTCCATATCTTTCTTTAAAATCTGTTACTTCATAAAAAGACTCGAGGAAGGTCATGATTTTTACCCAAGGTCATTTGAACAAGATCAATGTTACTTGAAGGAAAAATGCATAATCTGTGTTTGGTGTTTAGCTTTCGTATGGAGAAACATTGGAAGTTCCTAAATTCCTACTGCTTATAAAGATTGCTTATGACCTGACCTGAGGGTGTGTTTTGATTTTGACTCAAGGTCATTTGTGCAAGTTCATTGTCACTGTAAAATAAATGCATAATTCCTGTCTAGGTCATATCTTGTGAAGCAAATTGATAAGAAGCTAAAACTTGACACAAAGATTGCCTGTGGCCTTAAAAAAATGTGCCCTGACCAGCTTTAGTAATTTGTGCAAGTTCAAGGTCACTAGACAAAAAGGAGTGCCTTTTTATGAAAAAATACTGGTGTAAATATATTTTCTTAGTATAATATCATTTGAGAGCTTGCTCACAGTACCTCTCGTTTCTCAAATTCACCCAATGTTGTAGAAATGGAAAATTTATAATGCTTTTTGGATTTGATAAGCTAGCTGCAGCACAATATGCAATCAATTGTGGAAGCTCCATATTATTAATCAGCTATCAAAAAGACAGCTACAGAGGAGCAAGACTTCCTTCCTATACAACAAATTTTATGAACCAACAATTTTTGAGTTTTCAAGATATTTATATGATGTGAATATTTCCCAAAAGATCGTCTGTGTTTAAAAATGCTATTATAAGGGAGATAAATCAATTGTTCTTTTTTTTGTAGACATTAGCTGTTTTAAACCCATTCAAAGCAGCTGAACATGACATGATGCAGGACACAGATTTAGCAGGGCCTCTTGTTTTCTGTCTGGCTTTTGGGGGTTCTCTAATGCTGGTAAATTCTATTTTAGTTTTAACTTTGATTTAAAGAACATTATGTAATTGTCAGTATGATCAAGAACCAGTTGAGAGATAGATTTGATCTTCCACACACAATTAAATAATCTCCAAATGTTTGCAATACCAATACTGTTTTAAAATACTCTCATACCAGATTATATAAACTTGAATTAATTTTTATTTCTTTTTGTTTTATCTTTGAACAGTGTGGCAAGCTACAGTTTGGCTACATCTACGGGATCGGTGTGGTGGGCTGCATGGCGATGTACTTCCTGCTGAACATGATGAGTCTGACTGGGGTCTCTGTGGGCTGCGTGGTCAGTGTTCTGGGCTACTGTCTCCTACCCATGGTCATTCTCTCCTCATCAGCAGTCTTGCTGTCTTTAAAGTAAGTAATTACAAACACAAAACCTCAATTACTGTACATTACATGTGTGGTATGCACTATGAATAGTCATTACCAAAACTTAAAGGCCTTGGATTACCACGTGTAAAGGAAAACCCAATACTTCTTGTGCAAATTGAACATGAGTGTAGTTCCTACAGAGTGCTTAATATTTGCAACATATTGTAGATTCCAAAACCCAATATTCATAATTGTTAATAGGCAATAATAAATCTGAGAAAAAACAATGTGTGGTTATTTTTATCAATTTCTCCAAATAAACACTATTCTCTAAAGTCCATGGTCTGGAGCTTCTGGTCTGAAAAATTTGGATGGACATCCCAGGTCGTCCATACAAATTTTTACTGACTAGGAGCTGCAGACCTGCAGTATAGAGCATTAGCCACTGGTCTGTAGCTCTTGGTCTGATAAATTGAGATGGATGACCCATTCAAATTTTTTCAGACTGGGAGCTTCAGACCTTAAGCTAGTGGAGCACATAAACAAAGCTGTGAATTTATAAATTCAGCCAAGCTTCAAGTATAATTTAGAAATAAAAATCTTTTCACAAAGTTATTCCTCTTTTTATACTTTAACAGTTAGACTAGTTATGCAAAAGAGACCATGGTTATGCAAGAGACCATAATTAAGGCCCTCTCTGCAGGCAACTTATAGTGATAATAGGATACTGTCCATCAGTCCATCCAAGATTACTTATCTGAAGCATATTTTCTCTCTTCTTGGTCCAATCTGCCCACTTACTTCACCCACAAAGTCCTTTTGGTCAAAGGGTATACAATGAATTATTTTCCCCAAAGCATATATTCTCTTCCCTTAGCTCTATCTGGCTCAAACATCCCAAAAACAGAGCTTTGGGGTAAAAAGTGTTCAGTGACCCTGAACCAAATTTCAAGGTCAAATGTGAAAGTCATAGCAAATTTCTTTAAAATCCAGTGCTAGACCATAAATAATTTACCATTCACTTAATCTTGCTCAGATCATGTGACTAATTCTTGGGCCAATTTGTTTCTTATATAATATATTCCTATGAATAAAATCAATCCCCCAATTGTGGTCCTACCCTACCCCTTGGGATCATGATTTGAACAAACCTAAATCTATACTACCTGAGGATGTTACATCTTTTTTGACTAATTGGTTTTCGAGAGGAAGATTTTAAAATATTTTTCTCTATATCTTAAGTTAACCTTCGACACCCCCACACCCAATTGTGACCCCACCCTTCCGCCAGGGATCATGATTTTAACAAACTTGAATCTATACTACCTATGGATACTTCCACACAAGTTTTAGCTTTTCTGGTCAGTTGGTTTTTGAGAAGAAGATTTTAAAGATTTTTCTATATACATGAATATTCCTATATAAGTAAAATTCGAACTCCCATTGAGGCCCCACCCTACCCAAAGGGATTATGTTTGATCAAACTTAAATCTCTACTACCTAAGGATGCTTACACACGATCAAGTTTATTAAGTTTTTCTGGCCTATTTATTTTTGAGAAGAAGATTTTTGAAAAATACAAATATTCAATCATTCTTAATTATCCCCCTTTGAAACAGGGCATATGGCCCTTCATTTTAACAAACCTAGTGTATCCCATTCACCCAATAATGCTTTGTACAAAATTTGGTTTGAAAAAGAAGTAAAAAATGTGTAAAGTTTACGGATGGACCGACAAAACGGACCCCAGACAAAAAGTGATCAGAAATTATAGCTCAGTTAAGCTAAAAAACAACAAATCTGAGCAGACTACATGTAGGGTGCAAAGTTCTGTCAGTCACTGACAGTGTGCCTTCTCATAATACTGTACATATGCTTCAGTGCTTAATGAAATTCATTTTATTTCATTACAGAGGAATGATTGGAATTGTCTTGACGGTGCTGGCAGTGGTCTGGTGTAGTTTCTCCTCCTCCAAACTTTTTGTGTCCGCTCTTTCAATGGAAAACCAACAGCCTCTTGTGGCTTACCCGTGTGGACTTGTATATGGTGTTTTCGCCTTATTAACTGTATTTTAAGATCTGCCAGAAAAAAACTGCCCACTCTGTTTTTTTAAAAGCATTGATTCTTTGGAATAATTTTGCAGTCATCATCATTATTATGTCAGCCAAACGATCATCTAAATATTTTCCAGCTAAACATTTTGGAAATATGTGCAACAGATTTTGGACATTTTAAACCGTTAAGAAAAGGATAATGTTCATTTAAATTGACACAGGAGAAAGAATATTTATCTTTACCATGTTTTTTTATTACAATGAAAATAAGAATATATTGTGTTTAACTTGTACAGATAGTCTTACAGTGTTTCATAACTTATTACACACGATTCAGAAATACATGTGTTAATGTTAAAAAATACTAAAAATGTAAGTTATTTTTCAATGAGTTAACTTTGTTGTTGCTATGCTTGCATGCTTAAAATTGTATTGAAATGCATGCAGTCTGAATTTTATGAATTGTGAAATGAAAAGTACATTGCCATGATTTACCTTTGTCTTTATTACATTGTTTGTTAAATGACTATTTCAAACACAAACATATTAAAATTATTGTTTCATACCATAAATAAAAAATGTTGATAAAAATATTAAAGTTTGTGAAGTTGTTCTGCAGATTCCGTAAAACATAGGCAATTATCCATCATTACACTGGGGTAATGATTAGATCCTCTCTAACTTGATAATTTCCCTAGGTACATCTGAAAAGACAGTATAGTTTACTGTGGAATCATTAAATTTCATGGGGGCCAATTTTCGTGGATGTCTTAAAATTTACAGGTTCGTGGGGACATAATTTCGTGTATTCTTATAAATCTACAAAAGAAAATATAAATTTATTACCCTAATTTATCAATTCGTGGAGGATGTTATTTCGTGGATGAGAGGTACCCACGAATTCCACGAAAATTGAGCCACCACGAAATCTAATGATTCCACAGTAATAGCTAGTACACGTAAGGAGTAAAAGTTTATGAGCTTGACAAAAAAAAGTAATAAACAATGACATTAATGAAAACTCATTCAAATTCTGCCAGGGCATGCAGATAATTGCTTGCAATTAAGCAATCAAGCAAGGTAATAAATGGAGCAATATTGAACATCAATTACCCCGTAAGCTAAAACAAGAGGCTATTGAATCTACACTACCTGAGGATCCTTCCACACAAATATGAGTTTTTCTGGTCTAATGCATATGGATTTTGAGAAGAATTTTTTAAAAGATTTTCTCTATATATTCCAAAGTAAAATTTCATCCCCCATTGTGGCCCAACCCTACCCTGGGGGACCATGATTTGAACAAACTTGAATATACACTACCTGTGCATCATACAGTAGTGTTGTATGAAAATCAAACCTTCATAAATCATTCTACAAAGGATGCATGTCCATTTAATCTTGATTTTAGTCATCATTGCTCAGTCGCTGTCTATTTATGACGTCACCTAAATGACCAAATTCCCGGAATTTTGCAAACAAATTTAAATATTGTCATTTTTTCTTTATATTTTGCATTCAAAAGTATAGAGTTCAGGCGTGCTGAAGTACGATTCTAAGAGATGTTTTTCTTTATATAAATATACACATCATACTAAAAAATGGTACTTGAGCAAGCCTGCTTTCGAGTTTCCCAGTCGAAAAACTCTTGGAAAACACCCATATTTTGTTAAAAAACATCAATTTATCAAAATAAGACAATCTTCACGATGTTATTTCTACATTATGATGTTACTGTGGTGACAACCTTTTACGCACTTATTTCTGATATGATTTCAATATCTTCTGCATTATTTTTAAAGCTTTTTAAAAAAACTTTGATTTGGGGGACGAAAAATGCATAATACTTGTACATAGTCCTGTGAGCTCTTCTGGACAAATTTTTTTTTTATAAGAAGATTTTTGAAAAATACCAAAATTTTTTCAATAATTCTTAATTATCTCCCCCATTATGAGGGTGTTGCCCTTCATTTGAAAAACTTGAATTCCCTTTACCCAGTGATGTTTTGTGACAAGTTTAGTTGAAATTGGCCCATTGGTTCTAGAGAAGAGGATGAAAAGTGGAAAGTTTACAAAGCCAACAACGCCAAAACAATGTATAACGATGCTTACATAGTAATACACTATAACTAAATGTAGCATTGTATTTCTTGAGAAGAATATTTTGAAATATTTCTCCAATAGGGCCCATGAGTATTGGCCTAGAGGTCATGGTTTGAACAATTAAGAATCTACACTATATAAGGATGCTTTTACATGTATAGTAATGTCGCAAATTGTAGCATTGTAGTTCTTTAAAAGATTTTTAAACATTTTCCCTATATATTTTTATGTTGAACCGTGAATCCCTCTTGGGGCCCTAGGGGCTACCAGGGGTAACAATTTAGAATCTTCACTATCCATATAAGCTTTAGTGTATATATATTGGCATTTCTGGTGCAGTGGTTCTTGCAAAGAAGATTTTTTCACATTTTTCCTGTTTACTTGCTATACTTTGAACCCAACTTGGGTTCCTAGTATTGTTACGGGGATCATGATTTGTACATTTTAGAATCTAAAGTATCTTAGGATGCATGCATTTGAATACCTATACTTTGTCACACTTAATTATGTTGGGTTCAAATTTGTGATTGATGATGCTGAAGAAGATAAAAAGTTACCTTAAACAGAGGTGGTACAAATTTTAATCAGAAAAGCTCAATTTAAGCCCGACAGCTTTAAAAAGAGGTTAGAAGGATCGATCATCAACATGAATAACATGTAGCAACTGAGCTACAATAGTGCCAATGATTTATACTTTCTTTCATCTAATAAAGCAAATTCAAACTTACTAGCCTCCATAACTTTGACTGACTCGTATGTGAAATTTTCTTCCTTAGTGATAAAGTCTTCAAATAATCTTGTTCCCCCGCCAACTCCATAGTAATTAGACTTAGCAGCTAAAAATCTAGGATTCTGTTCAGGATCATTTGTTTTCCTGGAGTAGTAGTATGAACTAGCCTGGCCATGTCTAGCCTAGTTATTCACACATATAGATGAGAGTTGATGACTTCTAAACAAATGAACTTTTCTGTAAAGTGTACATGATTGTACAGTTTACGTTTGCAATGTAAAAGGGGATAACTCCAAACTGAAGCCAGACAATTGCTGGCACACTGTTGAAAAATTCAATGGCTGAGCAATAAATTATGAAGAAAAAAAAATAAAGTTTAATTTTCTCTTATCTTAAAAAAAATTCTAAAATTTTATTGCTGAAAGATACATTTGTCCATCAACTTTAAGTAGGGTTTCTAGAAGGCTGTGAAGTTTTGGATAATTTTCCGAGCTGTAAATTGTTTCTGCAGTCAGAATGTAATCAAATCTGAAACAAAAGTAAAGGCACATTACAGAGTTTATATGCACACTTTTTTTTTATATTTAAAAATGAATTTAATTTCAACCCATGTTTTACAGTATTATACCAGTACTTATATGTAACATCACGCGGATTAATAAGTTTTGCATGCACATTGATTGTGACATAAACAAGTTATGTTACCAGGTATATGATACATGTATAAATGAATTTGTATAGCCAATCAAATAAGGCGTTACAACTAGAATTTAATTATAACAACAAATATCAAGTTTATTATACATATATAGAAATGTACCTCATATCTGGCTGATTCCTTGCATACTTTTGGAATTCTCCCCAGTCACCAGAGAAAAACCTGCACTGACATGTTGTTTCATTCAGCTGGACATTTGGGATAGTAAAGTAAGATATCACTTCAGAGTTCTGAAAAGAATTTCAGTTAATAGAATATATTTACACTTTCCAGCAAATCTGATTAAAATCAGCTGATTTGTCTGTTACCGCTCGAGAACATCTGAAACAACCCACTTAATGGTAACGTCCGAACGGCCTTTTGATAAACCAATCAAAAGAGAGCTAATAATAGCATTCATTCAAGGTGGCTGCTTCTTAGAGACCGAACTCTCAGGAAAACATATAGTTACGCAACATGTGCATAGTATGTCGTTTTTTGTTTCTGCTTATATTTAAAAACTTTACTGAAAATTTAAGGCCTTGTCAATGAGTGCATTTAACAACATGAGCATCTTATTTTCATTGTTTCTTCTCCTAACAGTATTTGAAAAATGTAAATTTTCATTGGTCAAAAAAGGTTCCCACCCTGTTTTTAAATATTCTTTAAAGATTCTTGGGTTGTTCGACGTGACCTCTAGGCGGGTTGTTTCAGATGTTTCGAGAGCAGTAGCGCATCAGAACAGCAGATTTTCATCAGATTACATTTTCCAGTGTCTTTGTCTATCATAACACTACTATTCAATTGTGTAATATATAGTCCAATACATTTCATTAATGACTATTTTAATATTTAATTGCTGAAAATTATATTAATATAAGTATGTAATAAGGAATCATTCTTTGAATTTTATGAGATGATCAAATACGGTCTGGCCTGATCAAATATATCATAAAGCTCTTTAGGCTTTCTTGGATATGATTACTCCAGACCATATTTGATCACCTCATATTACTCAAAGAATGATTCCTTAAATCAATAACACTGGTGCTTTGAATTTAATACACGTACGTGAGTGAGATTCAACACCAACTGATTGTTTTTAATGAAAAATGAGACAGGACTTTTCACCAAGATCACGTGTATACAAACACAAATATGCAATGGGTGAGATTGGTGATGTAGTAATGACAAGTTGAGAGCAAGCAGTATCACTATTTTTTCAAAACTTTAAGGTTACAAATGTTTTCAATGAAATTTTGTAGTCATTGATAATGCAGGATAATCTTGGTCTCAAAATGTTGTTTGAAATACCCTGGTAAAGCATATACAGTAAAACTCGGTTATAGCAAAGTCATAAGAACCAAAGGATTGACTTCATTATATTCGTAATTCGTTATATCCGTATAACGAATTCGTAATACATGTAATAACAATAGCCAATTCACATGTTTTCTTTCACCAGACTACAATTTTTGCTGATTGATCGAGGCTTAAAATGAAAATTCATTTTTGTGATACCTTTAATAATCAGATTGTGAATGAAGAATTTATGTGAAAATAAATTCGTCCAAACTATTATGTTAAATGGTACTGAAGACTTTTTAAACTGTTAAGAAATTTGTTATAAAAGTTGTTAAATTTCGTTATTATTCACCTCTACGGGACTCAAAATCTGTTTGCTATATCCGTACCGGTAAATTCGTTACAATCGAATTCATTAAAACCGTAACATTTTGCAAAGATTTGTTAAAAATTTTACTGGGGACTAAAAAAACTTAGCAATGTCCGAGATTTCGCTATATCCGTGTACGTACTAAATGAATTTTACTGTACATAACTTATTTATAAAATATACAAATACAAATATTTTATTGGCACAAACACAATTACATTAATTGGCAATTAATATAAAGTAACATCATTGTATGTTTACAATACATAATGTACCTGCATGTACAGTATATATTTATATAACTATATACATGTATATAGATCAGTTTAACATTTCCCTAGAATAATTGACATCTGTGATTAAAGCAGTCATTAATGAATTTAACAGTTATTTTTAAAATAGTATGTATATTAAATTTTAAACATAAATTTAGAATGTATCTTTCTTTGTCCAAGTTATTGGCAATATTTATTTAATTACATGTATATTATAAAAATTACTAAAATAGTTGTTCCTTAGATGAGAATAGGCTTTACATTGAAAAAGAAAACGAGTTTCATCTTCAATTGCACCAGTTTTACAAGCATTACAATACACTGTATTATCTTTCATTCCTAAATGTGGCATTATATCTACCACTTTCTATTACAAGTATATATATATTTCAAAATAACATTTTGAGTCCGAGGAGGTAAAATCCAGCAACAATAAAAACACATGTTGTTGTTTTTTTCTTTAAATGTTTTTAAAAAATTCATTTATTTAGGATATTGATGGAATTTTTAAATTTTTGTGAGATCAGACTGATTCCTTAAGAATGCATTGTAACAACACCAGCATTCTTCCTGTGAAGGTCACACTCATTATTTATTCAATATATTCGATCAGTGCTTACTATCTATTCAACTACTTAAGTCAGGTACTCTTTACACAATTGCACTGAAAAATATAGTTCCAATTCATCATCAGCAGATACAACATAAAATATAACAAATGTTTAGGTTATTAATGTATATTTTATACATGAAAGAAAACAAAGAACTACCGGTATATATGATATGAGTTAAATTTGGCCCCCATAACTTGCCATTTTTTTTAAGTGTTTCGGGTACAATAAAATGTTTTGTTATTTTTTAGAAGAGTTGATAAAAAATATATTTTTCACCTATTTATTTGATTTATTTGCACTCACTGGCAGTCAGAAGTAACGCTATTTCTATAACTGAATCAAAATCAATCAAAAGTTGACATTTTTCTTATCTTTTTATGAATGGGAAATATAGAGCGCATGCTTGAACAAGGAAATTTTTTTTTGTCACTTATAAGTCTTGGCTAGATAAATCTAGCTCTATGTTTTCTGAAAGAAAACTTGCTTGAAAACAAGCTGTTTTATGCTAAAGAAAATGCAACAATGGCGGGAAAAGGTTGTCTTTACGATGTCATATTTCTAAATTGTGGGCCCTTGAATCAAAATGAACATTAATGTAAAAACATCACATATATATCTGTACAAAGGACACAAAGAATTACAGTAAAATGATGATGTTCATTTTAGGGGGCCATTTTAGGCCCATATCATATATAGTCCTTTAATGTAAAATTATTTTTAAAAATCCCCTTTTTGCAAGATATATAAATGTGAAGTATTCATATACCTATGCTATCTGCCTCCTCAGTCTTTTTCACGAAAATATAGGTCATTCTGATTATATGCTTATTGTTTGTTAGTTATCACATAATCTCTTTTTAAATTATTTATTGTGTATGAGTGTGTTTTTCTTTCTTTTTTTCTAATATCGTAAATACAATGGTTATGCAACACCTGCACCATATTTTTGACAAGTTCAGTGATTTAACAGTGATCGGCTAAGCACAGTAAAATTTAAAGTAATTTAAAAGTCGAATATCTTGGATATAGGGTAACCCATAACTATTCTTGTCTACTGCTTACATAGTCTTGGAAGTACACTTGTTCCGCCCCACATTTCATGGCACATATTCCTGGCAAACCTGCTCCACATCCAAGCTGCAAATGAATTCAGTATCATGATAATGGTTCACTTTAGAATCAATCAATAAGAAAGCATCACATTTTTATTCTAAACAATGGGTTATTAAGACTAATGTTCATGTCTTAAAAATAAATCTTTCCTATGCTGCACTATGTTAAAAAGTGTGATATCATCTTGTGAGAACTGAATCAGAGTCATCGTCATAGAAGTGCTAGCCAAGTTTATAAAGGCCTCGAGTCTATGTTTGCATCCCTTTACAAACAAGAAGTAAGAGACTGAACTGAGCAGACAATTGACCCAATTTAAGCTGTAACAGTACGAACTCATGCAACCTTACAACAGCTAGTGGACCCTAACCAGATGGCTTTGAGTTGGCTTAGGGTTTGGACACAGGTACCTGAAATTATATATTTTTCTCATTATAAAAACTATATAGGTATAAATTATATGAAAAAAGTATATAACGTTAGGTGCCTGTGGGTTTGGTTGACTAGGGAATTCAAATTCATATACAACATCATCTTTGCTTGCCAAGTGTCCGATTCATTTATTCTCATTTCCCTCTTAGCAAATTTAAGCGACTTCAACATACTGGTATAAACATGCTTCGACTTTTCATAGCATCCAATCAAATTGTATTTTTTATTTCATTCATTCACAGTGATGGTGGCATGCACCCAGTGTTAAAAACTTTTGTCACATGTATGGTATGCATAAAAAGTTGTTTAGGGAGATATTTGGCAAAACAAGTTATAGATTACTTTCCTCACCTTTAGGGTGAGCTGGAGAAATTTATTTGCAGCATTTGTTTCACCATACTTTTAGGCTATACTGTCACAATTGTAAACATAAGAATGAACTAGTGGGTATTATTTTTTTATACAAAAAAACACATGTCTCCCCTTCTCCCAAAGGATTGTAATATGGGGCAAATTTAATAAGTGAAAAAGAATGAAGTCAGCTATATGTTAGATATCATCCATATATGATACAGTTTAGAAAATGAATTAACTTGAGACACAAGATTGGTCAAGGTCAAAAATTATGGAGGCGTGCACTCCTTCTCAATACCATCAACCTATGTTCCAAGTTTGAAGCCTTAATGTCAAAAGCTATCCAAGTTACCCCCAGACAAAATTTAATTATTTTTAATTTGACCTTGAGTAAAACAAGGTCAAGGTCAAATATTAATCAATAGTACACCTCAGTGTATTATAATTAATCTTTGTGTAAAGTTTGAAGTCCTTCTGTGAAAGAATATTTAGGAGGTGAACAATGAAGTTTTTTCTAATTTGACCTTGAAATATAATTTTTAGGTCAAGGTCAAAAATTTTGGTAAGGTTGAACTGGACTATATGCCATCTATGTATGATACAAGTTAAAAGATTGCATGATTAAGGAGTCTTGTGTTATGGTCCGGACTATATATTTTATAAAACGCTTGACCTTGAAGAAGATAATAAGTCAAGGTCAAAAATTTTGATGGCGTGCACTTCTTCTTAATACCATCTACCTACGTTCCAAGTTTGAAGTCTTAATGTCAAAAGGTATCTAAGTTATCACCCAGACAAAATTTAATTATTTTTTCTCAAGTTGACCTTGAGTAAAACAAGGTCAAGGTCAAATATTTATCAATAGTACACCTCAGTGTATTATAATTGTTCTTTGTGTAAAGTTTGAATCCTTCTGTCAAAGAATATTTAGGAGATGAACAATGAAGTTTTTTCTAATTTGACCTTGAAATATAATTTTTAGGTCAAGGTCAAAAATTTTGGTAAGGTTGAACTGGACTATATACCATCTATGTATGATACAAGTTAAAAGATTGTATGATTAAGGAGTCTTGTGTTATGGTCCGGACTATATTTTTTATAAAACGCTTGACCTTGAAGAAGATAATAAGTCAAGGTCAAAAATTTTGATAGCCTGCACTTTTTCTTAATACCATCTACCTATGTTAAAAGTTTGAAGTCTTAATGCCAAAAGGTATCTAAGGTACCACCCAGACAAAATTTAATTATTTTTTCTCAAGTTGACCTTGAGTAAAACAAGGTCAAGGTCAAATATTTATCAATAGTACACCTCAGTGTATTATAATTGTTCTTTGTGTAAAGTTTGAAGTCCTTCTGTCAAAGAATATTTAGGAGATGAACAATGAAGTTTTTTCTGATTTGACCTTGAAATAAAATTTTAAGGTCAAGGTCAAAAATTTTGGTAAGGTTCAACTGGACTATATACCATCTATCTATGATACAAGTTAAAAGTTTGTATGTTTAAGGAATCTTGTGTTATAGTCCAAACTCTATTTTTTATAAAACGCTTGACCTTGAAAAAGAAAATAGGTCAAGGTCAAAAATTTTGGTGGCGTGCACTCCTTCTCAATACCATCTACCTATGTTCTAAGTTTGAAGTCTTAATGTCAAAGGGTATTTAAGTTACGGCTTGGACAAATTTGGATGAAGAAGAATAAGAAGAACTAGATTCGATCTCGTTGCGAGCAACGAGTGGGTCTTCCGTACGATTTTTGAATAGATTAGATCATACTTATCAATTCAAAGATAAAACCGTAGATCTAAGCGAAAAAAATTAAAAAAAAAATTTGCGGCACTCGAGGCTTGAACCCGGGTCGTCTTGGCCATGTCCACGACTCTATCGACTGAGCTACTCGGACTCTCGCTTCAGAACTTTAACGCTTAACTTCTCAAGAATGCCTTGATCGATTTTAAAATAAATTACATATTCTAAATCAGTGAGAAGGTCCCTATCAGGTGTAAAAATTTCAAAAAAAAATATTCAAAAATAAAAAAGTCGAAAAATTCAATTTTTCAAATTTCCTTCCGGTGACGACCGGAAGTGACGGCTGACATTCTCTTGACCGAGGTGCACCAGAAAAACGATAGATCTATCATCTCTGAAAGTTTCAGCCCTATATCTTTACTCGTTTTTGAGAAACCTTAGAGACAAAATTGACTTTAAAAAATCGTAAAATGGCGATAACTTCCGACCGGAAGTAAATTTTGAAAAAATGTCACGGGGGTACAAACTTCAGATGGCGAGGCATCATCAGTGAAAATTTGAATGAAATCGACTCAGCCATTTCCGAGAAATCGCCTGCACAAAATGTGTAAGGAAAAAAAGAATAATAATAATAATAGAATTGAAAAAGAAACCGAAGAATAATAGAAGGGTCTTCCGCTGAAGACGGAAGACCCTAATAAGAAGAAGAACTAGACACGATCTCGTTGCGAGCAACGAGGAGGTCTTCCGTACGATTTTTAGAAGAAAATATGACATCATCAACTTTGATTTTCGACAACAAAACATGATATGGAAAAAGGAGTGAAGTACTAATGCTTTAATGTATCGCTTTTTTAAAAGTTCTATTACATTGCTTTTTAAAATACTTGCTTTTCTTCCAATTAAGATTGAAAAGATAAAGCTTGTTTACATCTGGTCCCTAAAAACCCTAATTGGGTAACGCAAGAGCAAACCATTATATTGTTAAAATATATAAATGTATTTTACCTAATCTAGCTTTAATGACCTTTCACAAGATGGCTCTCATTAAAGGGCTATAGATAAACATTATTAGAGCCCTTTGATCCCCTAATTTAAGGGACCAGCCCCTTTTTCTTGGAATCAAATGAAAGGACATTTAATTCTGAACACATTTTGTCAACAAGTGTTTAAAAGTTCGTTATTGTTCTGGAGATATATGAGAAAGAAGGTTTTAGGGGCCGATCCCTTATCTCCTTATAGGGGCCGTTAAACGAAAATTTGAAGGTTGCATATTGTTAAGAACATCATGTTGAAGAACTTTTCTTCTTTACTGCATTTTAAAATATTTCTCCTTTCTGACATATGAATGAGATATTCTGGAGATATATGAGAAAGAAGGTTTAAGGGGCCGATCACTTATCCCTTTAAAGGGGCCATTTAACGTAATTTTGAAGGTTGCACATTATTAAGAACATCATTTTAAACAACTTTTCTTCTGCATTGCATTACAAAATAGTTTTCCTATCTAAGATATGGGTGATCAAAATTATGGATTATTGGCCTCTAAAAATCCATAATTACGTAACACATAATAAAATCATTACATTGCTGGATACATAACTGTGAGATAAACATATTTGCTTCTATAACCTTTCACAAAATATCTCTAAGTAAACGGCTACAGATTGAAGACTTTGGAGCCCTTTGGTCCCCTTATTTGAGGGGCCAGCCCCTTTTTCTTGATATTACATGAAAGGTCATTTAATTCTTAACAAATTTTGTTCAACAAGTGTTTAGAAAATCGTTACCATTTTGGAGATATATGAGAAAGAAGGCTTTAGGGGCAGATTCCTTATCTCCTTATAGGGGCCGTTTAACGAAATTTGAAGGTAGTATATTGTTTAAAACATTAATTTGAACAACTTTTCTTCTAATTTGCACTACAAAATATTTTTCCTTTCTGAGATATGGATGATCAAAATTTTGGACTTTTGGCCCCTAAAAACCCTTAATTACGTAACACATAATAAAATTATTACATTGCTTGGATACATAACTGTGAGATAAACATATTTGCTTCTATAACCTTTCACAAAATATCTCTCAGTAAAGGGCTACATATTAAAGACTTAAGAGCCCTTTGGTCCCCTTATTTGAGGAGCCAGCCCCTTTTTCTTGATAATAAATGAAAGGACATTTAATTCTAAACAAATTTTGTTCAACAAATGTTTAGAAAATCGTTACCGTTTAGGAGATATAGGAGAAAGAAGGTTTAAGGGGCCGATCCCTTATCTCCTTATAGGGGCCGTTTAACGAAATTTTGAAGGTTGCATACTGTAAAGAACATTAATTTGAACAACTTTTCTTCTGTTTTGCATTACAAAATATTTTTCCTTTCTGAGATATGGGTGATCAAAATTTTGGACTTTTGGCCCCTAAAAACCCTTAATTACGTAACACATAATAAAATCATTACATTGCTTGAATACATAACATTGAGATAAACATATTTGCTTCTATAATTTATTACAAAATATCCCTCGGTAAAGAGTTACGGGTAAAAGATTTTAGAGCCCTTTAGGTCCCTAATTTGAGGGGCCAGTCCCGTTTTCTTGATATCAGCTGAAAGATCTTGTAAATATAAACTTTTTTTACATTACATGTTTTAACAAAATATTTTCCAGAAAAGAGATAAAGAGAGAAAAGCACAAAAATTAACGACGCTTTTTTAATGTCCATTTTCGAGCCATAGCGAGCTTTGGCGCCAATAGTGCTAAACATACAAAACAACAATCATGCAAAACTTCAATCTTTCCTTTACCAACCGTAGAAATTTGAGCTCAAAATCTCTTATAGTTTAGGAGAACAACCGCAGACAAAATACCCATATAAAAATTAGAAAAATCTCAATATCTCAAAAACGGATGTGACGTCATCAATGCAAAAATTTTGCTATCAGGTTCAGACCACTATCTATCACATCTGAAAATTTGATGGAGATCGGTTGAGCCTTTTCTGAGAAATCGCGTGCACAAAAATGGGAAGAAAAAAAAAGAATAAAAACTAGAGCAAAGCTCGTTGCAAAGCAACGAGTGGGTCTTCCGTTTATGTCGGAAGTAAAGCTGGAAGTTCCTGTAAGAAGCAGAGCTCTTTAACTAACATAAAGAGTAACTAAAAAAAAAAAATGAAAAAAATCGAAATATTCCTGGTACGACTTAACAAAATACGAATGATTTTAAGTACGACTTAACAAAAACTTTTCCAATTTCAAGAACGACTTAACAAAAAAAATCCGAATGTTTTAAGTACAACTTAACAATAATTTTTGGTACGAGTTAACTTTACGATAAACCTTATGCTATTTTTTAAACCAAGGACGTGGAATCAAAATTTCCGGAAAAATCAATTTTTAAACACCGATATCTCTGTAATGCATCGTCCGATTTTAAAACGGCTTTTAGTGTTAGAATCAGCTTAATAAGCTCTACAAAACACATATTCGTTTTTGATTTGATCGGAAAATTCATTTTTTCAAAAAAATTGTTTTACTTCCGGTTTCGACCGGAAGTGATAGATTTTCATTTCGAGCCTTATTACAGAGGTAAATCGATCAAATCATAACCATTGAAAATTTCAAGCCTCTATCTTAAAGCGTTTTTGAGAAAAGTCCGGGACAAAATGACTTTTTGAATTTTTTAAAAATGACGTCACGTCAAAACGGAGGTGACGTTCTCTTTAAAACTTTTACATTTTTGAGGGACGCCAACTTGCAAAAATCTCTGAAAATTTCATCAAAATCGGTTAAAAATCTTTTGAGTTATGAGGCAAAAAAGGAGTCAGAAGAAAAGAAAAAGAATAATAATAATAACTAGAGCAAAGCTCGTTGCAAAGCAACGAGTGGGTCTTCCGTTAATGTTGGAAGTAAAGCTGGAAGTTCCTGTAAGAAGCAAAGCTCTTAAACCAATAACAAAAGTAACTAAAATAAAAAGATGAAAAAAATCGAATATTCCTGGTACGACTTAACAAAATACGAATGATTTTAAGTACGACTTAACAAAAACCTTTCCGATTTTAAGAACGACTTAACCAAAAAAAACCCGAATATGTTACAGTACGACTTAACAATTATTTATAGTACGAGTTAATTTTACTTTTAACATTACGCTATTTTTTAAACCAAGGACGCGGAATCAAAATTTCCGGAAAAATCAATCTTTAAACCCCAATATCTCTGTAATGCATCGTCCGATTTTAAAACGGCTTTCAGTGTTAGATTCAGCTAAGTAAGCTCTACAAAACACATATTCATTTTTGATTTGATCTGAAAATTCATTTTTTCGAAAAATTTGTTTCACTTCCGGTTTCGACCGGAAGTGACCGATTTTCATTTCGAGCCTTATTACAGAGGTAAATCGATCAAATCATAACCATTCAAAATTTCAAGCCTCTATCTTAAAGCGTTTTTGAGAAAAGTCCGGGACAAAATGACTTTTTGAAATTTTTAAAAATGACGTCACGTCAAAACGGAAGTGACATTCTCTTTAAAATTTTTACATTTTTGAGGGACGCTAACTTGCAAAAATCTCTGAAAATTTCATCAAAATCGGTTTAAAACCTTTTGAGTTATGAGGCAAAAAAGGAGTCAGAAGAAAAGAAAAAGAATAATAATAATAATAAAAAGAAACAATAGAATAACAAGAGGGTCTTCCGTTGGAAACGGAAGACCCTAACTAGAGCAAAGCTCGTTGCAAAGCAACGAGTGGGTCTTCCGTTAATGTCGGAAGTAAAGCTGGAAGTTCCTGTAAAAAGCAGAGCTCTTAAATCAATAACAAGAGTACCTTAAATAAAAAGATGAAAAAATCGAATTATTCCTGGTACGACTTAACAAAATCCGAATGATTTTACGTACGACTTAACAAAAACCTTTCTGATTTCAAGAACGACTTAACAAAAAAATTCCGAATGTGTTACAGTACGACTTAACAATTAATATTTAGGTACAAGTTAATTTAACAAAGATCTTGATACTAATTTCTTAACCAAAAACGCGGAATCAAAATTTCCGGAAAAATCATTTTTTGAACTCGTATATCTCTGTAATGCATCGTCCGATTTTAAAATGGCTTTCAGTGTTAGATTCAGCTTAATAAGCTCTATAAAACACATACTCATTTTTGATTTGATCAGAAAATTTATTTTTTCGAAAAATTTGATTCCCTTCCGGTTTCGACCGGAAGTGACAGATTTTCATTTCCAGCCTTATTACAGAGGTAAATCGATTAAATCATAACCATTGAAAATTTCAAGCCTCTATCTTAAAGCGTTTTTGAGAAACGCCGCGGACAAAATGACTTTTTGAAAATTTTAAAAATGACGTAACGTAAAAACGGAAGTGACGTTTTCAAAGAAACTTCACAAACTTTGAGGTATTATAGTTGCACACAACCTCTGAAAATTTCATTAAAATCAGTTGTAAACTTTTTGAGTTATAAAGCCGAAAAGGAGTCAGAAAAAAAAATAAAAAGAACTAGACACGATCTCGTTGCGAGCAACGAGGAGGTCTTCCGTCCGATTTTTAGAAGGTGAAATGACGTCATCGACTTTAATTTTCGACAACAAAACATGATATGGAAAAAGGGGTGAAGTACTAATGCTTTTCTGTAATGCTTTTTATAAGTTCTCTAACGTTGCTTTTTTAAATACCTGCATTTCTTCCAATTGAAATAGAAAAGCTTAAATTATTTTACCTCTGGCCCCTAATATCCCTAGTTAGGTAACGCATGAGAAAATCATTATATTGTTGGGATATATAAACGTATTATACATAAAGTCTGTCCCAAGATATTTTTGCCACACATTTTCTCAAATTATTCGACATTTGTAAATATCTCTTGATTCACACGACGTTCATTCGATAGTATGAAAAAATCCCAAGACTTCCCTTTTGTAACGCCCCCTTCTAGCTTGTCAGGTTTCAATACACGGCTAAAAAAAGAAAGTCTACGGGGATTTTGCATTGCATCAGCCATTATAAAGCCCGAATGACAACGTTGAAAAATTGTGCTAGATATTCCGTGAGACTTCCGAATTGAGAAGAGATGTAAACATTTCCCATCATTAATCTCCGTAGGAAATCTGTTTTCGATTTTGTGAATATGTACGAAGGATAAATAGTAATTTCTTAATGAAGTTTAACCCCCTAAAACGTTAGTACCTAATTACGTAACACATGATAAAATCAATAGATTTCTTGGATACATAACAGTTGAGATCGACACAAAATTTAAAATTTTGATTAATTCATGTGATTTTGAATGACCACAGTTGTGAATGGAATTGTAGATCATTTTGGAGAATAAGCGGGTATTGAACATAATTAATGCACATGATCAAGCATACTAGTATGACAAATAAAGTGTCTTACACATGTAAATCTTAATGTTAAAGCTGCTTGATCCAATTTTCAATAAAATAATTGTACGATTTTAAACGATGGTTATGCTAAGTACTTGTATGTGTGCAATAATATACGTTGCAGTAGTTTTCCCGGTCAATTAAGCCATATTTCAATGCAAAAATTATGTAAATGTTAAAACTCGTTTAATCCGGATGTTGGGTATTACGGCATGCTGCCCAATCTGGCGGCATTATTCAGCCCCCTGACATTTTCCCATCATTTTTGTTTAAAAAAAATTGTGCAATCCGGATCTTGTCTATTCTGTAAACCGGCGAAATGAAAAAACATTATGCTTATAATTAGTGAGAGTTATCTCCCATAGTCCGTCTACTTATCAATCGGTCGGCCTTCTGCGAGATATTTTAAATGCTCAATTATCGACCATTTTTTTTGTCGTTGCTATTGATTTAAATAACTGTAAATATTAGATCTAAACTAGCAAATCATTTCAGTTAATACCGTAAAGTCTTGTTATGAATTGCAAAAATTAGATAATTAGATTATAGTTCACCCCATTTTTTAAGGCCGTGTTTCAGGATACTGTGAGAGTAAGACTGCCGATAATGTTTGGTATTCCCGTTGTATGGCTACACGTACTGAGTTGCATATTATTCTGTCAAAATGCTCAATTTTTAAAAATAAAATTCTCATTATATTAATATTTATCCATTGTTTCCCTGCATCATAACAGTTCTCGCCATCAGGTGTTTCAGCCACCTGTTGACTTGTTAATGTTTTGTTTAACAATTTACGGTTAAGCATGCATTTTTCAGGTAAATCGGATGCTTGAAAAATTATCAATAACGATGATTTGATTCAAAAAGTATTTCAATCGTTTGTATTCCGTTATGGATTTATTGTTTCAAAAAAAAAAATTAAAATGAAAATTGGTACCGTATAAATAAGATCGATGAAATCTAATATATTTCAGAACAATTTAAAATTTTACAAGAATACACGGTCAGGACCTACTGCATTAAATACTTAAATTAATTTGCAACAATGTCCTCTAAACCGGATATTGCCTAATCCGGCCATTTTTTTCAGAACCACCCTCCGCCGGATTAGACAATTTTTGGTGTATCCACAAAATATTCGACATAAAAGGGTTTTGCGTTATTTCGCCTCGTGATTAAACTGGCCCCTTACGTCGAAGCTAGTATGATTGTATTACGACTTTGACATCTGTCTTTTTTTAAATAATCTATTATAACATATGAAATATCCAGCAAGACTATTTAAACAAAAATAAAGCAGTGTACATTTGTTCATTAATAGTTTTTATGTTTACGTTGCTTATAATCATTGCAAAACATGCAGGATGAATAAACCCAATCATTCGAAGGATGAAACCCAACGGTTTTCTTTTTTAAACATTCCGATGATGTATTTTGGGGGTTTTTTTTGTATGCCCAAAATTTATTTTTATTTACTTTGAATATTTCTAACGTTGAAGGAAGAGCAATTCCGTGAAAATACATCTGTAACGTTTTAAGATCATTCATTTGGTTTGCAAGGAAAATTATTTGATAATGAAATTTCTCAACTTATTATACCTCGAAACGTTATTTCAAATCAGGCACCAAACAATAAAGAGAAATCGAAATAATCGACGGATATAAATGTTAAAGTATTCTTATGATAAAAATTTGTATTTTTGGCAAACATAAATTAATAATTTTTTATCTCCTACAAGATATAATCGCACCTATGTTTTGTATCCATCTCCTTTAAACTCTTTTTAGCCAAACCTGTCAAAATTCGTGGTCGTTTCACCCTCTTGTTGTAAACCCCGCTGAAATGTTCACCATCGATTCGCTGTTGAACGAAAGACTCGACTAGAAAAACTTGCTGCAAGGGCCGTCTAACATTACTAGTTTTAATGATGAATTCAGAAACTTATAGATTTCAAAAAGTGTCATTTTTTGTTTAGTTACATGAACATTGCCATTCATGCACATACAACTTGTACAAAATAAGTTATATGTTATTCAACCGGTGTTTGAAATTTAAGGCCGTTCTTGAAATATTTGGGAGAGAAATTTTAGGGGTCATCCTTTCATCTTTTTATAGGACCCGTGTAACAAAATTTGAGCCATTTTCGAATAAATGTGTGCACAAAAATCGTTAATAAAAGAAAGCAGGTAACGAGAGTTTTTAACAGGGGAGCAGGGAGTGCTTTAAAATTCATATTTACTTGTATTAATTTACCTTGTAAAATTATCAGTCATAGGCATTAGTTAACTGCTATTGCCTGATTGGCGAATTTGATTTGCCTATTGACTCCATGACATCTACAATTTCGCTTAGTTAAACGTAAACATTTTTAAAAATATATATATAAGCATGTACTCCAATCAGGTGCTGTACTTTACAGAACGCTAAAAAATTACGCGATTGCCGAGCGCTTCTTTTTTGGGAAAAATAGTCCTAAACAGACAGCAAATACATAATACAGCATACAGACGTTTTTATTAATATATATATAATTTATGTATCAAATATTTAAGTGTGCTTCAATATACAAATTTTAAAGCCAATTCTATTTTTAACCATGTGTTCTCTACTCGATTTTCAACTGTCCGAATACAATCAAAATATTTACAATGAATGCACATGTACATAAACTTTTTAAAACTCACATATTCTTTCAGAATCAAAAATAAAATTTGATTAATAAATTAATAAAATCAGCAATTAGTATGCTTTTTAATGAATGTGACAACCATTGAGAAGAGGTTATACCAATATTGTGACCCTTATTATTTTACGGCCTGAATGTAAATAATACTTCAACTTCTTTAAAAATGGTTAGTTTTATCGTGCCTGCACCTACCGAACGCTTTTTAAATATATTTCAACTTTTACTTACTACATCCTGCTGAACTCTCTCTCTCTCTCTCTCTCTCTCTCTCTCTCTCTCTCATAACTCATAAAAAATTCTAATACTTTGTTAGACAAATGAAGAATCACATTATCATAGATTACAGATACGTATGTGAATATCGCCTATATTTTGTTGAAATTGGTAGTGTAATGCATTTAATTCTCAGCAGCAAAATGTCACAAATAAACATAGATGAATTTATCTACATTTCAAATCGTACGACTGTAAAACGTATTATATTCATTGATGGCAGTTTTTAGCTCACCGAGCTGAAAGCTCAAGTGAGCTATTCTGATCACATTTTGTCTGTCGTCCGTCTGTCTGTCTGTCCGTCTGTCTGTCTGTCTGTAAACTTTTCACATTTTCAACATCTTCTCAAGAACCACTGGGCCAATTTTAACCAAACTTGGCACAAAGCATCCTTAGCCTAAGGGCATTCAAAGTTGTGAAAATTAAGGATCACGCCCTTTTGTAAAGGGAGATAATTAGGAATTTATGAAAATTTTCTAGAAATTTTCAAAAATCTTCTTCTCATGAACCATAAGACCAGGAAAGCTGAAACTTATGTGAAAGCATCCTCAGGTAGTGTAGATCCAAATTTGTGAAAATCATGACCCCCGGGGGTAGGGTGGGGCCACAATGGGGAGTCGAAGTTTAACATAGGAATATATAGAGTAAATCTTTAAAAATCTTCTTCTCAGATACTAATCAGCCAGGAAAGCTGAAACTTGTGTGGAAGCATCCTCAGGTAATGTAAATTCAAATTTGTGAAAATCATGACCCCCGGGGGTAGGGTGGGGCCACAATGGGGGGTTGAAGTTTAACAGGAATATATAGAGTTAATCTTTAAAAATCTTCTTCTCAGAAACTAATCAGCCAGGAAAGCTGAAACTTGTGTGGAAGCATCCTCAGGTAATGTAGATTCAAAGTTGTGAAAATCATGACCCCCGGGGGTAGGGTGGGGCCACAATGGGGGGTTGAAGTTTAACATAGGAATATATAGAGAAAATCTTTAAAAATCTTCTTCTCAGAAACTAATCAGCCAGGAAAAGTGAAACTTGTGTGGAAGCATTCTCAGGTAGTGTAGATTCAAAGTTGTGAAAATCATGACCCCTTGGTGTAGGGTGTGGCCACAATGGGGGGTCGAAGTTTAACATAGGAATATATAGAGTTAATCTTTAAAAATCTTCTTCTCAGAAACTAATCAGCCAGGAAAGCTGACACTTGTGTGAAAGCATCCTCTGGTAGTGTAGATTCAAAGTTGTGAAAATCATTACCCCCGGGGATAGGGTGGGGCCACAATGGGGGGTCGAACTTTTACATAAGAATATACAGAGTAAATCTTTAAAAATCTTCTTCTCATGAACCATAAGATCAGGAAAGCTGAAACTTGTGTGGAAGCATCCTCAGGTAGTGTAGATACAATGTTGTGAAAATCATGACCCCCGGGTGTAGGGTGGGGCCACAAGGGGGGGGGTCAAACTTTTACATAGGAATATATAGAGTAAATCTTTAAAAATCTTCTTCTCAGAAACTAATCAGCCAGGAAAGCTGAAACTTGTGTGGAGGGTAGTGTAGATACAAAGTTGTGAAAATCATGACCCCTGGGGGTAGGGTGGGGCCACAATGGGGGGTCGAAGTTTAACACATGAATACATGTATATAGAGTAAATCTTTAAAAATCTTCTTCTCAGAAACTAATCAGCCAGATGATTCTTTATAATTGTTAAGACTTTGGCCCCAGGACAATTCTTTGGCTTTACAAGAAGGTTCAGAGTTTGATGTAGGTTTATATCCCATATATAAACTATTGTTAAGGATCTTTTTGAGAACTGCAATACTCAACATATGATATGACTATAAAATCATCCTGTTAGAAAAGGGACTAATGATTATAAAAATAAGAATATCCAGGGGAAAAATGGATTTTATTTATACAGGATCTACATGTATTATTGTACATTGTCCAGATAGTTTGTATTAATTATGACTCCATTAAGCTGATTTTATTATACCTATTGAACCTCAGGTGAGCGATGTGGCCCATGGGCCTCTTGTTTCCTTTATTTTACGAACTATGATTTAAATCAATGGTTTGATGCATCGTTGACCGATATCATTGGAAATGAAAATAACAACGAATCAATGAGCATTGAAATGTGTGATAACGTATAAACACGAGAAGCATGTGTCCTACAGCGAATCGGCTGTCCACTAGCGCGGCTTCTCCTCGGCCCGTGTTATGAAAATGTACACTGACTCAACGTGGTGGGTTTGAAATGTTTGCAGTTTGATAACTAAATTTTATTTTCCAACAATAAAACTATTTCATGACATAGACAAGATCACAAAGAACGCCCTTATTTTCAATGACAGTCATACAATCCATTTTTTTTTTAATTACGAGAGCAAAACAGCAATACATCGTAGGTAATGGTATAATCTTTTTCCATTTACTCTGTAATATCGTTTAAATCTGAATTCTTTTTGTTTGCAGCAAAATAAATAAACCCGTGTGTGCATTTCAGCAAGGCGCATATCTTGTGTATTGGATAACGGCCGGTAGACCGCTCGCTAGTCCAACCGCGACCCATTTCCTCGGCCGCCGGCAAGGATCGGATACGTATAATTGTTTACATACATGAGGCTCGGAATACAGCTAGCTAGATTTTAAATGCGACTCAAATACATTGCATAGAAGTAATTCTTTTACCCATAATGTGTTTCCTTAGAAAAGAATTAAACTGTTTCAACACTTTCCGAATGCAAGCTAGTACACTGTCTGTGGTAGTAGGTAAAGGTATAATCTTTTTTATTTCCTATTAAAATCACTAAAATCGGAAGTTTAGTGTTTGCAGCTACATATAAAAACCCATGTGTGCATTACAGCAAGACGCAAACATTGTGTATTTGATAACGGCAGACCCGCTCGCTATAGCTAGTCCAGTCGTGACCTATTTCCTCGGCTGCGGACAAGGGTGGATACGCAACTGTTCACATACACAGCTCGGAATACAGCTAGATTTTAAATGCGACTCAAATGCATTGCATAGAAACAGTTCTTTTATCCATAATGTGTTTCACTAGAAAATAACTAAAATGTTTCCGTATGTAAACCGGTACCCTTTATGTCAGTTATGCGCACAAATACCCCGTTTATTTGCCAAATGAAACACAAATACATGGTAACAAGTCTGGCTTTTTTCACTCATATTACGCAATACCCGAACAAAATATTATTGTTACGACATTAATAAGATCATAATGAACAACTTTTGCTGCGACAGCCATATCGAAATCTTAATCAATTTTGAGTTATAAAGTGAAAACTTTGAATTGTTCTAGGCCCTTAATTTGTGGGGCCAGCCCCTTTTTGGAGGTGTCAAACAAAAGATCTTGTAAATATAATTTTTTTTTCTTCTATATGTCTTAACAAAATATTTGTGAGAAAAAAGATAATCTAAGAAAACCAGGCAAAATCACAACACTTTTTTAATCTCATTTTTTGAGCCCTACCGAGCTTTAGCGCCTTTTGTGCCTGAAAATTGTTAATGCCTTATTACATATCTACAATCTTTTGTCTATCATTCCTGAAATTTTGAACTAAATATCTTTTGTAGTTTTTGATAACTCTCTTGGACAAGCTGACACTCTGAAAATCAAGAAAACGTCGATATTTCAAAAACGGAAATGACGTCATCAACCAAAAAAATTTCCGATCAAGTTTAAACTAATGTCAGTAAGATCTGAAAATTTTATTGAAATCGCTCAAACAGTTTCCGAGTAATCGCTGACACAAAATCGGTAAGAAAAAAAAAGGAGAAGAATGAGAAAAAAAAACCGAAGAAAAACAAAAGGGTCTTCCGTTGGAAAACGGAAGACCCTAATAATAACTAGAGCAAAGCTCGTTGCAAAGCAACAAGTGGGTCTTCCGTTAATGTCGGAAGTAAAGCTGGAAGTTCCTGTAAGAAGCAAAGCTCTTTAACCAATAACAAGAGTAACTAAAATAAAAAGATGAAAAAAATCGAATTATTCCTGGTACGACTTAACAAAATCCGAATTATTTTAAGTACGACTTGACAAAATCCTTCCTGATTTCAAGAACGACTTAACAAAAAAAATCCGAATGTGTTCAAGTACGACTTAACAATTATTTTTGGTACGAGTTAACTTTACTTTGAACATTACGCTATTTTTTAAACCAAGGACGCGGAAACAAAATTTCCGGAAAAATCAATTTTTAAACCCCAATATCTCTTTAATGCATCGTCCGATTTTAAAACGGATTTAAGTGTTAGATTCAGCTTGATAAGTTCTATAAAACACATATTCATTTTTGATTTGATCAGAAAATTCATTTTTTCGAAAAATTTGTTTCACTTCCGGTTTCGACCGGAAGTGACGGATTTTTATTTCCAGCCTTATTGCACATGTAAATTGCCAAATTCATAACCACAGAAAATTTCAAGACTCTATCTTAAAGCGTTTTTGAGAAATGACGCGGACAAATTGACTTTTTTTAAAGTTTAAAAATGACGTAACGTCAAAACAGAAGTGACGTTGTTATGGAAACTTTAAGATCTTTGAGGCATTATAATTGCACATAATCCCTGAAAGTTTCCTTCAAATAAGTTGAAAACTTTTTGAGTTATGAAGCCGAAAAGGAGTCAGAAAAAAAAGAAAAAGAAAAAAAATAATAATAAAAAGAAACCGAAGAATAACAAGAGGGTCTTCCGTTGGAAACGGAAGACCCTAATAATAGGGAAAAAGAAACCGAAGAATAACAATAAGGTCTTCCGTTGGAAACGGAAGACCTTAATAAGAAAGTCGACAAAAACAATATGTCTCCCCTTTGAAAGGGGAGACATAAATCAGAAGTACACTAGATGGCATTATGAATTACTCTTTAAACTGCCAAGGGGTAGATGAGAATAACGAATAGGACACTTGGCTAGCGAAGATGATATATACAACATTTAATTTTAATACATTTATTTTAGTACTTTGTAATAAGTGAATATTACTGTAGTACTGCAGGAAACATTAATTAGAATGTTGTGATCTTTTTGAATGATGCACGAAGGAGAAACTTCTACATAATTATGCTTTAAAACCAATCTGGCGTCTAGAAACTGCTTTGTTTCTGTTGGGTTGAATAATGGTAATTATGTAATTATAAAGCATATCCCCTGTGTGAAAAATATAGTACCTGCATGTAGTTTTAATTATCATATAAGATATAAATATAACAAAGAACATTGTGATCCTTTCTTACTTCAATTACTGATTTTCCTCTGAAGTCTATACCTTCCCCAGAAATGAATTCTGCAAGATCACATCCACATTCCCAAACAGTCAAACCACCTGCAGTCAAATTACAATGGAAACAAAATGAAAATAAATTGAACAAACTTTAGATTTACCAATCCAGTACATGTATATACCTACTACATGTATCATATTTTCTCAGACAAAGTGGAAAGAAAGTGCTTCAAATAATTTGTTTACAAATGATTCAATAAACAACAGAAGGCCCATTGGCTGCACCACTCACCTGAACACAAGCAGAAAACTATAGCTTAAGGTGGTATGGCACACATGTTGATATTAATGTGGATAAAAGCACACAATAATCTAAATACTTTCACTATTTCAAAATTTTCAAATTTCACAATATTTGACCAAAATATAAGTTTTCAAAATTTTTGAAAAGGTAAAAATCATAAAAGCCCTCGCGGGATTCGAAGTCAAGACTTGAAGATTTGTAGTTAATGCGCTAACCAATTACGCTACACTGTTAGGTAACAATTTCGAGAGAGAAAAGATTCATAAAATTATACTCGATTTTATTTTGATCAGAAATATGTCACAATATGGTGGCGTCCCATACCACCTTAACTAAATCACAACAACATATAAGGAAGAAGATATATAATAATTCTAAGATCCTAAAATGGCATCCTTAGATAAACAATTTTTTCTTTTACATACATGTTTATTTTTACTTTGTAATGAAGTTTTTCCATTCCACTTTCATTGTTACTTCTAATAATATCAATAAGGAAACTTTTTAATTAAA
Source organism: Magallana gigas (assembly GCF_963853765.1). Taxonomy (NCBI): domain Eukaryota; kingdom Metazoa; phylum Mollusca; class Bivalvia; order Ostreida; family Ostreidae; genus Magallana; species Magallana gigas. Next base: position 36,393,295 of record NC_088854.1, read on the forward strand.
TTTTTAAATTCAATCTGTTTTCTGTTCAGGAAACAGTCCTTTTTCAAAGCATGCTGTAAGTTGGTGTTTTCTATTGAATTGTTTTAAGCGTTTTTTAAAACCCTGATTTGTAAAGACTCTATTGTTTAAACCAATTACGGTTGGTATTCTGGATTTGGAATAAAAAGTGTTAGGGTCGGCACATAAAAAATAGGGTCGGTCGGGAAACTGGAAACACACATATTTTTGGGGGGGCCTAATATAAATATTTTACAGAAACATGTTTATTCATACCTTCGTAAACAGCAGGTAAAAGATCTGAGTGAGATGCTGCAGCAGATTTTACTACAGATTCTTCTGCTGAATTGTTTTCTACAATCCATTGTTCTATATCCTCAGACTTGTAGCAAGCGATATCAACATTGCAAAACTTATAGGAGCTCTGATGAAATTGTGATAATATTTTGTAGTCCTGAGAATAAAAGAAGATAATTTTTAATTGCTACCATATGTGAAACAGGAAATATTAATATTCATGGGTCTCAATTTTGGTGGATTCAATGAAAATCAGTTTCAAGTATACACAAATTTGTGGTCAATGATTCTATTAATTTAATACAAAATGTATATAAGTATAAATTGCTCTTCAATTAAATTTAATTTCGTGAATCAACTCAACAACAAAATCAATGGAAATTGGTATTCAACGAATACTGATGAAACCACAGTATATGGGAATTTAATTGAGTCTGACATCATCATCATGATTTCGTGCAGTCCATGATTTTTCTTTAGTTGCTGAATGTTTTGATTATCAATAAACTGATTCGTGTAGATTTCAGTCCTGTCAGCTAGTTTCTGCAGAGTTGTGAATGTAATCAATTTCCGTTAGAAATAGAGGAAGTCATTCTTAGTAGATGTAAATATTACATTATAAAATAGCTTAACTCTTTTCCCCTTAGAGGTTTCTATCCTTTAACCCTTAATGACGCGTTTTGACGACCCTGGCCATATCCTTAATGACGACTTTTGACGCACCCTATATACAGCTCTTAATTAGACCCCTCAACACCTGTTGTTTATTATAAACATTGACCGGTATACACCTGGCCATGTATACGGATGGTTGTTCACTCATTCTAAATAAAGATATCACGTGATTTACCTGTGTATGGTGGCGTGATGCATAACTACAATAAACAAAGATGGCGGACTACGATGCGGACATCGCACATGTTTTCACTTTTTGTTTATAATCAAGTTTAGAGGCAGAATTTTCTAGATTTATTGGTAGCGAGATTAAAAGATGAAAGCCAGATGTCAAATTCATGCAAAATTTTGTGGAAAAATCTGTGTAGTTACAGAAAACGGAACACAAGGTGTGCATTACCTGCAACCCCTAAATACACGAATATACCGGTAAATTTGTATTTTTTCAAAAAGTCAACACACTTATTTAGTTAACATGCTAGATTTTTCAAATCCTCTTACACCATTTATCATGTTTATTGGGAAAAAAAACGCAAATATAAGTCTGAAAACGATAGACATGAATTGAAAAGTCAGCCACAGGTACATTTAATTATTTACTATCAAAAAACGAATTCCATGATGATAATGGAATCTTTCTATAAAAATTATTAAATAATTATTTGTAATACATACATTTTTAAATATGTTTATCAAGTATCTGTTGTGAAATTATTCTTAATAAAACTTTAATGTAGAACACTCAGTTTTATTTTCATATACCTATTAGCACCTGTATTGCATTATTAGTGACTTAAAAAAAAAATTTCAATGAATATTAAAATTTTAATTTATTTCAAATCCATTGATATATAATTTTCTATGTGTTTGATTTGCTAAGACCTGTAATAAGTCTATTCAAAAACACACACCAGCTGTTTTCAGTTCATCTGAAAACAGTCTAAGGGTAGCCCAGGGTAGAGTGTTAAGGATATGGCCTATGCGTCAAAAGGTGGCATTAAGGGGTAAAGAGTTAAACTGTTCCAACCCCATTTATCTGCATGCAGAGCATTTAAATTCTGCAGCTATAATCAATTTATTACTTATAATTCAATTATCTATTATCAAACACAGATAGTAAGATGATTTTGCTTCATAAATAACAATAAATTGTACAAAATTTAAACATAACATCATGTGGACCGATCTGTTTTATAGTGCCAGCAATTGTTAAGTCATCAAAATATTTTTTACAGTTAGTGCAAATGTTTTTACCTATCCAATGAGATAGCGTGTTACAAACATTGAACTATTGCGGTACTTAAATTAAACTCATATTCCAATCTAATTAAAATCATACTTATATACTAATTCATATGTGATACAATTATCAATTAACACTTTTTCAATCTTCAAACATCAAATGAAATTGCCACAGCTGAAATCATTGTTGGAATTTTAGAATTAAATGTTTCTTTTTTAAAAATTTAAATGCCATAGATGTCTTATATTATAGTAAGCAAAATCATGGCATGCTGTATGTTTACGTATTAATGGTTGGTGGTACATGTAGCTATAGTTTGTGATTTTGTATAGTGAATTAATCATGAAAGAAAGACCAAAACGATTTTAGAAGGCAACTAAAACATTTAATAAGACTACTAGATTTAAAGGGGCATGGTCACGATTTTGTGCAAAAATTATTTTTCCGATTTTAATGTTTACAATGCTTCAGTAATGCATTTTTAATAGGCAACCAAAATTTGAGTGTCATTCGCTGAGTTATAAGAGAGTTTCAGAGCTTACCATTCTTTGCTATATAAACAAAGCTTTTCTTTACATTTTGAATGTTGAAGTGAAAATTGCAATTTTAGACCCCAAATGAATGTGTTAGAGGTTAGGAACTGTTTATTTATGCTTAAAATGAATAAAAAGATGGACAAATCAGTTAAAAAACATTTTTTACTGGACCAGGTAAATTGAACTTATATGTAAACAAAAACAGGGCACGAGCCTTGTTTACATGACAAAGAATTGTAAGCTCTGTATCTTGCTTATAATTTAACAACTGACTCTCAAATTTTATTTGATCATTAGAAATGCATTTCTAAAGCATTGAAAATAATAAAAACAGCAAAATAGAATTTGACCAAAATTGTGACTATGCCCCTTTAACATATAATACAAGATAAGGCTGTAGACATATAATATTTTTAGATATGTGGACCAATGCCTGATCTGGTAAGCTAATTAAATTTTTCTTCAACAATTAAGAAAATTTTATTTCCTCATTAATAATTTATTTTATGAAGGGTTAAATTAACACTCACTAATTTGCTTGAAAATAATTCTTGGAAGTCTTCAAGTTTTTCAGTCTTTTCTTCAACTGAACATGTATTTGCTGAAAAGATCAAATTGAAGAGAAAATAAAATTTTGAAAGAAACAATAATTTTAAACACGCGTACTTCAAAGCCGAAAGACCTATAGTCTATAATCATTTATTCATTAATTGGCATATATCACTTAAATCCTGTACAAATAACAATCATTTAATATATGTTTTGTTGTTTGTTACTTTCAGATAGATATACAAACCTTATTTATGTGTGGAATCTGAACAAAAACCCATCTAGCTTTTTTTAATTTCAGGTAGAAATACATTTATCATTTTGACAAATGTTTAACGTTATTGAAACTGATATGGGATGATGAAATTCTGACATTATGCAAGGAGACAATTTAGATATTCACAGTTTAAGTCCTAAGACATTTTAAATCCTAATCAATAAGTCTTCTCAACTTGATGGAATCTCACTTTCATACACAAGCGTACATATATATAAGGAATTTCCATAAAATAAACAATCTAACAAATTGCCATTATTTAGTGTTGCAAATAATGTGCATGTATGTTTTTTTTCAATTGTTTACGTAAGCAAATTAGCATAAGTTTCTATATGGCGCTAGCGCGAAACATGGAATGTGCCAACAGAGCAATTGCTATTCATAACGCCATGTTCACTAAATAACGTTGTTCATTTCTTAAATGTGCTCATGGCGCATGAATTAATTAGCAAAGTGTATCGATCATTTTATAACGCGTGGTATGATACTTTGTCTGCACCGCTTGGTGTGTCATAGGACCAACAACATCCAAATATTTTCATACTAATGTCTATTTGTATGAAATATTATGTATCTTCCCTATAAAACCATTAGTTATTTACACTCTTAGTCAGGGATATGAAACATACACGGGACAGCCATATTAAGGTTATTTTGATAGCTTCCACGACAAAAAAATATAGTGCCAGAAACTTTGTGGAGAAAAATCTTTTTTCATTTTGGGGTAGATATAAATTAATGATTGCTTTTCAAAAGTTCATCCCAAATTGGTTATGTAAGATTCAAAGTTTCATTTAATCTAACAGTAACAAAATTATACTCAAAACATGTGGAGACGTTAATAGTTGTGCTTATGGTGCATGAATTAGCAAAGTGTATTCATAGAAAATTGAACGTTGCATATTTCCAATGCAAACATTAGGGGAAATATACACTGAATGTAAATATAACCTCATGCACTGATGAATATCTTTTGCATTGATCGGTTATTTTTTATAATCGATATTGCAATGGCCTCTGAATTTCTATTAATAAGCCGCTAAATATAGGGGAAAAGAGATATGTATACCCTATCTATATATAAATACATTTATATATACAGTCACTGTAGACGGGGTGTATATATATCTCTCTTTCTCCCCTACATTCACGGCTTATTGACCTAGAGACCTGTGCTAGCCGTGGAGAGTGCTACCAATACATGTACCCATTTCTATAATATAATGTCACAGATCTTTAAAACAAGAAGAAATCACAAAAGAATTACTTGAATTTGTCCCATCTTTTTCTTCAAGATCACAAGAAAAATTAAATCTAAACTCCATTGCTGTTCTGTTGAAATGAAAATCAAAACAAACCCACATGGGCTGGTTGAGCCCGTTAAAAATGTAACATAGTCGTTGATTAGCTGTTTTCGCAGGATACATCCAATTTTAGCCAATGAAACATCGTCTAATGAAATTTACATAAACTGGTCTAAAGCACTTACAAAATGATGGGATGTGAGAAAAGGACAGCAGATGCCGAGTTTTCCGACCAGATATTTTGCCATAATGCAGTTCAGTGGAGTGAAGACAACCGAGTTTCAGTGTGTTCAGAAAAGGGTATTATTATTATGGTAAGAAAGTAATGAACAATGTGTACAGTATTGGCATTTGACTTTAAACTGGCGCGGCGCCAACAGTGGTAATCAACCAGGTACCTTGTAAACTCGGCACCGGGTTAACTCGGCACCAAATTGTGAAGAGTCGGCACTATGTTTTACAAATTAATATGACGTCACACGAAGTAATTATAGCGAGCGCAGCTCGCCGGCGCGCAGCGCCGGCGCGAAGCGAGCTCTACCGGCAAGGCGTGTGTGAATAGAAAATTCGGACTAGTTGCACATTCATTCAACGGATTTTTTTGGCGTCAGTAAATCGGACCAGTAATGCATCGTTTTAATCGTCCCAGTAGTTCCCTGTAATCATGGCAATTTTTATCACTTCACACTCTCACGAGAATCAGCAAGACAAATTTAGACAGTAAAAACAATAACGATGTAAGCGACATACAATCAATGTTACCTCTAAAGTTCACCTCAGGCCTCAGTACACTTTCAATCAAAAATAATCGTGTGACGTCACAAACGTTTACACATTGATCCGATATATTTTTTCGGAGTCAGTAAATTTTGACCCACAATTCATAGTACCAATGGTTTCGAACCTCACGTTCCAACATCACGTTCTCCCGAGAATCAAAGTAAAACCTTTGAAAAGCTTATAAGATGTGTAATTTTAAGAACATCATGCTTTTTAAGTAAATAAAACAGTATACTTCGCATACTTTTATTTCTCAGGGGAGTTTTAAAGAGTAAGACGACAACTTAACCAACGTCAGCTTTGACGTCACAATAAGCACTGATAAGGGGAAATTACTCTAATTGAAGTTATTGTAAATCTGCTGAAATGACCAAAATCCTCTTAAAATCTTGCAAAGGCTAAGATAAAGAACAGCTGACGAATAAGGACATTTCTTCAGATACAGGAAACAGTTGTGAATTGCACTAATTTGGATGAATGCTCACAAATATTTTATTCACTATAATTACGGTAATTTCCTGAAACGCCTTTTTTTTATGGGGGTGGGTGGGTGGATGGCAGCCTCATCCAAAAAATCTTTGCAAGCAAAAAGAAAAATAAATCATGAAAATTCTAATCCTTCAGCTTTTTAGCAGTTCAATGGTTTCTTTATTTTCACTTCCATTTATTACATGCTGGGGGGGGGGGGGCAACACCATGTTCTTTTAACATGATAAGCAAATATTTTTAAGCGTAAATTAAAAATAAAATTAAACATTAATTATTTTTTTTTAAGTGGAGGGGCAAATCCATGGTAAGTCGATTTTCTATGTGTAAATTGACAAAAATGAAAAAATTTTTTAGCATGGGGGGAGCTCTATGATGAGTCAAGTTTTATATGTAAGTTTAAGAAAAAATGTCTACTGCCAAAAAAAAAGGGGGAAATCAATCAATCAATCACAATCACTTTAAAAGAGGAGATGCAGTGCAATGAATATTTTTATATTAAAATCTTTATTATTTAACAACATTGTATCTGAGATTAAACTATTGTTCTACATATAAATAAATAAATTATAACAAATCTTATAAACTATGAATAATGAAAATTTACTGAAAAATAGGTATGTTTTATTTTTTGGCATTCAAATTTCACGTTGTTAATTTTATTTTATTAATTTATTATAATTCATTGTTTGATCACATGCTGTGCTCGCCCCAACGGTCGCACCGTAAAACATATTAGGGAAAAAATGCAAGGAATTGATAAAATGACATCATGGAGTTTGGTGTTTAATGTCAGTTGGATAGCGAAATAAAGAAAATATAGAAAAATCGCTGCCATCCTGTCGCTACGCTCGCGAAGCTTACTGGGAGGGTTTTGCCTATTTCTTAAATTTATTTACAACAAATTGATAAAATCGCCGACTCCTGTGGTATTTTTTTTAGGTCACTTTAGTCTAATGTGTAACCTATTGCCATTGGTCATGTGTTAATTGTCCGTCAACAATTTACTTTTTAACTTCAAACTTCAATTTCCTGTGCATTGTATGCTTGTAGTAGTATAAGTAATGCATGTTGTGTGCATCATACATGGAATTGTTAAATAAATATCATAAAAGATTGACCATTAAAGGCCAGCAGGTCTTGTTTTATACTTAAATTGTTTCCTATCATATCGTTGGTTCTACAGTATCGTGGTATTTTTGTTTACGTATAGTAGCACATGCTGAAATTGACATTTAATGTCGGGATATTTTTAGACATAGTAAACAGAGGCACACTGAACATCACTGAGGTATATAATAGAGGAAACTCACAATAACATTAGTTTTTGGAAATATTTCCTTATTGATAGATTTTTCGACTTAATGATTTAACTACCGCGATATCATAGGACCAGCTCATGCCAAAAGTTTTTGGCCCCTGAAGCTTTGGTATACAAGAATCCTGACCCCCCACCCCCCAACCCCTTTAATGAATTGAAGTTTGTAAACAGCAAATATTGAAATGGGAGTAACAGTGTGAGGAGTCTAGGATTAGAGTATAGACTCCAAAATAAAATTTAAATGCAAACATGGGTCTATCTATCAGCTACGATACTCAGTTAGGTGTCTTGTTCTGATAATAATTATTCAAATTATGATCACGGGAGGAAGGGTGGGGCAAAAATGGGGGGTTTAACTTTTACATAGGAATGGATAGGGAAGAATTTTATAATAATCTTCTTATTAAATATTGAAACTACAAAATTATGTGGACAAGAATTGGAATATTTTTTGAAAGATCTACTCTACTGAAATTGTCCAGATATTTTGTATTTGAATAGATATTAAAGCTGATTTGATCAAAGTTATGGCTTTTTTGTTCAGGTCAGTGATGTGGCCCCTGGGCCTCTTGTATTTTAGCCTATAATTAGCTGTCAATGTCATATCTGATAGAATTAGATTGATATTCTAAACACTAAAAGAGGCATTACTTTCCGGTTAGCGGATTATGTAAATTTGTTCAGCAATGATCGCTATTTTTATAATCCGCATGAATCATGCATCCAAGAAACAATTTTATTGTTTACAATACATCCTTGATTCCTTCTTTTAACAAATTAATAAATTAATTCTAAAAAGTAAGTAAAATTAACTAAATTACTGGTTATGTATATCAGTAAGTTAGGCCTAACAAAAAAAATGGTTTGTTTCCGCTTTCATGCTGAAAAAAGTAGGATCGGTCGGTCGGAATTTTTTTTTTTTTCAAATAATTTTTTTCCCCTTTAATATTGCAGTATGCCGATTAGATACTGACACTGCTGAATGGTATAAAATGAGAAATACTTTTAATATCATTCTTGACTATTAAACTGGTCTTAAGAAAACCCAAAAATGATATTATATATCAGATACTTCCTCTGCCAACGATGAGAGCATTATTAAAATCTACAACACATGGAAACATACAGCCATTTTGAAACAAAACGTTTGAGTTACACTGATTTGAGATGAGTAACTGCTTCAAGCGTTTTTGTGACCAAAATTTTGAGTAACTTGTTTTCCAAATCGGATAAAAACGAAAATAAACGATTTTCTATCAAAAATCCTTAAAAAAAGTTTTGAGTCGGGGGGTAAAAGCTAGGGTCGGTCGGGAAAGCGGAAACAAACACTTTTTTTTCTTAGGCCTTAGGCTAAAAAAAACAGCCAAATCACCTTCTATGGGAATTTGAGTCTGACATTATCATGACTACTTTGTGCAGTCTGGGATTTTCTAGAGTTGATGAAGGTTTTGACCATTTGATATACAGGGCATGTAGATTTCAGTCCTGTTGGAGTCTACAGAACTACAGACGCTGATCCCATATTTAACCGTGCTCCCCCCCCCCCGCGTGGTTATTTAATCCTTTCCGCGTTACACCATTGCAGTTAATTCACTGCGGTCCTCGCTGCAGCCATGTTTAAACTGCAGCAGTTGACCTACTGTTGGACAAGTGATCGAAGATTTTTACCTGTACAGTATGGTAACGCGGGATATGTATTTTTTCTGCAATGTCGCTACCTTCATATCCCGAATGAATCACCAAAGAAAGCATTTTATTGTTTAAATGTGTGTTCATGAAGCTACAACACAAATGTAGTATCAGCTGCAAATAATGTTTTTCTCCACCTCTTCATTGTTTTATGACTTTCAAAGTAAATTGTATTTCACTTATTAATAAGTCACAGTTGTTTTACACAAAGGTGTGAAACCATCTCATTGACGGGAAATTACTCTACGCTTAAACACACAGAATACACAGGTTATAATGAGACAGATGGATAATCCATGTATATTGTAACACTGCGAAGTGACCATCAGGAATTCCACCTGTTTTTCAAAGAATTTTACTATCAGTAATAACAATAAATTCATTTTACTGTGATCTGTCAAACTGTTAAACGTGTTAAAGATGCACCCCCATCCGCAAAAAACCTAAAATCTTCAATATACATGTAAACTAATTGAGAGAGAGAGAGAGAAAGAGACTGTCAGTACTTAAGACAATTAACCTTGTCTGTAACAAGCACATGCTACACGGTGTACATATACCATACAATCAACGGCAGAATATAAACATTTTACTTTACCCTTAAAATATGAAAATATATTGATTTCATTTTATGGATGTTAAAAATGAAGCTACTACACATGTCATACAAGTTGCGAATTATGACGTTTTTTTTAACCCCCTCCCCCCCAACGTTTTAATGACTGTCGAAGTTAACTGTATTTTACTTTTAGACAAAGGTGTGAAACCATTGCACTGACAGGAAATCACTTTTCGCTTGAACGCACAGAATATGTATGAGGCAGGTTGATAATCCTTGTAGCAGGTGACCACCAGGAATTCTACACATATATCAAACAATTTATCTAACAGTAACATTTTTATTTTCAATAAATAATTGTTTCATTTTACTGCCTTCTTAAACTGTAAAACGCATTTAATATGTTTCTTCCCCTGCAGAGAGAGAGAGAGAGAGAGTTTTCTCTTTAATTAAATAACGTTGAATTATACGAATATTAAACTTTACAAACACAGTGTCAAGCATTAATTTAAACATCATAAACAGTGATAAATACTTTATTTACTTAATCTCTCTTTTACATAAAGATCGAAGATAAAATCAAGATCGGCGACAGTCATAATAATCAAGAAGCTTCCTCTGTAAGATACGGTAGGTAATGGGCGGTGTTGTACGGTTAGAGGAAGCTATACGCAATTTAAAGATTTGTTTTTTGTCTCAAATTAGTTATATAGGACTGAAAACCCCTAGGGCGTGTCGTTTTCTAACCTGAGTTTGTTAATCACTATACACAGGGAATGGTCGCAACTTATAATTGATATACACAATAAAGGAAATGTATACAAAAATAATTTGCATTTAAATTTTTAAAAGTAAATCGAGATGTATGCATTTAATAACAAAGGGCTCAAATAGGCAGATTGCCTGCTGCCCAATCCTATTATGTAATATTTTTTACATAATAAAATATTGTTTAAATAAGATTTAATAACATGTACAATTTCCAATGTCGTTTTGTGATGCAAATTAACTACCTCATTCCATTTCTTGTAAAGAATAACAACTTAAATAATCGAGTTAAAGACAGCAGTGATATTACAAGCATATCAGGTTAAAATAAGAGAACAACACTAATTATTTTAATATTATCAATCTAACTCTGATGTCAACCTGAAAAATATCATCACGTCCTTAAATTGCTATAAACCGCTTTGCGAATATTCTTATATGATAAGTAACTGTTTATATCACTTGTACAGAAAGCCTTGCCCATGAACAAGTTAATTATGAACATACAATACACACAAAATACAAATATAATGATAATCATTGTAAATGTTTACTTATTGTTTTCTATAATATGATTGCAAACTGGTTGAAATTTTGTTGAAACTCGAATGTACGGACAGAGATCAGCAAAAGCATTTCATCAAATTAATTTATTCGGTATGCAGTTTACGTAGATTAAATAGAAAAGTTTCAATACTTCTTCACAATTTGGTAATCTTGACTGAATAAAAAAAAGAAATTATAATCTGACTGCCAAGCATACTTATCAGTTCCTGATTAGGCTATGTCATTTTAAATGGATTGTAAAATTACTGTACATCGTCATGTATTTAAATGAATGATTTTAAACACATTCTATATAAATCTAACATTTTAAAAATATATATCGTATGTTATTCTAAACAGTTCCATTAATTAAAATGATATATACGTGTAGTGTGGTGTAGCTGTCAAGTATTTTTTTAGTCGAGGGAGATAACTCGCGTTTCAGCCCGATACTTTTCTTCACTTGAAATATATGTAAGAGTATGAAAATTGTTGATTTAAATAAATAAAGTTATTCTAATTGCTGGTAAAATTCATCTAAACAGTACACATATAAAAAAGTTAGATCCACTCTTTCTTTTAATTCATACACCTGTACTTACATCCTAAGGGCAGATCATGAGTTGCCCTGTCAGTGGATATTTGTGATCTTGGTTTTTGGGAGTAAACTCTCCTATGCAGTTACTCTGACAAACCGAAAATGAAACAGTGTTTAGACCAAAGCACAAATCATCACCGCTGACAAGAATTAGTTCTTGTGAATAATTGATATATTTGAAATTATGTATGCTAAAGCATTGTTTTTCCAGGAAACATATTTATAGATACCTTGAAAATAGTCAGATTTTAAATGGTATGAACAATTTAGATAATTTTTGTAGTTGTATGTGTTCTTACGCCAGAGTTCACTATAGTCTCATTCAACTCGACGCTCAGCTGTCTTCGTAAATCTTTGACAAGCAGAGAGTCTCTCTTGCTTGTCGACAAGCAGAGAGTCTCTCTTGCTTGTCGACAAGCAGAGAGTCTCTCTTGCTTGTCGGGGATTAACGGCGACAGCAGAGCGTTTGGTTGAACGAGACGAGAGTTCAATATTGCTTGGATCCATAAATTTTCCATAAATATTTCTATCACTGATACATAGTTTGATTGAATTTATTCTATCTTTAAATATTACTTAACATGATTCATATGTCGAAAAAGTCCGAAAATTCATATTATAAAAATGTGCGTAATTCAATTACAGATTAGAAACTACCTGTACTTGTAATGCAAAATAACATATCATTGATTTTAAAATAAATAAACATCGATAAAATCAACTCCCGTCACTTCTTCGGTATTTTGATTATTGGTTGTTTATGTCAGGTTGAATTTGGTTGGTTTATATATATTTTGCTTTATGTGTTTTACCGCCAAGTTTGAAAACCTTTGTCTGGACATTGACCAGAGCAGACATATATATCTATATTGACTAGTAATTGAATTCTGGACCAGACCTTGCTCTTTTTCTGAATCAAAGTCAATGTCACTATCTCACCAAGCATTCAGTGTAACGAGTCTGTTCCCATAGAATGGGCTTATATACATTACGCATATAATAGAGTCACTCTGTCTGAATAGATTTAATGATGAAACGAACCATACAGAAATCTTTGTTCTCAATGATATTAAACAAAGACTGTAACATTTATCGATAAGACCGCAGCGGTATTGCGTGGAAAATACGGGATCCGCGTTGACGGTACTGTCTGAATTGCAATCAATTTCCCTAAGAAATAGAGGGAATTATATTCTGTAGATGTAAATATAATACATTAACTTTTCGAATAAGATTTTCATGACAAGGTATATTCATCTTTTTTGAAATTGAAAAATATTGATGTTAATTTTTGCAGGAGATGAAGCATTCACCTCTTCAATTGGATAAGAAATTTCATTACAACCTGTCACAAATTCCTAACCCAAAAGAATCAAACAATGCTACAAGACTTCCACTGGATGTTTTTAGATCATGGAAGACAAAGAGCAGCAACTTTACAGAAGGTTTGATTGAACAGTGCTCTAACATTAAATCACAGTACACTGTTATGTTGATAATTTGTAATTACATGTACATAGTAACTACGGAAAAAATATTACCAGTATGAGTATTACCCTCCTCAACTGTGGCTCTACAGGAAAATTTTGGTTGACAGCTAGGTCATAGAGCTACAGTTACATGCAATGCAAAAAACTTGCACTTGGTTTAGAATTTATTATTCTAACATGTTCAGTGAAAATATAATTATTTGATACCAGATATTTTTTCAGAAATTTTACAACATATGTCATCATTTAACCTTGCCTCAAACTTCTTTTAAACACTCGCACCTAACTAGGAGAGTGAAAGTGTGTGAAAATCACATCATTTTTACTTATTTTTGAACAAACAATTCTACTTCTTTTTTATAGGCTGATGAGGGTATATAAAGGAATTTTAGAGGCAACTAATGTGGCATGTACATCTGTAGCAAAATGTCTGAGGAATATTTTGGTTATTATTAAATATTACAGATGTGTGTAGGTGAACAAAATAAATAGGTCTAAAACAAGCACAAGATTTTGTGTAGAAGAAACTCTCTGAAAATGAACAAAAAATTAAGTATACCAATTTTGGAAAAGGTGCACAACAGTACACCGAACTGTGCAACTTCTATACTCTGTCCCAAGATATCCTCCATCCACATTTTGCTTAATTACTCGATATGTATTAATACCTCAGGATTCACAAGATGTTCATTTAAAAGTATGAAAAATTTCCAAGATTTCTCGTTTGAAATGGGGATAATCAGATTTCAATACAAGGCTAAAAAATGTTATGGCTACAGGGATTTTGTATTGCAGTAAGCCCGGATGATAACATTAAAAAATTGTGCGAGGTAATCCGAGTGACTTAGAATGGACAAAAGATGAAAACATTCTCCATTATAAATCTCGGTACGAAATCTGTTTTCGTTCTTGTGAATTTTTCCGAGTAAAAAATGAAACTATGTCAATGAAAATATCTTGGAAATTTTCCCTTTTATCCATTTCAATCGCTTTTCTTTCACAGGTATGTGTATTTTTATTAAAAATAGGCCAAATGTGCTGCATAAATATCTCGGGACACTCTATAAGTCTGTTTATAGATTTGACAGTTGCTTTCAAATTTGAAATTTCTCTTTTCAGACCTTTGTCAAACATTTTGTTATAAAGTTTCATAATAAATGGTAAATTATTTTATTTTACTATGTAGATGAATTACAAGAGTTATTTCTTGACCATCCATTGCATCCATATTTGAGTGGACAGGTGGTGAATCTTGGTTATGTTCGAGCAAAGTGGTCACCTAAAGGTGCAGACCTGATGGGGAGGTAGTGTACTGCCAGTATTGTTGATTCTGTTTTTAGCTTGTCTGAACTGAAGGTTCAAGTGAGCTTTTCTGATCACCTGCTGTCCGTCGTCTGTCCGTCTGTAAACTTTTAACATTTTTGACTTCTTCTCTAGAACCACTGGGCTAAATTTAACAAAACTTGGTACAAAGCATCCTTGGAAGGGAATTCTAAATTGTTAAAATAAAGGGCAAATCCTTTTTTAAAAGGGTGATTATTGCGTAATAGTGAAAATAGGGTGCATGTCTTAAAAACTCTTCTTCTTAAGAACCATTGCACCAGAAATGCCAATATTTACACCAAAGCTTTTATCTAAATTGTTAAAATCGTGACCCTGGACCAATACTGGGGCCCCGTCAGGGGCTCAAAGTTTAACATAGAAATACTTCGGGAAAATGTTTTAAAATCTACTTTTCAAGAACTTAATAATGCTCCAATTTGTGATACATGTATTACTATGCAAGCATCATCAAATAATGTAGATTATAAATTATAAAAATCGTGACCCCCGTACCAATACTGGAGCCCCATGAGGGGTTCAAAGTTTAACAAAGAAATATATAAGGAAAATGTTAAAAAACCTTCTTCTCAAGAACCACAATGCTCAATTTGTGATATTACTATGCAAGCATGCATCCTCAAATAATTGTTAATCCGCAAACCAATATTGGGGCCCCCAGAGAGGTTCAAATTTTAACATAGATAATTTTAAAAATCTTTTTTCAATAACCAATTTGTGAGATTACTATGCAAGCATCTTCGAATATTGTAGATTGTAAATTGTTAAAATCATGACCCATGGACCAATAATGTGGACCTATGAGGAGTTCAAATTTTAACATAGAAATATATAGGAAAAATGTTTAAAATCTTCATCTCAAGATTTACAATGTTCCAATTTGTGATACATGTATTACTATGCTATATTTTCCAGTTGTAATGAGTGTTTAAAAAAAATGGTGTCCAAAATTGAAAGTTACTAACAACAAGAAAGATAACTGTTTATAGAAAACTACCGTATTTTTCGGGGCATATGCCAGTATTTTTTTTCTCCGATTGAGAGAGCCCCGGCCTATCCCCCGGGATCGGCTAATCGTAGACTCAAAGTTGAAAAAATTTAATAATAAAATATAAAATCCACTGTTTTTATCCATTGTACTATTGTAGCACTTTATTATGAGGGTTGGGTTTTTTTCATCCGTTTTAACTATTGTTTGATAGTTATCCCGTTGATAATTTTTGTAATGACATCGTGAGTAATAAAATGTACAGTACTATACGAGGTATTTCTTTACAACCCCAATCAAAAGAATTTTTTTCACACGTTCATGTATGAACCCTGGAAACTATTATTGCGTAGTAAAAAAGAAAACGAAACCGGGTAGAATGTAATATGACAGAATTTTTGTGAATTCTTCATGTCTGCGTTCGCGGGAATCACTGGTCTTGGGTGTAGAATAAATCAAATGCTTTGTGTTTTTACAATTGATTTTCTGTTGGATGAAATAACGGTATTCTGGTGTCGTGTGTATATACAAAGGTGTGAAACCTGTGACTAAAACACAGCCTGGGGGCAAGTAGTGTACACCGTTACACTTCATTGCATTAACTGTGTTTTTAGCTCACCTGAGCTGAAAGCTCAAGTGAGCTTTTCTGATCAAAATTTGTCCGTTGTCTGTCATCGGCGTTGGCGTTGTCAGTGGCGTTGTCGTTGTAAACTTTTCACATTTTTTTCTTCTTCTCCAGAACCACTGGGCAGATTTCAACCAAATTTGGCACAAAGCATCACTGGGTGAAGGGGATTCAAGTTTGTTCAAATGAAGGGCCACACGCTCTTTAAAGGGGAGATAATTGAGAATTATTGAAAATTTGTTGGTATTTTTCAAAAATCTTCTTCTCAAAAACTATTTGGCCAGAAAAGCTTAAACTTGTGTGGAGGCATCCTCAGGTAGTGGAGATTCAAGTTTGTTCAAATCATGGTTCCCATGGGTAGGGTGGGGCCACAATAGGGGGATCAAGTTTTACATAGGAATTTATAGATAAAATCTTTAAAAATCTTCTTCTCAAAAACTATTTGGCCAGAAAAGCTCAAATTAAAATGGAAGCATCCTCAGGTTGTGTAGATTCAAGTTTGTTCAAATCATGGTCCCCGGGGGTAGGGTGGGGCCACAACAGGGGGATCAAGTTTTATATAGGAATATATAGAGAAAATCTATAAAATCTTCTTCTCAAAAACTATTAGGCCATATAAGCTCAAATTAAAATGAAAGCATCCTCAGGTAGTGGAGATTCAAGTTTGTTCAAATCATAGTCCCTGGGGGTATGGCGGGGCCACAATGGGGGAATGGATTTTTACATAGGAATATATAGAGAATACCTTTAAAAATCTTCTTCTCAAAACCTATTAGGCCAGGAAAGCTCAAATATGAGTGGAAGCATCCTCAGGTAGTAAAGATTCAAGTTTGTTCAAATCATGGTCCCCATGGGTAGGGTGGGGCCACAATGGGGGAATGGATTTTTACATAGGAATATATAGAGAAAATCTTTAAAAATCTTTTTCTCAAAAACTATTAGGCCAGAAAAGCTCAAATTAGACTGGAAGCATCCTCAGATAATGTAGATTCAAGTTTGTTCAAATCATGGTCTCCGGGGTTGGGTGGGGCTACAATTGGGGTATGAATTTTTATACAGGAATATATAGAGAAAATCTTTAAAAATCTTTTTAAAAACTATTTGGCCAGAAAAGCTGAAAGTTGTGTAGAGGCACCCTCGGGTAGTGTATAAATTCAAGTTTGCAAAATTATAGTCCCTGGAGGTAGGGCGGGGCCGCAATGGCGGGTTGAATTTTTACATAGGAATATATAGAGAAAATCTTTAAAAATATTCTTGGAAAGTTTTCAGTCCAAAACTCACTACTTTGTTTGAAACCTCAGGCTATGCAGATTTAAGTTTGATGAAACCATGATTCCCTAGAGAAAAGTTGGGCCACAAAATGGGGGGGGGGGGGGGGGGTATATAGGATTAGAGAAAAATCTTCTTAGAGGTACAACAACAAAAGGGGCTTGATATTTACCAAAAAAAGATGTGGATAAAAATTGGCAGGTTTTCAATTTTTTTTTAGCAAAATCTACTGTACTTAGTTGTAAAGATATTTTGATTTCGATACTGTAATGCTAATTTGATCAGAGTTAAGGCTCAGGTGAGCGATGTGGCCCCTGGGCCTCTTGTTAACATTACAACTTCTCTGCATAACGGCAAGTCACTATTTAATTAGTTAATGGAAAGAACACAAATTAAATATTTTATGTTTGGTATTTCGTTTTCTCATTCATAGCGATTACGGGGGATAACTCTATTTGAAAAATTATGAAACCACGTGTTGAGCTAATAAACGCCATACCCCGTATTTACAAGTAGCTTTCAAAGTATAACTTGATGAAATGAAATTTAGAAATAAGGTATTAATAACATATAAAAGGTTTGGTAAAATATTATACTTAGTTCTACCAGACTGAACCACGGAGATAGGTGTTGCAATTAAATTTACACTATGTAAAATTACGATACGTAACGATACACTGACGAATACGGAAGAGACCAAACAGCCACAAAACACAGATGAATTTTTAAAAATTGCTTGAAATATATATGTTAAGCAAATTTAATAACTTTAATTACTCTTTTGACTTTCTACATCGATATTCTGAAAGTATATACTTAATACGATGACTTCCTTAATCAGCGGTCATACTTTCACTATAGTAATCATCGATTGAAAATCGGCTTATCCCCCAATTCGGCTAGTCTAAGGATTTTTCTTGAATTTTGTCTAAAAATGAGCAATTTGGCCTATGCCCCACATCGACATATGCCTCGAAAAATACGGTATTAAAAAACATGATGTCTACAAGCGATAGCGGTATCAAAGACCAGAAGTTTATGTGAAATGATTAAAAATTAAACACAGAAATAAATCGTGACGGCCGGACTATTTCTGAGGTCCCAAGAAGAATTGAAAGACTAGACTCTGACCGTGCTTGCACGGATTAACATTGCATATGGTATCGGACATTTACGAAATAGATACATTGACACACTGTATTGTTAAATTTTCATAGCCAAGGTTTAAGCCTTCAATAATGCTTTTAATTTCTCTACACTCTGCTTAGTTAGAATAATCTAACTGTGTCTCAGGACAGGCCTTCACCACAGTTAAAATGCCTCCTACATACCCGTAATGTAGCAGAAAATTGCAGAATCGCTCCAAAACGATTTTGGAGAAAATTAATGAAGTTGCTGTAAATAACAGTAAAATTATTCATAACACCATTTTGAGGATGTAAATACCTTTCATCTAAAAATTTAATAATATTATTGAAGAATCCAACACTTTTTCAGCAATGTTTTTTGCTCGCTATTCGGAACTCTCAGGATTTTTCATAGTAAATGCACTGTGTTAAAGTTATCTCCCGTATTTTCTTTGATGAACAAAATATAAATAGCAAATTTCCAATTAAAATTAACACGTCTTTGTATAATTGTTTCTGAGATTATCCATGCAAATGTGATATTGTGGAAACATAGACTAATCTGTAATTTTTTGAGGAATTTTCATTGCTTATTAATAAGCGAAGCTTGATTGAGAAAAACTAAAAACAAATTAGTAATCCTCAAGTACCAATGATGTTTGAAATGTATAAACAAAAGACAGTACTTCCGATTTATCGGTATTAAAGGCCAAAAGTTTGAGGCTATTATTTTTGTGTTGTAGATGCCAGGAACTGTTGTTCAGGTGAGCAATGTGGCCCATGGGCCTCTTGTTTACTTGAAGGTTTATCTGTAGCTTTGTTACTCACAGAAAGTCTTTACAGGTGTGCATTGGCTGCTATCACAGGCAACCACAGTCTAAGTATTTATGTGACTGGAAATGACAGAAAGAAGTTTAAACAGGTTTGTTGTTAATTTTCTCTATTGAATAGGAAAACCAAAAAAAAACAACAATAAGAACATTAATAAAAACCCCATGTACCGCTATTTTTTTAATACTTCAACTATATCTGTATATAGCTGAGTAGTTGATTGTTGACAACCCTGAATGTTATTTTAATTAACGTTGTACTAAAAGTTTGGCCATAAAAAGGATTTGATGTGGTCAAAATCTTGATCAAACTAAGTTTACTTTACTGGTGGCACTATATAATCAAATTGTTGCCAAAAATATATCTATTTTATGCAGTTTTGTTTTATTTTTTATGCAGAATTTGATTTTAAATGCTAAAGAATCTAATATTTTTCTAGATTTTTAATAATATTTTTCATTTTTAATTGTTTGATTGATAATTTAACAATACTGATTGAATGCCTTATAGATTATAGAGAAATTTGCATGTAAGCTTAACGTGCGTGTATTGTACTGTATTCTAAAGTTTTATTTGTGTGCATGATTGTATTTATAGGTATTTGATTTGAACTCCATATTGTTTAAAAGATATGAAGACAGAGTGTCGAAGAATATGACCTTCACTGAATTTAAGGATGTAAGCTACAATATGTTTGCAGTAGGTAAGTTGAATGAAAATTTTTGGCCCCAAATCCTCAAATAAATGATTGTAAAACAAGTGCATTTTATTGCATGATATTTTTTAAGAAAACTTATTTCTAATAAATTCTTGTGTGTCTGAACATAATTTATTGAATAGATTAAGGGAATTTAAAAAAAGCTATTTCATGCAACGTGATTTGATTGTCAAGAATTGATACATTAATTTGGAATGAGGTTACAAAAGGGGCTTGATATTTACCATAAATAATATGTGAATAGAAATCAGCAGAGTTTTAAAAAAAATTTTGCAAGATCTACTGTACCTAGTTGTAAAGATATTTTGATTTTGATACTGTAATGCTAATTTGATCAGAGTTAAGGCAACTGTTGCTCAGGTGAGCGATGTGGCCCCTGGGCCTCTTGTTTTATGATGTCTATGTTATGATGTCTATATATATTAATTCTAACAAAAATTAAAACAAAACAAATAGCAGTTTTTTCCTTCTCGATTAAATCCTTTAGACTGAGCACATGCCTGTTACAGTGTTTTACACCATCGCGGTTAACTTGTGGCCCCGCAATCACCGCAAAGACAATACAGCAATGCTGTATTGCGAAAAGGATATTATCTCACATCTTGTGCTTTTTAGAGTGAGCTTTATGAACTGAAAATGTATGGTATTGAATTGGAAGGCCAGCAAAATTAAGCATACTAAATTTGACTATGAATTTCAGTCTTTCTGTCAAAGTTTGAAGTAAACACTTCTATCAAACATTTATTAGGATTTTTAAATTCTTATTTTTTGTTTAGATGCTGCTTGGTCACCATTGTGTAATTATGAAGATGTCAGTTATTTCCTGATGGCAGTGGCAATGAAAAATGGTGTGATACAGCTTTGTAAGGTCCACATTCCTTTGTGCTCAGAGTAAGTAATTAGTTGGACTGAGGTGATTAACCCATCAAAGTTAAGTACGGTATATTCAAAGGTTGATTTGATCGAAATTAAGGGCTTGTAGATTTTTTGAAAAAATACTTCAGTTGACGCTGTTTTCATACATTTGCGCATGTTTGGAATTCGAAAAAATATACCATGTAAATGTATTAGCTGATGTACATGAATTTTCAGAGAGAATGTTAGTATTGTTAGTGAAGTTCACCCTCTGTGTTCAATTCCCTCATCTGTTTGTTGGAGCCCTGAACCATGTAATGGAAAAGGTAAGTTTGATTCCACTCTGCCAAAGTTAGAAACAAACATTGTGGTCAATTTATTCTTTTTTCTTTCAGTAAGTTCAAACATGATATTTTTTTAATGTGTTTTGTATGTGTACCATAACGATAGACAACTTGACACCAATCTGTAGACATCTTTCACCACTGTTCTGTTACTACAGGATACATTGCGGTCGGCTATCAGACCGGCCAGGTGATGAATCTGATAGTGGACTATAGAAGAATGGCTGTAGACTCGGTCGCTGGGCTCCATGACGAGCAAGATCTCATCCAAGTGGGAAGTAGCACCTGGAAAGTTATGTCAAAGGTAACCCTCAACATGAAGTAGAGGTAACCATTGCTGGTGGCCTAGCTAACAATTTATTGATAAGAGTTACACACATATTATTTTTATAATTGGTCTAATTTTCAGGTATATTTAAAAAACATTATTGATATTACAATATTGAAAATGTGTATTTCACTTTTTAGGGGAGTGAAACAACAAATTTGAATTAATACAATTCCTGTTTTATAGCAAGGAGAAACTGAAATGTAGGAAGTTTTTTTTTCTTGCAGGGGATGATGCTTCTCTTGGTAACCAAAGAAATTAATGTACTTTCCTTTCTGATAGACAGTAAAACGGCAGCAGTGTTGAAAAAAAATTTACATATAGGGCAGCACAACTTCTCTGTTACAGGTAGTTATACTGGACTTGAACTCTGTATATGTAGAACAATAAACAAATTATTGACAATATATGTATATCGATCAAAAACGCTAACAAAATATCCCCAACTTTTTGTGTCTATAGATAATAAGAGTCCATTCAAAACGTCACATCACGTCACAGATTTTCAATAAGGAAATATATACAGTGAATGTAAATATTTCTAAATACAATACCGATCAGACCCAATCTTACAGAAAGTAAACCCCAAGGCGTACTTACTTACTTACTTAGTCCTCTTCGTGCCTAGAGCGCATAAGGCCTTCACCGAGGATCTCCTTTTCTGCCTGTCTGCTGACATCTGCTGTACCATGCCCCAAGTCCATCCCTGATTTTTCATCTCCTTTTTCACTGACTTCCGCCATGTCTCCTTTGATAGCCCTCTCTTTCTTTTTCCTGGTGGAGTCCATCTTAAGGCTACCCTTGGTATTTCTGATGTTTCCTTTCTCAGGACATGGCAAGGTGTACTCTTAGGGTTTATTCTGAGTTTACTTTGGGTTAACCAGAGCAGACCCAGAGTAAACCCAGAGCGAACACAGAGAGTAAACCCCGATCAGAAGTATACCCCTGAAACTAGACGCTACATGTGTATTTGGAATATACAAGGGGCAGAGATTACAGGCAGTAAGATGGTAAGACAAAAGGTGGGTCTGCTTCTCACTTCAGTGCGTATAGTGGACCCCAAAAGCAAACCCTGAGTAAACTTTGGGTCCCCTCTGAATTTGTTTTGGGTTAACCCAAAACAAATTCAGAGGGGACCCAAAGTAAAGCCCGAGTGGACGCAAATTTTCAAAAAGTAGACCCAGAGTAAACCCAAAGTAGACCCCAAAAGTAAACCCGGGGTTGGGGTCTACTCTGGTGTTAGGTTGGGTCTGAATGGCACTGTATATTCTTTATATGAACCTACAGAATAGTAAAAATGTTCATTTTTGTTTGAACTTTTAAATGATATCACATTGATTACCATATTTATATACTTATCGGTTTCCTGTTAATAATTCTAAACGATTTGCGTTTTTTATTTTTCAAATATAAATATAAACTTTTAATGAACAGCGAACCTTTTGAGAATTTAAGCCCTTCAGGCTTTACAGGATTTTCTCACACGACTAACCAAGTTTATATCCCAGTGAACTTTTAAAATGCTGTTTATTTCTTGAATAAACACATTATTCAGAACTTGATTTCTTTTAAGATGAGTGGATGTTACCATGTATTGAGTATTCTGTAATACAGATTTCTTATTGTCTTTCCCCCTTGTGCAGAAAAAAAATAGAATTAAAAAGGATACACATATGTCAGAGGTTAATTGAAATGAAATGACATGATTTAAAGCAAACACTTTTTATCTTGTTTTGATATGCATATAGGGCTGATATCCATTGGAGATTTATTTGTGATGTCATCAGAAGATGGACAATTACAAACCCTGCAAGCTACATTCAGTGAAAATGGTCAGATATTACTGCAAGTCTGTGCTTATTTATTCTTTCAAAATCTGGAGAGGTTTTAAAAAGGATAAAGTGATACAGTTTTATATCGCTTAAGTTGGTATGCTACACCAAAACTTTATTTTTTTCATGCATAAAATCTAACTATATTAGTATGCTTTATACACGTTTTATTTCATTTGTCCTTATCCCTTTTTTTTTAGACGGACATGTTGAAATAGGATTTTCACCATTAAGTACAGACTTTCAGGAAGTAAGAAAAATCTTTGGTATAAGCTGCTCACCAAATGGAACATACGTTATTGTAGCAACTTGGTAATTTCAATTTGATTTCTTTTGTAAAATTTGTATTGTTTATGTACTCAATGCATATAATAAATTTAGAATAGCTTCATTTGAATGTATTACAGTTTAACAGTGATATTCAGCTCAATTGCTGATAAGAATTTTGTTTTGCAGGCCCTTAAAAAAGTTTGACTGGAAGTTTATGAAGAGACGCCCTATGCATGTAAGTCAAGCTTGTAACTGTGACTAGGCTGTTGGTTTTTGCTCACCTGAGCCGAGTGCTTTTAAAATGAGCTTTTCTGATCACCTTTTGTTTTGCGTCCATTTGTCTGTCTTTCCATCTGTAAACTTTTTACATTTCTGACTTCATCAGAACCACTGGGCCAATTTTTTTATTTATGCCCCTGCAAATGAAGTTTAGTGGGGTATATTGGTTTCACCCTGTCCGTCTGTCTGTAGACACAACTTTGTCCCCCCTATAGAATTTTTTACTATTGCATGAAACAGTCTGAAAATTTGTGCATATGTTGATCACCATCTGAAGATGTGCACCTGCAATTGTTTTTAAGATCAGACAAGATTTAATGATTTTATGACAGTTTTCATTTCGCAACAAAATCTACTCTGCTACTTCTATGCAAACAAGTTTTTATTGCAGAAAAACTCATGAAATATACAGTATTGTGCTCCAGACAAAAAATTACAGGCATATAGCACACGCATGGTGACACACCTGACTTCATACAATGTATATTTTACTCATAATAAAACTAAAAACAGTCTATCTAATAATACACAAGTACACATCGGGGCCATCTTTTATTTATTTGAATTTGTTGCATTAGCTGGAAGTTTCACTTGGAAACTTAGGGGTAAAATTATTTTGCGATCCTCTCCGTTTCCCGCATATAGAAATCAAAATGCAAACTTTATTCATCATTATGATTAGTGTCATAATTGTAGAGTAAACATATCAAATCTCAAGGGATCTTAAGGTCTCTCATGGCATCCAGGACTGTTAAGATTTGTTAATACGCACGTACACAAATCAGGGTCTTATGTTGTAATGTTCAGATCAGATCGAGGACACATCGGAAATTATATATGAGCAATTTTATCAGAACGTATTTTATCGTACCTAAACAGGCAATGAGACCTACTTGGACCTTACTGTTTCAAATCTCAATAAATTGCATAAGGACATATCGACTCGCATGACCTCATACATAAGTCTAAATTATACAGAATTCGAAGTTCCACGATTAGTGTTGATTTGTCAATTGTAGTGTTAGTTATCACACAACAGTGGTAACCTAGAATAGAAAATGAGACACACTTCTCTAGATATTGTGATTCAATTTCTTATTGAATTTTTGTACTGTTTAGATCCAATAAGATTTTTTCCAAATAGAAATATTATGATTTAAGGATGGAAATGAAGAGTATATATATATAACCTTATTCTAGTTTACTACCGTATAAAAATTGAGACACCGTCCATCCAGATATTCAGTATTTAAGTATTTTCAATAAAAATACCGTACGCAGCGCTACTTGTTCTCTTGCTTTGACAAACAGTGCTACCCAAAACTGTACACTTCGATTCCAACACTGTATAGTTGCTGTTTTGCAGATCACATATATCAGAGCTCATTACTTGGATTTTGATTTTTGGTAATTAAGAAAAAAATAACACTTGTTAAAATTAGGGTGTTTTTTTGGCAATATATTGCATACAGGGTACAATGACCTGCTGAGTTAAAACTTTTATCAGACATGCATGAATCGTGGGCAGTCCAGCACATTTTGCCAACTCTGTTGTTTTGGAGATCCATTGTACATGTCAGAGATGTGCTTATTAGGCCATCCTTAAAAAAATGTTTGTTTGGAATTGCCGCCTGGGGGTTTTCAGACCCAGGAGGGAGGGAGGTAAATTATTTATTTTTTTTCAAATTGGAAATTTATTTTATAATTGTTGAAGAATTAAAATGTCAATTGAAAACAGTGAAATGTTTATTACTTTTCTTTGTTCTGACATGTCAAACAAGAAAAACACACACAAAAGAGTGCTCAAAAATAACATTCAATGAACCAAAACTGATAGTCAAACTTTTAGATCTAGTTTTAACAGTCTATTTCATAGGGTTTCTTCTTGGAACTTCTAGCCCTTTTTGGAGACAATTCACACAAACTGGAAGAACGACGCGGAATTTCTTTAGAAAATTTTGGTCCTTTTGAACATCAGCTGAAGCACAATAGCAGCAAAGATCTTTTCTTGTGCCTTTGGCTGCTTCTGCATAATATGCAAACTCCATGTGCATTGTGCAGTTCAACTGCAAACGAACAAACACTTTTCCATGAAGAACATCACCTAGATCAAAGAAACAATACTTCAATGAATCACATGCAGCAAATATTAATTTTATTGCATTAATTTCCTAAAAATTGCGATATTAAATAAAATATTAATTTTTAATATTCTGGATTTATCTATAAATAATTTACCTTCAGGTATTAAAAGAGCTCCACATGTGTAATCATACTTTTCTAGTGTTCTTGCCAAAGTCCTTGTGTCCCTAAGTGTCAGAGTTTTCTTTGAATAGATACATCTTATCTTTTCACATTCACAGCAGGTAACTGTTGACCTTACATTTTGGGCAACCAGAAAGCTGTTCTTTACTCCCTGAAATCAGATGCGATATTATTTAATTATTCATAACTAAAAGTAATAAATAAGAGTTTAAGTAAGAGAAAATGTTAGCAGATATTTGCATATCAAATACCAAAGATTCAATATATACAAATTATCATTCATTCTAGTATTAACATACTTGCAATTCCTCTGCAACAGTAGTCGCTGTAGAATTTTTTGCAGAGGGTCGATCACCGTCTGTTGTTGGTTGACCCAACACCTCAGTCAATGGCTTGTAGTGAATCTTGTCAGCCTTCTGGATAGGATCAGGTAGCCACGGCAGGTCTTCTATCTGCATTGGAGAACAGCAGTTAGGGTCTTTACATTTACGAATTTGGAAAGTGTATTGCCTCTGACGACAGTGGTTCTCTAGGAATCTTTGGTATTCTGAAAACAAAACAAAATATATGTACTGTTTTAATATCAAAATGGCCTGTACAACTTGATATTGCAGAAATACTTTTTTTATTACTTTATGAAATTACCTTGCTTGTTGGACAAATGTTTTTGCTGATACTGCCCAAGCTGAATGGTATTGTCAATAAGCTGCCCTATCTGCTCTTCCATTGACTTCACAGCCTCATCAGAAGCAGCATTTGGACACTTAAAAGGCTGTCCTTTAAGTGTAAGTCGACATGTGCGATTTTGCAGCATGGTGATGATTTCATTAAGAGAATCCAACCACTGTCCTTTCAAATCCGGCACTTTTTCTGATTTCTTTCTAATTTCTGCCATACTGTTAGCACTTTTCAGGATTTGCTCTGTGTTGCTATCACATTCATTTCTGGCAAGTGACATGTTCTGAATAGATAGATTCAGTACTGACATTATCCTTTCTACTGGGTTTGCCCATGAATGTCCTGGTGCTGTTCTACCAGCAATCAGCATGTCAAGGTTTAAATTCCTGAACAACACAATAAGTGAGAGTTTTACTGAGTGGTACGTTAGTCTGTGGTCAGGTCCTCCATGTGAGTAAATCATCAGGATAGGCTTTACTGGTAGTTCTCCCAATAACATCTTCTGTATCTCTACTGCATGTCTGAATGGGCTGCTTGCCTGGAATATTGAATCCTTGTATATTACTGACACCTGTCCTTGGTAAAATGATCCATCCTTGTCTTCTGGTAATGCCACATTAAGAATTACTGATGGAGTAATGGAACCTTTACTTGAGACATCATGATTTATAGCAGACAACTGAGAAGCAGAAGGAACCAGACTTTTCTTTCCCCGAACACCTGATGAAATGTACTGTCCAGGCTCTCCAATATCAATCTTTGATTTGTCATCAATGCTAAGGAAAGTCACACTGTCTTTGAAAATATTTGCAAAATGTCTCATGTATTTATACTGTGAAGCACAGTAGTGTTCATCCTGATGAGAAAGTCTCAACTATCTTGTCTGGACTTTGAATTGAAGAGGAATGACAGATTTGTACAATCTTGCTGTTTTAATATAAGCATTTTTTGGTGCAAATGAAAATAAAACTGTTGATTCACTTGGAATTGGGGTTCCAGTTGGTAAATCAGCACTTACATCCCTGATGAGATCACTGACAGAAATGTACCTTGAGACATGCTCAATATTGTGTCTCCTCTCATCAGCTGCACACTGTTCTTCTACCTTTGCTCTAAGGAGATCGAAGAAAACCTGAAATGTATCTCCTGGCCTCCCAGTATTTAAGTGTCGTAGATCAATTACCAGGTCTGGATCTTCCGAAGATATAGCTTCTTGAATTCTGTATTCAATTGAAGGATTTTGATCAACAGAGGCATCATTAGTCAGTTCTTTGTAAATAGATCTAAGAATATGTTTTGGAGTTTGACAAGCATGTAATCCAGTGTATTTACGAGTGAAATCTGACTTCATATTTCTGGTATGGTATTCAAGAAGACGTGGTTTCAGATTCTCAATAGTTTTTGATCCTTCATTAACAATTTCCTGTACACTTCGGTCAGTTGGGACTCGCCATATGAAAACTGAGGTACCAACAGATCCACCAGGGTTATACTTGAGCACATTAACTGGCATTGACAAAGCAATCTTCTGAAGAAAGTCATATCTATCAAAATTTGTCTTGAATGGTTCATCTAAATGAATAGCTTCATCAAAAAATACATATTCATAATGGTTCATTTTTGCTAAACAAGTGTCAAGGATAGCATACTTGGGCCCTACTTTTTCTGTCTGTGGAACATAGTAGAGAAAAGCATCCTTGGCTATTTCTCGGACAGGATGAGTAAGGTTTTGTCGACATTGTTGTTCTTCATTTGCCTTATCTAACTGATCTGCGTAAATGTTGAAACACTTTGCCAGTTCAAGAATATCATCTTTGATTTCATTCCACTTACTCACAAAAGGCTGGGATATCAACTGAAATAGGGCAGTGCTATGAGACTTTAAATCAATGGCCGACAGTCTTGGCGCTTTCTTCTTTATTTTCTTGAAGTCATGGTAACCACAAAAACTCAAGAGTCTGCATGAAAAAAAAAATCATACTTTTAAAGAAAGTAAGAAATGAAGCACATACGGATTAATTTGACATTGAGGGTGTTGATTAATAACTGTATTTTTAAGCTTGAATAATACCTCATTTCAGATTCCTGATTGTTGTTTTAAGTGCAGCAATTTTCTGTTGAAGTTTTTTCAAATTGTCTTTGTCAATGAGCCACAGTGCATTCACCAAGACATTTATATTCTTAGTAGACTCAGTGTCACTCATAGAATTGGGGAAAAAACAGTCTTTCTGCTTAAGTAGATCCACCAGGTCATTATACAACTGATCTTTGGCTGTTAATTAAAAATGATATCATTTTTAATGTTACGAAAATATTAGGTTTTAAGTGTTAAAACAATTAAAATATATGTCTAAATGTTTCTACACTAAGTCAGAGACAAAAATAACATTTATGTATCTTTAAACTAAGTGTATGTGTTGAAACATGAATTCAATATATCAGATTTTTCTAATATTATGTGTTCATGTGTTAAGCAATGTACACACCTGTAAACTTCTTTTCATTTGTGTCTTTCTTTGGAGCTGATTTTGTACACAATGTCTGAGTTTGCATGATGTGGTGGAGTGCGTTGGCTCGCTGAGGGGGTACCGGATCATCAGTATTGCTATTGATTTTATATGTGACGTATTTTAAGGACTTATCAAACTGACGGACCACCTTTATTTCTTCTTCTATATCAGGATAAAAAATCTCTGACCCATGTAGTTTTGATGACAACTGGACTGATATCTCCCCCCGCGTGGCCGTTTTCAATCTCGACATGTCGGTCTTGTCCATCTCCAATGCAACCTCTGTCAGTATTTGCTTCCATGTGTCATCGCTATCAAAACTGTATATTCTGTTGCTTATTTTAAGTTCACCATTCAACTGTATGGATACGCACAACGGAATGGTTGATGAGTCTTCAGGACTCGAACGTTTTCCACCACTGGCACCAGCCTTCATGTTTGACATTTTGGCGCGTTTGCGAGAACCTTCGGATCTCAATATTATAAATACTTCAAAGAAAACGTTTTATTGATCCAGTGTGTTTATGAATATTATGAGGAGATCGAACCCGATTTTAAAAAAAACATTCGACGAACGAACTATTTATAAACCTGTTGGTACGAAACAAAACAATAAAAAAAATTGTTCTTTTTATTTTGCCAATAAAATTTTTTCAGCGGGGGTTATTTAGATGAGGCGGGCGGCAATTCCAAACAAACAGTAATTTTATTATGGCCTTACTTGGATTTTAATTATGCCCCCCTTCGAAGAAGGGAGAGCATATTGCTTTGCTGCTGTCTATCGGTCGGTCCACCAACAGTTTCCGTTCATTTTCTTTGCAAAGGATAAACATATTGAAATGAAATTTGGTATACAGGTTTATCATGATAATATCTAGGTCAAGTTCGATATCGGGTACGATCGAGCAATTTTCGACAGAGTTATGGTCCTTGGACTTAGAAAAATTCGAGTTATTTGCAGTTTCCGCTCATTTTCTTCGCAAAGGGTGCACATATTAATATGAAATTTGGTATGCAGGTTTATCATGATAATATCTAGGTCAAGTTCGATTTTGGGTATGATAGAGCAATTTCTGACAATGTTATGCCCCTGGACTTAGAAAAATTCCAAATATTTGCAGTTTAAGTTCATATTCTTTGTGGATGTTTCCAAGGGAGGGGGGCATAAGTGTTTCACAAACATCTCTTGTTTTTAATAATTTATGAGAAAAAAAATCCACCCGTTAAATTTTTGAAGTTTTTGTTTTGGAAAAATTTTGCATATAGAGTACCCCATTTCTCTGGATAGGTAATGTTTATCAATTCAGGGTTGACAAAAGGATTATGGATACTGTTCACTTTTAAAAAAAATGGTTTGTTGTCACATTGACAGCTTTTTTCCTTGTTTTTTTTTTAAACGAAGTTTAGGGGGGTATATTGAATTCATCCTGTCCGTCTGTCTGTCTGTAGACGCAACTTTGTCCCCTCTATAGAATTTTTTACTACTGCATGGAACAGTCTGAAAATTTTTACATATATTGATCACCATCTGAAGATGTGCACCTGCAATTTTTTTTTTAAGATCAGACAAGATTTAATGATTTTATGACAGTTTTCATTTTCCTTATTAACCGGGTTTTCCAACTGAAAAATCCGGTTATTAAAATGGTGAAAATGGCGGGTGGGCGGCTGCCAAAAGGGTACCCTCATTGTATGGATAACTTCTCTTACAGATAGGAATTTGATTTCTGATAATTTATCGAAAAAATACCAGCTTTTGAACTTAGTTATTTTTTGGCAAAATATTGCATATAGGGTACCCACATTGTACGGATAACTCCTCCTACAGTTATCAAGATAGGAAGTTGTTCTTTTGCAGATCAATTGTACATATATCAGAGGTGTGCATATTGCTAGAATTTTGATTTCGGATTATTTATGAAAAAAATACCAGCTTTTGAACTTAGTCATTTTTTGGCAAAATATTGCATATAGGGTACTCCATTTCACTGGATACTGGTTGACATGGATTATGGATACAGTTCACATAAAAGAAAACCCGGTTTGCTGTCACATTGACAGCTTTTTACTTGTTCTATATATTGTACACTGATGTTGAAAAGTAAGGGAGGTGATCCTTACAGATTTTATTAGGCTGGTTAAAATTAATTCTACTTTTAACGTCACTTGAAAATTTAAAACTTTCAAGGGAGGGAGGAAAAAAATAAACAAACAAAAATTTCAAACAAATTTGTGTTTATTGAAAGTCACCCATTCAGTTACCAATACATCAACACTGTTATATAATACATATGGTAGGATTCAGTCCATGTCAATTTTTGCATTTTCCAAGCAAATACTTTTGTGTTATTTGGGTGTATGTCCTTTCTGTGAGTACATAATGTATACTGGACGAGAAGTGGAGTAACTTAATTGCAAGCACATCAAGTGGTACATTCAATGGATTTTCATCACCACAAACATTGCAAACCAAAGGAAAACTTTAAATTTCCTTTTAATGGAAAAAGTTGCTCAACACATGTGACTCACACATTATCTGCAATCAAATTAATGACATTATTTCATATATTTTGATAATGACACATTTTAAAATTTAACATATCAGAGCTGTGTTGTAAGATTCACTGTACTTACTTCTAAGAACTCAAAACAAGGTTCTTGACATAAGTGTTTTCCAATTCTTCTTTCCTATTATTATTCCTCATTAATATTAAAAATGTTTTTAAAAATGTAGATACATTTTAAATATAAGAGATTAGCAGTCATTATCTTGTGAGAACTCAAATAAGTAAATTATGCTGACTTAATGCATAATATTGGGGCTCAATCATATTTCTTCTTTGCCTTTCAAAGATATTACACCCATAACTATCATATTTAACATCAAATATTGTTTGTTTGAACACTTAAATCTCAGTATGATTTTAAAGGGTTCATTCACCTTTGAAATTGAACAAAAAATAAATATTAACAAATTCATTACAACGTAAAGTTAAAATTGAAGTAACTGGGGAAAGGTACAATTTTTAAGTGTTTTGAGAAGTTGCTTAAGCCAGCTTTCCGATCTTAAAAAATGCAAAAATCTTAACTTCAACGTACACATTTTGTTTTTGTTTTTTATGAAGATGGGTAGTAATTTCAGTTGTTGTGGACTACTTTAAAAAATGTATACAACAAACCTAGGTTTTGGGCAATAGTTGGTTCAGCATGGTTCAGGCTCTGTAACTTGACAACCGACATCATTCAATCTTGAAATAAGATTTTTACTGTCAACTTCGATCATGTGTTGATCCATTATTGTTTATTTTTTAAAAAATTTTCTTTGACAGTGGCGTATACACTCATTTTCTTCGTATTATGAATAATGAATACCTCGATGCTGTTTCTGTGCATGTTTTTCTCTCATTTAGGATGTAAAATTAAACTGCTAAATGAAAACCCAAACCAGAGCGACTTTTACAAATCTGGATTTGTTTGCTTTTTCAAAACGACAATTTCGCCGAAACCTACGCGCGTGGGTTACTTTCAATTAAAGGGGCATGGTCACGATTTTAGTAAAAGATTATTTTTCAGATTTTTATATTTGCAATGCTTCAGACAGGCATTTTTAATAGGCAACCGAAATTTGAGTGTCATTTGTTGAGTTATTTATAAGCGAGTTACAGAGCTTGAAATTCTTCGCTATGTAAACAAAGCGTTTGTTTGGGGTATAAGTCCCATTAGGACAGTTCTACTTTCTATTAGAAAAATGAAAAGCTTTGAGCAAAAATGATGCTGTGATACAATAGGAAACAAAACTTCCAGTGCATTTTGTTTTGAAACCAGTTACAGTTATCATACTAAGGATTTCTGTAGGCCTTCATATATAGATTTCTGGTTGATTTGCAGGTAATGCAGTTATTTAATAATAACAATTTTGTTTGAAGTTGATTTAGATTCTAGCTGTGTCTGGAGTCTAACATTTGTACTAATGTAAAAACATTATCCATGGAATAAATTTTTACAGGTTTACACGCTCCCTCTGAAACAAGATGCTGAAACAAGAAAAAGTGCTGAAAAACTCTTATTGGATGAAACTGGTATAATCATCAGTATATTCATTTTTAGAATAGTAATACAACAGGTTGATTTTCTTGAATAATACCATATGATTATACCCCCAAATAATATTTTGTTTCTCAGACAACCATGCATCAGGTCAGATGATGCTCTGTTGATTCCTTATATGCAAACTTTAATGTTTATGCTTTTATAAAAGGAAGGAATGGTAGATGGATCTCTACTGGTACTGTAAAGCAACTATTATTTGCGACTTCTTTATTTTGCGATTTACCAAAGAAAAACTGGTTCGCGGCGATAAATTTTCATGATTTAAATGTAGATTTTCTGAAAAAAATAACAGCAAAGATATTTGAGGACTGGTTTGCGGTGAGAAATATTCATGACGACAAAGCTTTCACAATCCTCGCTAAAAATTCTCGCACAAAATTCTCGCACGCGAATAAAAGTTGGTTTACAACTGTATGTATGTAATATAAGTTCTTCTCATTTATTCAGTGCCAATGAAACATATCCCAGATGTTCTGGAGTATTTTCGACAGTGCTTGTGGTCAGGAGTCAATATTATCCCCTCCCTAACCAACTTTGTGACACAGACACACAAATGGTTCTCTATGAATGTCAAACTGCTGAGAGTATTAAGGTAATGTGTACTAGTTAGATTAAGCTAGTGTATATATAGTCGCCTCCTTAATGAGAATCTTTGTATAAACTGCATACTCCATATAAATATATATAAACTGCATTTTGAAAAAAAAAAAAGCTTGTGTGTGTCTATGCATTTTCCAGAAGTTAAATATAAACCCATGATTTTACAGGTATTTCATCTTGACAATTCAGTTGCACATCCCAGAAACAACAGATGAAGGAATAAATGAAGCTGCCCTGGCCAAAGGCACTGTTTCTGAATTGTCTGTCATTATTATGCTGAAGTATTTGGAAAAAGTGTTTGATACTCTGTTGAGGTCTCAACAGCAGAAGTTTACTCAGACAGGTGAGATCATTTGGACATGGAGACTGTGTAACCTGTAGAACTAGTGATACATTATACACTCTGTGCAATATAGATATTGTTTGTTCACTGTTTTAGTGTTATGATGTAACAGCTTTTAATTAGGGCCTTGCTCTGCGGGTACCCTATTGTAATCAGTCTGTCTGTCCATCGGAGATTGCTTGTCCCGAGCATATCTTCTCTCCCTTAGGCCCATTCTGGCTCATACTTCACCCACAGAGTGCCTTTCGGAAAATGGTTTGCAGTGACATTGAAACATGTTTTTAAGTCTAAAATTTAGGTCATAGCTGAATAATATATAAAATCATTGTCTGGGGCATATATTCTCTCCCCTTGTTCTTATATGGTTCATACTTCACTCACAGAGTGTCTTTTGTCAAAGGGTGTGCAATGTGTAGGGTGGGGCCACAATGGGGGAGGGGGGGGGGTGAAATTTTACATGGGATATATAGAGTAAATCTTTAAAAATCTTCTCCTTAGAAGCCAGGAAAGCTGAAATTTGTGTGGAAGCATCCTCAGGTAGGGTAGATTTAAGTTTGTTCAAATCATGATCCAAGGGGGGTAGGTGGGGCCACAATAGGGGGGGGGGTGGTCAAACTTTTACACAGTAACTAGATAATATCCTGCGCAAGCTATATCATGCGCAAGCACAGAAATAACGTTTTACATATTAATTGATTTGTATGTTGATACAGAATTTTTTTTTCATTTTCTTATATGCTGTGTCCAAATTTTTTCTTAATTTTATTTTCTCCATTTTTTAAAATTGGAATTTAAAAACAAATGGATGGATATTAAAAGGATATAACACTAACGTACATTTTATTCTTTCATAATTTATTCATATAGATGTAGAGGTATGAAAATGTAATGTAATCTTAAAAAGCACATGCACTTATAAAAATCTATTTGCCAAGAAACACTAACTTTAGTAGAAGCAACCTAACATTTTGACATTGCTGATTTTTTAAAATTGTTTAGACTTTGGCGCCTGGATGATTCTTTGGGCCCCACAAGGGGTTTAGAGTTTGATGTAGGTTTATATCCCATATATAAACAATTGTTTAGGATTGTTTTGAGATGACTATAAAATCATCCTGTTAGAAAAGGGACTTATATCACAAACATACGAATACCCAGGGGAAAAAATGGATTTTATTTATACATGATCTACATGTATTATACTTCATTGACCAGATAGTTTGTATAATGATTCCATTATGATTAAGCTGATTTTATTATACCTATCATTCCTCATGTGAGCAATGTGGCCCATGGGCCTCTTGTTTTTACTTATCGTTTACAGTTTGATCTC
Organism: Magallana gigas; assembly: GCF_963853765.1. Classification (NCBI taxonomy): domain Eukaryota; kingdom Metazoa; phylum Mollusca; class Bivalvia; order Ostreida; family Ostreidae; genus Magallana; species Magallana gigas. Next base: position 36,429,056 of record NC_088854.1, read on the forward strand.
ACTTTTAGCAACTGAAAACTGCATGTCTTAATAAGACAAAATATTTTGAATTTGATCAGGGTTCATCAACAGGTTATTTGTTAACTTTTATGGCTTCAGTCATTAGGAAATGTAAATTTGTGGAAAATGATCCAAACAAAACCATCTTTCGCTACCCATACAAAAAAAAGTTACACTTAGTCATAACTTTTCTGTAACTAAAGTGTAACTTTTATGTACCTAAGATTTAGGCACATAAAAGTTATAACTTTTTTGTACCTAGATTGGACTTAAACTTTTTGCCCTATAACTAAAATGTACCTACATGGAACTTAGAAATTTCTTAGTATAACTAAAATGTACCTACATTGAACTTAGAAACTTTTCAGTATAACTAAAATGTACCTACATTGAACTTAGAAACTTTTCAGTATAACTAAAATGTACCTACATTGAACTTAGAAACTTTTCAGTATAACTGAAATGTACCTACATTGAACTTAGAAAATTTCAGTATAACTGAAATGTACCTACATTGAACTTAGAAACTTTTCAGTATAACTAAAATGTACCTACACTGAACTTAGTCAATTTGTGAATGTGTTTGGACTTTGTCATTTTTACACTAAAAATTTAAGTGAATCTTATCCAAGAGGTTCAAGTCTAAAGTAGACTTTTATCACAATAAATCTAAAAACTAATACAAAATATCGTTATAACTTTGTTTTTTATAAAAATCACCATAAGCATGATAAGTGGGGGGGGGGGGGGGGGTAGATGTAGGTTAGTAAAATCACTAAGATTTGTTTGAAAACAATGACATAACCATTATAACGGGAATCCAGTCCATCAATTGCAACACAAACACCTGTCCAAAATTTTATTGTTTTTATAAGGCAGAAACAGGAAATCACTTTCCGCCTGAACGCACACACATCCCAGGTTAACAGTAAAGGGTGTCGAAAGAGGTCATGATTAGTCCGTGCTGTGATGACACTGATGTTTGTTTAAGATAAAAAGTTTATGTGTGTGTTTTGACCAGCAGACATTTTCATTTTGCTCCTGCAAGCATTATTTTGTTATCTGTCTGTTGAACATCATTAGACATATTACGATTTCGTTTAAACACTGTTAAATACTTTATATTATCACTGAAAGTTTTTCCAACTTTTCATGGCCTACCCATGAATAAAGGAATAGAGTAGATTTCTAGAAATTGATTCAGAATTTTCCCACGACATCGAATGCATGCGAAGAAAGGGGGGGGGGGGGTGGGTGGGAGGGGTGGTAGCATTGTTTGTTATTATGAGATGGGTTCACCATATTTATTCACATATTTGATTAATAGACATGCTGTTAACAAAGAACAGTACTGCTATTTCCATCTGTACGTTTTCCCAGTACTAGCCTATCTCTCATCGTAATTTATAACAACACATAGCTATAAGGACTGTGTTTTAAACTTTGGGAAACATGTTTTATTTTTAAAAAATGTTATAATTTTTGGTTTTACATATTCATCAATTGTAAAAATGCATTGGTATTTAAATTCATTTAGTTTTTAAAATTCCCTCAAATTATTCAAAATGGCGGCTCTTGAGACCGGAAATGCCCAGTTTTGATGATCGGTTAATAAACTAACAGGTTGTAAGGAAAGAAAATATTACTAAAGTTTGTTTCATTTAAATGCAGAATTCTTTAGATAATATTAAGTAAATAATATTGTTTTTTAACTAAAATAATTTTAAAGATTTATCCCGGTATTAATCGTGGCTGTATCGTGATTGGCCAAAATTTCAAACTTTGACTTTCGTGAATTCTGATTGGACAATTGCCATTCCGCCATCAAATTTTGAAATGGGCAAAGAAGACAGGAGTTGTTGTGAAGATTTTCCTGATTTTTTCAAGAAATATGCAGAATCACAGCGTGTTGTATGTAGTAATGAAACTGCAAGCAGTGGTATCATAAAGATAGACATGCTTAAGACCTGGATGATATGGCTTTAGTTGTGGATGACCATTTCCATTCAGGGTAAGTCTGATATACAAACAAGTGACATTTTAAATAATTCATTTGTGTTTGCTTATCTCAATTTCTATATTATTGCTTTGCACTTAGAAATGAATTCCATTTGGAATATTTCTAGAATTCTAATAAGAAGTGCATGATTTTATCAATTATATCAAAGTTTATGCAGCCATGTATATCTAGTGATGTACATTCTATATATAATCAAATTATGGCAGACTCTTTTTAAAAAAAGTATCATTGTATTGCAGAAAAAATCCCAACCAAGTCCAGCTAGCAGAATGTACACCAGATTGAAGATACATCATTAATACAAGATGAAAAAAGTAAGTGTGTGTGTTTATCAAGTAGAAATAAGATATACAGATTTTAACCATATATTATGTATATCCTTTAGTATAATGAATTATTGTAAATCTGAGAATATAATGGCAACTGCTGTATCAATGCTGACTTTTTGTTTTAGAGGGGAGGGGGGGGGGGAGTACCAGGTCAACAGAGAATTGAAAAGTGTTACTTATATTTAATAATAATTTATGCTACATATATTGAAATTTGTCAAACAGTATCATGTTTTAAATTTTATTGCCTTCTTTTAGATTAATGGAGGACAAGGATAATACTATGAAAGAGATCAGATGCAAGAGCAACCGTTCCCATAGAAATACATGCAGCCGTGTAAACAGAAACCAGTTTTCACCTGCCAGGTGCTGGTCAAATATATATTCAACTTGGTATGCTATATAATTTTCTGTTTTAAGTATAAGGTAGTTGTCAAGGATTTTAACAGTTACAATGAAAGTACATGTAGTAAGAAATTGCCATGATAATGAAACATTCTTTTTTATACATTTTAGGAACAGATTCAAGAAACAGATCCAGTTGTTTGCTGATAGATTACTGCAGGTCATTGGTATCATCTAGAACCAGGACTGTTTTAAAAATCATACTAGTATGTTTGGAACAAAATCATGCTAGTATATGTTAGGAATTTAACCTAAAACATGCTTTATGAAGGTTTTGGTCAAATTTGGTTTACAAAATAATGTTTTTCAAACTTTCTATTTAAATTTAGCAAGAACATTAGACACACATGTAATCCCAAATGCTTTTATGTTAGATTATTGCTTTATTTCAAAAACTTGCATATAGGGTCTGTAATGATTTGAGATAATTATGTAAACAATAAAATGCTTTCTTTGGTGATATATGCGGGATATGAATGTAGCGACATTGCAGAAAAAATACATTACCCGCATTTGCTCCCTTCATTACCTGCATGAATCGTCAAAGAAAGCATTATAATGTTTATATTTACATCTTTCTTTTAACAAATTAATAAATTGTTTGTAAAGAGTAAGTAAAATTTACTATATTATTCTTAATGTACATAGTACGTTAGCTAAAAGAAACAGCCAAATTGTCTTCAATGGGAATGTGAGTCTGCATTGATATCATCCTGATTATTTCAGTGATTTTTCTATGGTCATACAGGTTTCGACCAATCGTTAAACAAGGCGTTAACTATAAGTTTCCATAAGAAATGGAGGAAAGCATACTCATTAGATGTAAATATAATTCAGTAAACATATTGATTAACAAAAACATTGACTTGTGTTCTTTTGCTCACATGAACAGAGCTGTTTTAAATTCCTATTCAAGAGCAAAAACAATTTGATGAAAAGTTCTTTGTCAACATTAGGGACTTTTTTTCATCAGTATAACACCTGTACATGTACCTGGGGTTTTTTTATCTGAAGTTTATGATACAAATAAATATTTTTTGCCTACATCTGTAATTTTTCTGTGTAACTTTTCTGTACCTAAATGATAACTTTTTTGTACCTACATCTATAACTTTTCTGTACCTAAACAATAACTTTTCTGTAACTTTATGTATAACTTTTCTGTACCTACATCTATAACTTTTCTGTACCTAAATGATAACTTTTCTGTAACTATATGTATAACTTTTCTGTACCTACATCTATAACTTTTCTGTACCTAAATGATAACTTTTCTGTAACTATTTGTATAACTTTTCTGTACCTACATCTATAACTTTTCTGTACCTAAATGATAACTTTTCTGTAACTATACGTATAACTTTTCTGTAACTATACGTATAACTTTTCTGTACCTAAATGATAACTTTTCTGTAACTATATGTATAACTTTTCTGTACCTACATCTATAACTTTTCTGTACCTAAATGATAACTTTTCTGTACCTATATGTATAACTTTTTTGTACCTAAATGATAACTTTTCTGTAACTTTAATTTGTAACTTTTTTGTACCTAAATGATAACTTAATTATAACTTTTTGATAACTTTTTTGTACCTATTTTATTTTTATGAAAAAATAAATTGTCAATAGTTACACTCTAGTTATGACTTTTTTGTACTTAAGCAAAAAGTTACAATATAGGTATAACTTTTTGATGCTAATTTGGAACCATAATTGATCAGATGGTTCCAAATTGTGCTAACTTTGTTATGACTTTTTTGTAACTTTTTTAAGGGCTTATAGGTATAACTTTTTAGTGCTTTTTTTTGGTATGGGTATAGATCTCGGGGCAAACACCCAATTCATTGAGTACTAACAAAAATCTTCTTTGCCACTTCTAAGTTGCAGCAAAAAAATTCAAAGCATGATTGAATGCATCCATGTTTTCACCAATTGGCTTTTTTTTTCTTCCAGAAGTCAAAATTCTCAGTACAATGCTCAGATGGCTTGAAGGGAAAGAAGAAAAGTGTCGCAGTCTAAGGTCTGAACAAGTACAACAGCTGTTGAAGAACAGAGAATATTCTGACTGCCCCATTTGTCACTCATGTATCCTTTATAATGCTACTCACAGGTGCTTTAATCATGAAAATAATGGTATTTAATTTCAAGTCTGTGGAAAACTTAAGTTAAGGAACTGTGTTGCAAAAGGTGTGTTTTTATTTTAATGATGGAAGTTACAAACTTCAGGCATAATCAGACATCTAGCATCAACACTAGAAATGTCTTGTTTTGAGTATAGTTCATTCAAACAACAATCAGTAGCGTAATACTTGACTAGTGTAAGCTCTAAAAGAAGAAGAATTGACATCATTTTGTCCAAATGGACACACATTTGGTAAGTGTTGCATATATATACTGCTTACGGTGATCCTTCTTATTTATGTAAGGCAATTGTAACACATGCATGGTGAGCTTTTATTGAAAAAAAACCTGTGATTACCAGGAGCAGTCCTCTGTCTGTCCGAAGCATACTGTATTTTTCTCTCCCTTTGGCCTTACCTGGCTAAAACTTCACTCACAGAGTGCCTTTGGGTAAGGGGTGCACAGTTTCTTTGAACCAAGTTTCTAAGTCTAAATCTGAGATTTTGGCAATATTATGTAAAAGAAAAAAAAAATCATTGTCTGGATCATATACCCCGGTATTCTTTCCTGTTGGTCCAGTCTGACTCATACCTCATAACCTCAACCACATTGTGTCTTTGGTCTAAGGGTGTGTAGACGTGACCTAGAACGAAGTTTCTAGGTCAATGGTCAAGGTCATATCAGACCATACAAAAGTTCTTTTATTTTCAGAGCATAAATACTCTCCCCTTAGCCCTATCTAACTCATACTTCACATTAACACAGCTTTTGGATAAAGGTGGTGCAGTGACCTTGAACCAAGTTTAAGGTCTTTCGAGATCAAATTAAGGTCATAGCAAATCTTTAGACCATTATTTTATTTCCCATTGGTTTAATCTTGCTCAGATTAAACCAGAAAAATTCCTTAAAATGAGAGGTAATGTTCTATGCCAACTGGAAAATTTCTAAGTATAAGTTAAGGTAGCAAGGGACAGTTTCAAATATAATTATCCATCAATATTTTTGTAAAATTGAGAATTGCTGTACTTAAAGGCATATGAGTGTTGCTAAAATTCATGAAATGATTTTTAATGATTATCAGTAGTTAGAGGGATGTCTCCTGTTGAAATTGGTATGCAATATGTAGGCCCCTAATGTTAGGGGAATTAAAATGTGAAACTTGTGGCTACTACTGTTGTGTTGACTTTAAAGGGAGGTAAAATAATATGAGAAGTAGGTGAATGGGACATAGTAAACGATACATTGGTAAGTTTCTGACTTGTAAACGTGCGACATGCACTTACTTGTTTGAACCAAGTTTCTAGGTCAAAATCCAAGGTCAGAGATGTCACATAAAGAGTGGTTTTAGGGTGAGCAATGACTTGGACCAACTTAAGAGGTTAATGGTGATTGTCATAGCAGGTATTTATGAAACCAATTTTGGAATCATCTGTCTCATGCTTTACCAAGACTACCTGTATAGTAAAGGATGTGTAGTGACCTTGAATTAAGTTTATATGTTAAATGTCAAGGTCATAACATATATCTGTAAAGTCCTTGTCAAGAGCTTATATTCTGAAAAAAAAAATCAGGAGAGAACATAAATAGGCATTATGCCTGCTGTTCAATCCATTTCAATGTATCTATATACTTAAATAAAATACTTCTTAAATTGAAAGAGCTTATTTTCTCTGTTTGCGGGCTAATCTTCCTTATCGAATGTTATGGTTAATGCAATTTTCTTACAATGCTTTTCATTCCAATGTGTTTTAGAGTGGATCTTGTGTGATGGTCAATTTTAATTTGAATTATATCTTAATTATCTATCACTGCTCCATAAAAATAAAAGAGAGATGGTCACTATTTTAATTTGAATTATATCTTGATTATTTATCACTGCTCCATGAAAATAAAATCAGTTTTCATTACAGGAATTTGTTGTTTGACATTTTTGCCTTGTTCCACAACATACAGAACCTGTATTAACTGCAACAGTTTAGCCCTTCCTTTAGAGAATATCAAAGGTATGAAGTGCTTTCAGAGATTACTTCCTTTGGGTTTAATTCACCCAAATTAGGAAGAACCCTTAATTATTATAAATTTATTATTCAATGCTGTTTGTTTGTTTGTTTGGTTTTTTTTTGGAGAGTATAGCTTTGATAACATAACTTCTCTATTGCCAGGTATATCCTTTTTGGCTGATGAGGAATGTTCTCTATGTGGAGGAATGCTTTTTTGAAGAAAGAGTCATTAGATGAAATCTATTATGATCAATGTATGAACAATTTCAGCAACGTAGAATATGAAAAAGATGCTCAAAGGAGATCTGGTCATATTTTGTCAATAAAAGTCTGGATCAAAAGTAAGGTTATTATCAATTCTGTATGCTAGAGTCGAGTTATATTTTTGAAAAGATTTTCTTCATAGCCATGCAAAATTGTAACTTTTTAGAGAGAGTGAGAAAGAGAAAGAGAGAGAGCTTTTGTTACATTTGTGATGGTGATTTACTGGAATTATTCATTTAGTAGGAAGTTAATTCTTTACATTTATGTAAATTTAGATTTTTTAAATTAAAAAGGAAATATATGATACAGAAAAATATTCTTTAACTCATGATGCAGTCACCTAAGTCTTTCAGGGTTATCATTGCTATCCCGGCCTTTTTTGTCTTTTGTTGTGCATTAAAGAGACAGTACGGCACATCTTTTTTAAAAAATTTACTTGAAAAGATTTTCTGATTGGGTTCGGTATTTTTTTACAACTCATAAATGTATAAACTATGAGAAAATGACAATTTTCTCCATGTAATAAATCTAATTATTTCATGAAAATTAATAAGAATGAATAACCCATGCACATTTACATCCAGCCTGTTACAGGGTTCAACCTTCTATACTATTACGCATGAGTATTTACCGTAAACAAAACACATGCAGGGCTCGCAAAGATTCTCCTGGACACGTTTGTTGATAGAATTATGTCCTTTCTACTTCACCCAGGTAATAATTGTTCAAAGTTTTAGAATAACCACTATTATTATTTTGTAAGCATGTAATTTGCGTGTTTATCATAGGAGTTGCTAAAACCTACATGTACGAGGGTTGTCCCAAAATAGCGTAGACAAGTGGCGTTATTCAGTTAATCGAAGACAAAGGAAGATGAAATTTGTGCCACAAAGGGTTCAAGAAAGTTGCATTCAAATAATGTTTTAAAATCGAATATTGTTGGAGATTAAATTAGTGAAATGAAGGCATGTTAGATCAAAAATTCGACATGCGGCGCAATGTCAAAAACAAAAAGTTAAAATCAACTTATTGAATTGAAAATTGGGCGGAAAAGTACTTTTCGAATGAAAAAATTCAAATAAAACATACACTGATATTTGATAATAGTTCTATTATTTACTCAGAAAATGTTTTGGCTATAACAAAACTTTTAAATATTTTATAGCGCGTTTTGTGACAAGTTGAAAAGTTAACTGGTAATAAAATGACGTTGTCAGCGTTTAAGGCGGCGCAGCAGTAACTGATACAATTTTGTAAAGACCATGAAAAATCCTGAGCGGCTTAGGAATTAAATGAAATTAACAAAATCGATGAGAAATGCGTTTTGTGAATAAGTAGTTAAACAACATTGAAAATATTTGAACAAGTATGAGACAATAAGTGGAAAAAAAGAAACCCCGAACGATATCAATGGACGTCAAAATGTTAAACGACACATTTCGGTAAGACGGACGTTAGACAACAAGTACAGGGCAAGTTTGGAGCCGACAGATCCTTTGTACTTAGAAAATATTTAAAAAACAAAACTAGAAATATATATTGAATATGCACGCATGGTACATGTTCAAAGATAATATATATTCTAAGACATTTTCGGAAATAAAACGTAAATGTTATTGTAAACGATGTGAAAGGTTTAGCAACAACGTAAAACTGGAAATTTTCGACGCCGCATATTGCGCCGCCTGGCAAAACTTGTTGTTACTAATTATTCATTTTCTCGAGAAATAAATAAAGTACAGATTTGAACTTTTCAGCATTATTTGCCAAAGGGTCATTGAAGAAAACAAAGAAGTCTAATGAAATTGCAGTGAACAGATTATAAATTATGTGTCCTGTCTACATTATTTTGGGACAACCCTCGTATATCCATTTTTGTGAAGCCCCTTGAGGGTTTATTTGACATATTCATGTTTGTTATTGTGATATCATATATATATATGACCGCTTCACCTCTCAAAATGCTCTAAATTATGGTTGTCTGTTGCTTTAAATTACAATGTATGTAAAGAAAACCAATTCATTTATCAGTTAACTTTAAATTGAACATTGCAATTCATTTCTTAAGTATTCCTTACGACTTAAAATGCACTTACATCTGATCAAGTCTTTTCTATCAAAAAATGCACTTCTCTACTCTACCTGTCTTGGGCACCTATCAGGCAAACCTGGTAAATATTCATGTCAATGATGAGCAATAATGTTCCAATCAGTCAAAATTTAGCTTAATAATATTTTTTTTTATTATAACAGAAGGGTTTTTTGAAACAGAAGAATACATTTAGAATTTATTGGATCTTTACAAATCCCAACCATCAAAAGAGTGTCACTTATAAACATGTAGCTCTTGCCTTTTCTAGGGGCATTCTTACCCTATAGTGTTTTTGTGAATTTGGAAGTTGGAATAAATTCTCTGATGATAAGGAAAAGCAGAAGCTTTTCATCAACCTCTTATTTTCTTCAGTTAATGTTGGAAAGAAAATTAGGAGTTCGGATAAATTGTAAAGCAAATTTTAATAGATCTAAACAAAAACATTCGAAGAACACACACACACACATATATATAGTAAAGTATAACACACAATTTTACTTTGGCATCAGTAGGGGCAGACTCAGCCTTTAATGTTAATTAAACGATAACCAGTTTAAGGCAGCTGGTCCAGTTGCAGGAGCCGAAAGAGAAGTAGTTCAATTGTACCAGTCAACTCGGTGCAACTAGAGCATCTTGAGACCAGTCTTACGTCCAGTGGATCTCAACTCGGTGTAGCAGCAGTGGAAGACTGTCAGAAACCAGTTCCAGGCTACCGGAGCCGCAAGAGAGCCAATGGAAGATTGTTGATAATTTATTTACTCTATGAAACTTCCAAAGAAGAATCAGTGTTAACAAAAAAGTAATTGTATTTCTTCATAGGGAAGTTGCAGGAGCCAGAAAATATATTATTTCTGTCAAATGAAAACAGAATTTTTGGAAAATTTAATGAATTTTTTGATTAAATGGTGGTGTGTTACTGAACCATTGGCACATAACTCTTTTCTATCTCCCAAAAGCAGTGATGAATTCTGCAATTGAGAGTTGTTTGTGTAGTCTGGGAACCTCGTTTTTAATGAGGTTGATTACGATGTTTAATTTTTCTGGCTGAGACTCATACTTGGATATTTAGAGTTCTGCCAGATTGACATCTTTCCTTTCCCAAATCTTTTTCCTTAGCTTGTCGCATACAACATTTAGATGAGGAATGCAACCTGTTGGGATTTGCAAATGCAAATTGGAATGCAACCTGATGGGATGCCATAGTGCCATACTCTGATTGTGGTAAATTGTACTCACCTGATGACCTAGATGTTGAGCCCTGGCCAGAAAAATGTTGCTGCTGAATCGTCACCATAGTGGTATCCAATGAATTATCTTCGGCTTTCTTCTTTTCTGCAACTAGATTTATGACTGTATTTTGCAAACCCAACACTGTCTGCTGCATGCTTTGCATGATGTTCAACATGTTGTACATCATACTATTGTGTGCAGCGGCCATGTTTGTTGACAAACCTGATCATAATTCCCACGAAATTTTACTAGGCTTAGTTGTCACTTGTCTCCCCAATTCTGTATTAAGCGGGATGTTATTATCCTCCATGTTGGATTCCACATTTGTAGAAATGGTATCGGCGATCAACACATTGTTTATCCGAGTACCTGCGTATTTAGGGGACATTTTTTCATCACTACTTTACCAATGTTCGCAGGGACACGAATTCGAAGTTTTGGTAGTTCCAACAATTTTAAGGCATTAAAAAATGGCTCTGATTTTGAGAGCAGTCAGCCATTACTACACGGTCCTCCGCATCCTAGAATAACAGTGTCAAGATTTTTTTGTTATTGAATATTAAACTTATTCACACGATCCAATTCATCACATAACAGGATGCATTCTTTAGGAATATGGGTTCTATACATACGGTAGAATAATAGAAAGTCTGTGAAACGACCAAAGATATTAGGATTACTTTACAAACTTCAGCGCACAGCTTGTAGATGAATCTACACTATAAAAAGCAGCCAATCAGATTGCAGCAACATAATTTTTGACTTGGGGAATGGTGAATATTTAAGATCCAATATAATACTTCTTTTCAACATAAACTTGGCCTATACCCATAGGCAACTCACGTTATGCATTAAATATAACCCTCTACCTAATAATACACAAGGTGCACATTGCTGCCATCTTGGATTTATTAAAAACTGTCACATCAGGTTTAATCTTTGCTTAAAACTCAGCAGTAAACTTATTTTGCATTTCCCTCTATCTTCCAATCAGTCCTTCAACACCTATACTTACAACGGATTCAACCAAAAAGGCACATTATTCCTGTCAATTCTGGAGGCCATGGTCTTAATCCTTATTGAACCGAGACATCTTCTTATAGATTGAACTGTTGACTGTTGGGACTACCGTAGCAGAAAGGGGACATTACTGGGGCGGTTGTACTTTTCTCTAATGTCCTTCACAAAATCAGAGTCTGCGGTCGATGTGCTGGCCTTACTCATCATATCTGCCAAGGGCTTGTTCACATTGCTGGATGTCTTACTTTTCGCGAAAGCAGAGCCAAATCTGGAGTCTTCCAGGTCTTCTAAATCTGAGTCTTCATCAGCTTTTTCTTCAGTATCAGAAACGTCATCTCTATCCCGGTCGTCATTTGTCAATTTCATTCGTTTTGAAGGCCGATCTTCGTCTTTTTCCTCATGATTTCTTCACGTCGTTTATTGTCTGTTATCAATGATGGTAACTCTTTTATAGATCTTACGATAGTGTCTAATCCCAAGGCTTTATGCAACGAAGCCACTGTAGGTGTCACTACAGTATTTCACTGAAGGTTCAAAACATGGCTGATGCAAAATAATCCCGAATTTTCCTTTGAATTTGGGGCGTTTCCGCTCGAGACAGGAGCTGATTATTTTATGAGATGAAAAACAATGTGTAAGAGGTCTAACTATCCCATTTTGATATAATGCGAGGTCATTTGAATTTTTGATGCGTGTTGTTTCCGGAGGGGGGTGAAAAGGCCCGGGCTTGATTTTCAAGCACATGTGTAACTTCGAGGTAAACAAAGTCTCATGCCTTGCTGGATGCACGTGTGTATTTTGCTAGAAAATTGGAAATGAAGCGTTGTTTGAAAAGATGTCAAGAGGATTTTTTCCAGAAGTTCGTTTTGAATTTTTAATCTGTATGTAAAGTTGTGCAATTTTGGTAAGAACATATAGTAAAATTTGATACTGTAGTGCAACCTGTATGTTGATCAATCATGGGCGCCGCCATGTTAAGTGTGACGTCAGTCAGTAAGATCTGATCGTGCAGCCGAATCCGGAAAAGTTTTAGTAGCAGAAACATTGGAAGAACGCTTTTCCGTAAATTGAGCAACTGCTGTTGCAATTAATGGCTTTATATTTGGCGCAGATTGGCGAAGCCACCGAATGGGCGAACCTTGCGCCAAAGGAGATCCACTAAATGGATGGCGTATCGGATTACACGACGCATCTTCAACTTGTAATTGTCTCAAGAAACGAGATCCATTATTTGAGCCAGCGATGCTCAATTGTGGCATTGCCACAGAAAAGGTAGGATTAGAACCACAAATGTTTGGCATTGAAGCCTCTGTGGGCACTTTAGTGAGCTGCTCTGAGGCAGCGTGCCCTGCCATGTTAATTAATGGCGTCAGCATCTCTTGGTCCTTCGCCGTAGAATTATTTACAGATCGGGAATTCGGAGAGTCCAGGCGATGTTGAATTATAATATAATCCTGACTGTTATCCATAATAAAGTTCTAACACACACAATAAAAGATAAAAACGTCCAAAAATAAGTAAAAAACAAAAAAGAGTTGGGTTACACAACGCGGGTGGTCTTCTCTGAACGAGCACTGAATTAACTATGATGGGTAGTGGCGGGAAATCTTTTATTGTTTCTATGAATAAGTGGTCATTATCTGCACATGCGCTGAATACTGCATATTTAGCTCTGAATGTACGTAAGAGGACGAAGGATAATAAAAATCACCCCTCAATCTGCATCTACTGCCTTAGATTTGCTATAAAAGTCTAAAGGGATTTCTTTCCCTTTGTATGAAATTCGTGGTCTTCCTGGAACATCCGTATTTCTAGGTGTTCACTTTGTCTTGCCATTTGCATTTCCAACATAAGGTGTGGACTGATTGGTAATTGAAGCTGCAGCATTCTTTAGTTTGGTTTACAGGTTGCAAGTTGGTAATGAATTATCTTTGTTCTTGCATAAGCTACAGACAAGAAGGCAAGGGCAGTTGTTTCTCCCACATCTTTTTGACGAGTTAAAATTGTTGCAAATTTCCTGTCCATTATGTACGGTCCACTTTTTGCCATGCCTGTCTATATTGGTAGATTGGAAGGAATTTTCTACAGAACTGGTTTGCAGTTGTGGACAAAACTTAGTGTCGTGGGAAACTTCTGCACAAATGGAGCAGGATTTTGATCTTCAGGCTATCAATTGTACGAGATCTCTGTCTCTCATGGACCAATTTACTTTTATCTTGTGGACTGCCAAAGCATTCGCGCTTCTTAAGAAAAAGAGTTTTTGATACTCATAGAAACGTTCTCCATATATATTGTACAGATCTACTATGATTGCTTCATAGTGATCAAGTTCGTCCCTGTGGTTTGGAAAGGCCTGGCACACACAATAATAAAACAAAGACATATTATATAAAATAACAAAGTATCTTATCCTATTAAATTTCAATACAAGCATTTTTCTTGCACTTTTTGCAGTTACATCCAATGATGTTAGAATTGTTACATATGTCTAAGCCATCTTTTAGTGCCTTGGTTTACCCTAGCTATCATTAATATTCATGTTCTATGACTGCTTTTTCTGCTTACTAGAAAGTTCACCGTTACAGTCTGAACAAAGATAAGCAGTTTTATATCTTGATAAATTGCATCTTCTCTCACTGTTAAAGTTTTTGCAAATTTCCTTCCCTGCATGATATTGCCGTTTTCTGCTGTACAAATCAACTTCTTTCTCTATCTGGAATTTCTGTTTTGTGAGTCATAACAAAGAAATTTGATAGATTTCTATCAACTATTGTCAAATACATACATGTAGGCACTTTATCATTTGCAAATATTTTGCAAAATAGTGTAATGTTTCTTACTGACCAGTCCACTAAGATATTGTGGAATTTTAAATGGAATGCTAACATTAAACTGAACTGACTATGGTACTCATAGAAACCCTTCCTGGGGTACCTGGTTGCCATATTGATGATGTCTCTTGTAGAGGTCCAATTCTACTTGCCTTTGAGGATAAAGGCCTCGCACACCACATTTTTATAAATGCTGAATGCTCTCTCCTAGTGAGAGGGATCTTTGCATTTGTTAGTCATTTTTTTGATCAGGAACTGGTTTGTCCTCCATGGGCACAGAATTAGCTGGAGGTCTGTAGTTCCTAGTCTAAAAAAAAAAGGAATGACGACCTGGGAGCTACAGCTTTATACATTAAAGTACCTTGAGAGGCCTTTGGTAATTGGGCAATTCCTGTGTCAAATCCTCTTTCCAAACCATTGATAAAAGTATTCACAAAATCTCAATCTGGGTGGTGTTGTAATTCAAGTTTAAAGGCCATGATGTTAATTGGCATTACACATGTATTTCTCTTCACACAAGAATCCGTTTTTGTAGATGTATTCTCTAGTCACTGTTTTGTATTTCCGTCTTTTTGTCTAACAGCTGTTTTGCACTGAATAGATGCATGTTTCCCTAGCGTGCAGGCTGAGCAGATATGAACTTAATTACAGGATTGTCTGTTACAGCCATTTTCTCCATTGAAATTGTTACATATCTCTTTTCCTTTGTGTGTTAATCGCGGTCTGCCTTGAACATCAAATTGATTGAATAATCCTCCGTATTTAGACTGCATAAGGTTATTTTGGGCAGGATTTAATTTAGCTTTTGGGCAAAAATGAGCTGTGTGCGTTAAACTGTTGCAGCTGTCACATCTAATCACAGTTTGACCCGCGAATATGGAAGTAAACAGTTTAGTGTCTCTGACTGACCAATCTACTCTTATATTTCTTTGATGGAGCAGGGCACTTGCTCTTGGTGAAAAGGCCTTGTGATAATCGTTAAAAGCTGGCCCACGCGTCATGGACGCCATCTCTACAATGTCCCTCTCATACGCATCCAACTCTTGTCGTCTCTCAAGATAAACCTCACACATGACATTTTTAAACTTGGAGAAGGCCAGGATGAATTCGCTTATTGATAGATTTCTCTGCAGTCTGAGATCGTGATTTGGTTTGATTAATATGACTTGACCCTCATTATCTTGGATTTTATGTTCTTCATTTTCACGGGGCAAAAGTAAAGTAGCCAAATTAACATCTTAACCTTGTATAATGTTGTTACGCAGAGTTGTGGACACTATAAAGGGAACAGAATCTGAAGAGACCCGTGTATTTAGGTCGGTTGTTGTTCCGTACGTCATTGCCTGGTTTCTGTTCCCGTTGTGAGCCTGGATGCTGCTAACTGCATTCGTCAATGATACCAATGACTGTTGTATGTTTTCTACAGCATGGCTGAGCGAGTCTACTTTCGCTTCAGTGGACATCCGCCCAGCCTCACTTTCGATAACAACAGATGAAGTTGCCGGAAATACGGTTAACACATCGCCATTTTGGATCACATTAGAGTCAATTCCTTCCTCGCTTGGTATTGTTCTGTCTCTCGATTGATTTGAATTTACAACATTGTCTCCATATACATGTATTTGAATCAATGGTGACTTTTTCAAAGAAGCTGGCACTAAGATACTTGCATCTCTAAGTCTCTGAGTTAACTCGGTCACCGACCAATTTTCCGGCTCGTTTTCATGCCATCGTGGATTTTCACTTCGTGTACGAACATTTCTTATGGGTTGGCTCGCCTGTTTTCACTTTCTTCCAGTCATGTCTAGTCTATTAATATCACATGTAAGTAAAGGTTAAAAGTCAAGGCACTCAGCCGTGTCTTGAAAACGCAACACACGTGGATTAACATTAGCCAATTGCGATAACACCTATCACAAAGTTGTTTATGTTCCTTGTTCATATTCGACGATAAATCCAAATAAATTAGGGTATATTCCAAAGGAATCGGTATAAACAGGCTGCTGCGATAATATGATTGGCTAAGCATAACATGTGATCCAACACAGATGAAATACGATCTGCTCTACATGATTTTATATAAACAACATTTAATAACATTAAATTACATTTTGCAAAGATAGTATGGTAATTAATCTATCACTGCTGCAAGTGCAGCATCACCAACATCACTAAGCCAGTCTATGGACTCTAACGATGATTGTACTATTTCTGTATTTGTGTTTAGTAGAACAGTAGTAGAAGATTTAGGTCCCCATGAATATGTGTTGGATTGAACACTTGTAGATGAAGGCCTTGATGAAGATACTTCTGACCAACAAAATTTGGACACACATATTTTCCTTCTTGTTGCATTTAATTGACATTTCTCTTCTGCATTTTTCACTTAATTTTGAGGAGTAATGTTTCAGACTTGTCTCAGCCTTGTGTTTGATAACCCCATTATATGCCTAGATTCATATCCTGACTCATCCAAGATTGTGACACATGTAGCTTTAATAGAATGATTAGTGTACGTTGTAAGTTTTGCCTCTTTGCTGATAATCTGCATAAATTTCCAAAAATTATTCTTGCCTGCCACCATATTGGCGTATTAAAGATCATGGTTATCAGGATCATATGATGCTGGTAGTGTTTTGGTCTTTGCCGCAGAGACTCACATTCTGGGTTCAGTTTCTGAATGTACTTTTCGAAGCTGGCAACTGGACCATTGGGGTTTCCTACAATGGTTTTAAAAACAATATATGCTTTCACAAAATGGGTTAAAGACAAATGTATCTTGATGAATTTAAATACATCTTACAATATTTTAAATTATTAAAAGAATAATCTACATACTAGGTTGTTCATACACGCAAGCAGCATTGGTATCATCATCTCCCAGCTGAGTCTCCCCTTTTGGTTTTTATTAAGTCGGGATACATTGTTGACAACAAAACGCCTTCCATCCACATCAACATTAATAACATAATCATCTTTCCTCATGCTCCTTAGATTATTTTACACTCTGTTACAGAAATGTAACATAATTTCAAAGGAAACTTTTTATTGTGAAGTGTTTGGATGTTTTACACTAAATACTCTACAATCATACAGCTTTTCCATGTCTCCATCACTAATGACATCTTTGCATCACCTGTTCCCTCCCTTTTTAGCTCACCTGAGCTGTGAGCTATTCTGATCACATTTTGT
The DNA here is from genome assembly GCF_963853765.1 of Magallana gigas. Lineage (NCBI taxonomy): Eukaryota > Metazoa > Mollusca > Bivalvia > Ostreida > Ostreidae > Magallana > Magallana gigas. The sequence continues at coordinate 36,446,564 of NC_088854.1, forward strand.
CTGTCGTCCGTCTGTCTGTTCGCCTGTCTGTTTGTAAACTTTTCACATTTTCAACATCTTCTCAAGAACCACAGGGCCAATTTCAACCAAACTTGGCACAAAGCATCCTTAGGCTAAGGGGATTCAAAGGTTTCAAATTACATTCACCCTTGATATACACATGTAAGCACTCTTAGGACTAAGATACCTTGAGTAAACTACTGTATATGTATTAAACCTATGTGTATGTTAATAACCTGTTTTTTTTAGCTGAATATGCCTGACTTTATTTATGTCACTCTTATCCAAACTTAAATACTTCAAAGTCTATTCACATTGCTGATGTGTTTCATCCATTTTACTGCATATATCAAATGGTTTAATTTGGCCCAGTACTTTATTGTTTTCTAGAATAGAATTATGAAAATCTAAGGAAAATAGTTTCATATCTTATGTATGTTCACCTTCACAGATGTTTTAATTCAGAAAGCGCTTGTGATAAATAGACTTTGGAACTCTGCATTTTCTGTTAAATATGTATATTGACTATTCTAGAGTGATCGGCCAGGTAGCCAACACTTTCCCAAACATTGCAATACAAAACTGTAAAAAGTGTAGTATAGTTTTATAGTGCTAGAATTTGTTTTCTTTGTTTCTATTAAAAATAATTTATTTTTTGTGTCCTGAAAAAGGGATTGGTTTTCTTAGTTTGCAAACTCAATCATATTAAATAACTCTTATTGTTCACTTCTGTGTAATATTTTACTTTTCATTATGTGAACTTTTCCTGTAAATGTAGTTCATAAATGTGTTGGTTTACATGACTTTCTTTTTTTTACTCCTTGAGGATAGTTATTAAATGGGTTGGTTTACATGACTTTGTACTCCTTGAGGATAGTTATTATAAATGAATATGATTTTAATTCAGACTTGGAACACCACAACCCACTTGACTGTGCTTTTGAATTACTATATACTAATCTATATACTATATACTAATCTTGTTTATACATATACCTGTGAGTTTGTGCATATTAATTATGAATATATTATACATGTTTCACAGAGGACTCTATTAAAATATCAAAATCATTGCAATTTGTTTAGAATTATAAATTTAAATTAAGGTCTTTAGGTTCCTCGACACACCAAAATTTTATTAAATGGATTAATTAAGAATCTTTTTTTTTTAAATGATATTACAACACAGAGACCGATATCAGCTCTCATTTACCGGTATTTTATTGAAATTTTTTTGTATTTTTTCAGTGAAATGGGAAAAACTGTTTATGACTGCAAACAGGGTATTTAAGAGCTTAAAATTTGGTATCAATTGATATGTTATATGATTATCAATAAAAACATGCCAAAGAGGGTCTGCACATATCAAAGAATGATATTTTACAAAGAAATTTTTTTAAAAAGATGCAACATTTTAGAAAAAATGCTATTTTTAAAATTTGAACCAATCCCAATTGAAAAAACTGATCCTAATTAGAATTAATTTAAAATTAAATTTTCACAAAAATACTGCAGTTTATTCAGAGAAATTGGTATGTATTATTGATCCATAAACAAACAAACTTGTTTAAAGCTAAACAAGCTGGAATATATTGTGCAAAATTGTGATATATTTCAACTTCATATGATTTTGTACAGGATCAGGTTAATTACAATTGGGATCAACTCGAATTTAAGATTTTCCAATTTTTCTTGTATTTCAAAATTTCTTTTTATTTTCTTGTTTGAATATGATGGTATGGCATTTGTTATAAGTGAGTTACAGTTGACTGGGTTCTAATAAAAAAAATACCAAAAAAATTGTATTGAATTATTGAAAGACGATATTGGTCTCATTTTTGTATAATTACATTTCAAATAATGCGTTGGTGTGCCGAGCCACCTCAAGTGTGATATTATAAGTACAGGTGACACTCGATGGCTCGAACTTCGATCTTTCGAAGTTCTTGATCTCTCGAAGTGAACTTTCGGTCCTGATTTTTTTCTCTATATAACTAAGCAAATGAACTCTTGATCTCTCGAACTCTGATCTCTCGAAGTTCTTGATCTCTCGAAGTAAAACCTGGGTCCTGTTATGCATATTTCATTGTTTTTCACTCTTGATAACTCGAAGTGATTGCTGTGTACACACGCGGCCGATCAAGCCTATAATTATAGCTCCGCATGGACCTTACCGGGACACTGTTGAGTGAACTCCTGGGGGCTAGCGTGGTAGTGTTAATTGGTTGATTACGTGACACTACCCCTTGCTTCCTTCAAAGGGTATATAGGTAATTTGTAACTGATCTATTAGTTTCAACAATTTGTGAAAGATACGTTAAACTGCTCTTTATTTAAAATATTCTTACGTTATGATTAAAAAAACGTACTAATATGCTTAAAAATTTTTTAACATGAAAAAATACACTTAAATAACCAAACATTCTAATAAAACAAAACAAAAAAATCTAATAACCAAACAACTAAGTTCTGTTTTCTTTAAATTTATAATAAGTAATGTAGCAGAAAATACAATGCAAATCATGTCAGACTATCCTTCCATATGTTATAAATATATATTTGTGGCTATTATAAACTTATAAACTTATAAACCAAAATGACCGGAACAAGAATTTCCGGATTTTTTTAAAAACTTTCGATCTCTGGAACTCTTGATCTCTCGAAGTTTAATCATGGTCCCCTAAAGTTCAAGTTATCGAGATTCACCTGTATTTGACACACATTTATTGGGACTTTGAACCTAATAAAAGCCATTCCAATGAAAGAGTAAATGATTACCATGGGATGATAGATAAATATACCCGTTCTATTTTATGTTATCATTGTGAAAGTCAAATATGTACATTTTATGTTAGGATTGAGGTACAAGGAAAACAATTGCTAAACAGCATAACGCTATCACAAAATAACTTGTATTCACCTGTTTATTCAGTGAACATGACAAGAATATGCTACATGTAACATCGGAAAATTGGTACCGTACATTTAATTTCTAAAAATGATCCACATTGATTTATTCACTTGATGGTATTAGTAAACACAACAGAGGTATTTTAGGTGATTCACTACTTACCTACAAGGTACAGATAACATCAGTGATTTCATTCTGTGCTGGATATTCAACCAGTAGGTTTCAAAAGCACATTGGCAAGCATGGCGAGGGGAATGTGTTTGGGACCAGGGATTCAAATTCTTTGTCTGATTCTTCTTTTGGAAACGTGTGTAGGCCCTGTAACTGCAGAGTTTTCTTATGTCGATCTTGTCATGAACTCTGCGGGCACAATTCAAAAGAATCTCCAACTCCAAAAGAAGCTAGCTCCACTGCTGCATTCAGAGGAATTCTGGAATTGGACACAGCAATTGAACAGCAGACATACATTGCTGCGAATGGCAGCACTCTCTGCTGAAGATAATTTTACTTCTTACAACAGAACTGAGTTTAAAGAAACTTCTTCCGAAAAAGATCTTAGTTTATTAGACTTGATTGGCCGTCTCATTGGTAATTCCACTTTGTTGAATAGCGGCCTGCCCCCTTCTCTATCCAGCCAATCCATAGGGAGTGCTATTGGTCAGCTCTTGTCCAGCTTTCAATCAACCACCACAGTCAACAGAGACAACACAGATGAAGGAAGTCCATCTTCAGCAAATGATTTGATACAATCACCAAAATACAAGGGAGGCCTTCCAGAATCTATAACAAATATTCTCAGTAGTGTATTACAAGAAAATAATATGTCTCCATCTGAGGCTATTTTCGAACAAATCAAAGGCGCAATTGAGAATTCTAATGCTTCAGAGAGTTGCAAAGAAGATGCATTTAGAGTTTCTGATGGTCTACAAACTCAACAGCCATGGGCTTTAAGAAGTAAGTACTGGTATACACATATGCTATAAATAATGACTGCAGATCAAGGCTCCTTTAAAAATGTTTTGAATACCATTTCCTGCCTCATTTTAGAAAAAAAAAATTGAAATTTTGGGAAGGTAATGGTGGGTTTTTTTCATAGTTGTGCAAAAATAATTTGTGCCCCGTTAAAAAGAAGAGGGTAGAAGATCATGATAGCTATAGAAATAAAAAGATTGACCTGATTTTTTAGGTTCTTGCCTTTAAGCCAAAAGGGGTATTTAATAAGTGAGAGAAATTGGAAGACCTTTTGTTTAATTGAATAACTTCCAAAATTAAATTATCATTTTAAAACTATACTAAATGACAGAAATTTCTTGCCTCTTTCTTCACACTATACACATGTACATGACATGACCTAGTGACCTTGATGTAATATTTTTGCTTAAACACCGATAGGGTTTTTTCATGAGGGTTATATATTTATAGTGATTTTGCAAAAATTGAATGAGAATGAAACAAACTTTACCATTTGACCTTTTGGCTTTAAAGAATGGGTCCTTTTATTTTAGACAAATTTAGGGAGTTATGGTAAAGTTATCATTCTTAATGTAAATTGGGCTAATTAAGATACCCAAATAATAAGTCTAAAATGTATTCACCTTTTGACCTCAGAATGAAAATGGTTCGATTCCTCTTCTGTCAAATGATAGTTGTAATGTTATACTAGTAATTGTAAAAGATATATCATCTGCATAAATATCACCTTACCTTTTGACCTTTATTTTACCTCAAATTGGGTTTTTGTTTGACCTAAGAGTGTATATAAAGGACTACATATATGGATTCGCATTTTTAGCATAAAACGGCTTGTTTTCAAGCAGTTTTTCTTTAAGAAAACACTGAGTGATTACGTGAACAAATAAAATATTTTCACCAAAGATGTATCTCTCCAGTACTAATATAAGTAACAAAATGCTCGTTCTTGTTCAAAGGGTCGTTCAAAATAATTGATTTTTCTTGCAACAAATCTTATGTAACTTTCCAGTGTTTGATGCCTCAGCAAAGATTCCAACAGATTTGTTGAATTTGAACATCTTCTGGACAGGATCCTATGATGAGTGTTACAGTGACAGTTCAGTGGCTGCAGCCCTCCTCCATCCAAAGACCCGTCTCCCCTCTGTGAAACCACGCTTTTGCACTGTTCTTGTCAATTTGCCTTTTGCATTTGGAGCAGGTGGTGGGGTAATGTGTTTAAAATCATGATGTGTTGTATTGTCCCGACAAGGGGTGAAATGATACTGCATCATCACAATTTGATGGGATTTTCAATGTATGTTTTGACTGTGAAACTTCATTTACAAATGTTTTATTGACACCTCAAATATATTCAATAGATTAACACTTTTAATATACCTCTGTGTATTTTTCAACATAAAATCATGATGAAATTACCTTCTATTTCATTTTTATTATTTCAACATCAGAAAAATATAACATTGATATTTCTTGTGTAACAAGGAAATAGTTGAAAATGCTGCCTTTTCATCTTTTGAATCATAGGGGGCTTTTGATGCCAGTAAGTTGAAAATAGATACTTGTTTACCGAAGTCCTGTAGCAGTCAAGACACAAAAGTCCTGGCAAACCTTCGTAAGATGCATTCATTTGGACTTAGTATACAAAACTGATTTGAATTTAATGACTAATTTTAAATACTTACTATTTTTCAGATATCAAATATGTTGTTTACCTACCAATTTCTCTTTTCTTTCCTCTATCTAAATAACTTGTTCTCTAACTCCATGTTTGTATTATTATTTTGTAGAGATTAAATATATTATTTACTTTATACTGATCTTTTTTTAGTGTTAGGTTCTATTCCTTCTGTGCGGAACTTTTCCTTTGCAGCTTCGTCTGCATATTGTCAACCAACTCCAGAGGAAGTGGCGTATGAAACTAAGGACATAGTCATGATGTGAGATAAAACTTGTCATATTGGAATCTATTTCATTTCTGTCTTTTGACTTCCTTACCTCTGTAAAGGGAAGTACGAAAAGTCATTCCCAAAAGTACTGTGTCATCCTGAAGTATTTTCAAATAATGACATTAATGTAACATGCTTTTGAACTTCTGCACTGAAGTATCTTGAAGGATATGCAAAAGCATGCAACAGACACTTGATCACTGTGCAAAAGAAGTTGTTTTCAAAAAAAAAAATTAAAATTGCTAGCATTTCTTGGTCTCTGCCTATACTGCATGATTGACTTCAAAATTAAGCCCAATTTTAAAACTATGAAATTTAAAAAACATTTACTATGCCCACACAGTACACAACACAATTAAGATTAATGCACAATTTTTGTTTTGTTATTTCAAGGTGCCTGTTGTCAATGTTAGGTCTTATTGCTGTGGCTGGGACAGCTTATGAAGTCATTGTTATGGAACTTATTCCAAAGTTTAAAAATAGTCAAAAGCATGAAACACCAGATGATCCCAACTTTTCAAACTTGGATAGAATTGAATCTTCAATTGAGAAACCATACATCTTGAGACATGCTAATGGAGGATCTTCAGAAAGCACACAAAAACAAAATGTCAAAGAAGATATCAAAGATGATAAACTGAAACCAAAACACGGAGATACAAAAGAGAAGAGAAGTAACCATCAGTATTTTGCCTTTCATAGATTTTTTTTAAGTATTGATATTGTAGGATTTAATTTCATTCCACCAATTTTAGTCATAACATGTATATCATATAACGTGTCATTATATATTATATTGTATAACATAAAACATGTCATAACATGCAACTCTTTTGATAAAATTAGAGTTGATTCAATTCCCTTTGAAACAGATTAAGACTAACAAGTTGTAATATTTGATCAATTACAGGTGTAGTTGCCAAGATTCTGTTGGCCTTTTCCGTGTATTCCAATGGAAAGAGGATCCTAAGCACAGCCCAACCAAAGGGATCCCTGAAAGCAGTCAATGGAATTCGGTTCCTGAGCATGTCTTGGGTGATTCTAGGTCACTCCATTGCCTTCAGTCTTCAATATACCTGTAGGTACACTTATTTGTGCTTTCCTGTGAGACTCTTATAATTCATTACCTTTTATATTTTATGCAGAAATAGGAATAGGAAATGTCTCTAACCTTTGAATTTTTTCAGCTAATGTACCCAATTTTGCCTCTGAATTTTTGCAAAGAACATCAGCCTCTGCTATAACTAATGCCCTTGTTTCAGTGGATACATTTTTTGTCTTAAGGTAATGTATTTTTTTTATATATATATGTGCAGTTTCTTTGGTTATGATTTATTGTTGGGAACCCATGGTAAGTCTCTCATAAGCTTATTGACAGTGAGCCAACTACCTGGATTTTTTTATTCTCATGAATAACTCATTATATGTTCTGTTTGACTCCCTCACATTTTCAGGAAGGAAATCCCACCAATGAATGCTGTATACACATGCATTTAAGAACAACAACTTGTTAACATACCTGGTAATTGTCATTTTCATATCAAAAAAAAAGTTAAGAGTTTTGATCACTCATTAATGAGAATGAGAAATATTCATAAAAATGAGGAAAATTCAATGAGTTTGCCCATGGTCAGTAAGCTATTGTGAGACTTAACGTGGTTTTAAGATGATGTTCATGATAATGCATCAAATAAAATTTCTTTAAAAAGATTGGGACCAATCGCCCAAATGGGATATAATAGCCCATTTGGGATATGATAGTCTAAATGGGTAATAAATTTAAAGTGCTAAAAAGAAAATAATTGGGTCATTTATTATAATAATCCGCATTAATGTGTAGGTATCCAAAGTTACCGTAAAGTATTGTGTATAATACGTACCCGTGTATAATACGCACCTGAAAGTTGACAAAAAAATGGTGAAAAAAAACCCCCAGTAGCTCCTATGTATAATACCCAAAAAATAACAAATCAACTGCCTCCATTTTCCCTAAAACTATCGATGTTCCATGATAATTTTATAATCCATGCACAGTTTCACACATTTTGTGAATGGAACTTGGCTCAGATGATGAAAATCTATGGCCACCATTTTTCCAAATAAATATCAAATTTGAATGATAATTTTATTACCCAAGCGCAATTACTGTAATTTCGTGATTGGAATAAGGCCCAAGCGATAATAAAGTCCAAGTTCTTTTCAGTTTTGCTTAAAAAGGACGGTATGATTTACATGAGCGGTATCAAATATCATTTGACACTTCGTAAATAAAGAGTTTCTTATGCAACAGCGGATAAGTTGAAGATCATCATATGTAGAGAAGAACGGCAGCCGAGCTTAGTGCTTAAAAGTAATAATGTTTGCAGATATATACCAAAACAACATCAAGAGAAATGATTTATTTGATTAATTTAAATTATAGTCAAATTCTTTCATTGTTGTTAAATAAACATTGTTAAGAAACGTATGTATGTCGCATATCGTCATTATCAAGTCTTACAATTGATCGATGTATTTTTACCAGTGTCTATGTAAATCAATAACATTTAACTGCATAACTGGACACAAAGTAATCAATTTAAATAAAATTATAATAATTGCTAACCTTCATGCATTTGAAAACACCCTGTGAGGTCCGACACCAGACAGGTGCATGCTTCTGACACCAGAATTTGTTATAACATTGACCACGTGCCGAGTCAACAGGTGGCTGCTTACGTATTGGCGAATACACTGGCGATATTTAAAAACTTGTTTAAATGCAAAGAATGCAAGGAAAAGTGTTGAGAGAGGATAAATATTTCATGACATGGAAATAAACCTAAAAATAAGGTATTTCTGATGCAGTAAATTTAGTATACACTCATACAATTTGCATAACACGCTATATTGATAGTCACTACTTGCATGGTATCAAGAATCACGGCTTAAAAAAATGAGGTAAAATTTTGGTCTTATATACAAGACGCACCCCCCACTTTTGGTCAAATTTTGGCTGAAAAAAGGTGTGTTATACACACGACTTTAGGGTAATTCTATGTTTAACGTAACCTGCGCGCATAAGTTTTGGAGAAATTGTTTCAAAAAAAACAAACCCCATTTTCCAGTTTGATTTTTTTGGTAATTAAAATTCTGCAATCTGTAGAAATACAAAATGTTTGGGGCACATTATTATTACAGACAATGAAGACAAGTGTAAAGTTCATCAATTGTTTTATTCTACCGGTATATATTTTGGCGATTGTGGTCACGACCTACATAATATAATCTATATATTAAATATTCACATATTTATGTATTTTTGTATAAAACGTTACAACATATTGACCTTTATAACCTTATCCTTATAACCTTATAAACCTTATCCTTATAACCTTATAAACCTTATCCTTATAACTTTATCCTTATAGAAGTTTTATAATACTTATAAACTGACAACAGTCATACTGGTACTGGGTGAGCAGATACTCAGCAGAAGTTGTAAGCTATCTAAATTAGATAAAATGTATCTCGAAATAAGCCCCAAATGTTGGACAGATGAACACCATTACTACAAAACGTCTCTTTACAGAGACTAAACGATTCATAAATTGTTAAGTCTACTGGCAGCAAGATTTTGAGATTTAACGTCGGAGCTGAAATGCCAGGACAACCTTGGCAACATACGGTAATTGACCATCCTATAGTTGTATTGGGAAGAATTGCACCCACCTCTCGAATTCAAGTGCTTAGTGTGTAATGATGTGAAATATAAACAGAACAATGTCATTTACTTTATGATCTGAATAAATCTTATTAATGATACATCGATACTTGATGGGATTGTCTTTAAAATTGATAGGATAGATCTTTAAACAGTTAGTTTAAATAAAGCGCTTGAATGCACTCACTGCATTTGTACTAATATAAATGGATAAAAATCATTGTTGGAAAATTTTGTTTGTTTTAATTTTCTCACCCTCCCTCATAGGTTTGGTATTTTGAAGATGACGTTAAGGGTAGAATTAACTTTGAGCAGCCATATCAAATATGCAACAACTTTTGGTTAGCAAGTTTTCCTATAAGCCTATCGTTTTTAAGATTTATCCACAAGAAGTTTTGGATATACTGAGGGATCATTCTCTGTAAAAGTAGGGTTACAGGAAAAGTTCTTCACCAAAAGTTGTTACATTTCATCTACCGGTATTCTAATGTGGAGTTACTGTACGGTATTTATAGCAAAATAAAAAGTTTCTATTTTTAGCTCACCTGAGCTGAAAGCTCAAGTGAGCTATTCTGATCACATTTTGTCTGTCGTCTGTCTGTCTGTCCGTCTGTCCGTAAACTTTTCACATTTTCAACATCTTCTCAAGAACTACTGGGCCAATTTCAACCAAACTTTGCAAAAATCATCCTTAGGCAAAGGGAATTCAAAGTTGTGAAAATTAAGGGTCACACTCGTTTTCAAGGGGAGATAATTAGAAATTAATGAAAAATTTCGAGAAATTTTCAAAAATCTTCTTCTCAAGAACCAGGTGGCCAGGAAAGCTGAAACTTGTGTGGAAGCATCATCAGGTAGTGTAGATTCAAAGTTGTGAAATTCATGACCCCCAGGGGTAGGGTGGGGCCACAATGGGGGGTCGAAGTTTTACATAGGAATATATAGAGTAAATCTTTAAAAATCTTCTTCTCAGAAACTAATCAGCCAGGAAAGCTGAAACTTGTGTGGAAGCATCCTCAGGTAGTATAGATTCAAAGTTGTGAAATTCATGACCCCCGGGGGGTATGGTGGGGCCACAATGGGGGGTCGAAGTTTTACATAGGAATATATATAGTAAATCTTTAAAAATCTTCTTCTCAGAAACTAATAAGCCAGGAAAGCTGAAACTTGTGTGGAAGCATCCTCAGGTAGTGCAGATTCAAAGTTGTGAAAATCATGATCCCTGGGGGTAGGGTTGGGCACAATGGAGGGTCGAATTTTTACATAGGAATATATAGAGTAAATCTTTAAAAATCTTCTTCTCAGAAACTAATCAACCAGGAAAGCTGAAACTAGTGTGGAAGTATCCTCAGGCAGTGTAGATTCAAAGTTGTGAAAATAATGACCCCCAGGGGTAGGGTGAGGCCACAATGGGGGGGGGTCGAAGTTTTACATAGGAATATATAGAGTAAATCTTTGAAAATCTTCTTCTCAGAAACTAATCAGCCAGGAAAGCTGAAACTCGTGTGGAAGCATCCTCAGGCAGTGTAGATTCAAAGTTGTGAAAATCATGATCCCTGGGGGTAGGGTGGGGCACAATGGGGGGGTCGAAGTTTTACATAGGAATATATAGAGTAAATATTTAAAAATCTTCTTCTCAGAAACTAATCAGCCAAGAAAGCTGAAACTTGTGTTGAAGCATCCTCAGGTAGTGTAGATTCAAAGTTGTGAAAACATGATCACTGGGGGTAGGGTGAGCCCACATTTGGGGGGGGGGGGTGTTAAAGTTTTACATAGGAATATATATAGTAAATCTTTTAAAATCTTCTTCTCAGAAACTAATCAGCCAGATGATTCTTTATAATTGTTAAGACTTTGGCTCCAGGACAATTCTTTGGCCTCACAAGAAGGTTCAGAGTTTGATGTAGCTTAATATCCCATATATAAACAATTGTAAGGGATCTTTTTGAGGACTGCAATATTCGACATGTGATATGACTATAAAATCATCCTGTTAGAAAAGGGACTAATGATTATAAACATAAGAATATCCAGGGGGAAAAATGGATTTTATTTATACAGGATCTACATGTATTATTGTACATTGTCCAGATTGTTTGTATTATGACTCCATTAAGCTGATTTTATCATACCTATTGTTCCTCAGGTGAGCGATGTGGCCCATGGGCCTCTTGTTTTAACTTGTTTTAACTTCAAATTTACCGTATATCCCATTTGGGCAATAGGTTCCAACCTGTTAAATGGATCAATAAATCAAGAGATTTGCTTGTGGAGTGAAATAGGCATGTTCAACAGTACATGTATCATAAGTTTTGCTGCTTCTGCCAATGGAAAAGTAAATCTTAATAGCATGTATAAATTTTCTGTATTTTTGAATGTTTGTCTTTCAGTTTGCAGATTTGAATGATAAACAATTCATTATCGTCTTTGTTCTTTTATTTAGTGGACTGCTGACTTCATATCTCCTTCTTAAAGAAATGAAGAAAAGCAAAGGGCGTATTAACTGGTTTATTTTCTACTTCCATCGATACTGGAGGTAAACTAGTTGTCTATATTCTTTAACATATTACTAATTTTACAACTAGCAATTCAAATAGCAGGTCAAATGTCAAAAGTTATGAAATATGATGTAAGCAAGTACAAAATATCAAGTTTTTTGTTGACTAATGAAATCCCAGGAGAAAAAAAATATTTTATTACCTATGAGAAATGATAATAAATAATGCTAAACAAGTGTCTTTATTTAAAACTGATTTAACATTTACAGTTGTTTATTATGCATTAAAATGGCCCGAGACATATATTGTTGCCTTGTTTCATCATTCCTTCCTTCTCTCATCATTAACTCTCCATTCACTATCTTAACAACAGTTGCACACAGTCAACTTAATTTGATAAATGGATACATCATAGATATATGCAGGTCAAGTTCAAATTTGGTCCAGACAGTTATTCTCTTTGAATGAAAAAATCACAACTTCAAATCATCACCTTAGCTACAAATGTACAATTTAGTTTTAATAAGTTTAACTTTGTTTAGTTTTTAACTAGTAAACAAAAATCTTCTGTGCCAAAAAATGTAAAATTAAATATGGCATTTAAAAGTTTGGCGCCCTGCAGGCATTTGTGGCTCTACAACTCATTGTCATATATGTGACAAGGACACATAGTGTCAAGTCCATCTGCTGTCTCTGTTTTTGTAATATGGTTGAGATCATATTTTAAATTCATTGCCCCAGGGTTTTGGTGATAGGGTGGGGCCTTGATGGTGTTTTGGTTATACATTGAATATGCATTTTTAAATATTCTTTAAAAATCTTCTCAACTGATGATTGAATAATTACATGTTTAATATATGAGACAATTATTGTTCTTTTCTGTTCTGTTGAAACTACAATATAGATTTTTTGTCATTTGCTCAATCATATCCATAGCTACTGGTACTTTGATCAATTTTGCATACCACTTATGTCACTTCTTTGTTTTATCATCTAGACTGACTCCCATCTACATGATTATGATAGGAATATATGCAACATTGTTCAACCATATGATATTTGGACCAGCACGTCCGCCAACTGACACATCATGTGACAGGAAGTGGTGGATGAACTTGCTGTACATCAATAATTTTGTAGACAAAAGTGAAGACTTGGTTAGCCTTTGTTTTTAAATACTCTACTAGTCCATGGGGTCACTTGAATGATTATGTTTAATTATCATTACAAAATTTAATTATCATTGTAAAATCAACTGCTTTGTACAAAATAATCAGACATCTGTTAAGCTGTAATGATTGATTTTCCTTATTTTACAGTGCTTGGCATGGTCATGGTATTTGAACAATGACATGCAGTTTTATGTGCTAAGCCCATTGCTGATTGTACCACTTTTCTAGTAAGAGTCAAATTTGGATATATTGAATGATTATGTGTTTTTTCAGGGCTTAAACTGAAAATTTTATTCTTTGATACTGTATATTGATTTTAAAATGCATCATTGATTTTCACACAAAACTGTTCTTAAATTAGAATAGTTGTTTGAAGGAACCCTGTCTGTCTGTCTGCCCATTGTATTGTGCATCTCTTTGTGAGATTAGCATCAGTAACTGTTTGTTGGTGATGTCGTGTCACTGTGTTTGTATGTTCCTCTGATGGTGGAAAGAAAACATAAATACATTCAGTATACTTAAGAAATCATGAAACTTTGCATATTTTTTTTGCAATGTAATGAGTTTAACCATTTCATTTTCATGTTATTATCTCAAGATATCCAGTATTTTGGATTTTTTAAAACGTCCAAAATGTCCAGTCTGTGCTGGTTTAGTTTTACAATCCACGGCTGCATTTTACAAAAGAACTTGCAACAAAGTTACAGTCCCGTAAAATGATCTTTAAAGAACAAATTAACAAAAAACCATTTGTTTACAAATATTTCAATTCCCATAATTATATTTTCCAGCCATAATAATAAATCATTGATTAGTTGATGATTAATTAGCATTCATTATTTTGATCTGAAGTCTTAAGTTCTTTTGTAAAACACAGGACGTCAGCTCACTAATCAAACAATTATATGTATAAGTGTATTGACATATTCTGACGAAATGGTCAGCTAACCTTGAATGAACACAGTCTCATCAAACTTGGCACAAAGCATCATTGGGTAAAGGGGATTCAAGTTTGTTATAATCAAGACCACACCCTCTGACAAGGGAATTTAGATTAATAAAAAATTTGTTGGCTTTTTTTCAAAAATCATTTTTTCTAAAACTATTTTGGCAAGAAAGCTGAAACTTGTGTGGTAGCATCCTCAGGTAGAGAAGATTCAAGTTTGTTCAAATCATGATCCCTGGGGGTAGGATGGAGCCATAATGGGAGAGGGGAATTTTTACATAGAGAATATAGAGAAAAATCTTTAAGATTTTCTTCTCAAAAAACTAATTAATCAGAAAAACTATAACTTAATTGTGTAGAAGCATCCCCAGATAGGGTAGATTCAAGTTTGTACAAATCATGATACCCTTGGGTAGGGTGGGCCACAATGGTGGGGAGGGGGTTGAGTTTTTACATTAGAAATATATAGAGAACAATCTTTTAAAATCTTCTTTAAAAAAACCATTCGCCCTAGAAAAGATGTACGTAACTTAAGTGAAAAATGTTACTTACTTACTTACTGCCCGTGACGCCTTTGGCGTATAGGGCAGTAACGAGGGCTCTCCATCCCTGTCTGTCACTGGCTAGCTTCTGGAGAGTGCCCCAGCTTCTCTGATGCTCTTTCATCTCGGCTTCCACTGTTCGCCGCCAGGTAACTTTTGGTCTCCCTCTCTTCCTTTTTCCTTCTGGTGTCCAGAAGAGGGCTGTCTTTATGATGGATTCAGGGTCCCTTCTGAGTATGTGGCCAATCCAGGTCCATCGTCTCCTGGTGATGATGGTGGCCATATCCTCCTGATCGCATCTGCTGAGAAGGTCCTGATTTGAGATAGTATTTGGCCAAAATACTTTTAGGATTCTTCTCAGGGACTTGGTGTGGAAAGTTGACAGTTTGTTAAGGTCGTTCTCTGTCATTCTCCAGCACTCTGAACCGTACAAAAGAATTGGTATGATGCAGCTTTTGTACAGTTTGAGCTTTGTCCTGTTGGTATACTGGCTGGATTTCCACACAGCTTGCAAGTTCTTAAATGCTGCTCTGGCTTTGGCTAGTCGCTGCTGAATGTCCCTGTCTGCTCCACCATCTGTTGTGACAATACTCCCTAAATAAGTAAAGTTGTTTGTAAATGGAAGGATGTGATTGTCCATTTTAATTCCTTGTGGGTTATTCACATTTAGGGTCATGACTTCAGTTTTCTTGGCATTGATCTTCAGTCCAATGTTTCCAGCATACTCGTGGAGCCTATGTGTTTTGTCTTGGATGTGCTGATGGGAGTGGGAAAACAGGACAATATCATCAGCAAAGTCCAAGTCTTCAAGTGTTGTGAACGTTCCCCATCTGATGCCTCTTGGGATGTCTGATGTTGTGTTCCTCATGACCCAGTCGATGGCTATGATGAAGAGCGTTGATGACATTACACAACCTTGGCGAACTCCAGTTTTGACATCAAACTCGATGCTTGAGTTTCCAACTTTGCACCTGAAGTTGACGTAGAAACTCTTGATGATGTCTATAAGATGTTGGGGGATGCCGTACGAACGCACAATTCTCCAGAGACTGTTTCTATGAATGCTGTCGAAGGCCTTTTCAAAATCGATGAAGTTCAGATAAAGTTGTCGCTGCCATTCCGTACACTGTTCAATGATGTTTCTCGGTGTGAATATTTGGTCGATACATCCTCGTCCTGGTCTGAACCCTGCTTGTTCCATCCGTAGTTTGACATCTACGGCTTTGGATATTCTTCTGATGATAATTTTAGCCATGATTTTACTTGGAATGGAGAGAAGTGTTATTCCACGCCAGTTATTACAGTCATTTAAATTTCCTTTTTTTGGTATTTTAATGATGACTCCATGATTCCATTGATCTGGTATGGTCTTACTTTCCCAGATTTCTTTGAAGGTTGGTTGGAGGATGGTAGCTGTAAGGAGTGGGTCCGTTTTGAATAGCTCAGCATTTAAAGTGAAAAATGTAGGTTTATACAATTTGAACAATTGTTCATTGACCTTCTTGAGAACTGCAATGTTCAGTGTGTGATATGACAATAAAATCACCCTGTTATAAGAGGCACTCTGTGTTTTACTGGTGGAAAAGTATTTGAAAATCTTTTTATACAAGATTTATTTTGTTTGTACATTGTCCAGATATTTTGTATATTAATTCATGCAGCTGATTTTATCATGACTATTGTTGCTCACGTGAGCATTATTGCCCATAGGCCTCTTGTTTTATTTTTCAAGATATTTGAGACTAAGTTGTGATTTTCTTTTTTACAGCAAGGAGCTGATAGGTGTGATTATTTCTGTGGCTTTTCTGTTCGGGGTCACTATCACATCTGGAGTCATTAGCTATAATTACAAGCTTCCTCCTTCTACACTTGGAGGTGGAGATCCAAATACAGAGTAAGTCAATGGGCATCTGTAGGAAACTCTAGACATGCACTTTGATTTAATCTCTGATTTACATTTCGTCTTTCCAGTATCTTAACAATGTTTTACAATAAAACATATTGGGTTTGTAGCAATTAATTGTTTTATTTTAACTTATACATCCTGTTAATGTAATTGAATATACATGTAAGCATGAGATTTTATTTAATTAGACAAATCCAGGGTGAAAACAATATACAAATGTGATGTACATGTAAATATGCATGTGATGTTTTTTACATAGGAAAAGATAGAATTAAATTAGAAAGAGAAATGTGTGGTTGTGTTCACAATTCACCAGAAAAATTAAGAAAAAAAATAATTAGTTTACTAAAGTATATTATGAAGGACTCCAATATGTGATGGTCATTTCAAAGTCTATAATGGCCCGTGTCAAACCCAGTATGTGACACCCCAATCTGATGGTCCTTGCAATTTTGCCAAAAGTGCAAAATTTCCCCCGCAAGAGCACTGTTTTTTAATGCATTCATAATTATGCATAATTTTTTTAACCCTACTCAATGGTTCGATTGCCTAAATATGTTCATTTGGGAAGTACAAGCAAAAATGAATTCGAGGTAAGGCAGAAAAAAACTAAAAAAACTTTGCCTTAAAGAGATAGCTGTCTCAATTATGTACAAGCCCTTATAGTTAGGAGGCTGGGTGGTCTACAAGTTAGCCACCAGATCCTCCTGAAATATTTAGATGTGATTTCATTAGCTATAAACTATTATTTCCAAATAATATGCCATTAATAAAAAGCGGCGCATCATAAATATTGACTTTTCCAACAATATCGCACTTTAGACAACCAGGCCACCATACTTGTGATAGCGTAGTGAGTGTAAAGACTTGGATTTTTATTCAATAATCATACATGTACTTTCGCTGACCTATAAGATACAAATCATTAGACTTAGTGTAATCATTGGACTTTAGCATCCATACAAGTTTTCATACAATAATAACTTTATTCCTGGCAGGCACCACTTACCGTATTTTCATAATTCCAAAAAAGAAATGCACAAAATATAAAAGATTTTTTAAAAAGATGTCAAATTATTAGTAAACAACATTTTCTGGAGACCAAGATATTCTGAACTATGATTGCATGCTTTGCTGGCATATCTATAACTGCATGTGCATCATAGACCTATTAAAAGTCAGCACAGTAGTAGCATTTTGGATTGCCATGGTCTGGACAATTTTGTAAATAAACTAAATTTAACATGTAGTGATAGTCTTTTCCTATTTATGTGCAAAATATCACAGTGCAGTTTTTCAATTTTTGAAAAAAGTATCTCCGTTCCTGTGATTCACTGTCATTCTATATTGCAGTCCTACCCATTTTATGACCTCGTACTACATACGGCCATATTGTCGGATGGGACCTTATGTTTGTGGGGTACTGACTGGTTACATTCTACACAAGACCAAAGGCAAATACCAGATAAACACGGTAAGAAAATCCTAATGTTTGATCTCACTACAATCTTAATGTATCACAAGAAGTTGTTATCAGTGACTGCTCCACTGAATGGATCATTAAAATGTAATCCTAAAATTCAGTTTGTTCCTCTTTAAATATTTTCAAGACATCACTTTGGTTTGTTTGCCAGTTTGATGAAAGAAAGTTAAGATTAGAACAATCCATTGGTTTTTTTTTCAGTATTTGAATTTGTTGGGTTGGGCCCTTGCTGCTACCTGTGCCAGTGCAGTACTGTACGGTTTGTCTGGTGCCTTCCGAGGGGAGCATCTCCTTAGTGTTGAGGAGTCGGCCGTGTACAATGCCCTCCACAGAAGTGTGTGGGGAGCAGCAGTATGCTGGGTCATTTTCGCATGTGCCACTGGGAATGGAGGTTTGTTTCATGTCAATCTATCTAAGATTCTGCACACTAATCAACTTTAAGACTTCAAAGAAGAGCTGTTAATTGAAGTTAAAATGTTTCTGTTGTTTGCTCCAGGATTCATAAACACGCTGCTGTCCTGGTCTGCGTTTGTGCCTCTCTCCCGCCTCACCTACGCCTCATATCTAGTTCACCTGATCGTCATGAATGTCTTCAACCTCAGCAGAACAAGACCATTCTACATGACGGACTATGCACAGGTAGTTGTCACTTTAAGAACTGAACACAGTTGCTAAATGGTGCATTTAAAAACCAGTTTAAAAAGTTCAAAGGATGTGTTTATTCATATGCAGATAAATTGGTTTAAACTGGTTGGTTTGAGATTTATTTTGTCAGTGGCTGTATGGATGATATAATATTACATGTAAACATGGCGGTGGTCTTGATTGGTTCCATGTGCTTTGACTCTTGTAGGTGTACCTGTTCTTGGGCCACCTGTTCGTCTCCTATGCTGTTGCCTTTGTCGCATCACTGCTGTTTGAGTCTCCTTTTATGGCTCTGGAAAAAGTTATCTTTCCATCTAGAGCTCGGAAATAATTTTTTGATTGATGACTTTCATTTATCTTTCTTTAAATAGAAATATGAATTTAAGTTAAAAAAACCTTTGTATCAACCTTTTTCATACTAAAGAAAAGTGACATATATGAATTTTTAATAAATTTGTGTAATAAAGATTTCAAATGAGGTTGTGGTTACAGGGAGATAACTCAAAATTTCTTTAGTCTGTTCCAAGATATTTTTGCTGCACATCTGGAGGATTTTTAATAAAAATACACATACCTGTGAGAGACAAGCTATTTAAATCGATGAAAGGGAAAATATCCAACATATCTTCATTAACACATCATCATTTTTCACTTGGAAAAATTCACAAGAACTAAAACCAATAAAACCAATATGGAGATCTTTAATGGGATATTTGTTCATCTTTTCTCCATTCAGAAATTACTATACAGGGAAATATTCACCCCCGTTTAGGAGAAAGTGAGGAAAATTTGAAACAACTAATTGCATCTGTCAAGACTCCTATTAGAAAGATATTGAAAGTTTTATCAACAGAAGAGCATTGCTTGGCTACCGGTATTTCCATTTACTGCAAAAGGAGGGGTTATTGTCATTTTGTTGGATTTTCTTTAAATCAATTAAATAAAAAAAAATATCACCAGATACAAACATTTGTAAATGTATTACTGTTATGGATATGTATTTACAGTGAAATTCTGACATTTTGATTCTAATTTTTCTTTGTTAACAAATTTTTTTTTTTTTACAATTCTAGAATTTTTTTTTTTTTGTATGTATTCCAAACCTTTATTATTCAATTCAATTATTTGTCCCATTTGAAATTAGCCTTGCGGGGGTTTTAGTCCCATTAGGACAGTTCTAGTTTTATATGACTTAATAATATAGTTTGCAGGGTTTGAAAGTTCACTGTTAAAAAGTAACAGGACATGCATTTTATCAATTTCCACAAAAACAAAGTGCAATATATGGTTTTAAATAGCTTTTTAGAAACAACGGATTACACATGCCAGTATACTATGATGTTTACATTTTCCAGTGTACAGTATTTGTCTGTGAAAAGACTATGAATCAATTTTATAATGTTTTGTCCAATACATTTCATTAATGACTATTTTAATATTTTATCATACAATTGCTGATAATCATATTTTAAAATTAAGAAGTAGGGAATCAATATATATAATATATATGAATGTTATGAGGTAATCAAATATTATGATATATTTGTAGTATCAAACTGCAATCTCCTTTAGTTGTGTAATATTTAACACATCAACTGCCTCAACTGTACCATATGAGAGTTATCTCTCTTGCTGTCAGAAGTTCGCATGAATTCTTATATCATTATACACACACCATGACAAAATTTTCCTATCAAGATACAAATAAAATGAAATCCAGGCCAATACTTTTGATATACATGCTGTTATATTTTGGGCAATAGTATTCAAGATGGATGCATATGTATAATCAAAGACACATAGAAATGCTCTTGATATGTTTACATCATACTTATAATTGTCCTATTATAAGAAAACCAAACTCTGGAAAGGAGACATGTACAGCATGTTTTGTGAATCCTCTCCACTTTTTAAAGTTAAAATGATAATTCTGTTGACAGAAGGAGTATTTATCAATATATGACTGAAAGTAGCACTTATGGAGATGAATTTAAGGGTTCTCCACACCTTTGGAAAAAGTTTTGCATGCAACCCTATAATCTTCTATATTCTTAGATATATGGTACGTATTCTAACATTTGCTTGACTTGAAAATGACAGGAAAAAATTTAATGTATGGGAAAAAAATCAATTTCTTAAAATTTATAAATATTCACAAAAACATAAGTACCTGCTGGATTTGAACTTAATTGGGACCTGCGATTTAGTATACAGATGTTATACCCATTGCGCTACATAGACACCCACTTTTGGCAATAATTATGTTCAAAATGGATTGAGATCGCCATGTTGTGACATACAGTGTACTATCGTAAAAAGTAAAAGTCATGGGGTGTCGAGGACCCTTAAAGTGCATTCACTCTCTGACCTTTGATTCAGGATACATGTAACAGTCCATGTAAAATAAAGGAAAACATACAAGGAACTTCTCTATATTGATGCTGGTGGTTTTTAAATCTATTTGCACAAAATAACAAGATTTCATAAGTGAGTGTTTCAATCTGATTTAATTATTAATGTCTGGATTGAACATTTTATTTTCAAAATCATCATGACTTTAAATGAGAACAAATTGTCAAATTTATGGGATTAAGGTTTTCGAGATTTGTATTTTCCCAGACATCATCTTGAAATTGCACCAATGTGATCAGATTTATCAGGTTTTAAGATCTTTAAGTCTGTGAGGTTAAAGCTCAGATTTGGACAGAGGTGTGACCAAACAAGAAGAAAGTGTGAACTATAAAACATCAAACAGATTCCAGCATGTATGCAATTGACTTCAACAAGGGACATCACTCCCACACAATCAGACAGTTATGCCCCCTGGTCTAATTTGATTTGTATACACAATGGATGATAGTTTGTTAATTTTATCACACAATCTTATGAAAGTAGAGAAGTTTAAGTCATTAGAAAAGAAAACTATTTATGACTAGCCTCAGGGTACATATAGCCATGGAAAAACCGCTGAGCACTTTCTATCTGATTCTTGTTTAGAAAAAGATGTAAATGTTTTATTGTGTAGACAGATGATATTTTCAGCAGATACAGATCCAATAGCTTGTTGTTAATTCACTGAATGATATTACAGGCAACATATTCTCATACTTTTTAAGGAGCATTCTTCTGATAGATTTGTTTAGGTGATGAGGACACCATTTCATTCCTCTGATTATACAGGTAAGTTTGCATGATTTCAAAGGTATATAATTTCTCATTTTAAGTGTTTTGTTTTTGTTTGTTTCAATACAGTTGAAGTTTATTTTGTAAAGTCAGTTTATGGTCCACTGTTAGATTGTTCGTAAACAGATATTCACCACTTCATTCATTAATACAAAGTGCATGTGGCAATTAATATTAATTGATAGACAGGAGAAAAAATTAAAAAAGTCTGTTCTCTCAAGCAGACTTCAAATAAGATACTATAAATTCCTTATTTGTATGAAGACCTTAATTAATTCTGTGATTCTGCTGTTTTGTATCAAATCACAAGACTATAAAATGGGGAGCTTCATTATTTGTTATAATTTCGTAAAGTTGCTAGAAAATTGAATTTTAAAATCCGAGCGAGTTGCTTATTGCGTTTTTATACATGCGGATGTTAATTCCTGGCATTTGCAGTTTAAATTCAAATCTCATATATTAGGGATTAAATAATTAACTTTTGGAAACTGTGATGCTGATGTTTTGTATGGCCATTATCAGCCACACAAAGCCATGCAGATGTGGGCGACTGTTCAGGAGGCAAGAGGTGATTTTTGACATGATTATTCCACGATGAGCATCTCTGACTGACTGACAGATCCTCTGTATTTTTCAGATTGATTGTTTACAATGTCAACACTGAATGTTTACCTATAGTATTACTTTCCAATTAGCCCATGTCGCGTTGGGCAGGTGAGGAAGGGGGATAACAAAGTTCAGAGGAAGGGAGACTGATCTCCCTTCTGATCCCAGTTTAAAGAAAATCGGACAAAACGTTGATGACTGGCTTCCACATGTTTTGTGGCCTTGTGTAAACACTACCCTAGGTCAACCATCGTCCACTTTTATAAATGTTAAAGTGTATATTCTCCACATTCATAATAGAGAGAGGAAGTGCTTGAAAAATTACAAGTATAATGAATAATTGTGTTTTATTGATTTCTCTGTTTAATATGCACTGCAGTCCTCTTTAAATTTATTTAAAGAAAAATTCTGAATTTCCAACTTGTCCAAGTTGAGTCAATAGAAATACAGTAGATGTTAGGCTGTTCATCACATACAATATAGAGTCCTGATATATGTACATGGGATGACAGAAAAACCTGGACTAGCTAAATTGTTGTCCACTGTGTAACAGCTACAATGTATACTATGTACCATACAGCTATTATATCGGATATACCGGTACATGTGTCTCATACTGAAAATTACTGTCAATTGCACAGTCTTTGTAATCATGGAAAATGAACCAAGAAAGGTAATACACTGAGTAGCAACCCTGAATGGACTATTCTAACATAGACTTGTATATCATATTTTATTTGAGAAGTTAACCCTGTATCTATAGGCCAGATTAATGAAGGATTATATCATAGGCCAGACTGACCAACAGAGTCACACTGTGGTCAAACTGCTGGGATCATTAAAGGATATATCATGCTTACCCAGCAATTAGGCCTATATGTGTATCTGGCATTGAGGACACTAAGTGGTCAAAGTGAGCTGGTCAGTAACAGAGGTGACCCCAGACAGGCATGCTAGGAGGTGGACACCCAAACTGATGCTATCAACAGATCTCCTGGTCCTAAGCTTTCTCTAGCTATTGTTACTGAAAGACAACTCCTAATCTTCTATTTACTTGTCATCTGTGTAGCCGTAAATGACTGTTTTTAAATATCTTTAAGTTGAATTTTTGACGTAACTGAGGTACTTTAGAGATCATGTATGTTGACAGGTTTGTTGTACATTTATCTGTGGATTTGATGGAATGAGAGCATGAATCAAATCTGTTTTTCAGAGCATCTTTGTCAACTTTATATGTATTGGAGATGTTTGAAGTCCAATTAAATTGTCAAAAATGTTCTGAACAGTTTGTTTGATCTTTAAATTTTCACTGTGAAGTGTGATATAAAAACTTGCAATTGAGCAGGCAGTGATGCCTATAGCCCAATCAACGGGTGGAGCTCAGAAATCTGTCTCGGAAATTCCAACGATGACAAGTTATTGAAAAGATGCCTCTGATTTTACGATAATGTTTGACAGCTGGTTAGCGAACCAAGGCAAAATTGCACAAATGATTTGAAAATATGAGCTGAAAAACACACAATTTTTATAGGAAGAAAATCACTCTTCTGATCAAGTGACACCCAAGTATCAAACGAAAATAATGTGTTTACATCTTGCATGCCTCCAACAGCAATACCACACGTCTTAATCAGAAGTCTCTTACAATTTACAGATCACCTTGCGCTGAATACCCAGAGAATCACATGGTTTCACCCAGAATTTAAATCACTGTCGATAGCTTCAGAGATATAGGAACACTTTAATCATTGGTTATCCAGGTAAGTTTTATTTTTTCATTAATACTGATGAAAGGATTATATGAATGATGTTTAAATTTTTCAATGATTTTTTAAGATTACCTTTGCCCATTGATAAATTTGTTAAATGGTTATGGATGTATATAATAGCTGTTGAATCGTTTTTTTTTAATAAAACTTTAAATGTTTAATTGTTGGGGAATTAAGAAACTACCGGTATATCTATTTCTGGTTGAACTACCCAGTACCCTGATGGGTGTTTAAGAACTCTATTTTTACCAATTATATGTTAAGAATATAAATTTTGGGTGCTCTGCAAAAATTGAATTCATGCATGTACATATTGTACCATGTAAAATGCCAAACAACAATAAATTACAATACACTAAATCATACACTAATATAATCTCACACAAAATTAATGTTTAAATAACCTGGGATCAAGTTTATACATTTGCTGCATTAATTTTTGTATATATTTATTTTCAATTTCACAAGTAATTTTTAGTACATGTATATAAAAAAAATTGTATGACTACTTAACATTTGATTCTTAAAATACAGTATTTATTTGTATTCTTCGATAGTTGAATCATTTTTGCGATTACTGATTTATATCTCATGCAGTCTGCATGCTTTGATGATAAACCAGCAACACAATTGTTTCTGTAGAAACTGTTTTTCTTTCTGTTTTAATATCTTTTTTTAATTGCACAAATCAAAATACTCAAATTGTACAAAAATGAATTTGACACGGTCTTCGTCAAGCTCTCTACTTTAACACAGCTAGGTTTGGTAAATTACAAGTACATATAAAGTACTACGTAACGTGTTGTGCTGGACAAGAGGCTTTCTTTCATGAATGATGTCTAGAATAGTTGTCATTATCATGGATACCCGAGTACCTGTAGGAGAATATGAGTTGATTAAATTAGAGAGAGTGAAAGGATTATCTATGGAAGTGTAGGTCCTCCTGTCAGAGTGACCGTCAGAATTTAATTAAATCGTGGTCACCCAGCAGGGGGGGATAACTCATTGTTATCAATGTCATTACTAAGCCCCATTAACACTTAAACCAGTGATATACTTTAAAACTGAACTTATGTAGCTGCTTTAACAACTCTGCTTTAATTAATCAGTCAGAGGAAATGCCAATTTGCTATTTTCAATAATCATTTTCAGATATTGATATTTTATGATAGGTTATTAGCAGAGAGTCCAAATATCTATTGACATTTACAGGAAATTTGGCATAATGCTAAAACTGCATGAAAGCAGACTTTATGGATGATATTACAGGTATCATTTTAGGACTTGTACTCTCTCAGTTTCATTTAATGCCATTTTGAGTTTAGTTTTGTTTAATCAATACCAACAGCCTTATATACTTCATGTTTTATGATTGTAATTATGGTATAGTGTTTCAAAGAGCTCAACTCAGATTTTATTGGTAAAAATATTTCTGATAAAAACTATGCTATGAAAGACGATAATTGGTAGGCTTTAATACAGGATCATGTTCATATTTATCATTATTTTTTGTTGCCCTCACTAAACCTGCTTATGATATTATTATTTCTGTGTAGACAAGTAAAGAATTGTAGATCTACAACCATGCGTGGTTTCTTGTTAAACAGAATTTTATTCGAATCAGTGGGCAACTTAAGCCATGAAACAATTTACATCTATAATCTGTAACAATTGGCCATCAAAAAGCCAACATGAATATCCCAGGTAGCTATATTGAACAGGTTGCATGTGATTAAAGCAGGCCTCAGTGACTTTATGAGATTTCTTCAATTTCTGTATTAAAGGACTAATGGCTGACTTTCAGGCCTGACTGGCTTGTTACATTAGCCATGCTTCTTGCAGGCACCACCTGTTGTCAGGGGCAGCCACCACTCCAATCAAAAATCCAAGTGCCACCCACTTCATAAAACTGACACTCTGTGATCCTTTTTTAGGTTTAATCTGTTACATTAATCAGCTAATGTACCAGTTCAATGTGGACTTGATTTTAAGTATGAAAGGAGACAAAATCCTCTGTGCTGGAGTTTTGTATGAATATATGTACAATAAATAAAATATTCCTGATAAAAATGATTAATTAAAGCTGCTTGAAACTACAATTTTTTGGGTCAAGACATATCAAATAATTTTCCATACAAACCAATTATTTTAGAAAGACTTTCACCTTTTTACACCAGCAGAATCGGTCTCCTTTCAAAGATAGAAGCATGAAAAATAAATTTAAAAAATTTCTATATCGGGACACAAAAACAAGCAAATGCATCATGAGCATTTTAATACAAGCTAGGGAACATTTGGTGTTGTCCCCAATTGACTGGGTTTATTCAATCCAAATATTATGCATCGATTGTAAATAAAACAAACTTCAGAAAGATTATAGGAAAAAATGTGCACAGGGAGGAAAATATTTTCAAAATTGGATATAAATGGAAATCAACGATTTTCAGTCAAAAATCCTTTCAAAAAAAAAATTTTCAGTCGGTCGTAAGATTTGCCAAAACATTTTTGAAACCTTATTTCATTTATTTGTAATGAATGACAAAGTCATAATTCAGTCATACCCACCTTGACGCAAGGGATAAATTTGTAAAACGGGCAAAATAATGCAATACTATTTAATGTAAAGTGTGTTTTGTAAACAAATTTTGTATATCATTTTTCTATTTAGTGCAATTAATAAAGTGATTGTACTTTTCTCAATAATATCGTATGTTTTCATGATGGAAGAAATAATTTGAGAATTCGAAGTTTATGATGCTAGCAATATTAAAGTGGTTTACTGAGTATTTGTAGTTTTCCTAGCAGTCAATGGTGTTAAGGAGCACCAGCTGCCTTATGATACATATACCCGGTACTAGAGCCTGATCTCCTTGACAATGTATGTTACAGGAGAAGTGGAGTTGTGGGCAATCAGAGGCTCAGTGGCACCAGTTTATAAAAGACTGGACCAATCCCCTCCCTTAGATGACAAATTTATGTGGCTACCTTGTCCAACTATAACTGAACCATCCAAAACTTAAGAAAGGGTTGTTTGTTATGGCTTAAACAAGTGTTTGTGGAATCTGGATTATGAGTTAAAAGCAAACTAACAAATAAAGCCAACCCACAGTGAACGCCAAAGATTTATGATGATTTGTTTTCAATATCCCAGTTGGTTTAAGAAATTGAAATTGAGGGGCACAATTGAAAGAGGCCATATTTTAAAAGACCACAAAAGACAGGTATTGACATATTGGAGATGATAATATCTAGTTTTACCCCCATTAAACTTTTTTGTTCCCGAGATTAACATCCATCCGTCTCTAATATGGTGACAAAGAAGCATTAGCAAGAAACCCTTGTATGACAAATATATTTGATCAATGCAGTTTCATTCTGATGAAATTGTAGCATTAACCCTTATCCATTTTATTTTTTGTAACTTTTGTAATCAATGCTCTCTTTTTTCTTTGTCCAAAAAAAAAAAGAAATTTAAAAACTTGTGTCCTAGCTTACTTAAACTTGTGAATTTGAAACCTACACTTCTAGGTATTGGATCTTTCTATAAGAATTTATTTTGCCTGAGGTTGAAGCACTACCGTGTGTTTAAATTTGTTCAAAGATGTTGAATATTAGATTACGGTCACCAAGTCATCATAGTTAGCTGTAAGTGACAAGGAATAATTACTTTCCCTGCTTGAGACCAGAGGATAGGAGACACTTATGGTTCAGACCAAGGTTGTGGTAACAGCTATATGTTGAGGGCCAGAGGGAATCTAGACTAGTTCACACTGCCAGATATTTGAGGGAAACAGCGAGGGGATCCATGATCGGTGACTCATGGACACACACAGTCCTTGTACCAAAAGCCCGCCTCACACCTCTCCTCTTTTATCTCATACATGATGAATTGGTTGTGTTAAAATCCTTTCCATTTTAAAGGTATATGCTTTTGGGGAATTTGACAGGGTCCCCATTTAGATGAGTAATTACAATGTCATACTAAGCAGGACTACAGCAAGTTTAACACCTTATAAGGCAGCTGGAAGCTTCGTCTATATAGAAAAAAATGGATGGTTTTAAAGATGGTTTAGTGATAACATTGAGATTTTTCTCAAAAACTGAATCATAGACTAATTTGACAGGAGCACTGATGCTCACAGCTTGACTGGACTTCAGTCATTTTGACACATATCAGCAGCTGAGGTTGGTCACTCAGATCTAGAAGATTGAAATTGATTTTCAATTTACACTTTTACCATCGATTACTAGTATATCTATGCTTAAATGTATCTAAGTCCTAAAAATTATTTGTGAAAATCCAAAATCAGTGCTCTTCTATTTAGAAGCAAAAAAAATTATGTATCCATCATTAAATTAAATTTTATTTTTATGCTTGTTTATGTTATGATAGTGCAAGAGAATCCCATTTACCAGTATGTCTAATGCCACTGAATGCATTACATGTATTATCACAGACTTTCAATTAAACTTGCTTTGTCCAGCTTTTGCCTATTTACTTTCAATTGAAAGGGATGGAAGATATAGATCTACAGTTTACCAAAAAAGAGATAACCCTGGTATTTTGCTGTCTATCTCATTTTTGTGTGAAATTTTAAGGTAATTTATGACTTCTTGTTTACCTTATTGTTGACATACATAAAGTACATTGTGTATAAATCAATGTAAATATAATTATTTTTTTAAGAATGAATGATGTTTTTTAAAAAAAGACATGTTATGGGGGCTTTGACATCAAAATTTAGACAAGCAACTTATAACATCATTAAAGATCAAAAGACTAAAGAGTAAAACCTTGTTTGTGAGAGGGAAATTTAATGAGATGTGAAAATATTTAAAGAAAGCTGAGAGCACTTAGCTACTTTTGACACTGCCTTGGTAACTCCCATTGCTCCATTTAACCAAAAGTTTTCAGATATTTGTTAAAATAGCCTGCCTGATTTACTGTTAATGAAAATTAAGTCCGACTGACAGGCTGTCTAGAAGAGGGCTTAGTGTCCATTGATAGCAGACTATGTAGAACCACTGGACAGGAATTGTCTGTTTGTAATTGGGTAGAAAATCTTCAGGTTAGTGTATTTTGTGTGTGCTGATAGGAGGTAGATTTATCAAAACACTGGCACAAAGCAGCATTGTGTGGGCACCCCGGGATAGCCATATTTGGACATTTGATTCTGAATGTCTCAGGGTTTGGGGGATGATACAGATCAACTCTCAGCCTCCGGCAGTTGATTAGAAAAGGGGAGTTAACTTTGTTAGCTCAGGGTCAAGTGCTTCACATTTGTTTGAAGTCTTTCATTTCACTGACTCGGGAGAAAAATTTAAATTTAATGTGTGTTCTGGGATTGATTCGGCTTTTGAGGTTTGTAAAATAATTGGCATTGCACCTTAGATGCCCTATAAAATATATATAATGATTACAATGATCTGTAGCAAAAAATAAATTCACATAAATATGATTTTAAAAAAAAATGTTTCAGAATGGCAGGGTATTTATTGTTGTTATGATGATTTTCATTTCAGTTTAATATTTATAATTGGTGTTTTTGTTTGATCGTTGTTGTTAATTTCTGTCAATGCATGCATCTGATGACTTTATTTTTTTATATGGATTTAAAGCATATTATATCTTAGAAATTTGTTTACTTGACTTAAGTTGATTATCAATTTTTAACATTGTCGTGTGACAGACAACATGTTAGACTGAATGGACATGTTAATCCTTATTTGTTTAAACTATTGGCTTAATAGCAGTTGATTTAATTTACACACACTAATTCAAACAAATTCAGTAATCCCTGTCTTTTCTTACTCTGTGTTTGCAAAGAATTACTAGATTACCACACAAACATAAACTGTGTATGAAGAGCTAGATCACTGGGCAGTGGTCTTTTGAAAATCTAGGGGAAATAACTCACACCAAACAGAAAAGCCAGATCAAAAAGGTAATGTGTATAGGCATCAAAGGCCCGGGGCCAGAGATCAAAAACCTGTGGACACAGGAATACATGATTCCTATCTACTGTAGAGAATGTGTGAAAATCAGAATGAAGTAGTTAAATAATTGAAAGACAGTTAAAGATACTTTTCACCTCTGCAGCTATATTAGCCAAAGGGGAAGTACATAGTGTTTTGTGTGAAAACATGCATGAACACAAACTTTGACAGAAATGATTGTTTAAGAATTATACTTAGTACATGTACCTATTATTCAATTTTTTTAAAATAGATTTAGTTTTTCTGAGATGAATTTTCTCCAATTTTTAAAGATATTGTAAAAATCAAAGAAAAATGGATCAATTTATTTTTTCTACACAAATATTTTTAAAAATAATGAGAGAGAGAGAGAGAAAGAGAGAGAGCAAATTTTAAAGTGAATTAGTTAATTGAACATTATATTAATTAAAGCTAGTGAAATGTGTGCATGTACTACAAATGTATTCAATTAGGGTATTCATTTCATAGCATTTTCTCCACATTACGAGTTTAAATAAGTAGATATAAAAAGAAGTTACAGTGTATTAAATGACTGTTGCACACAATTTGCAAATTGCATGAGGACATTTGTTTTGTAGTTTGATAGTAGCACTCTGTGGACCACCTGAGTACTAATGTTTATGGGGTAACTTTTATGTTATACTTAGTGTTAGTTGTTCATAAATTACCACCAGGGGTTAGAGTTTGTCACTAATGGCCATTACTGTAAGCCTGTGATTGATACATCACAAGGCCTCCCAGATGGACTAAGGGGGGAGCCCTACACCCCATTTCACACATTGTCACACCAAACATCAGGCCCATTACAGAATATTGTCCAGTTACACCCATTTATTACACTAATGGCTGCAGATCACAAGATCTCTGTTACTTGGTGGGGAGAGAGTTTGGAGGGCGAATGTGGACCACATTACAAAAAAAAAACTTATAGCAGTTTGTCCAGCCAAAGAATATCAACTGTGCATTGACCACTGTGCTTTATAATTAGGTGGTCATTCAAGAATATCTGCTGAAGAGAGAGTTGGAAAATCAATGAGGATGGCAGTCAGCATGGGACTTAGTAAGCACTGGGTTTCTCATCCTATAGCTTAGAGATGTGTTATAATTCTTATTGGTCATTGATTTCATTGTCACTGATTAAGTTAATTATCCTTTGAATAATTAATGAAGGGTTTTGTGATTGCTATGCATCGTTACATATGGTTTTTGTATTTGTTTGCACAACCAATTTGGTTGACATATGATGTTACATATTGTATAGAATACCAGGGTTTTATATATTAGTATATATGTCTCGGATAATGTCATATATATTAAGGCAAATGAAATGGTAATTCAATTACCCCAATAGAAGCCAAAAGTGAATTTAATTATACATTCTAGGTTATTGCTTCTTTAATTCATTCTGATGAAAAATTGATATTGTTATTTGGACATTTCCATTGACATTTTTAATATAAATTGTATTGTTATCAGCAATTGGAGAAAATTCATAAGATAGGAATGTCCAGTGTTATTGTAAATGTTCAATAGTTCCATGCCTCTCTTGTTCTTATTTCAGTAAACAGTCTGACATGTGTATGCCTCTTAGTGTACTAAATCACCCAGAAAGCAATTCTTAAGGCCCAATACAGTCTCAACAAAGCTCTATTAATTTAATAATTCATTCAATATTAAAAAGAATATGGCAGTAGTATTTTGTTTTGATTGGAGGTCCATTTAAGTCCTTCAAGTTGGGTGAAGGAGATATCACAGTAGACTAGAAGCATCTTGAAGAATGTGAAAGTTTACATAAAGTATTGGATGGAATGGATCCTAGCTCGCATGTTTTATTGAACAAACCGTCCCAGATTTCAAGTGTCTTTGAGGTTTTAATATTATTTTTTTTCTTAAATAATAATTCAACAGTCTGAATTATTAGTCAGCATGTAATTGTGTGTAAAAATTTTGTACTATACACAAGACAGGTGTACATGAATCAGAAATGACATATGGCGTATCACCTTGAAAGTAAAGAAATTAATACATATATACATTGTATAAAATATGAAAAATTGTTTTTTAAAAGGAAAATTGGCTGTAAACACTTTTATTAAAAAAAAATTGTAGGCAATAAGGTTTTTAATTTGAATCAAAGATAAACAGTATTAAATTTCACATGCCCTAAGGTTTTCTACCAGGTTAATTTAAAACTGCATGATCAAGCTTTGATGTATACAATATGTGTCAATTTTTTTTGTGTAATGTGCTAATTCCTGGTGTTAATTGTTCTAATATAATTCATAGTGGTTTGATTTTGTGATTTATTTATAAGGTGTAAAATTAGATTACCTGTAACCTGTGGCCACAGGTACGAGGGAATATTTCTCACCTGGACAGTAACTGAAATTTACATGCAGTGGTTAATTGCTTGGTAAATAAAACACTTGGGACAATCAGAGGGAAGGAGGTCCACACATTAAGGCATTTGTTTATACTGTTAACAACAGATTTTTGATGCCTTTTGTTGTCCAATTTGAAAATATTGACAAGTGGACTTGTAAAAGAGGAGGGCTTTAAATCTGAGCTTTCTACTTGTTCCACGGGGGTTGAGTCTTGGAGAGGGAGAGTAAGTGCTGGACTATTTTCCCTACTGATTGAGGACTGTCACTATCTTATTGACTCTAGTATTTGTGATACTGGAACAAGTGGCCTCAAGAGTTTGGGAATTTCTGTAAGAATTGGTAAGTTTGGCCAAAATATTTCCTTTTATTTACCAAGACAGTTTTAGGGTGACATTGTACTGTAGTCATACACACTTGGAGTGTTTCTGACTGACTTGGTATATGTTTTAGAAAACTTAAGGTAAGAGACATGTGTCTGAAATCAATTAATTGTGCCTGCTTTTAATTAAGAAATATAACTTCTGTGAGCTGGTTCATATATTTTTTTATAGAATCTT
This sequence comes from Magallana gigas, assembly GCF_963853765.1. NCBI lineage: Eukaryota > Metazoa > Mollusca > Bivalvia > Ostreida > Ostreidae > Magallana > Magallana gigas. The sequence goes on from NC_088854.1 coordinate 36,479,781, forward strand.
CAAACAATAATTAATAGCTGTGAAAAAATAATCAAATCCAAATAAAATCTGTAAACTGATAAATCATTTTATATATACAGATGTTTGATTTTAATCAATTAGCGATAATATGATTACTGAATTTTATAGAAAAAAAAACCCATACAATTTAAATGTTTTATATATAGAATTAGAATAAAAGTTTAAAGTTATAAAATAAATTAATAAATATAAATTTTTCAGTTACTTGTTTTTTGGTTAGAAAAAAATAATAATTAGATATGCACTGTCCTTTCCATGAACAACATACTATATATTTTCTATGACACTCTATTGACCTTAATTAAAAAAGATTGTTTGATAGGTGTTTTGTGATTGCAAAGATTCTGGTATATCATTGATCCAATGGTTGTAGGATATTGTAATACCCATTCTTTGCTGGGAGACTAGAACAGGTTCAGTTAATTTATAAGACAATTTCCTTAAACAGAAACAGTAAGGGGGATGTTTAGTTTGGGTTTCAGGACCCCAGAGGATGTTTGTCCCTCTCACAGCTTGCCTGTCTATTATCTACATCAATACCTTTCATCAAGGTAAACAATGCGGCTCTTCAAAGCTTCTAGTCCAATTCGGTGCCAGAGAGCTATCAGTTATTGTGGAAACCTGCTATCTGCACTCTGATAAAATACCCCAGAAACATGTAATAATCCAAGTTTGTCTCTATGATACATGAAAGGGTGGAATTCATAATTATTGCAGGCCTTTCATCAGTTTTTGAGGCAGCAGCGAAGCATAAAATCAAGTAATTTTGTGAGCATGTATGAATTTAAGTGCATTATTATAAACCTGTATCAAACAGTTTGAGAATCGAGGAACTGCTGGGATGTTGTTCATACTGACTCTCTTTTAATCTATGATCCGTCTATTTGACCAGCAAATATTAACCTCCCTCCTGTCTTGATAAATTTCTTATTACATGATATTGACACATTTTCTATTGAAAGTGACACCCAGGTAGTGAGATGAGGCGATCCAGGTAATCGCTGGTTGTTCAGGTGTGATCTCAATCAGGTCGGAATGTTCCTCACAGAGTAAATCAAAGATGTTTGGTGGAAGCTTGTTGTATAAATTTTGGAGGTTTTGAAGCTTCAGAGCTGGGCATGTTGTCAGGTGACGAGGGCTGGCAGTGCTATGTATATCTTGCGTGCAGGCTTTCCCCTTGTTAGGATATTTTATACCGCGGTCACACACTCTGGTAACCCATACTCGAACTATACCTTGTACCACCTTAGGACAGGGGTTAGAGTAAAACGTACCATGGGTGAGGAATAGGCCTATTTGATAGTCTCTAAAGGTTTTCAATTTTCCCTCTTGGTTTAAGCGATATTCCTTATCATATCATCAAATGTTATGGGGTATTATAACAAAACAATGGGTATTACTAACTCAGCATCGTATTTCACATTGCTGCAATTTATGATGATTATTTTACTTTTTAACACATGGATACATTTTTCCCTTTTCATTTTTGTAACAGACATTATATAGGACAGAATCTATGTTTGTAACCTATCTACCTATGACTAATCACTCTCTAATTTTTCAGGTAACCTCCGGGGGATGGATAGTTGATGAGACAGAATCTCCTATTTTCGTACATGGACTGAGCAACTCAGGAGCATTAGGGATAAAAAGGGCCACACTGCTTGGGGTTAACAGTTTGTTCTACAATGGAAGTGCTGTGTTCCCTGTACTTTTTGATAATCACTGTGACCACAGGGGCTTGTGATATTGTTTTAAATTTGACTTTGAGAGAAGAGGAACCTGTCTCAACTTTAGTTGGAAATGTAGCTAGTTTAAGTGGCTTGCGAAAAAATATGACACCAGAAGTTTTTCAGAGCCTGCGATACAGTTTTTTGGACCAAGCCAAGACTGATGATTTATTTCGAATTGATAATGAAGCTGGTGATTTATTAACCAACGCTGTGATTGACCGGGAGAAGCAGTGTGGATTCAATCAGGACTGTCTGTTTAAGTTTGATGTTGCTGCTCACTCCCCTGTATATTCTAGGTTTGAGATTTTATCAGTGCTAGTGACTCTAACAGACATTAATGATCACATGCCTACTTTTCCGTCCTCCATTGTCAACAAGACTTTGTCTGAGTCCGCGGTCATAGGAACCACCATACAGCTGGATGAAGCACTAGATCTTGACTCTACATCACAAAACGGAATTCAAAGTTACACCATGATTACTGCTGATTCTCCATTTCTCTTCAGTGCAACCAAAACTAGCGAAGGGGTCTCCCTACAGTTAAAACTGAAATCGGCCATCAACAGAGAGAATATAGATCATTATGAGTTGATTATTGTGGCAGTGGATGGAGGATCAGACCCTCGGACTGGAAGTCTCACTGTCAATGTGGAAGTGGGGGATGAGAATGATAATTCTCCACAGTTTTATAGAGATGTCTATGACGTCAGCTTGAGGGAGGACAGAGACGTTGGTTTCCAAGTGATTCAGCTTACAGCAACAGACAAAGACATCGGAGCAAATGGACAAGTGGCTTATAAGTTTAATGTGCGCCAAAGTTTCTTAGCAGAAATCAATGAATACTTCATGATTAATGAAACTACTGGCAAGATCACTTTGAAAAATAAACTTTCTCAGAACACTAAGAAAAGTTTCAACATCACCGTAGATGCTAGTGACCAAGGAAAACCCCCTAAAGTCTCTCAGTGCATTGTTCGTGTTTCTATCATTGATGTTGAAAATAACAAACCAGTGGTTCGTATCACTTTATTATCAGGGAGTACTGGGGCAATTAGTGAGTCCTCCAGTGTCGGTACTGTGATTGCCCATGTGACAGTAGAAGACAGTGACTCTGGGTCTAATGGAATTGTCACTTGTCAAATCGCCTCCGATCACTTCCAGCTTCAAACTGTTCTTAACAGGGGTTACATTGTGGTCATAAGTCAACCTCTTGATCGTGAATTATCTGATAAATACAATCTGAGTGTTGAATGCAGTGATCAAGGCCTTCCTCCGCTATCCACTTTGTCAACCATTGTGGTTCCCATTGCTGATGAAAATGACAATGCCCCATTGTTCTACAAGACCGTGTATCAAGCCTCCATTAGAGAAAACAATGCATTTGGAGATGGTGTCACGCAAGTCCTTGCCAAGGATCGAGACCTTGGCCAGAATTCAGAAATAAGATATATTCTTCCTCTTGAATCCAAAGAGAAATTGGCTATCAATGAAGACACTGGTGTTATAACAGCAAACTACAGGTTTGACAGAGAAAATGAATCGTCCTATTCTCTTCTGGTTTTGGCTGTTGACAAAGGAGATCCTGCACTAACTGGAACTGCTACAATTCAGTTAACAGTAAGCGATGAAAATGACAATAAACCTACATTTACTGTTCCCATGTTTCAGTTTTTCGTTATGGAAAATATGGGACCACAGTTGAAGGTTGGATCTCTCAGTGCCTCAGATCTTGATGAAGGTGACAACCAAAAGATTCTCTTTGACTTCCATCCAAATTTCAAAAACCTACCCAGCAGTCAAATGCCATTTGAGATTCTACCATCAGGGAGCATTTCTACAAGGAGAAATTTAGATAGAGAGGATAGAAATAAGTACACCTTTGACATAGTAGCAATAGATCAAGGTATCCCAAGGCTGACCAGCACCAGTCGGGTGGTGGTGTATGTTGCAGACCAGAATGACAACAAGCCTTTTATTACCTTCCCATTATTTTCTAACCAGACTGTCTCCGTATCTCAGCTAGCTAAGATTGGAACAATTGTTACTCAGATTAGGGCTTATGATCTGGATGAAACTGGACCTAACAGCCAACTTAGGTACTCCATCTCGGCTGGTAATGAGAAGGACGTCTTCTCCATAGGAGAAACCTCCGGTAGCATCTACCTTAAGAGAACGTACGAAATCACCAAAAATACTCCCTTTAAGCTTAGGATTAATGTCAGTGATATGAATGTCTCACATATGCAATCTTCATTCCAAGACTTAACCATTGTCTTAACGCTTCCTCCCCCTACACCTCAGGTCCTAGAGGATGGAGGAACAAAGAACATCATAATCACTGTCGCTGTAGTCATCCTCACTATAGTACTGTCAGCAGTCATCATAACCGTCATAATAATCCTTCGCCGAAACGATCAAAAACTTCTCCAAAGCAAAGGCCAAGACAACTTGGTGTATAGTGTGCCTCCTCTTGATGGCTGCTCTCCTCCCAGCCTGGATAAGAGCCCCAGTGACAAGGTGACCAGCATCGTGGACTCGCCTCGCAAGAAGAAAGGGGTCAGCTTCACGTTTGAGGAGGAAAACACTCAGATCTTTTACAGTGACCCTATGGACCAAGGACAGGTAAGGTATCCATCTTTCCCATGTACTGGAGTTGTAGACATATGTATATATATATGATGATGTATGCAGTTAATTGGTCTAATCACTATGTAATATCAATGGGGGTTTTGTTTTATTTTTGTTTAGAGAGGTAGTGGTTCTTACAGCAGGCCGGACAATTCACAGATCTTGAACTCTTTGTTCGTTGATGGCTTGGGAAGATCTCAGTATAAGGTAATTAGTGCACAGTTAACATTTTACTGATATCCATCAATGCCTTTTTTAAAAAATAAATTCCTTGCTTTTTACTTTCGAAAAATTAAAGTAGCCTAAAGTAATAAATATTTGTTTTAATCAGCAGCAACAAGATAACATGAGTGATTCATCAGGGGAAGTAACTGCGTCTGACAGTGGTAGAGGGGGCAGTGATCTGGATCTCTCTATGCATTTATCCAAATCAGGTAAACATAAAAACTACAAACATTCATTGTGTCTGTATTCGCCGACTGCAGTTACATGTATATATATATACCGAGTCCTGTAAATGATAGATTATTCCTTTTGCTTTGTCAAAATATGGTATGCTCCACCCAACCTTAACAGCATGGTATTGAGTTCTTCTTTAATAAATTGTAATATGACTATGCCTTCAATTGGTTTTGTTGTAAACCAAATTCTCCATGGTAGTATATGAATGCATTTTATTAATTTCCATTTAAAGCAGTAGTTTTATTAGTATTTAAGACACCCCCACCGCAAACAAGAATTAGGTTGATATGTCAAATTAAGGTGATATGGGACACCTACATATTGTGACGTACTTTCTATCGAAATAAAAACAATAAAGTCAAGTATAACTTTATTAACGTTTTCTTTCCCAAAATTGTCATCGAACAAAGTAGCGCGATGAGTAATTTTTATCGATAACTACGAATCTGAAAGTCACCAGTTCGAATCCCGCTGTGGTTTTTATAATTTTTACCTTTCCAAAAATTTCAAAAACATATATTTAGTCAAATATTGTTAAATTTTAAAATTCTAAACCGGTGGAAGTATTTTGATTATTATGTACTCCTTTCCACATTAATATCAACAGGTGTCTCATACCACCTTAAAAATTCTCATCCCATACCCCAAAAGGTTGAAAATACCTCCAATGTAAATTCTCGCTTTAAATACTTGTTCCAATTTCCGTTTAAATATACGGATTTTTTTTAGGGAAAAAGTTAATTAACCTAACACACACTTTTTTCCCCTCAATTTCTGAAAAAAGTTGGTCGGTTGGTCTTGATATTAGGAACACGCTTAATATACAAAATGTTACAAACATATTAATGAATTTAATTATTTTATGACTGATTATTAATAATTTCAGATGAGAGACATCCAAGGAGAACCTTCAAATTTAGAAGGAATCCCGATCAAGGTTTACATCGAAATCAGTACGAAAATATCAACTACGTGAATACACATGACTCTAGGAGCGATAATCAAAGGGAGGCAATCCCGCCAAGGCCTCCTCGACTTTCATGCAACTCGGACAACGAGCTACAATTTCATTCTGAGGATTCACAGACAAACCCATCTTATGTGTGAGAGGACACTCAACATCTTATGTGTGAGAGGACACTCAACATCTTATGTGTGAGAGGACACTCACCATCTTTCATGAATTTGTGAATTTTGTTTGTTAGTGGACACTCAACGTGACAGTTAGCAACAAAAGTGCCAAATATATTATGTCTCATACTGTTTTGTATGTCATTGTAATTACCTCGTATAATTTATGTTATTGCGTATAATGATTATACAGTTAGAAATATATGTGTTCAACTGCTGAGTTTGACAACAAGTGCTTTGTACAAATAAAGTAAAAATTAAAGGAAATAGTGTTATTTCATTGCCAGAATTCTTTGAATAAGATATAATTTTTCAGGTGTATTTTACGGAATCTTTTGGACATACTCTTAGAACACGCATTTTTGTAGACATTACTCGGGTTTTTTGGGGGTTTTTTTTTTGGGGGGGGGGGTGTCCTTATTAGACCCCAATAGTCTTTTTTTACTGATCGGGAACAAATCAGTTTAGAACAAGAATACTCCCATGAAATATTGCCGAAACCACCTTGAATCTGGTCTATGATCTATGTTATACACATGCAATATGCTTTATTTTATTCAAAGAGAGACAACGCCAAGATGTATTTTGTATCGATTGCAACGATCATCATTTATTTACATATGCCAAGTAAAACTATCGTTAACTTATAAATGGAATATAAAAAAATAATTCTATAGATATACTGGAAAGCTCAGAAAATAAGTTAAAACATAAACTTCTACTTTCTTCTTGGTCTGCGCGACATGAATGTTACAGCTGCATCTCTAAGGCTAGATCGTCGGAGACCTGCATCTTCTGACGTGACTTCCGGTTTCAGAACGGTCCCAGAGCGTGCCTGTACCCCCATTCGAGCACGCAGTTTAGTAAGCAATCCATTGCCTATCAAATCAAAAAATTATTTAATCATATGTAATATATTTGACAGGCATTTCAATAAAGATAATTCACGTTAGGGCAAATAGCGTGTTATTTTACCAGTTGCTATTTCATCCATCTGCTTAGGCAGACGGACTTCCTGGTTTGGCATTTTGGGATTAGTTGTCAGACGATCTTCCTCCAATGTTTGTTCATCAGCGGTGGCCTTTTTCACTTGGTCCTCGAGAGTATCGATGTTGACGTTCTCAACACTGACGTCATCAGTTAGATCTGAGCCGTCGGTGGATTCCTCGCTGTCTATGTTTGTGGTAAGCCGCTGTAGCTCCTTCAGCTCCTCCTCGTCCCACATCTCCCTCGGAATCGCAATGCAAGAGTTCTTGGCACATCTGTTGAAAAAAGGGAGAAAGTCGTTAAAAAAGAGCCGCGGGTGCAATAAAGAATAACTTCTATATCAAACAAACAAAAAGTACGACAGCAAATCTGGTCCGACCTGTGTAGGTGTGTTCCACCCACGTGCTCGGGTTCCCCGATGGAGGCAGTGTCCTCGGCCAGTTGCTCGTCGCGGATCACGAGGTTGGTGTGGCGGCTAGTACGGTGAAGCCTCACCCCCGGCTCGTATGACTCCCCGTAACGACCCTCCCGCTCCAACCCTTCCATCTCCTTCATTAGGACCCGTTTTGTGTCCAATAATTGTGAGATATCATTTTCGATATCTCGGGACATAATTTCTAAGTCTTGGTTCTGTTGATGCGTGAAATAGATCATAATCAGATTGTGCAGAGATATTTTTAGAGACAAAACAAGATCTTTACCAGTTGATGACTTACGTTTTCTTTCATTTCCCGACATTCGCGTTTCATTTCCAAATACTTGATTATCTGTAATAATTCTTTATCTTCATCTGCCAACAAATCAAAAGATATCAGAAAATATATGATCATTCTGAAAAATCAACAAATGTACAAAAATGTGTATTCCATCAAATTCGTAACTAATACTGCAATATAAAACCCCAAATCAAGGTAGTGATACCATTTGTTGGTTTGAGGTGCAGATTCCTCATCTTTTGGAGAGCTGTGTTATGGACACTCTGTATCTCCATCTCGTACTGGTGTCTCTCTTCCCGGTACATTCTGATGTCCTCCTTTATTTTGCTCTGAAATATGTCAGTGGGAATGACTTTATCAGGTTATACATGTACGGCGTGGTGTGTATTGTCAGAGGTGTTCATGCTGACCTACATGCTTTCATGGTACCTTGAAATAAAGGTTTAGAAAATAGGTTTATACTGTTATAACTGTGCGTGCTTGATGACTTTGATTAAATGATGTCACCCCTGACCGAGTGGCCGTATTTGATCACCTCATAATCTCAAAGATTGATTCATTATTCCTTAATTGAGTAAACTTTTTTATCCGTTTTTACTAGAATGATTCCTTACTACTTATATTTATATAATTTTAAGCCATTTTACGATTAAATATTTAAATATAGATAAGCAAACCCCGTTGGCGCCTCAGTTTGGCGTCATTTGAAGTTATTGGGTTATATAGTACAAAATCGATACGTAGTGTTATCACAGGCAAAGACACTGGAAAATGTAAATATTTCTAAATATGAATTGTTTTCTTGGTGTTATATTTGATTTCTATTAAAAGATAACCGCGGATACATTTTACAATTCAAAATACCTATACATCTACTTTAATGACTGTGTTTAAAAGGTTATGTCTGTCGAGGACGAGTAAAAACCAGGGTACTTACATCATGTATGAAAATAAACTTTATTGTAAAACATTTTCATTGAAAAAGACAGTGTAAAGCGCACATTTTCGTTGTGTATTCCAAATGTATGCTAAAATACGGATATTGGGCCACGATACCCCTACATGTATTTTCAGTAAGCCGTATCATAAAATGAATTCATTTCTCAATTCATACAAACAATGGTAACTAGTGTCTTTCATTTACTAGATCTTTACTTGAAAGTGTCATTAGTGTGCTTTGTAAAGTTCTGCTGGTATGCGCTGGTTTATGATTTGTTTAAGCACTTACCCATTCGTGAGTGTATGAGGTTTTCAAGGCCTGACTAGTTTCCTTTAATTCCTTCAGACATTGAAGTTTACGATACAGATCGTAGCGGGTGTAATCTAAAACAATGAAGAAAATCATGATATATATTTTAATCACTAACGAAACAAATATTAAAACTGAATAAGATAAACCCCCTTTGTTTTACCGTTAAGTCGGAGCTCTGACTTCTCCTCCTCCGTCAGGTCTGCTTCTTTTATACACCCCCCTCCCCTCTCCTCTTGGACGTTTGTAACACATTGATTGACAACCATTTCTTCCTCCTCGGCTAGAACAGCTAAAATATAACCAGGAATCTACTATAATGTTTAATGCTTAATGCTTTAATGCTTGTATGAAATATATATATTCAGAAGACGCAAGAAAACAACTGCGATTCGGATACCGGGGTTTATATATGTACACATACATACTATATACATGTATATGAATTTACATTTTTCTGTGCCTTTTATCTGTGATAACACTAAGAATCGATTTTGTAACATACTCCAATACATTTCATCAATGACTATTTGAATATTTAATTGTACGCGTTCAATTACTGAAAATTGTATTAATATAAGTAATAAGGAATCATTATTTGAATATTTTAAGTTGATCAAACACGGTCGAGTGTGATCATTATTGGATTTGATCACCCCTGTCATTTTTTATCAACTCATATTATTACTCAAAGAATGATTTCTTATTCCATTGTATCAAGTATTTACTGAAGATATTAAAGATATGGATATACCGTATATCCGGGGTGTTTTTTTCGCGTGTCACAATTTGCAAAATTGTTAGATGTACCTTTTTTATTTGCGTCAATTTACTGTCCAGTTACAAACAGTAGCGGATAAAAACCTGTGTATTGTATTTTTTGGCAATGAGAATGTGTTGAAAAATCGAAAATGTAACGGTAACTAACCCTTTTCTTCACGCAGCGAGCCGATCTCCTGGTCGACCCGGCGGCTTTCTTTCCTGTAGTCCAGTATCTTTTTCCGGATTTCTGACATGGTGCCTAAGAACTCCGACATGGTTGACGACAGCACGGCCTGGTAGTCCTCCATCGTCAAGAGCTTCTCTCCCTGGGTCTGAAGGCCGGAACGGAGATAGGCGTTGTTGATATTCAACTGGTTAAGATCCCCTCTCAGCTCGCCGACCTTTTGCCGCACTACTTCGTCGTCGATACAGTTTGTTTGGGTTTCGACAGAATCCCGCACAACATCTTCAATGCTGCTCGCCATCATGGAGTTCTCTAACTGTTTTGACATACATGTATGACGTCATCATACAAAGGCTGTAAATGTCATTATGACGTCATAGATACTTTTATGCGTGACGTCATAATAAGAAGAGAGTTATTGTTGAAAAAATCCGATAGTTTGATGCATTGATCTGCCTCTGAAGATTAGCAAATATGGTACCACCTTATGTACAGATCCAGAAAAATTTTCTAGGGGGTCCGAGAGATATAATTTTGCCGGGGGTGGGTGGGTTACGATTGATTATGTAAGAAAATTGATATTTCAAGGTGTCCTCCTCCTTTGATCCGCCCATGACCTCATAAATGAATATCTACCTACCCTGTACGAAAGAATGATAACTCTGAATAGAAAATGACTTACCAAATAAAACCGAGAGTTGTCGTTCATTGGGAGCTCTAAATGTCATTTTGAAATTTTGACAAATTACTTCACATATCTAAACCTGAAGTCTTCAACACCAATATGGTTTATGGGGAACTTGGATGATATCCATTGATAATTAATGTTAAATTCCGCCTGTTTGCTTTTTGGAGTAAACTTGGGGGGGGGGGGGGTCCACAAAGTAATAAAGTTTCTTCAAAATTACAATGTGTAATGGGTAAAATGAACAGACCTTAGTTTAGATTTATTGATAAGGTAATGAATGATTGTGGTCTATCTTTTATTTTGTACCAACAAAATGTAAATATCCAGTGGCTTTAGAAAACTGTTTTTCATATACTCCTAGACCAATTCAAGCAACTATGGAATAGTGAAATGTATAATTCATCAAAAGGTATTAACTATACGGTTTTCAAACCACGTTATCCATAGAAAAATACTTATTGGAAATACTTAATGCTAATTTGCCCATAGAACGAGGTGGATGGTATGATATACCTCGTGAAAACTGTATATGTACCATATGTAACTGTATTGAGATAGGAGATGAATTTTATTATTAATTTCATTGTACAGATATAACAATCAAAGATAAGAGAGTTTTTATACGTACAGTCATATTAATTGTTTACAAATTTCAACAACTATTTAATACTACTAATAAAAGAATGTTGATTTATCTGTGTACATTTATTTAAGTTATAATTGAGAGAGTTAGCTCTCTAGGTTAACTGCCAATCTTTTTCATTTTTGCATTGTCACTCTCCAAAGCATGCAATGTATGATATGTATTATTGCTCATTGGATTCTTTTTAACACTGTAAAATAAAGCAAGAAACATGGCATGGAATAAAATAAGTCGAAATATCCCGTACGCTTTGTAATTTAATAACGGAGACGAGTTTCGTTATATGATATCTTGGAGTGCAGGCCTGTTATAAGAAAATTATTGTTATTTACAACGCCCATAAGCTATCATATACTAGTATCCTGAATTACAGATATATTAATCTCACCGAGTTGAAGTTTTTATTAGAATCTTAATTAAATAATTGATAAACAGTTTTCCGGATGCACAGTAAAGATGTATAGCGCCTTTTTTCCACAATCTCGCCCCCCGCCTTGTTTGACTTAAAAGTACCTTTAACTTAAGATAGAACAGAGACCTGTCGCATTAGGTTTTTCTGTAAAACCTTTTGATAGTGTCTGTCACCACTGAATTGTCATCAATTCAAGAAACCTGCATCGTGAAATGAATAAATAGGACTCGATGCATCTAAATACAACAGGTAGTGTAAACAGAGTGCACAGGTGCTCGAAGACAGGACCTCCTTCCCCCTCCGATCTAGACTTGCGGGGTAGTTGCAAACAACATATTCCTTTCCAACGGGTCCCTGTCCAAATATGGAAGCGATTGATTTAGTAAAACACCCCCAACCTGCATAAAAAATATAGGGTTGGAGTGGGGGTTTTTTCTTTTGTTTTGTTTTGTTTTAATTCGATTATTCTCCGTGAGTGTTTACGATAGTTGGACACGGATACGGGCATGTTGTTGGATACTTATTACGTTAGAGGTGTTTCTATCAAAAGGAAAGTCAACTACACTAGAAGTATAATTTAATGATGATTTTTTTTTTTTTTGGGGGGGGGGGGGTCCTGTCTTTATTAACCTGTGACAGAATATAGTGTTATTGAAAAGATCTGTTTATAATTGGTGCATGTGCTCATACTCAGAATGTCACAATAGGATTTAAATTACATGCAGATAAATAGATGCATGCGATCTAAACTTTCTATTCATGGTTTTAAGTTAAAAGAAAAAAAAATACAATTTGGAAATCGATTCACGACCGCAAAGTAAAACACCTCAGCGTTAGTGTATTTACCACTGGGCCACGCACACAACACGTTTTCATTGTGTATTTTTCAATAATGGTGGCTTTACGCATGAGTTTTATAGAAAAATTCACTAATTGAAATGTTTGTATATATCTAATTACGAAGACCACGTTAAATTAACCATTGTACACTAACTAGCTCCCTATATTTTCTTAACAAAACAAAGATTTTATTGATGTCATGTAAAATAGTAAAGACTTATTCTGTAATTTGCGGGTTTTTTTTAAATATACACAATGTATTTTTACTAAGTACATGTATTGTATAATATTAAAATTGTCTGATGTTTGAAAAAAACGCTATATTATAAGCGAAATCATAATTATTTATTCAAAGTACATTATATCTCTTCCGATTGTATTAGTTTTATTTCTCCGTTTTAACTTTGAATTAAGTTTACAATTATTGCATGCTACTTTTTAATCATTCTCTGTCTACAAAAGATCAAAACTAAAATACACTGTACCTTATAAAATATCTCTCCCTCTCTTTCTGTCTGCTGTCTATGTGTGTGTATGTGTGTGTGTCTCTCTCTCCCCTTCTCTCTCTCTCTCTCTCTCTCTCTCTCTCTCTCTCTCTGCCTCCCATTCTCTCTCTTTCTCTCATGCGCCCACAAATACACAAGCATGCACATGCAGTGTATATGTTTATGTGCTTTTTGTACTTTAACATATGAATAACAATCGAACTTTGTGGTAAGACAAAATTACATATATTGTTCATAATTAAAGTCAACGAATTCTTATACCCATGTGATTTCCTTTTTTTTAATGGCGTGATTTGCATATTTTCTTATTCTTCATGCTTTTCAAAAGAAAATTCTATTTTTGACATTGATTTTTTTTCACTTGTGTTCCAGTTGCTATAAAACCATCTCCACTTGTATTTAACTGTCATAGGTAACTTAGTTGGGATATTAATATACAGTTAACAGTATACAATATTATCTATGTTATGATGGCATTTTTATTTAATTCGAAATACTTCAATGAATAATTAATGAATAAATGTAGTTGGTATCAAAAAACTTATAAAAAATCTGAAAGGCAACTACTGGTAAATGGTAAGGCACCACACTTAAATAATTAGGGATCCATTCTGCAGGAACCCTATCAGTCCGGTCATCTGTCGATCAAATATCATTTATCTTCCCTTGGTTCACTCTGTCTCAAACTTCATACAAAAAGTGCCTTGGAGTAAAGGGTGTACAGAGACCTTAACCCAAATTCTAGATCAGAGGTCAAGGTCATATATAGTAGACCTCTGTGTTAAAATCCTTTGAGAGCATACCGGTATTTTCTATATCTACCTGACTCACATGACACCCAGAGAGTGCAGTGGGATAGGGATGTGCAGTGACCTTGAAGTAGGGCTTTTTTTAGGTTAAAGGTCATAGCCATATACAGTTTATCTCTGTTTACAATCATTGTTTGTGGCTATAAGTGTACTGTATATCAAGATTTTAAAGATTTAACAAAGTTAAAGTTTGATGAGAGGTCAAGAACATATCAATTTTTGTCTTGGTCAAATTTTTTATTTCCTCGGTTTATCTGATCTAATCTCACCCACTCACAGGGATAAAAATATGAAATGACCTTGACCTGAGATCTATAAACTTGGGTTAAGGTCTCTGCAACCTTTTCCTATGTTGAATCTTAAAGGGCAAGCTGCATGAAACTCAAAGCTACATTTCTTGTTCAGATGTCCATCAGCATTTCTTTATCAATCAGCATAAAAAACACAATCAGAAATATTTGTACATTTTAATTAATAAGTTTTATTCATACAGTCATGTAAGAAATTAAACAAGGTCTATGATTCTATCACAGTCCCATAAGCATGTTATGAAAGCTAATAAATGTCATGTTATTTAAAGATTTCAGCAAAGGAAGAGGAATTCCACATCCTGATAGTTCAGTGGCATCAATGTCATGGTCGCCACTCTGTAACAAAAGGAAAATAAATAAGTACAGTACTACACACTAAAATACATGTACAATCAAAAAAGTGCATTATTGAAAATTTTAGTGTTTAACCAGCTGGGCAGCACAAAATTTTAAAATTAAAAAACAAAAATATCATAGTTCAAAAATGATACAGGATTATTACCAGTTTTTGTGAGTGAACTGTGCTGCTTAGCATGGGGCATTTTTTGCTTTCTATAGAATGAAGTATTTAGATTTTGGAGGGAAACTGTTCCATAAATTTATTTATTTTAACAACACAGTGAGGAGGGCTATATTCTAGAAAATGGAGTGAAGAAATTTTGTTTTCTTTTTTCATGTATTTGTAAATGAAAAAAGAAGACTTGACATTTAAAATTGAAAGCTGTAGATTTAAAGAGCCTAACTTGAATGAGTTAGCATTTTTCTCTTTGATTATCTTGTAAAAATTAACTATTTTCACACAATATGGTGAGTTACTCTGAATTGATTAACATAAAGTTCTTACTTTTTCTTGAACAATTGAAGGCAGGTCTTGGATTTGGTTTGGATGGGATGCCAGCATAAGGATATGGATAGGGCACCAGCATACGGATAGGGCACCAGCCTAGCTTTGCCTCTAACATGTTGGATTCACAAAAGTATTATAGACTCTTGCAGAAAGTTAAAAATATCTCCAAGTAAAAGTTCATCTATGGAGCAGTCATATAATTTCATCACAACAAAAATCAGCTTGCAGACTAATTTATGAAAGGGTTCAGTAAGAACAAAATTAAAGCACCAATAGAAATGAGATCAACAACTGTAGCCAAGCTACATACGGTAACAACTTTTGCTGTAGTACATGATATGGAAGATCCAGGCATGTTGTAATTGAAGGGGTGGATCTTAAGTCTGTCACACATAGGATGGATTCCACTCCCCGGATGAACTGTTTGAGTTAGTGGTAGGTGGATATAAAGCACTGTAGGGCTGAGATTTTAAGTGTCCATGTGTATGTTGAATAAAATTGTCAAAATGTGGGAGGTGCACTTTGTGTAGTGATCCAGGGGGCTTCAGTTTGGCATACTCTGATCCCATATCATCTAAAAATATAGAAATAAAATTCTCATATATTGTTTTCCTATCTAATGTGAGATCTGAGAATGGTACATTTTGACACATGGTTACAATGTTATCTTATATCGATCACATAAAGTTTTACCTTGACGCTGAGGATGACTGAGGTCAAGGTCACTGCCCCCTCTCCCGCTGTCTGCAGTAGTTGTGTCCCCTGAAGAATCACTAAAGTTGTCTGTTGATGGCAAATGCTGTCTCTGATTGATCAAAATAAAATAGGTTTTTATAAGAAAATGTCTTTTAAAAAGAGTTATTTCCCTTAATGCAATTTTTATCTACAAAGCGATCCAGAAAATTTTTCCAGGGGGGGTCCGAAGGATAATTGTGTTTGCCAGGGGGGGGTCCGAGGCATATTTTCGCGATAATTTTACTATGTAAATTTAATAAATTTTCATTTTCCAGGGGGGGTCGGGACCCCCCCGACCCCCCCTCTAGATCCGCGCATGTTTTTGTGCAGATATTTTGACTCATACCTGTTTGTGAACAGGGGGTCTGTTAGGTAAAGAATACTGAGATTTGGGGGGTAAACCTTGGAAAGTCGTGGGTGCTCCATCATAATCAGGTTGAAGAGTTGGAGAATTCTAAAGAACAAGAAAAACACAATATGGTTAACATATGATGTTTTTACAGATTGAAGTCTGTCATGAGTCACATTCTAATTGAATTGAAGGCTGAGGGGTATATAGAACAATGTCCGGAGGTAGTTGTCCACGACCGGCTACCATATTGACCCAATATTCTGTGCTGCTATTTGTTCCCCAAATTTTTAATCCCTTCTTAAAACAGCCCTAGGATATTATACCCCCTATCTGTTGTTGACTGCCATGCCATAGATCTGAATAGCAAAGTCCCGTCAAATAGAATATTTCTACTTGGTACATCTGTTGTGCAAGATCAGATTTCTGGTATTGACACAGCAATTAAGGAAGAATGAGAATGGAATGCTCAGGCAAATAAGGGACCAGCCAAATATTGGACTTGTAAATATACCTTTTCCAAATGAAGTACTCGCCAATAAAGGAACAAAGGGCCCAAGAAAGTTAAAGCTAACAATAAGTGTGGTGAGTGGAGAGGGATTTATGTTTTCACCAGTTCCGTAGATCTTATTATGTGTTGTGAATAATAAGAAGTGTCAAGCATCAACTTGAAAGGTTTCCGAAAAACTTGAAATGTAAACCTACCAGTAAACCAGAAGATTGAAATAACTGCAAAACATCAAACATGTTTTCTACAACCTCAACTACTTTGTTTATGTTATTTATTTGAATTGTTGTTAAAACACTTGAAACTGATTGCTCAAAGCTCCTGATATATATTTAAATCCAATAACATTAATACACTGGTACATGTACATGTTATCTGTTTTAAAGAAAATGTCATTTTTTTTTTCCTAAAGCTTTTTGAAGACATAAAAAAACGGTGATTATTTAAATTAAAGCTTAAAAAACAAATTCCCTCCTCCAACCTGAATATATATTTATGATAAAATTGTTGTCTATGTAAATTTTCTCTATACATCAATAGTAATTAGTTATTAAGTACCAGTAATTATATTTTATAAAAAAAAAAAAGCACCCATGAATTCAAAAGAAAAGTTTAGATTACCAAGGGAGACCAGTGCTCCCCATGTTTACCTGAGGGAGGGCCCTGTCGTAGCCCGGGTTGTTGTATGCTGGGAACATGTCCGGGTTCTCCTCATTCAGGGTGAAGCTGACCTCCTTCTTCTTCTTCTTGGAGGGTGTGTCCCCGGGGTTACACAGAACACCGCTGATGTCCGGAGTGACCTCCATTATAACTTCTGGGATTTTCTCATCATAAAATCTTTTTTCTGGGCCTTGCTGATGAGATTTTTTTAGTTTCTTGTCCTGGCGACAAAGAATGCAGATGATTGTGAAGATGACTGCGGAGATCAAAATGGTAAAGCAGACAATGATGACGGTGATGACAATATTTTTGTTGCCATTATCCTCGAGAGCTTCTACCATCGTCCCATTTGAGTATTTTAGCACAATATAGAAGTTCGTTGTGTTACTTCTTGGATTATCTCCCTTGTCTCTGACAATAACAGACACAGCAAAAGTAACGTCCATGTTGACATGGTAAGTTTTCTTCAGAGAAATTTTTCCTGTGTTTTTTCCTATGTAGAAAATGTCAAGCTCATTTCCATTATTAAAGAAATATTCCAGCTGACTATTTGGACCTTCTTCATCCAAATCATAGGCCTTGATACTGGCTATAGGAGAACCCACGGGAGCCAGATAGGAAATTGACATCGAATTATTTTCTGTCGAGGGGTATACAATAATTGGAGCATTGTCATTGCTGTCGCCCACTAAAACATTGACCATGATCTGGCTACTAAGTGAGGGGGTACCCAAGTCATGAGCCCAGACCTTAAAGCTATATTTACTACTGAGTTCCCTGTCCAGGGATTTGGTGGATACTATGCTGCCATCGGTGTGAACCGTGAAAGGAACTTGACTGTTAGGTGAGAGAGTGAACACAAGGTCACCGTTCTTCCCTTCATCTTTGTCTGTGGCACTGACTGATCCAATGGTAGTATCAGGATCCGAATTCTCCATCACAAAGAACTGGAACTCTGCTACCTCAAACACAGGGGGGTTATCATTGATGTCACTGATGTTCAGCAGCACTGAGGCAGTGCTGGATTGAGGGGGGCTGCCACCATCCATGGCAATGACAGTAAACTTGTAGAAGAGATTGGTTTCTCTGTCGAATCGCTGATTGGCTGTGATCACCCCTGTCTCTGGATTGATGGCAAACATGTTGTGGGAGTCTGAGTGGAGCTGATATCGTATGGCTGCATTAATGCCTAAATCATCATCAACAGCCAAGACCTGCACAATATAGTCTCCGACAGCATTGTTCTCATTGATAGCAGAGAAGTACATGGCTTGCTTGAACTGTGGACTGTGGTCATTCTCATCCTCAACGCGTACAAGGAAGTGAGAGGCAGACATTAAGACCGGGGTCCCCTGATCCTGACAAGTTACAGTTACATTATGGACGGCTTTACTCTCTCTGTCCAAATCCAACTTTATAAGCACAACATACCCCTTTCCTTGCACAGCCTCCAAAGCAAAAGAATTGTCAGAGATATCACATGTCACTATTCCATTGGAGCCAGAGTCAGTATCTTCAACATTTACATGTGCAATCACTAGCCCTGGTTTGGAGGATTCCGATACGTTGACCATGCCAATACTGTTGGAGGACAAGAAGTTGACTCGTACTATGGGAGGGTTGTTTCCGAAATCCTCAACGGTGATCCTGACGATGCACTGAGACACAGTCGGCTGCTGTCCCAGATCTGTGGCCTCAATACTGATCTCATACACCTTGCCCGCCTCATACACCAAATCCCCCACAACTAGAACATCTCCACTGGTGTCATTGATCGCAAAAATCTTCTTTATTTCGTCCAGATCCGACTGAGTTGGACTGAAGTGGTACCTGATCTCAGCATTCTTTCCTTCATCTGCATCAGAGGCAGACACTCTAAGTACAGATGTACCCCTTTTGACTCCTTCCCTGACTTTGGCCTCATATACACTCTGCGTGAAGACTGGGGAGTTATCATTGTCGTCCGTGACCTCCACGGTCACTGACAAAGTCCCTGAGTTAGGGTTCAGTCCTCCATCATAGGCCACAATGCTCACCTGGTACGAGTTTATCTGCTCTCTGTTTAGGATCCTACGTAAAACTAGTTTCAAAATATATCCGCCATCTTTTTTTGTCGCATTTAATCCAAATGGACCGTCACTAGGAACAATTTTATAGCTCTGGATTCTATTTATAGCACTGGAATCAGAGTCTGTTGCTCCTTCTATGCCAATGGTTGTTCCGATGGCTTCTGATTCAGATATCTGCACTGTGATCACATCAGGTTGAAATGTTGGACTCTTGTCATTGATATCCAGAATAAGAATGTTCACTGAGATTATTTCATACTTTGTACTGACACTTGAACGCACCATCACATCAAAATCTAAAGAACAAACTTCTTTAAAGCTGCACTCTGTCTCTCTGTCAATCACAACTGCAGTATAAATGTTTCCATTGTCATTATTGATGGTAAACAAAGAAGCCATTTTGGTTTGGTCCAAGAAATCGTATTTGAGACTTTGGAACTCTTGGTCAGTCATGTTGTTTCCCAGGCTACTCTCCTTTGGAATGTTGCCCACCAGTGTTCCCAGGGGTTCCTCTTCCTGGAGAGTGAAATGGATAGATCCATAGGAGCATGGCAAAAATAACAAACACAAGGCCGACCAAAACAACGACCAAAACAACGCCATCATTTCCTGGGTGTTACTTCACATAACAGATGTCCTTCTAAAATAAAAACGAAAAAGAAAATGTCACTTAAATCCCCAAATCTTAAATGGTATTTTAAAATATGCTCTCTATAAAACAAAATAAAGACACTAAATGATACGGAGAGTTCTCAAATTTACCTATTTTCATTTCAACTCATGACCTCTCCCTATCCCTTCATTTCTGACTTTTTCACAATTTTGAGCAGTGCCTGACTTTGTTTTAGTTTACTTAAACCACTGTGACTAACCCTGTCAACTATAACTCTGACATTAATAATCTGATGTTCCACCAAAGCATCATTACCGTCGTCGCGGGGCCTTACAACCCAGACATGCTTCCTCTGGCATTGCTGCCTGTCCTCTGGTGGCCCCGGAGATGGGCACTTTCTATTAATATTGGGGATTTAGCAGGAATGATATTCAATAATACCCGGGCTATTCCTGGGATTACTGGAGCAATATGAATTATGATTGTTTATCAGGGAGTCTCATTGATAAGTCTTGTTGGATTTATCCCCCAGGTTAAGATGACAGATAAGAAAACAATGAGACTTATTAAAAACATTCCTTTCTACCCAATAAAAACAATACAGAACTAACAGAAGACATGGAATTTTCTATCAAAGGTGGAAAAATAAATTAGGGTATTGATTTTTTTTTATCCGTGTCATATGTAAAATATTAATCTTCCATAAACAAATAGTTACATTTCTATGAATCTAAACTACAATGGCTTATGTGAGTCAAAATTGTATTCTTTCATCTTACTGAATAAGTATTTAAATCAATGTAATGCTTGTTTGTTCGGCTATAAAGGAGCGCGGGGAGATGAAACAAAGGGCCGGCCGGTAATGATAGATCACTGGTCACTTATCTCCCTCGTTTACACTGCTGATCTACAGAAGCTTACTAAACAGAAACAAATTGTCAACTTTACTTGACCAGTGCTAACAAATGACAAGATAAAGCCGTGGAATTTATCCATTTCTCACACAAACATCCTAAACCTCTAAATGCCCATCAATCCCAATTGTCTTTGCATAGCCTTTAATTATGGAACGCCAAATTAACATATATTCAAATATTTGTACCTATCTTCAAATAATTGTACCTATCTTCAATTAATTGTACCTATCTGCAAATCATTTGAAGATAGGTACAATTGAATTAAAGATAGGTACAATTGAATTAAAGATAGGTACAATTGAATTGAAGATAAGTGTAAATAATTATACCTATCTCTAAATAATTATACCTAGGTACAAATGAATTATACCTAGGTACAAATGAATTATACCTAGGTACAAATGAATTATACCTATCTTCAATTCAATTAAAGATAGGTTCAATTGAATTATACCTATCTCTAATTCATTTGAAGATAGGTAAAATTCATTTAAAGATAGGTACAATTGATTTGAAGATAGGTTCAATTCAGACATATCTACAAAGGATTTGAAGATAGGTACAATTCAATTATACCTAGGTTCAATTTGTTTTGTGTATTGTTGAAAATAATGAACGCTCCCTTGAAGACATTTCAACATGGAGGGAAACGAGGGAAGCACCAACAACCCCTCTATTTGATGGGGTATCAAGTGCCTATAGAAATATTTGAAAATAAAGATAAAATATATTAAAATCATGCATTCTGACTGTATTTTGGTCTTAACGTTCTACATAAAACAATTAATTTAAGAAATGAAGATAATAATTTTTCTATTGATCGACGTATCGCATTGATGAAAAAGTTTTCCGGTCAATTTTTTCTTTGATACGCCGATCACAGGCACGTAGCATCGTTTTTGAAAGTGGGGGGGCCAGACCCATCCAAAAAATCTTGACAAGCAAAAAAAGGGAAATTTAAAGTTTTCCAAAAATCTTCAAAATCCTAATCCGTGGGGGGGGGGGGGGGGGGGGGGGGGGGGGGGGGGCGGTAACTTCAATTTCACTACTCATTTCCTAATTTTCATACCAATCTTTTACTAACTTCCAAAAAAGTGGGGGGGCCAACTCCATTATAATTCATTTTTTTATATGTAAATTTTAAAAAATTGGCTGCTGCGAGAAAAAGTGGGGGGGCCAGGCCCCCCCTGGCCCCCCCTGATGCTACGTGCCTGGATCAACAGAAAAATTATTATCTTCATTTCTTATCATTTAATAAAACATTTTCAAATCAAAAACTTTGAAGTGTCATTGATTAAAAATGTAAATAATGTAAATGAAGCGTCGAATACAAAACAACAACAGCAACAATATTCAAAATGGATGCGCCTTCATCTGATGCAGTACTATACAGGGAGTATTCATTATTGCCAATATTTTAGTAATTGAAGATAGGTTCAATTCAATTGTACCTATCTTTAATTCAATTGTACCTATCTTCAATTCATTGCATTTGTACCTATCTTCAAATCAATTGTACCTATCTTCAAATGAATTAAAGATAGGTATAATTGAATTGTACCTATCTCTAATTCAATTTGAAGATAGGTATAATTGAATTGTACCTATCTCTAATTCAATTTGAAGATAGGTACAATTGAATTGAAGATAGGTACAATTGAATTGAAGATAGGTACAATTATTTGAAGATAGGTACAAATATTTGAATATATGTTAATTTGGCGTTCCATATTTAATGTGATGTAAACGTTTATTGATTTTAAAACTTTATTAGAAAAATTAGTACCAAATTTGTGTAACTGTGTAATACCTCCTACACAAATTATATATGAGATCAACGCTTATCTCAAAATTTCCTTGAAAATTTAGATATGGTGACATAATCATCGTCAAATAATCCATGCATTAAATGTTAAATCATGGACATGTATATCACTGTGGCTTGGAAGAGTACCAACTTCAATTTAATTTAAAATTTTCTGAAAATGTACTGATTTTTGAAGATGAATCTGAATTTTTAAAAAACCCACCTATTTATGTTATTTAGAATAAATAATTAAAAAAAGGGACCAAAACCAATAACAATCTTTTTTTTTATTATATAAGAAATATTCACACTCATAAATTTTTTTTTACGAAAATGTTATTTACTACTAAATGACAAAAAATATCATGGTTTGTTAATTTCTGTTAGCCTTATTTTAGTTGAAAAGTCATTACGGAGTTTTAATTGAAGCAAAATTGAATTATTGTCATCCTGTACAAAAATTGACCTGCTATATATTCCTTAAAAGAGAAATCTTTCTTCTGACAAAAATTAATGATTTCTTCAAATCTTATTTATCATAGAAGTTTAAGTTACATGCAGACTTATCATACTAGCAAGTTTTTGCAGCAAAATAAAATTCGAAAAAAAAATAAGCTCATATTGCTTTAAGCACAATATATAATTGACAACCTCTGGCCTGGATATAAATATAAGTAAACCTTTGCAATTAAAGTATGTTTATCAAAATATTTAGATTAAAAGAAGTGTATGATTAAGCACTGATGAAATGATCTTAAAGATACATAATATAAAAAAAAGAGTTTTAGAAATATTAAATTCAATTGCTTACCTTACTTTGAATTAAGGTGGAACAGACTGGAGTGGACTCTGGAAAAAAAATATTCGGAAAAGTTAGGACAACACTTGAGAGGTGTTTGACAAGAAAATGACTGTGTAAAGAGCGCGGTAGGAATAATCTAGTTTGACTCTCACTCCAAAAGTGTCAATATTGTCCTAAAAGGCTACAATGACCATTTAAACCCTCCTTACAAAACAGGAAGCATGGCAAATATTGACTGCAAGGCTTGTTGACTTTGTTTGTTTGTTTGTCTCTCAATTAGAGCCTTTAGTCAGGAGCTGTGAGGCCGTTTTCCCTGGCTCTAATGCAGGAAACATCGGTGTCAATTTAAAGGAAAAAGGGGGTGATAAGTCGTGGGGGGGGGGGGGGGGGGTCGTGCTGGGATGACATGTCCATTCTGTGAAATTCAATCAAACACTTTCAAATTCAATAGCTTATAATGATTGAAAAGTTTAATATATATGAATAGCAATAAACAAGGGCGGCAGGGAGTTGATTGGATAAGCTCATACTATACTGTATCCTCTCTATTGTACTAAAAGAGAAATTAACTTGTCGAAAAAAAAATCTACTTCCTTTAAACTCGCGCTATGTAATTTTCAGTATATGATCTAGACTGTATACTTTCTTTTGCCTGCAAAATGTTTATGCTCTGTCAACTAATTTGAACTTGAACTACAGTACTTAAAAAACCATTAAGCAAATAAACATGTATTTTTAACATTCCTTAGGAAAGCATCATAATTAATTATAAAGCAATTTTTAAAAATACAGTTTTCTTTTATCGTTTAACCTACAAAATAAGTTACTTAATATTCATTCCGAGATCATTAATTATACGCTGTAAAGTCCATTAGTTAGTATTTACAAAATTAATAGACATTATTGGTGTAAAAAAAAGTTACATAAAAGATCATATTATAACACAATTAATTCATTTCATTATTTTTACACGTTAAACCATAGTTTAAATGTGTTTTAGATTCAAAAGTTACAAAAATATAACCTTTGATAATTTCGTGAATGACTTGCATTGCTCTGTCATATATAAATTAATCCATGCAGCTTTTTCACGTTACATAAAGGTTGTAAATTATGTCAACAATCTACCCGATCATCCACGTTTGTATGTGATCTTTTTCTTACTTAGAGATTAATGAAATCACACACTCGAGGAAAGTGTTGATAATCCTTAACACTTACGGAGGATTACAACTGTTGTATGTACATAGACCCCAGCCGTGGACAGAAAAGAGTGATCCCCCTTGAGATGTATAACATTGGACACTAACCCAGACACAAACAACTTACTATCTGTTTTATCCACATACTTAGTCTCTCTGTACATGTATGTGTACATATATACACCTAACTTACACACATGCGTCCAACCCGTGATTGTAATCGATTATTTTCTTTGTTTACATACATTGTAAACGTGCTACATTGTATTAACATTACTTAACATTCTTTTAATTAAATCTAGTCATCAAAATTAACTACGCTTTTCTGGCGAAAGTGTGTCTTAAATTTTGTCTTTTGATTTTAAAATTTTCAACTTTAAATTAGAGTGACCACTGAGTGATCACGATTAACGCAATATAATATTTAAAATAAATAAATTCAAAATATTTCTATCATCGTATATATTATTCATTAGTTATATAAGCTAACCATTCTTGACAATAAAATTTTTTGTAGCATTTAATTCTACCTTACACATAAAACAATCTGAAATAGCGTATAACACGTCTTTGAGATATTCAGTGACAGGCCGAAGAAATCCATTCTCTTGTACATCACGTAATTACAAGGGGGACTCATCATTTACTTGTGAAAATAAAAAAGTCTTTGAAATAAATCTACTTAACATTGAACTAAACCATCCTTTTACATCCTTTTAATTCATTATTACTTTCGCTGCTTATTTAAACTTTTTTTTTCAAGAAGATCTAAATTAACAGCTTGTGGAATCTCTCACCTTTAAAATTCCATGATAAAAGACAGCTGTGGTCTTTAAGATGTCTGCACTTCAGTTCTTTTCAGCTTATGAATTTAAAATTGACAGGGTCTAAGACTAAACCAATAGAAAATCTCGTTCCCTTTTGTGATTAATAAAGTGATCTAATTAAATCTAAAAAATCTCGAATGCACTTGTACCTGTAGAGTGTCTCTACTCTGGTAGAGTTCTCTTGGGAAGTGCCGCTCTCCCCACACAATAAACAGTCACTCTGTCTACACAACAACGAACTGGGACCTCTCCACAGAAATATAACCATTCAAAAATTATTGTGACACGGAAGGGTTCTTTGTTTAAAATCGCGAGAATTAATTCATATATGAAGCATCGTTAAGAAGAATCTTTAAATATTAGATATGAATAGTTTTAAATTACATTTATTTAGAAAAAGGAAATAGACAGCAGCTATGAGAACAACATGTTCACACGGAAATTTAATAGTATGTACATTTGCTTCATCAAAACATTGCCAGATTGCAAGAAGCTGATAAAAGAAACTATTCAAAATACAAAAACTTGCAAAAATGAATTATTCAACGTAAAAACTTACCGCCGTTTACATTTTCTATTACAAAACCCCAGAGTTTTCTTTCTTTCTGGGGCTAGACTGATATAGATTCTAAATACCGAAAACTCACAGACAAGAAGGAGCAATACATAGGGCATAAATAATTCCTGTGATTTGTAAGTGATCAAGTGTCATATTGAGTGATCAAAACGTCCCTGTGTCCTGTCAGAATCAATTTAGGACGATGGGTCGGGACGAACACCCATAACAATCAGGGCCCCGCGCGCGCACCCCCGGGGTCACATTAGTTGTATAATATATGATGGACCTGCTGACTGTAATTCTTTCTTGTGGGTCAATTCAAGAGACATAATTACAGCAGGGGATTAGGGACGACAGGGCACAAAATAGAATAAAATTACAGACATGAAAAGACATAAAGATGTTTTTTATCTGTTATGTGTTAAGAAACATTGTTAAATTACATGAATTACAATGGAATTGATTTAAAAGTTAAAGTCGTGTGGGTCATAAACCATACATTATGTAGTAGGTTAGGTACGCGTGCTTGACATAAAAAGATATTAGTTCTGACTTCAGAAAACACCGGCTTTCTATAGGTACTGGTGATTCAATTAATAAAAAATTACATATTTATTCAAATTCAAATGAGAATATTTCAGTGGAGTTTTAAAATCCTTTTCTCTACATTAAAAACAAAACAGAAATTTAATTGATAGATGTATGTTTTTTCTTGTTTTTTTTAGCAAGCAGTGAGGAAAAAGAAAAAAAATATAAAGAAGAACGAATTTTAAAAAATTTACTTTGCGACATTTAAACCCCTAAGATAGGACGTAATTAGAATTACTAAACAGACCCCCCCCCCTTTTTTTTTAATGCGATTCGATGGAATCTGATCCTTATTCATGTAAATTCATGTATAAGATGTCTACATAAAGCTTTAAACGAAATTTTAAAAAGGAAAACTATTACGGTCAGGATTTTAAAATTATAACGAAATATATTTGACATACAATACCAAACAAGCTCCAGAACGAATAATTTTTTTCCTTTACCATCGTACAAAAAGATAGTTATATAATCCGCCACGGGTAAAACAGGAATCGTGCCAATTTTCATAATAATTATGTGCTAAATATAATACATCTACTTTTTTTCACAAGAAGGTAAATAAATAATTGGGTTGTATGCAGTTCATCTTTACATGCAAGAAGTCGGAAAGAAAAAAATCTTAGTTCAAGATAACAAATGATAAATACCTAAAAATTTTTTTATCAAAAACATGTAATAACAACCTGTCGTTTTAGTGTAAACGGCTATTCCACTGGTTGGTACAGGGATATCGGCCACTGTCGGATACTTAGCACGTTCACAGTGAGTAGATGGTGAATTACTGGCCATACCATGACTAACCCAGCTTTTATCACCTGATAGAAAGCTCTCAATATTTGTATTTATCTTATTAGCGATGGACTTTCAATACCCCAATACCCCGAATTCTCACGATGGCATTCTGTCCAATATATCGTGTAATTTCTCTGGAGAGCAATATCAATCCATTGCGGCTACTTAAACGGTACTAAATATGTATTCAGCGCAACCCAAAACGACTGCAAGTCAATAGCATATTAATTAATAAAACTGTATCCCCGAGCATGCATAAACACTGCTTTTTTTTCTTTTTAATTTCCATAAGAGGCAAATCAATCTTAAACTGATGACGTATTCAGCATTTTGGCTAAAACAATATAATAAACAAAAAATCATAAAGTGAAAGGCTCTTACTTTTGCTTTATATATTGTCCGCACTATCAAATCCTACCTACATGTACATTCAGTAAATTTTGTTATTTATACGACTACAACAGACTTCAGCAATTTAAAACATAAACTGACTCTTTAAGACGGGATAAGAAAGTCCCTGCTTATAAGAAAATCAAAGCTTGCCATTACAAAAAGTAAAATAAGATTAGGCTTTGTAGCACTTAAAAACTGGAACATTAAAAACAAAATCATGAGTCAGGGGCCCGCTAATCTCAAATTAATGCTCTTTTAAACAAGTCTCCCTTCATTGATACTCAGTGTCCATCCCCTCCAAACAAATCCCAAGAAAGGCTAACCGAGTTCACTTCACGAGCCCGTATACATCCACAGTAATCTAGTAACAAAGGGACTTAACTCACACAGGCCCCCGGCCCCCACATCTCCCAAAGATGTGTTCCGACATTTATAGGCATTAAAGGTTTAAAAAAAATCTTTGAAAAAAGCCTTTGCCAACTTCTACAGAAAGTTTATTCTTATGGTCACAAACACCGGCACTGTGAAAAATAACGTGATACTTGACCAAATAGAACATAACGAAACCCATGGCAATGTAAAGACATACCCTTCATTAACATATTTCTTAAACATTCCAAACAAATTTACCTTCTACCCAGATAGGTCTGTTCAATGTGTGTCCACAGATGTCCAATATTTCAATGAGAGGAAAAATATTAAAATCATAAAAGTGACGCATCACCTGATCAATATTCAAGCTTTGAGAAGCGAGGCGTAAAGGCTTGCTCGATATAGACACCTCATTTAGGAACAGACAGCAGAGAAAACCGTTAAACTAAATGGAATAAATCATTTGAATAAAAATATTATACCGTGTGGCATAAGACCTGTCATATTGAAGATATTTTATGAGTTTTATTCAAAGGTAAAGATGAAAGAACTTCCACATAGAAAGCCACAGACCTGTGTAACACAAGGAATAATGGTGTGCTCTGTACACACCTCTAGCTAATTAGCATAAAGTCGTGAATCTGTTGAAAATTATTGATCACTCTCGATCAAATTGATATGGCATACATCGATAATGATATTTTTGAAAAAGCCGGAAAAATGAGCAGATTGGAATAAAATATACATGTATAAATTATAAAGTAGGACTCTTTCAGTGGAATGATAATTCAAGCCTGAACATACACTGTACTTTTTAAGTCAAAAGAATTTTCTCTTTATCTTTTTAAATTATAAAACTGGTATTATTTCCTGACATTTTGTTGAAATAATTTCCACTAAATACGAAAAAAAACCTTACCAATGCAGGTGATGTCATCTTGAGCGAAGATAATCGTGCAACGCTTGTGGTGATGTTATATACAACGTACAATGAATCAATGGATGTTTGATCTCTTTATCCTCTCTTGGTACATTGACTTACAAGATTTGTTTCTGTACACATTAGCCGTGGAGAACCCACCCTGGGGAGATTGTTATTTTCTCCACAATTACGGTTATACAAAGAGGGGCCGGTAATAGGTATGAAATTTATTGGCCTTCTCTGGGACTTCAATGGCGACCTGCAGGGAACGGACATAAAGTCAAACAGGACCGGGGATTTTATCATCACGGAGATGAGAAAAAGAATATACTAAAATCAAATAAACCTCCAGTGGTCTAAATAGCCCTGGCGGAGGGAATGTGGAGTAAATCCACTCTGACATCTTCATATCCAGATAATGAAGGCACTAAAAAGTCCGGGTGTCATAATGAGAGGCAAAACCTGGTCCAGGGTGGGATAATGACAGAGCGGCCGGCCCTAGCGACTGCCGGGCCACTGTTTGGTTTACAAGAACAAGTCTGTACCAGGCAATAATACCACAATTCAGCATCACGGTGCCTTGTTAATAGCCTCAGAGACAAGACTACGCACTCATTCTGAACAGTTTAAATTCGCGCATTTGTTTCAGTTTTTATTTTTGCTGCTGTTTATGGATGCCGTTTTTATATTTTTAATCCATGTTTCCATTACATATATTAAAATTTAGTATGTTCATGTACATGTGTATATATCGACCCAATTACTAACACGCGAACACGCCAGTTACATGTTTTTACAATTTTATATTAAACCAAAAAATGGTATTATAATCGTCACCCCCATAAAGTCCTTTATTGGTGTTCTAAACAAATTATGACGTATGAGTAACTTCTTATTCGATAGGCACAATTATATTATGAAAATGCATATTTTCGTCCTTATAAACCGAAACACAACTCCTTATTAAAAATCAATTTGACTCACTTAAAAGCTGTGGTATTTAATAGTATGAAATAGGATAACGTTCAAAAGCTCGCTGTGTAGACTTGACGGACGGCCGACATAGAACGCCTCAATGATGGGGCCACAATAGAACTTGCTCTTATCTGACCTTCCGAAAAGATATAATCAAACACATTATGGTTTCTTCTGAATAACATCGCTCGCAAATTTTCAGCGGACTTTTCTTGAGATGTCATCACCGCATAATTACAAACAATTACACCCCCAGCATGCTTCTATAATATTTTGTGGACCTGTCTTGATTTCTTCAACGGGTTTAATAAATTTGACACACGAGCTTGTAATTTCAAATTCTTAAGAGTGAAATAAGGGGTTTTAACCTTTTAAAATAAACTGTCAATAAAAAGCTAACTATAGCTATCTCAGGTTTCGCCGCTGAACTGTTAATTTGTATCCAAAGAAAGCGGGCGACAAAGGTTTTTTTTCATTACGGGCACCGATGCTTAGTCCTGGAGGGCGTGAATTGTATGAGGAAGAAAATTGTAGAGGTTGTAAGTTATCTTAACACTCCTTCGTCCCAAAGACCCCCATTTTCCCACCTGCCCCGTAAAGCATCCCCTTGCCCAGGGGAACACTTGTTTATGAGACATTGAATTTCCCTCCTTTACAGAAGAGTCTTTTTCAGTCTCCGGACCTTTGTTAACTTTGAGATGTAAATCTGCCTTGAATTAATTGAAAGAAGATAATGATTCTTTGTTTGATGGAGGAAGAAGGGAGCCACCTGACAGCTGTGATCAGTATTTACGGTGAATTTACACGGAGTTCCACATTCTGTTGAAATTCAATTTATATAATTTTTAAATAGGCGAGCTTTTATAATGTGTAATATATATGTGTTTTCTATTAGCAAACAAAAATACGTTGAGTACAAGAGTTCCATGCAGTCAAACATGGTCGGTAAAATCGTGGTAATACCATACATGTAATGAATTACTGGATCTGTAAATTCCGTATGAGAAGAAACTGTGATTCCAACACACCCAAAATCGTAACATCGTAAAGATTCATTTTAACAAGCGATTTCAAGGAACCTCACCATAAATCCCCAAGAATTACTTAGTTGCTCATGGAACATGTGAAACTAAAGGCGCCAGCCACTAAAAACCACAAACTATTTTTTATTTCTTTATATATGCGGAGTAAGTTTCTCCTTTGAAACAGAAAGTTCAAACGAAGCACACATTGTAATTTGTGTCCCCAAGTCAAGCATAGGTACACCATCCTACCATTCCTATTTATTATATCTTTATCACATTAACATAAGCAATGTAATTAGTTGGGTAAAATAATGACCTTTCCGCCAAACTCTTCAGCCTCATGCTTCTGTCCTTTACTTGTACAAAGATTTAAATTACTGAATTAAAATTTGTTTATTTCCCCGCACATAATTTTTTGTGAAGGACAGTACTTCTGACTGGTCTGTTTGTAGGTACATCTTTTACTAATTAAGCAAAAATGATTTTTTTTTCAAATAATATGATGGTTTCTTGGCTGCTTTCGATACTT
The DNA here is from genome assembly GCF_963853765.1 of Magallana gigas. NCBI lineage: Eukaryota > Metazoa > Mollusca > Bivalvia > Ostreida > Ostreidae > Magallana > Magallana gigas. The sequence goes on from NC_088854.1 coordinate 36,511,357, forward strand.
GTATTCTTTTAAATGGTTAAATTATCTTCAAAATGTTCACAATTTTATTTCCGGCACAGCATAAAGAGATTTCCGGTTTCTGAATTTTATGGAACGGTGTTTTATTTTAAACCTTCTGGCTATTGTAAAATTTGTAAAGAAACCCATTCTAACAGAGATGAATTAATTGAAAAGCAATCTACACATTTGCGGCTATGTTTGCAGAACTGTAAAATTCGATTTTTCAGCCCATTCTGCAGCTTATATCTTGCCATCTTCAGACGCATAATTAAAGTGCCAATACCAAGTATCAAATATTGAAAACAATCACAAAAATTAGGACTAACATCGACACTTAATTGTGTTTCTCGTTGCAATTGTTCTAGTTCTTCATATCATTTCAAAATGAACTGTTTATACAATAGCGTAAAATATGTTCAACCGGATTGATCTTTATTTTAAAATGAACTATTAATTAGCGTGTTAATTTTCCTTTTTGTCATTAACGTTTCTAAAATAAGATAATCTAAATTTGGTTGTGAACCACCAACCTTTCGGACCCGGTGCGATGAATCCTCTCTCTCTCTATGTCAGGGTGATGATCCTCTCTTTCTATGTCAGGGCTATGATCCTCTCTCTCTCTATGTCGGGGCGATGAATCCTCGCTAGTTATGTTTAAAATCAAGCAAAGCAGAAACATTCAGAGTGGAGAGTTGACAAAAATGTATATATTGGGCGATAATTTCCCTCTCTTTCTCTATGCCGGGGCGATGAATCCCCTTTATCTCTTTAGATGCGTCCCTGAATTAAGAAAAATGAACTCCGCCGTGTCAAATATATCAACGATTTCTGAAACTCGCCAGACTAACGGACTCACTGCAGTCTATTAAACAGTTCCTCATCATTTCACTCCAACAAAGGCGGCGACTCTATTCATTCATAACCTTAATATTCCTCATCATTTTTTTAAATGAGCTCAACTTTCAATAATCACTGTCACTTTTTTTTCAATAAAGAACTATTATCTGCAGAGAACCTTGTGGGATAAAGAACTTTTTGAGACGAGGCGCACGCTTCACCTACTGATCGTCTACACAGTAGATCAACAAAATATCCCAAAATAATTCATACCTTATCAACGATCGATTGTCAAAACAGGACTTTAATAATTGACGGATTTAAATCTTCCGCGATGAAATGATACAGATAAATCATGATCACAATAAAGTCATCGTGATTACGAAAGAACATTAAAACGGAGCACATTCACAGGTGTATGTATCATTTTAAAAAATCGCCTTAAATAAACCTGAATAAACATGATAATCTGATTAATGCAGGTGCTTTAAGACTCTCTTTAACCCAAAGCTTTGATTGAAATTTCCAATTTACCTACATACTAAGTACTGAAATCAAAACCTTACTTATCTGGAGTTTCGTTATCCTAGACACTGCATGAAAGTGGGGAGTTGCATGTATCTGTGAAGAATCCGGAGGCTGCAGGCCCCACACGAGATCTGTGACCGGGAGTCGGGAGGGAGACGTGTGCTTCTTTCAGACCTGTACCCTGTCGTCGGGTCACGGGGGTGACGTCATTGCCTGTAGGGTGTCGGGGTCACGACCATCATCTTTCAAAACATCAGTCTCCTCATAGCAGCCAGGACAGAACACATTTGACGGTCTAAAGTTTATATAACATAACCTGTAATTTCTATGACATTTTAAAATTTATTGGACACAAAATTCGTCTTTGATTTGAAAAAAAAACCTAGATTTAAAGAAAAACTAACAGGTAGGAGTTAACAGTAAATGTTTATGAAAACAAGGACCTTTGTTCTAAGAGATGGTTTACCTGTTCAGACACAGCTAGGGTGACCCGGCTAACAGCGGGGCAGTCGGTTTATGAGCCCGGTGACAGTAGATGGTCGTTAATTATCACACCTAACGAGCCACAATTAATTAGCCCCTGTGCCGGGCCAGTGCAGATGACAGCGAGGAATGAGGGAATACAGCAGCGAGTGTCAGCCATGCTTCCAGCGATCAACAGGACAGCATCAGCAAGTTCTGTTGTTTTCCGATCTCGCCAATCTTCTCAATCTTGTCATAGTCTTACAAATATGCCATACATGTGAATGTATTACGAACATTGACCGACAACATGACTAAAAAGGCTGGGCATTGGAAACAGTCATTGAGACAACTTTTATTTTCGAAATTAAAGTAAAACGATTAGGACATATTTTCGATAATTCTAAACATTTCAAATATAAATCAAAGTACTGAAGAACTGACGGGAGTTGATTTTGTCGATGCTTATTTATTTTAATATCAATAATACGTGTTATTTTGCATGACAAGTTTCTAATTTGTATTTGAATTACGCACATTTTTATAATATGAATTTTGGTCTTTTTCGACAAGAATGTCGAGAAACCCCCATATGAATCATGTTAAATAATATTTAAAGATAAAATTAATTCAATCAAACTATGTATCAGTAATAGAAATATTTCTCGAAAATTGTGTGGATCCAAGCAATATTGAACTTCTAGTCTCGTTCAACCAAACGCTCGGCTGACACCGTAAATCTCCGACAAGCAAGTTTACGGAGACAGCCGAGCGTCGAGTTGAACGAGACAATATTGTACTTTGGCGTAGGAATACATACGACTACAAAAAATGTCTAAATTATTCGTACGATTTTAAAAAATCTGACTATTTTCAAGGTATTTATAACAAGTTTCCTTGAAAAACAATGCTTTAAAAGCATACATTACATTGAATTTATCAATTATTTTCAAGAACTAAGTCTTGTCAGCAGCGATGATTTGTGCTGAGGTCCAAACACTGTTTCACTTTCGGTTTGTCTGAGTAACTGCATTGGAGAGTTGATTAAAATCAACTCCCAAAAAAACTGTTAGCAGCGATGATTTGTGCTGAGGTCCAAACACTGTTTCACTTTCGGTTTGTCTGAGTAACTGCATAGGAGAGTTGAATAAAATCAACTCCCAAAAAAAGACTTATAAGATTTTGTTAATTTTTTTAAACTAATGTATCAAACCAATTTATTATACGGTTTTGGGTCTTCGTATTGATTTGTTACAGCTGTGTTTTAAAATACAAAGATTTTGGAATCATAAGATACCCATATATATGGCTTAAGGTGGGTGCTTGAAATATTGTACTTGCATACATGTACTTGTACATGCATTGCAGCGAATATACATGCAGTTTTTAAAAGGTAACTTTTTTTTCACAGAACTATTTTAAACAAAGGGCTTCTACTATTTTTTCAGAATATACAAATTGACTGCATGTACATGTTCTAAAAGTTATAGGAAGAAAATAAGCATGTTATCTTTTTTTTTTTTAGTGCAACAGGTTCTTAAAGTTTAAAGAGAGAGATGGACCAGTTAATTGTGCAATTATGAAATTAAAATAAAATTGTTTTGAAATAATCGAACTTTGCAAAATTTTTATTTTATCAGTTAATTAATGAAATGACAACTGTTGTGGTTTTATCTTTTTTCTCCATAAAACTTGATTTAATCATTTGTTTAAACAATCTATTGAAAACTGCAAAAAATTAAATTGTCTGAAAACGTGTTATGAAAAAGAGGGTTTATATATTGTGGAGATTCTGATCATAAAACTTACTGGATAAGACAATAAGACATGCATGTGTGTGTGTGTGGGGTTTTTTTTTTAATTGAAGGGATCCGTTGTCACATTCCCCCCCCCCCCCCCCTTAAAATTCAAGTTTTACCAGCTTCTCCATAAATGATCTTTATCTTTAATATGTTTTAATAGCGATGCAGGACCTAAAACTTAATGAGGAATAGTTGGTAAACAGGATCAAGAATTAAAAGAATCAACCGAGCGGCAAACCGCATGGCTCTCTCTTTAAAAATTGGTTTGTTTGTTTGTTTGGTGGGGTTTTATGTGTATGTGTGTGTGGGGGGGGGGGGGTATTTTTAATATTTACATCAATAAATTTAATTAATTATTGAATTAAAAAATGATAAAACATATAACATCAATTCTTTTCATCTAATGTTCAAGAATAAGTATTGCAGAAATGAATAGTAATGTCGAATATATTGATCAGTTAAATTAAAGAGGCGAGAGAGGTAAAACAAAGATTAATCAAGTCGATATATAGGTGGGGGTCAGAGAGGCGACACAAATTTACACCTCGCCTGTCTGTCTGACACAGAGTCCAGGTGTCGCAGGTGTGAATGGGGAGGTAGAAGGTTTGTGCGACTGTATACGGCGTCAGCTTCAGATTCACCGCAGGGAAGTTTGCCTGTATTTCAACCCAGTTTAAAAACACCCAATGTTTGCCATGTACTGTGCACTTAATTTTTTTTTTTTTAATTTTTTTTACAATTTATATCAAAAATACTTCTACATTCGTATTCATTTGTCATTTTTCCCCATTTACTAAGTACTATCATAATGTAAGAATTTCTTTTTTGATGATTTCAATTTTTTTTAGCAGAATTGTGGATATAAATTGATTTATCATTACATAACAATCCACACCTTCGGATTTTATGATTATTAACTCTTGGCTAGCGAAGATGATCGAAGCGATGGAATTCTTGAACGGAGGGCTATTATGTTTGATTAAAGAAAGACAACTCTGATTTCCTAAACGGATTGTTAGATGGTTATGCAACATGCAGTACAACACTAGTATACATTTATTCAGACAATGGCAAATGGACCTACTATACACAAGAAATTATACGTCACGTGGATTTCAGATAATAGTGAAATCGTATGTATATTGTAAATTAAAAACAAATAAAACTATAATTTATAGAACCTTAATATGTAATTTTTAGTATTTTACGGCTACCGAGAAAGTTCAGAAGTTCAGAATTTACGAATTGATATTAATATACATGCTTTTATTCTGTTTGTTCAGTTGTATTTCAAGTTGCCAAAAGTCTCGTAGATGGACGTTACAATTAAAAACACTATGCCCTTGTAGCCTAAGAGTATCAACAAAACCTTTCATTTGGGCGCCAGAACCTTCTGGAAAAGTTTATATATAACTGAACCAAAAACTCATTTCAAATCATAGCAAACCATACCATCGTACAAAGATACACCAAATGGCTTGGCTTGTTCTTATTTTGGACTGCGCAATTATTTTGCATTTTTAAGATAAGACAATATTTTTGTGAGTGCAAAGAAAATAGAAACCCTATATGGACTGTGAAAAGCGAAATCGTCATTGAATCTTTAGTATGAGAGCTCTTATTCATTGCGTGGACCCTGAGGTCCACGCAAAAAATATATAAGCGAGGTTAAACCGGATGCTATGGGGAAAATTCAGCCTGCGCATGAGCTAGCCTGGTTCCTGTGCGTAATGGGTAGCTCAGGGAACCAGGTAATTACACGTTTATCTGAATCGGGATCGGGATTACATGCCATATGCACACATAAGTTCAAAGGCGCTGTAGGTTGCACAACACTATTAATTTTTACTATATATTCTTACCAAAATTACGCAACTTTAAATACGGGTAGCAAGTTTAAAACAAACTTCTGGGTAAATTCCTCTTTACAACTTTTAAAACAATTGTTCCTAACCAATTTAGTAGCAAAAAACACACAGCCATCCACAAAGGCACGAGAGTTTGTTTACATCAAAGTTACACATGTGCTTGAAAATCATGTCCGAGCCCTTTCACACCCCTGCCTAAACAACTGGCATCAAAAATTCTAGTGACCTCGTATTTTTACAAAGGTGGGAAAATCAGGCATTTTACATGTTGTTTTTTATCTCATAAAAAAGTACAGTCCCTGTCGCTGGCGGAAAACTCCTAAAAACGAAGGGGAATTCGGGAATTATTTTCACTCAGCCATGTTTTGACGTGAACCTTCGAAAAAATAGTGTTGTGATACCTGCAATTGTAACCAAAGTCAAGCTAGCCAGCTCTAACTCCAACGCACTAACAAAAATTTTATAAAGATTATCGGCTATTTTCAAGCGTTTTCCGATCCCGATGTAAAACAACTGAAATTAACAGATCGCCCTGCGCCCAAAGTAGGACTTGTGCTCATTAGGTGAGCCCGGATTCCTCGGGGGACAGGTGTACCCTCGAAGATTCCGGCGCCAAATCAGGCACTAGTTACACCGATATCTGGCGCCAGTGCGCTGAGTTGACCTAAAGTAAACAGATTATTTCTGTTGTATAGGGATCTAAACTGGGCGCCCTGCGCCCTAACTAGGACTTGTGCTCATTAGGTGAGCCCGGATTCCTCGGGGTAGGGGTGTTCCCTCGAGGATTCCGGACCCAAATCAGGCACTAGTTACACCGATTCCTGGCGCCAGTCCGCTGAGTACACCTTAAGTGAACAAATTATTCCTGTTATGTAGGGATCTAAACAAGGCGTTCTGCGCCCAAACTAGGACTTGTGCTCATTAGGTGAGCCCGGATTCCTTGGGGGAGAGGTGTTACTTCGAGGATTCTGGTGCCAAATCAGGCACTAGTTACACCGTTTCTTGGCGCCAGGGCGCTGAGTAGACCTTAAGTGAACAAATTATTCCTGTTTTGTAGGGATCTAAACAAAGCGCTCTGCGCCCAAACTAGGACTTGTGCTCATTAGGTGAGCCCGGATTCCTTGGGGGAGAGGTGTTACTTCCAGGATTCCGGTGCCAAATCAGGCACTAGTTACGCTGATTCCTGGCGCCAGTGCGCTGAGTAGACCTTAAGTGAACAAATTATTCCTGTTTTGTAGGGATCCAAACAAAGCGCTCTGCGCCCAAACTAGGATTTGTGCTCATTAGGTGAGCCCGGATTCCTTGGGGGAGAGGTGTTACTTCCAGGATTCCGGTGCCAAATCAGGCACTAGTTACGCCGATTCCTGGCGCCAGTGCGCTGAGTAGACCTTAAGAGAACAAATTATTTCTGTTATGTAGAGATCTAAACAAAGCGCTCTGCGCCCAAACTAGGACTTGTGCTCATTAGGTGAGCCCGGATTCCTTGGGGGAGGGGTGTTCCCTCGAAGATTCCGGAACCAAATCAGGCACTAGTTACAACGTTTCTTGGCACCAGGGCGCTGAGTAGACCTTAGGTGAACAAATTATTCCTGTTATGTAGGGATCTAAACAAGGCGCTCTACGCCCAAACTAGGACTTGTGCTCATTAGGTGAGCCCGGATTCCTTTAGGGAGAGGTGTTACTTCGAGGATTCAGGTGCCAAATCAGGCACTAGTTACACCGATTCCTTGCGCCAGTGCGCTGAGCAGACCTTAAGTGAACAAATTATTCCTGTTTTGTAGGGATCTAAACAAGGCGCTCTGCGCCCAAACTAGGACTTGTGCTCATTAGGTGAGCCCGGATTCCTTGGGGGAGGGGTATTCCCTCAAGGATTCCGGTGCCAAATCAGGCACTAGTGACACCGTTTCTTGGCGCCAGTGCGCTGAGTACACTTTCAGTGAACAAATTATTCCTCTTATGTAGGGATCTAAACAAGGCGCTCTGCGCCCAAACTAGGACTTGTGCTCATTAGGTGAGCCCGGATTCCTTGGGGGAGGGGTATTCCCTCGAGGATTCCGGTGCCAAATCAGGCACTAGTTACACCGTTTCTTGGCGCCAGTGCGCTGAGTAGACCTAAGTGAACAAATTATTCCTGTTTTGTAGGGATCTAAACAAAGCGCTCTGCGCCCTGCGCCCAAACTAGGACTTGTGCTCATTAGGTGAGCCCGGATTCCTTGGGGGAGAGGTGTTACCTCCAGGATTCCAGTGCCAAATCAGGCACTAGTTACGCCGATTCCTGGCGCCAGTGCGCTGAGTAGACCTTAAGTGAACAAATTATTCCTGTTTTGTAGGGATCTAAACAAAGCGCTCTGCGCCCAAACTAGGACTTGTGCTCATTAGGTGAGCCCGGATTCCTTGGGGGAGAGGTGTTATTTCCAGGATTCCGGTGCTAAATCAGGCACTAGTTACGCCGATTCCTGGCGCCAGTGCGCTGAGTAGACCTTAAGAGAACAAATTATTTCTGTTATGTAGGGATCTAAACAAAGCGCTCTGCGCCCAAACTAGGCCTTGTGCTCATTAGGTGAGCCCGGATTCCTTGGGGGAGAGGTGTTACTTCGAGGATTCTGGTGCCAAATCAGGCACTAGTTACACCGTTTCTTGGCGCCAGGGCGCTGAGTAGACCTTAAGTGAACAAATTATTCCTGTTATGTAGGGATCTAAACAAGGCGCTCTACGCCCAAACTAGGAATTGTGCTCATTAGGTGAGCCCGGATTCCTTTGGGGAGAGGTGTTACTTCGAGGATTCCGGTGCCAAATCAGGCACTAGTTACACCGATTCCTGGCGCCAGTGCGCTGAGTAGACCTTAAGTGAACAAATTATTCCTGTTATGTAGGGATCTAAACTAGGCGCTCTGCGCCTAAACTAAGACTTGTGCTCATATGGTGAGCCCGGATTCCTCAGAGGAGGTGTAGTTCCTCGAGTATTCCGGTGCCAAATCAGGCACTTGTTACGCCGATTCCTGGTGCCAGTGCGCTAAGTAGACCCTAAGTGAACAAATAAGAGGAATAATTTGTTCACTGAAGGTGTACTCAGCGCACTGGCGCCAAGAAACGGTGTAACTAGTGCCTGATTTGGCACCGGAATCCTCGAGGGAATACCCCTCCCCCAAGGAATCTGGGCTCACCTAATGAGCACAAGTCCTAGTTTGGGCGCAGAGCGCCTTGTTTAGATCCCTACATAAGAGGAATAATTTGTTCACTGAAGATGTACTCAGCGCACTGGCGCCAAGAAACGGTGTAACTAGTGCCTGATTTGGCACCGGAATCCTCGAGGGAATACCCCTCCCCCAAGGAATCCGGGCTCACCTAATGAGCACAAGTCCTAGTTTGGGCGCAGAGCGCCTTGTTTAGATACCTACATAAGAGGAATAATTTGTTCACTGAAGGTGTACTCAGCGCACTGGCGCCAAGAAACGGTGTAACTAGTGCCTGATTTGGCACCGGAATCCTCGAGGGAATACCCCTCCCCCAAGGAATCCGGGCTCACCTAATGAGCACAAGTCCTAGTTTGGGCGCAGAGCGCCTTGTTTAGATCCCTACATAAGAGGAATAATTTGTTCACTGAAGGTGTACTCAGCGCACTGGCGCCAAGAAACGGTGTAACTAGTGCCTGATTTGGCACCGGAATCCTCGAGGGAATACCCCTCCCCCAAGGAATCCGGGCTCATCTAATGAGCAGTCCTAGTTTGGGCGCAGAGCGCCTTGTTTAGATCCCTACATAAGAGGAATAATTTGTTCACTGAAAGTCTACTCAGCGCACTGGCGCCAAGAGTCGGTGTAACTAGTGCCTGATTTGGCACCGGAATCCTCGAGGGAATACCCCTCCCCCAAGGAATCCGGGCTCACCTAATGAGCACAAGTCCTAGTTTGGGCGCAGAGCGCCTTGTTTAGATCCCTACATAAGAGGAATAATTTGTTCACTGAAGGTGTACTCAGCGCACTGGCGCCAAGAGTCGGTGTAACTAGTGCCTGATTTGGCACCGGAATCCTCGAGGGAATACCCCTCCCCCAAGGAATCCGGGCTCACCTAATGAGCACAAGTCCTAGTTTGGGCGCAGGGCGGTTTGTTAATTTCAGTTGTTTTACATCGGGATCGGAAAACGCTTGAAAATAGCCGATAATTTTTATGAAATTTTTGTTAGTGCGTTGGAGTTAGTGCTGGCTAGCTTGACTTTGGTGTAATTGTAAAGTTGTCGGTAAACAATACAGAAACAAATTATTCCTTTCAAAGAAATGATCGGCTCGTGATATGAACTGTCAGTATTATGAAATAAGATAATGTTATGTCGAAACTACAACATGCAATGCAGCATCAAATAGCATATTTGCAATGTTTTGTTGTTTTCCGAATACACATGTAACTTAACTTTACTTTTATAGTAGGCGAGGCTAGAGTACTTCCCCCGATTAATTTTTTTAAACATTTAAGTATGATTGAATAATTATGTCACTGTATAAAAGTTTAAATCTAAAAAAAAATGCATCAAAATATGAAATTAATTACACAAAGCTGTCACTCCATAGTTAACAAAGTAGTGAAAATCGTAATGTGTGTGTGCAAATACTGTAAACCTACTATTATTCGCGACGACTTTATTTCGTGATTTACTTCTGATAAATTGGTTTGCTACGACTAATGTTCGCGACCAAGCCTTCTCCATACCAGTGTTTCTATAACAACCATACGACAACGAATGGTTCGCTGCGAGAAGTATTCGCGACAACGAGGCCCTCGCGAACCTCGCGGAAATCTTTCGCAAGCGAATAAAAGTTGGTTTACAGTAGTAGAATTCGCAGAATGCCTCATACTATACATGTAAACTTCATTAATAGATATATCATAATTATCTTAGAAGTATGAACCCTTTAATGTCAGGGCTATACATAATACGTAATACAACGTACAAATTGAGTGGTTAAAAGCAGGGGGCTAGAATGGATGGAATCTCTAATAATCACGTTTTCGTTGAAAAGACATGCAAATGGTCCACGTATTGTAGTCATTTTTTAAAGGACAGCAACTTGTATGTAATATTAAAGAAGTATTTTATTCAATAAATATTAAAACATTGTATTATATATGTAAAATGTTTTAATTCCATAGGTAATTAAGTTTAAATACTTACTTCTACATTTAAAAGTTCTTTATGCATGTAATTAATTTGTATATTCGATAAATCTATTTCAAAGATGGTAGGAGTATCACAAGGGAAAGTCTGGAAATGATTACACACTGCCTGATCCTATTCAATTAAATTAGATAGCTTTCGCTCATAGGTACATGCCTTTTCCATAATCAAAAATTCATCATAAAATTCAGAGAATTTAAAAACTATCTATAATATTTAACAATTTACAATTTTATACAATTGGGAATTGTTATAGATATTTTTAAATTCTTTGAATTTTAAAACTTTAATGTAACAAATTTTCTGCTATGCTGGCTATCCTCCATACCTGCAGAAACCATGAAAGATAGTAAATATTTTTATTTACGTGAAGTCTTTTAATTTTTAACTCCTAACTTCAGAACCACTACTGTAGGTTTCCGGAAAATATTCAGACATTGACGAGGGGTGTGGGGTAAAAAAAATACCTCCACAAATTCAATAGCGTTGGTAATTTTTGGTATAGATATTTCAACAGATAACAAGGCTTTATGCATAATAGAAAATAAATCATAAGTCCAAACGGTGCACGGTACAATAGTTCTCCGATTAGCTACTTCACCTTATTGCTGTGTTTGACGAGGCATTATGTAACGAATGACATTACTAATACCGGTGCACTATATGAACAGATATATTTAAATCATATATACTCATATTTACTATTTAAAAAAATGCAAAGCATATTCAAACGTTACTAATGGTTAAGGTAGTTTATCAGGCCCTTCTATGCTTCGCGTCGCTAAGACCTGGCGCCAAGATCACGAGCATTTTTAAACGTGTACACAGTTTTGTTTTGTGATTGAAAACATCGAAAAAAAAAATAAATGCTATTATAATGTATCAATCAAGAGTAATTTTCTAATAAATGCTATTTTTATGAATGATTTTAGATTTAGACTTAAATTTAAAATGATTCGTGATCCTGAGGTCAGGAAGACGTTGATTGAGTGAGACCAGAATTAACCGGACTGGAATGTTCATCAAAGAAAATACGGGAGATAACTCTAACACAGTGCATTTACTATGAAAAATCCCGAGGAGTAAAACACGTTGGTGAAAAAGTGTTGAATTCTTCAAGATTATGAATTAAATTTTAGATGAAAGGTATTTACAGCCTCAAAATGGTTTTTATGAATAATTTGACTTTTAATTTATTTTCAATGCTACTTTTTTAATTTAATTTTCTCCAAAATCGTTTCGGAGCATATTGGAGGCATTTTTACTGTGGCGAAGGCCTGTCCCGAGACACAGTTAGATTATTCTAACTAAGCAGAGTGTAGTGAAATTATTAGCATTACTTTAGGCTTAAAGCTTGGTTATGTACCGGTAAATGCCAACAATGCGGTGTGCCGATGTATCTATTTCGTAAATGTCAAATACCATATGCAATGTCAACCTGTGCACGCACAGGTCAAAGTCTAGTATCTGTAATTATCATAATACCTTAAGTACAATTTCAAACATATAAAACACAATTTGTTGAACTGAATACTTTATTGTGAATCTTAAAAAACAAATATATTAGAATCTCAATACAATAACACATGGTTAGCATATACATGTACAAGTAGGTGCAAATGAAATTAATTTATTTTCCTAAATATATTACTTGATGACATCTTTTTGTCACATTTGTAGCACTATTTAAACTTGTCAATGGTTAATCAAGAACAGAACTGCACGTGTACCTATCTCTTATTTTCATAAAGCACTAAATCTCTGCAGACATTGTCTCCATTGCTGTGTCCTTTGCCACTTGTCCTTTGGGACTATCCGAGGTTTCACAACATCGTAGCAATTGTTTTTCCGGCTGTCGGACTTGGGATCGTTTGCCGCGTGTTCTTAAATCCAAACTTGGGGGGTTTCATGTACGGGCTGACTGTGAGCTCTATGCACAGAACAACAGTCCGGAGTTTTCTTCATATAATATCCATAACATCCATTTTTTCAATAGGTGGACGTTTTGGACCAAAATATCCAAGGTTTCTCATTCTATCTGCAAAGAAAAAATGAAAAAGAATAATCAGTAAAATGTCTAGATAAATGATGTTAGAAGAGAAACATATTCTACATGTACACCATATACTCTATTGATTCAATTTCTCTATAAACATATCATTGGAGTAGACTTACTAAGTTTATAGACGTCCAGGTAGCTTCCGCCTTTCCCGCTGTCGTAGTTGGTCCCGCAATCCGAGTCGTCACTGCAATCATCCATCAGCATTTTGGTCTGTTTACAAAGTAAGAATATTTTTATAAATAAATATTTCATTCATAATCTAAAATGCATTTATCTTGCATATTTTTAAAAAAAATTTTAAAAACGTTTTGAACTACTGTGTACCTTGCACTCAATCAGCGAGTTGGTAAACATGGAGGTTCCTGTGGAATTATACAGCTCCATGTTGTCTAGGTCTTCGTAGTCGGTTGTCGATGACGTCATATCGGCTTTTTTCAGCTCTTTTTCCTCGGTAAAGGTGACCTGTTTTGTTGCCACGGGTTTATAGATAAGGCTCTCTATGGGGACTACTTGCTGAGACTGCTTGATAGGCTGGGCACGATTCTGTTTTTCTTTTTTCTTCTTTTGGGCGTTTCTCCTAAAGATGCAGAGAATAGTGGTTATGGCAGCCGCAGCAACCACAGTAATTGCTACCACAGAGGTGGTTACCATGGCGTTGCGTGGTCCTCCATCTGACTGTCTCGTGTCATCCACATATTTGAGAATGATATTTAACTTTGTTTCTGCAGTTTTCCTATGGTAGCCCTTGTCACTCACAAGAATGCGCAGTGAAAATGTTTCATCTGCTTGAATTTCTCTCTCCTTATTTATTCTGAGGGTTCCAAATGTATTGTCCAGGATAAAAACTTTCTGTTCGTTTCCAGAAACAATGCTGAACTCAAGGTCGCTGTTCGGCCCTGAATCATCGGCATCGTTTGCTTGGATCACAGCAACCGTGGAGCCGACCGTTTTTTCCGAAAAGACAACGATTGTCTCGTTTTCTTTGTTGGGGTAATTGATAACCGGCGCATTGTCGTTGTCATCTACAAGCCGAACTGTGACGTCAGCTGTTGACACAATTGTTGGGGAACCCAAATCATAAGCTTTAACCTGAAACACGTATCGATCTTTCTCCTCTCTGTCTAGAGTTTCACTTGTTTTTATGGAACCGTCTTGGAAAACAATAAATGGAATGGTATTTTTATAACCCTCGGTGACAGAAAACAACAGATTGCCATTTACACCGACATCTTTGTCTGTAGCACTCAGCTGTCCGACCTTCATGCCGGCTGGCATATTTTCTAGTACGAAAAACTGGAAGTGTGACACTTTAAAAGACGGTGCGTTGTCGTTAACATCGATGACTGACACAAAAACTGTTGTTGTTGCAGAGAGAGGAGGGAAACCAGAATCTGTCGCTACAATTGTTACTTCATATTCACTGGTATGCTCTCTGTCAAAACTCCTCTTGGCTTTCAGGGCACCTGATCTGGAATCTATTGCAAAATCTAAGTTTTTACCTTGGATATAATATCTTATCCGAGAGTTGTTGTCCAAGTCCTTGTCTGAAGCCAGAAGAGAAACTATCTGTTTTCCAGGTTCGTTATTTTCGACGATTGATGCAAAATAAGATTTTTTGCTGAACACCGGGGCATTGTCATTGACATCTTGGACGAGAACTGTAATGCTGACGGTCGAAGAGAGAGGAGGGGCTCCTGCATCAATGCATGTGACTGTGAAATCATATTTGTCCGTAGTTTCTCTGTCGAGTGGTAGCCGTGAGACGATGATGTATCCGGAGGAAGGAACATCTTGGAGCTCGAATTCCCGGCCGGACACAGAGCAGGAGACGTTGCCGTTGTCTTCTGTGTCTCTGTCTGTGACGCTCAGGAATGCTACTACAGTGCCCGTCTCCGAGGATTCCGGTACCAGGGCCGTCAGGTTGTCGCTTGTTCGTCCGCCTCCTCCAGACAGAATGTTAACGTCAATCATCGGGGGATTGTTCACTACATCCAGTACAGAGAGAGTTAAGTTCACTTTTGACGACAGAGGCTGCTCTCCATGATCTTCACACACTATCTCAAGCTCAAAGTGCTCACCACTGATGAGGGTCAGGTCTCCTTTCACCAAAATATCGCCCGTGTATTTGTCAATCATGAAAAACAATGAGAAGAAGGTGGTGTCTCCTGAAATCCCGTAAGTGATGCGACCATTGTCCCTAATGTCCTCATCAGACGCAGTCACTGTTAAGACGATGGTCCCTATAGTGGCGTTTTCTTGGACTGAGATGTTATAACTGGGTTGCCCGAATTGTGGGTAGTTATCGTTGACGTCTGTGACTGTGATGTCGATGTTGATCTCACTGGATTCCGATTTCTGTCCTCCGTCCGCCGCCGATACCAGAACACTGTAGGCCTCTCTCGACTCACGATCCAAGGGCTGGAGCAGGATAAGCAATGCAACTGGAACATTATCTTTGGTCTGTGTAACCTGCAGCCCGAACATTTCTGTATTCTGTGCGTCGTAAGTGACGTTGCGATATTTTTGCGTGGAGTCGCGGTCGATGGCTGTGACTGATGTGATGACGGTTCCTAATGGAGTAGACTCGGGGACATTGACGTTAATGCTATCCAGGGCAAACCTTGGAGCGTGGTCGTTTATGTCGTCTATCAGAATCTCCACATCCAAAATCTCAAAGTAACTGGCTTTGGAAGAATATAACGCCACTTTGAGATTAATTGAGCACAATTCTCGGTTTCCACACGTGGACTCCCGATCAATGAGTTCCGCTGTATACAGGTTGCCGTTCTGTTTGTTCAGTTTGACAAGGTTTGTATGTTCGCCGGTTCCTATCATACTGTAGACGAGATCTGAGCGGGCTGATTCTGGTAAAGATTGTAAGACCTCGTTCCCGGCGTGTCCAATGAGAGAATTTAGATCGGACTCTTCTGCAACATGAAGTGTAGTTTTTGTTCCGTGGACCGCAAATACACAGGAAATCAGGAAGGTAACAAGCAACATCGTAGTTATATTTTAGAACTCTGAAATGAAATTGTGAAAGTGAAACTACAATGTTTTAACATTCAACCAGGACAGATGTTCCTTTACTATCATGTCAGATCCGAACTCCCGTCAGATATTTACCCAGATGATAAAATCTGATCAGCGTTTTCAAACATATTGGATATTCTTTTCTTTCTCATGAGAATCGCTTTGACGCCTTTTGTGAAAAACTTCTACATACACCTATCAAGTCCCTTTACACCGTCATGCAAAATTGGTTAATTGTTTTAACAAGGCCCTCGGCTTAATTCACTTAAATTTTTTGTTTTGTGTCGGTGCAAAGCGATGTCAACAATTATGTAAAGGAAAGTGTGAAAATCTGATGTTTATTTATGTTTGGGCGCTATGCCGTCAATTTTGTTGTTTTGTCAAGGAATACAGCCGCAACAAGAAAGGCGTGAAAGTTAACAACAAGTAAAAAATACTTCAGTGGTTCTTTGTGATTGCCGATAAGGACGGCGTTACTGAAGGTTTTACTGGGGAAATACTCCTTGATCTTCAAGAATAGACACGTATAAGAGTCACACCATACATGTTAACATCTTAGTACTTGTTTGGTTTAAAATTTACATTATCACCACAGGTGAAATAGTTTACAGTTCCAGTAATTCATCAAACTATCGGTTTTAAAAGCTGTCTTAAAAATTCCTCATCATTATATAATTTCTTTTCCTAATGAAAGGCAAAAGAAAATGTCTTTTTTTTTCCTTTGAATATCATATGGGAATTAATGAATATACTTAGAAAAGGATTAGGTAAAAATGGGTAAAAGAATGAATGAAAAAGAAATAAAACTAATGTTTCAAAGTCAATCTAAAATAATATTTAGTCTTACCAGGGACTGTGTTCATTAATCCATGAGATCCGAAATAAATAATGAATAAAATCCGTCTTATCTACCCGTTATAATAACCTCGTTCACAAATGCGGCGTGATTCACAGAATCAACTCTTACACAAACTTATCTAAAATGATAAAATTCTCGCTACCAATAAACTCATGCCGACACTTTGAAAAAATATATCTCCATGTTTTGATATTTTTATATTATGTCCACGAGCCATTGTATGTTTCGACTCAAACAAATGGAATTTTATGGCCATAATATTACGAAATTTAATGGCCATTAGTGACAAAAAATGTTTGGAGGTGTTTTACTACAAGTCCTTCCATAAATAAAGTAATGTCATGGGTACATATTTATGACTTGTACTGTGTTAAACTTCAAAGAAACTCACCTTTGGGATAGATCATCAAGATGACTAATGTACGACAGTTGTACTCATGTCCTTAAAATAAACAAATCCAGTGGTAAAAGTTAAACACAGCAGTTCTGAATTCAGCCAAGTAAATGGTCTACATGTATGTCAGAGCCAACACTGACCATTCTGAACTGAGAATCCTTTTTATATGCTCTTAAAACACATCGACCAATTAACCGGCTCGCTGTTGTAGAAAATTAAGATACATAATTCCGATATTTAATTTACTGAAATAATTATGCAAAATTTGTGAAGATCTACACACATAGGGCGTTATAATTGTGCCCCAGGGGGGATGCAAGAGTTGGTTCTTAGCGCCTGCTTTTTGAAGCAATATTTTAGTTGCTTATTGCTGCAATTTTCGCAGGATTAATGGCCAATGTCCTAAGGGACTGTACGCCTTTGATTTATGAGTGGGAAAATCTACTTAATCCATTGTTAATTGTTTTCGTTCATTAGCAGCACCGAAGGGCCGTCCATCATCTTGCTGACCCGTTTATGGCCACTAACAGATTAACTTGGATTAACAATATTTTTAATTTTTTACGTTTAGCTGGTTTTCAATAACTTAAGATTCTAACCACAACAGCACAATATTTATACATAATGATCACATCCGTAAGAGTCCATAATGAGGTACAGATTTATGGTTACTATAATAATAGGATTTTTTTAACATTGAAAATAAAATATTTCAATTTAATATAATGAAGCTTATACATTACATCGATGTCTTGAAATTTCTGGCAGTTGAATAAAATGAGAACAAAAAATTCTCATTCTTTTCTTTCTAAGAACTTGTTTTAATTTTGCAAATGAATCAGTTCTCTAAATTTGAATATGAATTACGACGTGAATGGATGCAATTTTGCAGCACGAAAGAATTCAATGTGCATGATTTTGTTTTCTATAATCTTTTTTCAATCAATTATCATCCTATTTTATTTCTATATGACCCCCCCCCCCCCCAAAAAAAAAAAAAAAAAAAACCCACCAAAAAACAAAAAACAAAACAAAAAACAAACCAAAAATAACCAAAAAAAACCAACAATAACAAACAAACAAAATCAAGTTTAACTACATGAACGAAATATAAGATTAATATTGAGTCTCTCTACATTAATATACTTTCAGTCTTTAAAAAATGAAAACGTCTAAAATTCGTCGCCATCATTAATGCTAAAGAAATATTGCATATCTTACATGTAACAGTAAATGATATATACAGGTATAAACATTTGAATTAATAAACAGTTCTCTTCTTTTAAAAATGTTTAAAATTTTACTGTCCTGTGTATGACAATCTTTGATTTCATTATTGTGATATTTTTAATGATAAATTGAACTGTGGTGTTGATCCCATGAAAGAAATTGTGTATCCATGTGATTATAATACTACACAACGTCTATGTATCTACTTGGATACATGTTTTATGCAGAGAAAACAGTTCCAGGGACTATGAAGTATTGTATAAAACTGTCTTGCATGCTGTAGCCTTTATGTTATAATTTTCTTTTGTCTGTCATTTGATTTCATTTTGACTGTATGCCAACATGGTGATGTCAATAAACCATTGAATGGAATGGAAAAATGCAAACTAAACTAAAACTTTGAATTTTTATTTTAATATCTAAAAGAATTCTAAGAAAAAATTTATTGTTTCATTTCTTTCAATCTTAATTTGACGTTTTAAACCCTCATGAACATAAATCTATCCCCCCTCCCTTTATTACGCATCGTTTTTGTGAGTGTATTTGTGTTGAGTCTTGGATCGGAACATGCATATGCCTAGGAACTTAAGTTTGCATGCTCTGTTAAATTTTACATCTCAGTAATTTGTATATCAAACACTTTTGGCATCTCTTTTGTTTTCGAAAATTATTGAAACATATGCCCAACCTTATGAAACTCACTTCACAACTATAATGCAGGAGGCGCCATGGGATTTCTATATATAAATGACGAGCAGGTTGCCAAGTTACCCTTATATTTCATTTGAACGTATTATTACTTATTTTTAGTTACTCTAGTAAGTCCGATTTATTAAAATACCGGTAAACTTTGCTATTGTAAACAATTATTTCGTTTTTTTAGTCGTATATTGACAAGGAATGCAAGATTCCGGCCATGGATGATTTAAATATTATTTCTATGAATAAAATATTTACAAATTTTGCTGGAGTTTAGAGGGTGATTTCGCCCAATTATGTCTTGCTTTTTGGACTTAACAATTCACGTATAAGCGAAGTGGATCCACCCAAGAAATCGCTGAACAGAATCAAACAAACTCTATTTTGCTCATATACAAGTATTTATATTTTATTTATTTATTTATGCGCTTTGTATTTTAACAAAAATAATTCCTTTTCATTGAGTACTTCACAAATCTTTCTTTGAAAAGAAATTGATTTTTGTGTGTAATTTGGTAAAGATCTTTCGAAGAGAAATGGTTTGTATAAAAACTTATTCGATAAACTTGAATGTACTGATTGCCGAAATATTGGATCAAGCAGCTCGAACACTCTAATGTTTATATAACGTAATATTTCGTTATCAAATTTTGAAAAATAATGCTTTACTTCATTTATCTACGAATGGAATATACTCGTGACTTTGCTGTAAATTACTCATTTTTAAAAAAAGTCTCAAAGTTACAACTCTATCATGCCCCCATTAACGGAGTATTTATTTCCGACGGTAAAAATACATGTACAAGCGCCTTGAATAATATGCAACTTTACATTTAATTTACTATGTAAGGTGTGGAGCTGTAGAACACTTAATTAGGGGTTCCCCTCCCCCCCCCCCCCCCCCATCTTAGACTCCAAAGAGTCTAATGTTTGTATTATATTGTAATATGTGAATTATTGTAAACTAATGGGCTGTATTGCCCAAGGTTGTATTTCATTTTTTTTTTAAATAAAAAATAACTTCGCCTTAATTGGTCACGGTTATAAATTATATATTTTACTTTTGGATTATCAACACCAATGCTGACGACAGATTTAGTTAATACAGTGATATCACTGAATTAAATAATCAAATAGTATGGGCAAGTTCTACAAACAATACCGGATTTTGATATGTAGACACGCGATATGTAGACACGCGATGTCTTCCCTTGCCCGGTTGTGTTGAAAACGTCGGTCCAAATCAGCAGGAAAGCCTAAGATTTAAGTAGGCATATGTACATGTAAATTACTATTTCATTAAGCGTTAATTGGAATCCACTCTCGATGAAAAGTTTAGCTTCATTTTGCATAGCATGTAAATGCACACAAATTCATAACGAAAATTTAGCTCAAATATTATAATATCCTTAAAGTAGAATTGGACATGTACAGATGACCACAAAAAATGGATTGTGATAAATCAGAATTCATTACTGTACTCCAATTTACAGTTCATTATAATCAATGGGTGTTAAAAGAGCGAGGAAGATGGATTAACACTCGGTGTGTCTCCCTCGGGCAATTCTATACACATGTTTGTTAGTGGAGCAGTACTCTTTATCAATTAGTCATGACTAAAGTACATTTGATTTGCATACTCTGCAGTTTATGTCCGATTAGTTTGATATCATTTTAACGGGTATCACTATATCGAGGGCCCTGAGATTTTTTGGACTAACTCATTAAATTTACTTCTCAAATAATTGTTGTTAGTCCGTTTCACTAAAATGCTGTAAAAAGAGGGGTTTTTTTTGGTAGATTTGTAGATATTATTTTGTACCTCGTATATCATTAATCTGGTGTGAGAAATTCAGACAGACGTTTTGCGGCCTGTCATAACCAGCACCCCACAGACCGCCCGTCCGACCACGTTACATGTAGTATTATTTCAATATACATATATACTCGTAAAGGAGATGGATGGATAAAGGCGCGTAAAATGCCAATATAAGGACGGATGGGATGCTGTAAAATTAAAATATATACAAATCTGATATTTTTAAATAAATCATTCAAAATAATGTAAATTTGTCATAACATCGATTTGTAAACCTTAAATATGTTCAACACTTAAAATATGTTTATTTAAACTGACGTATGCATATCAAAACATTCAAATAGTGACATTTTTTGTCTTATTTTATTAAGTGGGTCTATGCTGCATATTTGTATCATAGTCTTAATAAGGTCCAATTGAAAACAAGTCCATTTCAATCAACAAAAATGTGGAGAGATGGCCCACTATACATTAAAAATATAATTTTCAATCCAAAAAAATGAGCGTATTAGAAAAATAATTAAAGTCCGTGGCCAAAGTCGCAAAGAGCATTTAAACAACGCACTTCGTCTTTTGTTGTGTCTGAAATGGCTCAGTGGTCACAGAACGAGACATAAGGTAACCTTACAAAACTAGACTTTTTAGGTTGTGGTTTCGATACCACCAAAACTTAAAAAAATATTCAAAACTGAATATAGTTATAAAAATGTTCTTTAGCAAACTTTCCACACTCGATACCATCTCTTACCCAGTGAGGGTGGTTGGAGTGTTGTATTTCAAATGTATATATAACTGTTTATATAAACACATGTATTTTTATATTTTAAAATATCATTGATTTTGTAGTTCACAACCAGAACTATACTGCATGCAAAATGGAAAACTAGAAAATGTTTGAAACTTTATTTGTGACAAAATTGTAAAAGGTCAAGGAAAATAATCCAACAGGTCATGTAATTCTATGAAATAACAATCTAGTCTTGTTAATTCTATGAATAACAATCCATGGCTCATGTTTGATCTACAAAATAACAACGCTTTTATAAAAACAGCAAGAAGGTAAATGGCATTGATTTTTATATGTTAAAGGGTATAATCATATGAACAGAAAATGAATGCACAATGTTATTATAGTAGATTCAAATGTATTTCATCGGTACCGTATTGCAGTATGATAAATTGTATCGAAAAACGAGTGTACTCATTGATATTGTTTGCAACTGTCAAAAATTTCATCTAAGATAAAATTAAGGACAGGCGACAAAGAAACTATACTAATGAAAGTAAAGATCTTAACATACATTTATACTTGTACATGTACAAACGACTAAAAATTCTACTTCGTATTATACAGTTCTACATGGAGCTCTTGTTCTCACTTGAAGTGTAGGTGTTGTTATTAGGAAATACATATTATGGGAATGCTGTTGGTGAATAATATTATTAGTTGATAGTAAGTTTCCAGAAATAAACCCAGTATATGATGTTAAAGATGGCGAATATCGCAGGAAAGAGAACTCTGCATGCAATGTCCAGATAGGAGGCGTAGACTAGACCCTTGTTCTGCTCTACCTTCTCTGCTTTCTCATTGGCCTCTGACTTCAGATTGACATTGCCGAACTCGTTCACAATGAGCTAAATAAAGATAAATACAACAACCTCAGCGAGTGTAGGTATTGATTTTCAAATATAATTCTTTATATAATATGACCACCACTCTTGTAAAAAGAAAAGGTTCAATATATTTCTTACATCTTTTTTTTCACCATCCGTTTGACTTTGTCGACGACGGCGCAAACCTATAGTGACATCATTTCCGTTTTTCTCCTTCTCTATGCGCCCAATCTTAGTCATCCGGAAGATGCGCTGTAGGAATTCCTTTTCGGAGCTGCTGTTCCGACTTAAAACATTAGCCATAGAGAATTCAATCAGAGCGGCAAATACAAATACTAAACACGTCGTCATCCAGATATCAATAGCTTTGATATATGAAACTCGAGGAAGTGACGCATTGACTGCAGAACTCTGGGTTGTTATTGTGAGAACTGAAAGTACGCCTAAGGAAATTCTGGCAGGAACTGAGTTTACATTAAGCCAGAACGACACCCAAGAAAGCAAAACTATGAGGAGACTAGGAATGTACATTTGTATCATATAATAGCCTATGTTGCGTTCCAAATGAAAATCAGCCTGGAGATAACTGAAATTTCCTGTAAATTGAGACGAAAATGAATTAGCGAGTAAAATAAAATCATACTTCATTTGTATAACTAATTTTCCTTTTCAAAATAATAAAAATTTGCATTTGTAGTTGAATACCTCTAAATCTGTGGGTCCTCTCCCGGTGCGAATAGTTTCTTCCAGTGACCTCAAACTGGGGAAGACTGGTCTGGTTTAACGCGACAGCATTTTCAGAAATATTTGACCACCGTAATTGTAAACTGCTGGTTGTGTATCCAACTTTTGAAAAAATAGTCAAATTAAGAAAAAACAAAACTGAAAGCGATAGTCAGTGAAAACAAAGCGGAAAATATTCTCATTAGTCATTACTCACAACTTTCTATTTTAATCGAACATGTTTGTTTGTCAAACGGAAACCTCTCCAGGTTCATGGGGCAGGAGAGTGTTAACGCTAGTCTGAAATATGAAAGTAAAAGATAAATTTACCTACAATTAACAATTAAGTTATTGTGGAATCTTTTTTGTGTGACTGTGTATGTATATGTGTAATTGTTTATGTGAGTGTGTGTGTGTGTGTGTGGGGGGGGGGGGGGGGGTGAGGGGACGGCCAATTTTCGTAAAAAGTCAAACAAACGCCCTTTCAGGAAATGAAACGTATATGTACACATATATGTACACCAAGTTCTAAAAAAGGAATGTAAATTTGTGTCTTATGATATCTTAAAAATCATGCACGTTAAGTAAGCACTACAAGTATATAGCCATGATTCCACAGTACCTGACATACATGTACAAATCATACTTGCCCCGGTTGATGGTATTACTAGTGTACTCTGTGTGAGAAATTTTGTTTATCGTAATTTTTACATAGCATAGTAAGAAATTTAATAAACAGTTTTTTAAAACATTGTCACACTACTATCAAATTTACCCTTTTATTATTTTTTTAGATTACAGATTAAGTCTGTGTTTCTAGCTCATAGGCGTCGGAACCGGGGGGGGGGGGGGGGGGGGGGCTAGGGGGGCTTAGCCCCCCCCCCCTTTTTTTGCAAAGTTAGTCCTAACCATTAGGGACATAGCATCATAGAGGGTTCAGCCCCCCCCCCCCCACACTTTTTCTCGCAGCAAAGATAATTGTTCCTAAATTTACCTTGAAAGATTGAGAAGTTGGAGGCATAGGCATACTAGCCCCCCCCCCCCCCCCCCCCCCGATTAGGAATTTCATGATTTGGGGGGGGGGGGGAATGTTGATAGGTAAGATTTTTTTGGGAAGTATAGGAATACTCTCTCCCCTCCCCCACGGATTAGGATTTCCATGATTTTGGGAATTAGTTTTTTTTCCTCAAAATTTCTGAGGATTAGTCTAGCCCCCCCACTTTCAATTTGATTCCGACGCCAGTGTAGCTTGTCCAATGGTGTTTATGTTTTAACACGTTCACATGATTTGATTTCTATAAACTTTTCTAAATATATTTGAATAAAAGACGTTAAAGAACAAAATGTGACGTGTTGGACATTGGAGGACCTAGTGGTGTAGTCGACGGTCCCGTTCCGATGAAGCCTCATCATCTTGTTGTCGGTCATCACGTTAAAAAAGCTGGAGCGCTTCTCGTTGGGGAAGTATAGGTCGGGGACCCAGAGGCGCCCCATCTTAGTGGCGTCCATCTCCACGTACTCCAACGTGCTCTTCACGGACGTGAACTGGTTCGTGATCAGGTGGTTGATCCAGCGCAGGTGGAGCATCACGGAAATCTTAAAGTCCTAAAACACAAGGAAGAAAAATCCTCGAAAGCCGTAAATGCATATTTGATTTTACTAGAAATAGAATAAGAGCTGATTTATAAATCTTAATACCAGATATCATAGAAGTATAAGACAGCTAAACTGTTAGCCCCATTGCGCCAAGTATCAGATACCTGATTTACGGATATGAAACATTTTTAAACTTTATAAGTCACCAGAAATCTTCATACAATTACAAAATAAAAATCGTAAATTTCTAGATGTATCTTACTTAAAAATATAAACATATCAGTAAATACTAAAGGAGATTGCTAAACAATATTAACATATCTAGTTATAACTGAGTTCTAGCAGAGTTAATATTTGTGATCTATACATCTTTTTATAGGTACCGGAGTAACAAACGGTGTAATTCTTGAAGGTTTTTTCTATCACGTTTTCAAAAACATTTTAGATACATATATATTCATGTACAGTCATGTATATCTGAAATATTGTCAAATACAAGTTTGCCTTTTAGGCCGATTTTGGGCTTATTTTAAGCATCAAAGTTCGAATTTCATGATATGTTTATTTGTTGTTGGGTACTACTCGTAAAAAACCCCATAAATGAATTAAAGAAAGACAATGCTACATATGTGAGTGTTAAGCGACCACGATCATACCATGCTTGCCTCGTTGATGGAATCGAAACTGTTTACATTCAGGTCGGCCTCGATGACCGTGATTTTATCTATCAAAAAATAAAGACGGTTAATTATTGACAAACATTGCAGAAATATAAAAACATAGAATAATTTATGGGGGAGGAAAACGTCGACCAGCTTGCATAAAGCTTCTTTAAACTGTTTGGAATGGGGTGAGATTTAGATAAGTTGTTTAAAATTTTGTCATCATTATTTTACAAGAAGGAAAAAAAAAATGTTGTAGATAAAAAGTTCATATTAAATACATCTAATCTTATAATATCCATAAAATGGTTGAATTTATTCAGAAGACTCACCTGAATCATAGTTTGGTGGGTTTTCCAAATCCTTGTAATTCCGAATGCGCATCAATAGATCCGTCCTGAAAAACCAGACAATGATGTGTCAGCAATGTGTGCTGGGATAGATCCTCGATTTAGGTGTGTTTGAACTAGAAGAAGGAGTTCACCCCAAGTAATGTCATAATTATGTTCTCGAGTTATTGTCGTATATAACTGTGTTTAAGGAAGTACAAAACAGAGAGGCCAAACTTCTAAATACGAATTAAATTTGGCAATTCTCTCAACCTCAAGACAAAAAATATTCAATGCGAAAAATAAATGATTTCATTTAGTTCATTTTGATAACTTAATGGATAAGTCGCAGACAACAACTTAATTTATTGCAAAATAGCATAGCAACTCAGATAAACAGAACGGTATTTGTTTACATAGGCATGTACTTTCAACCTCCTAGACGCTAAAAAAATTTACAGGGACATATTCTATTATATTTTTCCAGGAAAAGGCAAGAATTTTTATGTGTTTGCGGGACGCTGTTGTCGTTACACTGTTTCAGCCGATTAAGCGTGATGGACAGACAGAGTGTAACGTTTGATCATTTTATTGGATACTACGCCTTAAGTGTTGGAATCTATGACGCTTTATTGAACTCTACCAACACTCCAAGGACTATTCTTTACAAAAAGACGAAGCCTGGAAGCTGTTGTTTTTCATTCAAATTTCCAGACCTGCGCATTGAGTTTTCTCCGAAGACCACCATCTGCAGGCGGCAGTTGTACATGATGCATGGCTTGGGACTTTACAAATCATAACGACTTATGTAAGTTTGACAGGACAGGCAATAAAATGCAATTACAATCAATGCATATAGAATTGAGATAGAACGTTCCATCTAAATCCACGCGAGGTTGTACATGTACTCACTTCGAGGTTGACTTGTGGCGACGTCACGTGACTATTGTAAAAAAAGTTTCTTAAAATCTGATTAAGCCTTGTCACATCATTTTAATACATTTTCTGATAAATTCATATACAGATTGGACATTTGTTAAATGTCCTTTTTTATTTGCTTGTTGTATTGTCAAAATGATTCCATGTCAGGTTGTGCAGATGTGACTGCATAACTATGGCACGCCAAATTCACAAAAATGAGTTAAATATAGTTTCACAGTCGATAAACTAGGTTTATCAGCTGTTAACTATAGTTTACGAATCCTAAACTATAGTTAACGATTCGTTAACTATAGTTTACATCTGTGAAACTAAATTTCATGAATGTAAACTATAGTTTACGAATGATAACCATAGTTTATCTATTTGTAAAAAAACGTTAACAATAGATTTTGCTGATAAATATAGATTCACATTTGTTAATTATAATTTACAATCGTAAACTATAGTTAAGAGTTGTTAATTATAGTTTCACAAATCGTGAAACTACATTTATCAGACAAATTCACAAAAATGAGCTAAACATAGTTTCACAGTCGATAAACTAGGTTTATCGACTGTTAACTATAGTTTACGGATCGAAAACTAAGTTAACAACGTTAATCTATATTTCACGTCTGTAAACTATAGTTAACGCGATAATCTATGTTTCACATTTGTTAACTATAGTTAACACTGAAAACAATCATTTGCGATTGTTAAACATAGTTTATCTGATAAATATAGTTTCACCATTGTGAAACTATGATTAACAACTCTAAACTATAGTTCACGAATGCAAATTGTATCTGATAAATATAGTTTCACAATCGTGAAACTATATTTATCAACTCTATAGTTTATGAATGTAAACTAAAGCTTATTGATGTGAATCTATTTCCAGACAAAAAAACATAGATTTGCATTCGTAAACTATAGTTTACAGATGTGAAATATAGATTAACGACGGTAACTATAGTTTAGGATCCGTAAACTATAGTAAACACCTAGTTTATCGACTGTGAAATTATGTTTTGCTAATTTATGTGAATTTGGCGTGCTTTAGATTTGTAAACCGTAGTTTACTGATTATAAAACCCTATTTATCAGATAAACTATGTTTAACAACCGCAAATGATTGTTTTCAGTGTTAACTATAGTTTACAGATGTGAAATATAGATTAACGTCGGTAACTATATACATGTAGTTTACGATCCGTAAACTATAGTTTATCGACTGTGAAACTATGTTTAGCTCATTTTTGTGAATTTGGCGTGCCATACATAACAAGACGTTGGGGGATTAGAAACTACTGACCTTCTACGATGGTCAGAGTAAGTCTAAAAATGGGTCTTAAAACGTATATTCATCTAAAATTAATACTAAAAGTAAATGTCCACATTAATTCAATAAGTTAATCTCACTGAAGGAAATATACTGTTGATACACTGTAAAATACGAATTTTGCAGACAAAAATACACCATGAATACAAAATTGCAGCTCTGATTTTGGGAGACGGGTTTATTTTCTAATTCTCTCCTAAATCATTCCGTTTCTCATTTTTTTTTAATTTTGTTTGTTAACAGCCATTTTTAAGTCGACGAATACCAGTACTAAATTGCATATATGTTTTCACCGACCAACTTGAAAACAGATTACGTTTGATCACGAGTTTTGGACCCTAACACCTCATTATCGCAAAAGAACAAAGGACGCCTCAGAGTAATTCAACCTGCAACTTATTGCCATTAGAGAAACGGAAGAACCCTGCAAAATGATCATAATCTATTTATTTTATCAAAATCTCAAAAGCATCTGAAGAATGCATCATCATGTCTAAAGCCTTGTCACATCGTTTTCGTTTTCCCACCATCACTTTCCAGAGAAATCCAGATTAGTCCGACTCCAGAGCGTTCCGGGCTTGTATTGGTAGTGTAACAGTCAATCTATCATTCTTAGATTGCATTTGTTCGCTCGAGTTACCGCACAAGGTTATTAATCAAACCAAACCCCCTGTAAACGATGCTACAAGGACTAGTGCTAGCAACACTAAAAACCTAATGCGAGTAGATGGAATTGGCCAGATACAAATGACAAGTATTATTCATTAGAATGAAGGATACTTTACGTTCAACGCTGTTGTTAATCCAACTGGTTTATCAGAAAGACCTTCCTCGAGGATAATTCGAATACGTGTTTTGCATGAGCAATGTTTTGAAGATATTTGTACCGCAGAATAAACCGTCGTTAAAAACTCCTGATGAAGAACGTTTTAATTTCTATCAACTAATCATACCTTTGCATTCTGGAATAACTCCATGAAACGTTAATGAAATACAGAAAAGAAAGCGCCGTCCGCAGCTTTGTTTTACAGATTCTTTTCATCTTGCCAACTCTGGACGGTCTGAAGCACTTGTTAAGCACTTCGGGGCAGATTAGCACCGCCAATGTGCAGGATTAGATACAGCAATAGCCAACTAACTGACACACATAACATGCATTGATCTGGGGGAGTCTTCCTCCACATAAGGGTCAGCACCCTTTTTCTCAGTTGAAGTAATGTCGATACTTGGACAAAAGAACGAGATGTCGTAAAATGGCTAATACATCAAGAAAGACAACCCAAGTTACTAATGTGTGAGAGAGAGAGAGAGAGAGCTAGAGAGAGAGAGAGAG
Organism: Magallana gigas; assembly: GCF_963853765.1. Taxonomy (NCBI): domain Eukaryota; kingdom Metazoa; phylum Mollusca; class Bivalvia; order Ostreida; family Ostreidae; genus Magallana; species Magallana gigas. Next base: position 36,540,638 of record NC_088854.1, read on the forward strand.
AGAGAGAGAGAGAGAGAGAGAGAGAGAGAGAGAGTAGACATTTTTAAAAAGCATATTTCGATTCTGTAAAAGATACTGTAATACAAGAAATGCCATTAATTTTGGTACATATTAAAAAATAGATTTGCGTTAGAGCTACACTCACTCGTTTATTTATAATTTGTTGAATTTCAAATATTTCACAAGAATATAGGAAACATTTTCCTGTAAACTTACGTTGTATTGCTATTAAATTTTGCCTTCTTCACACACAATACTAACAGTTAGAAGATTTACAGCGCCACTGTTTTATGGAAAAAAAATTTTGGTTGACTTCTTATCATATCAGAAACTGTTGTTGTTCCATTTTTTCCTATATAATTTTAGTGAGGTGAATATTTCAATAAGTAATTGACACTATTTGAACTCTATGTTTGTTCTGATAATCATATGTAATCATGATCATAGTTTAGACCAGGATTACATACCGGTCTATTTAATCAATTTAAGCGGTTAGAACTATATTAATAAATGAGAAACATGCAGTAAACATATTTAATCTTTCATTGAATAAGGTCATTAGTACTCTTCAATTTTCTTAATTCACAAGTATATTACATACAGTTTTATTTTGCATCGTATGCTTGCTTCATATTGCCAGAGTTTCCTCCCTTTGATTTTCGTTCTCTACCCACTAGCTATTATTTGATCAGAATATACTATACCTTATCTGAATGAGATAGAGATTTGTACTGAGTATGGGGGTCTTTACTGGTGTAAACATCGCTATATTGAGCTTTGTAGTTAATATTATGTAGATTTTTTCTTGTTTATAGTCAATAAACTTGACATATAAATTATATATACGCTGCCTGGGGTTTAACATATAGACAAACAATATTCAATATCTTGATTCATTCATCTATAAAAGTGTTAGCATTAATATCTTTGGGGAAATCTTTGAAGATATAATATGCAAATATTAATCGTGTGTTACAAAATTTTTATACATGCATAATGCATCAAAGGCTGATTTTTAAAACCAGTAATCCTCATCATAATCTTACTCTACAAATATGTAATAAAGTTTACTTATCTTTTGATATATTACACAGAGTTATCTTTGTCTGTCAAATTCAATTTAAAAGAACTCGAGAAACTTCTTTTTATTTTAAGAGACGTACAATTTATGTAAACTTTAAATTTTTGTTCTTTTACGTTGCTTTTTTCTCAATCCACATAAATTTAAATTATATAGTTCTAAAAGTAAGTAAATGACTCGCATTGTAAATCAATTAACTTGATATCACATATCTTTGGCAAAGTTTATAGTATTTAACTTACTTTATTCATTACCGCAAAATTTCCTCTTTTTTTCCTTAGTTAGCGGTTTCAATCATTTTTAATTAATACCGCTATGCAGAAGGACGTTGGTCTTAAAACAGAGATTTTTGCGGTAGATTTGTTTATACACAACTACACATCAAAGATCAACACTTAATAACGTAAGTAAACAGCGGCCTCAGTTCCCCGACAGAAATCAATGGCGGGTGTAGTTTGACCTTTGCTAGTAATCACCAAGGGTTATAGTGTGGGTGGATTGGCAATGCTTGTTAGTGCATTCTTAATCACAACAAATATGAGAGCTTTGGAATCATAATGCATGAATATCAAATAATATTCAGTATAACATTGTATTGTGAAGCAGTTACAACACACTAAGACATAGTAAAATGTAGATCGTTCCCTTAAAATGATCAAGATTTCAGAACCTCAACTCCTGCCGAACACACGTTGTGTGATTGTCCTGGAGGCCATTTTCTACCAACTGAACATTCTCTCATAAATATAAACATATCTCCAATATACTTTTATGTTGTGAAAGTGCGCAAACAAAATAATACGTAATCATTAAAACTGAACTAATAAGATGAAAGTAATAATTTCATACATACATGTAATCATTCTTGAATTCACGATACAATTTACATGTCGATAGATCTATTGCAATAAACAATGAACATGCAACATTAACGCATTCAGAATCTGTAGTGCAATATCACTTACCTTTTTTCTTTCGGATCATTTTGTCCTACACGTACATTTGATGCAGTGACAAAAACAGAAAAAGAAGCAACAACGGACCAGAATCTGAGCATCTCCATCCTCGGTCGCCTGCTTCTGCCTCTCACGACATTGAAAATTCGGATCCGTAATATTTACAATTGGATGAGCTGCTCGCGGAATCAAATTATATATTTTCTCTCGAAGCAAAGTTAAAGCATTTGGCAGGGAGCCGAGTGCCGTTTTATCAATCAAATCGTTACTGCTAACTTCAGTTAACTATGTTCACGAAGTTCACTGAAGTCTGCGGCGGATGATGAAGGAAGCGCTAAATTCAGATATCTAATCCGGCTTGGTGCATGTCGCTCTCTGATAATGAACTGAGTATTTTATAGTTCTCAATAAATCAAGCAATTTGATTTTGATTAGTAATAAATTATGCCAGAAAAAGCACATAATATCTCATCCCGTTTAAAAAAATTAAATGAATAAAAGAAAACAATTGTATTTATGTCCTTTTAAAAAATGTTCTGGTGTTTTTATATCGTACAATATGGAGCACATTGGTTCTGCATGTCCATGATATTTACATCACATTCAAATAATGATTTTAAGTACGCTTGACGAGGTGGTTATTATTCAGAAAAGCCACAATAAACACAGGCACTAAATACAAGATGGGGTCGGTGGAAATAAAAAGATCTTTTGGCATCACTTAGTTTATTAGTTTAACAGAAACAACTATTATCGACAAACGCAAATGACAGATGGAGAACAAAGCATAGTAACCAGCTAAATACATGTACGTCCGATATCTGTTAAGATTTCAGCCATAGAATACGGTCTGTAAGATTTTAAAAAGTATCTTTCAGTTGCCCGGACGCGACACGCGAACAAATCTTTCTTCCCTAGCACACAGCCATGCTAAAGGGAGATATCTTTAAAAGTTCGACTGATTTGTTTTTAAAAGAAAAAAGGTCGCCGGCAATTTGATGGCATAAAAAACAGAGGACACATCTGTTTTTATGGCAATCAGACACCTCTGTTTTTATGCCATCAAATTGCCGGCGACCTTTTTTCTCAGTCGAACTTTTAAAGACATCTCCCTTTATGGCTGTGTAGTAAGGGAGAGAGGAACGGTCATCAATGACGAGGACCGGTTCGGCGATGACAATAACAAAACTAAGAGCGGATCAAAGATCTAATTTTAATCAGATTGATAGGATATTTACGCCTCGTCGAATAACCTGTTTTTCGCTTAACCAAAAGTAACTGGTAATTCTAATTTTCTGCAAACAAAATCCAGGATAACGTTACTAAACTTCCATTCTTGTAATATTCCGTCACTTTAATATAGTTGTCAATTAATACATCTAAGTTCGGTTGAGGTCAAGTCGTACGCAGATAATCTCGTTAGCTTATATACTAATTGTGCTAGGAAAAAGAGGAACTTAGTCTAGCAATGGCGTATTAAATACATTTACAATGCATCAGTTTTTTGTTTTACTTTCAAAATTTCGAGATAATAAATGTTAAACTCAGTCTTCAAAAATAAGAAGAGTTCGGAGTGGCCACCTTCATATTAAAAAGCTCCATCACATAAAAAATCACCTTCATAATATTATTAAAAAGCACCATCTTCACATAAAAAAGCACAATCTTCATATAATAAAGTATCATCTTCACATAAGATAACCAGAACATAATATAATAAAACACCATCTTATTATGAAATTGCCACATAAGGCAGCTATGGCGTTCCATACCCGTACACCCTTGACTGGACCTGGATAACTAATATTATTGTAGTCTTTTAAAAATTTACAAGTTACATGTATGACATTGTATAAATTATTATCATACTTTCATGTTAAATACTGAAATCTGATTGGTTTAAACGTAGTTGATAATCTGTTCTATTACCCTCAGTGTTACTTAGCAACTTACATGTAGCAACGGGTAAAACAACGAATTGTTACATGCGCGTAAATTATGCGCGTACGGTTCGCCGTAAAATTCACGTCATTTCTATATAAAAGCAATAAACATTTTTTCTAAAACTAAGACATTCAGTATAATAAAATAATAGTGCCTGTTTGGGAGGATAACAGTTGAAATTGACACCCCTCGAAAACCATTGTCAACCTCCGCTTCGCGTCGGTTGACAATGGTTTCCTTGGGGTGTCAATATCGACTGTTACCCTCCCAAACAGGCACTATTTATATAATGGAACATTGAACAACATGAAATAGCAATGGATCCACAAATCCGTCATCTTGTCAAATGTTTATATTAAATCTTTTTGAATAGACAAAATAAAGTTGATATATTAACACCCACGTCAGTCTTCTTCTAAATCGTCTAAAACTCAACCCAATTTTCTGATATGTAGTTGAATAATGTAATAAACAAGCCATGCTTCCTCAACCTTATATTTTATTTGAAATAGAGCATTCGGGTCAATGTGCTGTTCCAAAGGCATGTCAATTACTTCCCAAAATGACAAGCAATGAAATTAACATTGATTAACTTTCCACTAGACAAGTGCTATTCAAACACACTTGAGCCAGTGTCACGTGATAACGACTGGCCCTGTCTTCATTGAGAGTGAGTCTCGTATGTTTCACTGGTCAATTGATTTTCAAACATTTTCCACAATCTTTACTTCGGAACCATTATTAGAAGAATTACTAATATCGGGAAACATAATATTGCATCCGATGGCTTTGTATTTAATTAGCGTGATTGATTCTGGCTCGGAAGGAATTTATAATCAATGCATCAGTCTTAATGACCACATTTATCGTTCTATCAAACTCTCCCAAAGAAGCGACCACCATCGTCCAAATCTCCGCCATCTTTTGTCTTTATTATAAACCAGACACGGTCGGTATTTTTATAATTATTGGTTCCTCTCAATTTTATAAATACGCTGTTTTATTACTCTGTGATCTTCTTTTATTGCTGTTTCTCAAATGACTAAGCATCAAGTTAATTAACCATCAATTTCTGAACAAAGAATACACTCAAGCCTTTGCAGACAAGATGGAGAAGAGATGTGGCGTGATAAGTTAGAAATAGTATATTATATGTGACACGATTGAACGTTTTTAGTAATACATTAAACATTACCAGAACCAAATTATTTTCCCAATATACGTCAATTGCTTTTATGCATATATAAGAGAAGACAAATATAATCTCTAGGGCCATAACAGTAAGATTGACAATCTCTTGATTAACATATTACCTAAAGACGCTGGATAGTCAACGAATATCACCTAAGATTCACCAAACAATACATTTTTTTCTTTGAGGTTTTAGTATTCTAAAGGCTGAACTCGAAACAATTCGAATTACTTCTTTGACACTAAATATAGATCTTTCTGAGTGTGACATCCTTGTTATCTGTTTTTATTTGTGGCATAGCAAAATTAATAGTGTATCGAAAGAACTAAAACAAAAACTTCCATAACAAAAAGTCCTTTATCATGGTTAAACTGGGAAAATAACGTCGAATATCATTGAGTAGGTGATTATAACATCCCCCTTTTTTATAAATAAATTTTACTTATTAAACACAGACAATGTATTTTTTTTAGATGAAAGCCTTTTAATAATCTCATTGAAGTCAATTACACACTATGAAATATGTTACTGAAGAGACATACAAGGCTTTTCAACCATTTCTTAAACTAATGGAAAGCGACTTTGCTGAAAACTTAAAAACCAATGATGAAAAAATATCAATATTACCTATCATTTTCGGTTTTTTAAAATAAAATATTGATGCTTTTTTATACAAAACTTTTTGTACGAAAGTGTCTGGAGTTCGTGCGTAAATTGGGGATATGAAGCACTGCATGTATATGGTCGAGGAATGAACGTTTGAACATCAGACTGAGTACCAAATGTTCAACAAATTATATTTCCATGCCATTATAAATCGAGACAAACATGTAGATGTAAAGCATGTAATTGACGCCAACGCTAATCTCGTGAAATGATTTACTCCATTTTGGGATTCCCCTGCTGTTTCAGAAGACGCTGTAGCGGAGCTGTTCGGGGGCTGATTAACGTCGTTACGCCACTGTCTGCTTGCCTGTTCTAGTGGCACACTGGGATCTGGCACACTGAACCCAGGAATGTGCATGTTTCTAGAAATATGGCAACTTTTTGAAGTACTTCTATATAAAGAGTACTTTTAGATTTGTGCTTCGTAGTAACATTCCCTTGACCTTTTATCACTGATTAATTTTGACAGCGGTTCAGTTATGGTATGGCTAAATACTGGCATATCTTACCAAGTTAATTTGTGGCATGCTTCTCAGTTTTACATGTACTATTATGTATCTATGCAATATACCGAGATGGTAGTGATTTAAACTTTGGTGATTCATTCGGGATATGAAGGTAGCGACATTGCAGAAAAAATACATAACCCGCTAACGCGGGTTATGTAAATTTTTTTCTGCAATGATCGCTACCTTCATTACCCACATGAATCATCAAAGAAAGCATTTTATTGTTTATATTAACATCTCTCTATTAACAAATCAATTAATTGATTATAAAAAATAAGTAAAATTCACTAAATTATTGTTAACGTACATAAGGACGTTAGCTAAAAGAAACAGCCAAATCGTCTCCTGTGAGACTTTGGATCTGACATCATCATGGTTATTTCGTGCAGTCCGTGATGTTTTGTAGGTCGCTGTAGGTTTTGACCAATCGATAAACAGGGCGTGTCAATTTCAGACCTGTCAATTTCTTCTCAAGTTTCAGCCGATGTAGATTTCGACCAATCGATAAACGGGGCATGTAGATTTCAGTCTGGCTGTGTCTATAGAGCTATGAATTAACTATAAGTTTTTGTAAGAAATAGAGGGAATAATATTTGGTAAATGTAAATATAAAGATTACACCCCTAGATTTTACGTCTGATTGACGACTGGAACATACCTTATGCTTCTTGGACAAACAACTGAGAGCCGCTGTTGTTTCGGACGTGAAGTAACTTTGATGTCCACTAATGCCAACCAACTGACGCAATCCATGTTTAACAATATGAGTACAGAGAAGACCGAAAATGCAATCTTAAAATTAAACGATTTTATGGGTGAAAATGTCTGTACTAATCAACAATTATAAAGTCAACGAGTTTGCCCAGTGGTTAAAAAAAAAAAAAAAAAATTAAATTTGTTGCTTTACTCAGTTGAAGGCAAAAGGAAGCAAGTGGCAAATTACATAGAGGAGTTATATTTTTCTCGGTCTGTTTTAGTTCTACAACTAATGACGTGTTATAAGTCTCTGTGGGCATTGCTTAGATCATTCGTTATTCAATGTAGACCTATTAGCATCGTGGGGTTACCGGGTTTATTAAACTAGCCAATAGCAATTTTGAGGTATGGGTTGGATAGTAATCAGTTAAACTACAGAGATCAAAATAGTGTAACAAGATAACAACATATGGATTTAGAGCATCATGATGCCTTAGTCATACAAAAAATATCCCAACATGCTTTGTTCATCTGGCAAAATGGTGACGTCAACCGCGTTGGCTGCACTTTCTCCTCACTGTTGCGGTACCGCGCTTTGTTTAATTAACTGCTAATAATTTCAAAACATCCTAGGATCAACCGCGATGCTTGGAAACTTCTCACCAAGATTGTTGTAGAACTGCTGCGCATGAACGCATCGCTGTGATCCGTTAATAGTTCCAATTAGCCAACACAGATCAACACCTTCAGCAGGTGTCAAATTGTTTGATGAGACATGTATCAAACTCTCAAAATTTCGGGGGAAAATATCACACAAGTATTCCGTATATTGCTCAAGGAAAGAAGTCTAGAAATGAACAGTTGCATGTTGCATGGAAACTATCTTGGTACTTTGAGGAAATAAGTTCCCACAAGAAACTTCTATATTGTGTGTATTAACGTCATTGTTACTATTGACGACCCATCATTCGAAACCCCTTTTAGCGGTTTTCACAAGGTCAATGCCCATTAGAACTTTGACTTTTACATCACACTCCCATATTCCCATGTTAATTTCATGTTTGTTTTGATGGAGAACAAAAACCAAATGGCAATTTGTACCGGTGATTTTATTTAATAAATAAGATTTAAACAATCAAAACATGATTTAAAAAAAAAACATAGTTGAAAACTAAGTTAAGCCGTCATCATGTTGATTAAGTGAAATTCTTGCCCCCTTTTGCTTTTATTAACGGTGAGTTTTCATGTAAAAGTTTCAAAGATTATTCCACAGAAATGATAAACATCAAATATTCAAATTGTATTCTTTCATTCTTCTGATTGATCAATCACATTGTGCGATCAAAGATTTTTGTATTCGTCTAAGCAAAATTAAAATTGACTAAAATTCAATTTTTATTGAATTTAGCAAAGACATAACATTCAAATGCATCGGAACTTTTTTAAATACATGAGCAAGAGTTAACAATAAATAATCAATTAATCTTTTCGGATCATAAAAGCATACAAACGTTGTCATAAAGTTGATGACCTGTGTTTTGTGCACGTATCACAATGATGGACATAAAAGTTATCACTGATGTATGTAACTCGTCTTCATTTTTATCACAGAAATCAACATGACACTGAACGGAAGCACATGGCCAAATGGACGTTTTGCATAATTAGAAATACAGAAAAACAAACAGAAAAAAATCACGCTAGTGCGATGCTTAATTAAGTTTATCCTGGGAACAATTTATGATTTTTATATCATTTCAGCAACAAGACACACATATTTTTACACACTTGAGCTTTTAAATAACAAATTCGATCGTAAAAATTCATGGAATGTAATCTGCTTGATAATACCACTATGATAATTCGGAACCTTTCCTCCTCATCAACATGATCGATGCGTGAATATAGTGTGCTTTTTCTTATGTCCATAAAATTGTTTGCCCATTTTTAACATCGTTATGGTAAAGTCAATGTCATAAACAATACGTCTTGGCTTGATGTTCTAAGCCTTGAAGAACTCCATCTAGGGAAATGACAGAGTTAACGATTGGAAAAACAATGTTTATGATTATGAATATTGTTATTTATCACATTTTGTTTTTTTTTTTGTCCAGATCTATTAACCGTGATTGTGAAAATTGTCGGCTGTATATATTGTCCAATACACAAGGTTAAACACTCCAAAGCAGATCGGAAACAGGAAGCGACAGGCCACGTCTAAATACATTGCGTGTAGCAATCCGGAAAGTTCTCGGTGTTTTTGGACAAGAGTCGGGTCCATTTCCGGATCCAGTCGCATAAGGCCTCTGTCGTCCACCAAAACCTGAAGTGACAAGAAATCTTTATTCTGTATCAATATTGTAAGCCCGAATATCAAAGGGAATGTCTATTACTCTGAGGGTTTAAAGCAAAATCATTTAATCATATGAAGCAGTAGGACGCATGTTTAAAAAATAAACAACTACAAGACTTGGAGTGATCGTGTTTGGTGATAAATGGCCCAAATACTTATTCAACAATCACTCACAGCAAGCCTCGATTTCGTTCGGCGATAACTTCGCGTGATTTGGCGAGAATTTTCTTTGCTGTTGGCATATTTACCATTTCTTGTATTATTTGAGTAAATACCTGTTTGTTTCACGCTAAATACGCAAAATGCTTCGTAAATCAAAATGGAAACGCCTGCTTACACCTGCGTATGTGATGTCATACCCCATAAGACTTGAAATGTTAGCATTGTATTTTGCTTTGTATAATTTTATTTGTAAACTTCTCAAATTCATAATTATTTTAAGCTTCAAATAAAAATGGCCTTAGTTTTTAAAAAATGAGATTGATTACTATAAACGTGAAGTTGCACAGTTATAATAAAACATTCATTCATCAAAATCGCAAGCTTACAGTGTGATCAATGATAAAATAGTTCTTCGATTTAGCATTTGTAAAGTAATCTCACCCCAGAGCCTTTTCGTTTCTTTCTTTGCTCACTCAGAGTCGGTAACAGAAACAATTTCTTGAAACCAAATCCTTTGTTGGTGTCCTTTCTTGCAAGTACGTTAGCTACAGCAAACTCAATAAGAGCCGCAAATACAAAGACTAGACACATGGACATCCAGATATCAATGGCTTTTGTGTAAGAGACCCGGGGGAGGGTGGCATTGACGGTAGAACTTTGTTGGGTCATAGTTAGGACTGTCAACACACCAAGGGAAATTCGCCCGGGCACGGCATTCACGTTAAGCCAAAACGAGATCCAGGACAGCATGACGATCAGCATGCTGGGAATGTACATTTGAACAAGATAATATCCTATGTCTCTCACAAGATGAAATTCAGCTTGAAGGAGACTATGATTTCCTGCGAAAGCACAAATAAAGTTATGAGTTATTCTGTTAGCATGATTCCTATCATAAAAATGACCATTTGTACAGTTTGCAATGCGATTTTTATGTAAACAATTTTCATTTCTCTATAGTTGCTGAGCGGATTTGTTTTAACGTATACGGCGGTCTCCTATCATTTTAAAATAAGTATTGGTTTACTCTGTGGAATTATTTGTATCAATTACTCTTTCTCACCTGCTCCTCGGCGCTCGTTTAATGTTTTTAATGTTCTCTTTTCTACGACCCGGAACTGGTTCATTTCAATGTTGTCGCTGATCTCCACAGGCACGGCACCCTCAGGCATTTGGGTCATGTTTGCAAGGTCAGGGCGATCAGTCCCCACCCACTCCAGAATTATATTATCTTCGTTGTAACTAACTAACAAACAAACAATTAAAATCTGTTAGTTATTTTGTTTTTTTTGTTGCTTATATTATTTAACCCATTTATTAATCCAAACATGTATATCAACAGCAGTTACATACAGCTCTCCATTTCGATCCTGCACACTTGTTTATCAAAAGGATAGTTTCTGAGGTCCATGGGACAACTAAGCGTCAATGATAGTCTGAAATAAACATTGCAAAATGAGCTAAGTATTGATGCATAGCCACTCATGGTTATGCAATGGGTAAGCGACATTTAGTATTTACAGTATGCTGTTTTATAACGAAAAGTCAAAATTGTCAAATTTTATAATTCAATTTTATAATTGAATGCAAAGTTGTTTTAATCTGTTTTTCTCATCAACAACTGATCTAAAACACTGGGCTTCGGAGAAATCATATGTACTAAAGTAAATATGGGTGTGATCTTTAAGCGGATGATTGAAGTGAAAATACGGACATATTTTGCCACCTGCTCTTCCCTCACTGCATTTACGATCAAAGACGTAGACGGTAAGAAATGCAAATAAAGAGTTATGTCTGGCCTTATTATTGGCGAAGAAGTTGGGAAAAATATCTGCTGTTTGTTAATTAACAGAGATTTCTTTCCCAAATCTCTGTCAAAATTGTTGTCATTGAAAGTGTTATGTTTATCAGGCGTCGATCAATACAGACAAAATCGAGTAGATTAACTATATCCAAAATAGAACCGAATCTCGCTTAATGTCAAAATACAACATTTTTGAAATACCGTGTAAACATAAACTAGACTACATGCGCACAGTTCCCCCCTCCCTGGATGATCCTTATAATCCCAACTATCAATCAAAACCATCACTACGACGTGGCAGCCATTGCATCTTACCACATCCTGTAATTGCTTGAGATTAAAGATTTTGGAGAATCCAAGTAAATCAGTAGGTGAAGTGTAATCACTTACAGTAAACATTTTATACCTGACTGTATATGTTATTTTTCCATTGGTGTAAACCCGCAGCATTTTGTTGGGCATGAATACTTTGTGAATGAATGCACTTTTTTCGTTAGGAAAGAACAAGTCAGGCGTCCAGATGTTGTCCAGTCTCTTGGAGTCGAATTCTAAGACGAACGTGTCGTCATATCCGGACGTCCAGGGTATAAAGCGAGCATCATTCCAATTTAAATGAAGCATGATGCTCACCGTGAAATCCTGAAGGAAAATGATAATTAATATTATAATGATATTAAAGTAGACTACATATACATTTATAGGCATAGTCGACATCATATTCCAAAAGGTTAACCAAACACTTCTATATTCCAAACCGAGTAAATATTTGCATATACATATCGATATTATGTTTGATATTTAAAAACATTTTGTTGATATGCATAGACTATCAAAAAGAATTAATTGTTTGAAATGTCAAAACACGGTATTGCTTTACGTACCATGTCCACCTCATTAACTGAGTCGAAGCTGTCAATAGCAAGTTGGCATTCCACTTTAGTTGCAAAATCTGAAAAACAGCACGTGAAGAAAGTGTATGAAATATCAATTTCATCGGAAAAAAGTCGTTACCTTCAATCATGCAATATGAGTCCGACATGATTTGTGTAAGACAGTTACCAAACTAGTTAAGTCGTTTAGTATCCTGATTTCAAAATGAATCAAACAAAGTTGATATATTACACTGTGCTGGATAATTACGCTAGTGCCAAGATGACATTTTTGCGACAGTTTAGAATCATTTTAACAAGAGCTTGGACTTTGGGTAGTTGTGTTAAACAGCATTGTGACGTAGGCCTGTCTATTTCATTGCTGGCCAATCAGCCATGGCTCTTTGAAATCAACAAGATTTGCCTGATTTGTTTGATTTTGAGTTAAGACTACGCAATCGTGTTTATTTCGCTTGAAATCAGCGTCATTTTTAACTTGTTTTGACGCAAGAAATAGATGGTTACATCGTACTGAATGTCCAAGGTCTTGTTAAAATGGTCAAGATGCAGTTTTGTAAAAATCCAGATATTAATACCAAATGATTGACAATGAATTGTCTGGGGTGTATATAATCACTTTTATTTTTAGTGTGTTTCACCTAACATGTGAGATATTTACCTTTAAAAATTATTATATCATAGGAAAATAATAATTCCCATTGGTGAAATAATTTATACTTGCAGGAAATATGGAAAATCCAACATATGATTCACTAAAATTCCCATAGAATATATATTTTCTATACGACAAAAGAATTTCCTGATGGAATTAGACTTAGATATGTAGTTTTCCTATAGGTAATCCAATCGGAGTTTTAATTTGTTCAAATCCCATCGGAATTTTAATTCTTAAAGGAAGTTCTTTTATTCTTATGAGAAATTGCAAATAACCTATAGGAAATTCCAAATATCTAATGGATAAACTACCTTTTCTATCTTCTATCTTAAAAATTGTTTATCAGTAGGAAATTATTTTTAAAGGTAAACAAGTCACCAGACAGGGAAGATATATAAATAGCAAAGGTGGTTATAAACTTCTTAAGCAATGATCAACCATATGGCATAATTATTTGAATTTTTGATACATGCAACTTACACTGATGCAAAAATGCCACCTTGGCACTGGTATATCCAGCAACTCTTCTATATTTAACAACGTCTTAAACGAGCTATTTGTAGAACTAATAAACTTTTGAATATTTTTGATCGAGTTAAGGGATGCCCTAATAATGTTCATGTATGACTTTTAAGTCATATGCTTCAAGTGTGCTTGAGCATGAGTAAATAACAATTCCTTGGAGAAGTGAAGTTGGCCAGTCCATAGATGGTCATCGTCAGTTTCGTTTCTTTGAGAGACATGTACCTTATGATAACTAGTGATTAGTTCCAGGTCATTGAGTTTCATAAATTAACTGGACCAGAGAGACTGTTACTACTGTAGGGTATTAATAAAAATTATAATGTTGAGACTCTTGTAACTATATTTTTATATGGCTGTTTAATCACCAACAGAAATGCTGATGTACTTTTCAATCATATTTATACCAAACTGTGTGTTTTACGACCAACAAAGAGTGCAAATCACGAGACCACACAATTAATCATTAACTCTCACTTTTATTTGGAAAATGAATATTCCACTGGCTGACTACCACAGTTTGTTGACGTTGGGAATTGGTCGCCACAGTTTAGAAAATGAATAGTAAGCAAGTAGGGAAAGGAGGGATCGAAAACAGGATACCCGCATTGGGAACAAATGACCTATATAAGTCGCAATTACTTCCATGGAATTAATACTCGTCCATTATCAATCACTCTTCCTGTGGACTCGGTCCGAGGGGATCCGAATGACCGATTGTTACAGATCTAGAGGTAAGCTAAGTGACGATTGTCGAACTCTTGCATTATTGGTATAGGTTTTCGGAGGTCAATGAATGATTCTCTCTCCGATCTTGTGACCTGTTATACAGGCCATGGGCGTAGATGAATACTTTTAGAAACAATATATTGGCATTCAACTGATTAAAGACCTCAAATGACGTCATACAGATTGGAGATTCTCAGAAACATCATTGCTTACAAGGTTTCATAGAAGCAAACAACTGTCTGCGTAATCAACCTCTGTACGATAAATCAAGTACAAAGATAAAAAGTTACTACATGTATTCTTATCATAAAGCTATCTATAAGCTAAACAACTAGATTATATATAAAATAATTGCACGATAATCCCATATGAAAAATGTGCCTGTGGACTAATTTTTATTAAAATGCTTTAAGATATATATATGGTTAACTAAACGTACCTGTTACTGAGGTATAGAGAGATTAATATTATTTTTATGCAATGATTATTGCAAAATTGTGTTATGATAACTGATTTGTTTTCAAAACTTCACAAATATTAAGGAGGAATAAAGGATGAACTTTTTTATAATCAAATAGATTTTTTTTCATATTTCATAAAGTACATGTGTCGTTTGTTGCATAAACAGAATTAATTGTATTCATTTGAATTAATATGATAGTACTTAACATAGCTCACACGTCTTTATTTTAATGAGAAGGCTTTAGTTTATCAATAATAGGTTTTTTTCCTTTCAAACTGTGTTGTTTCTTCTTTTCAAAACGATTTTTGTTCAAATATTTATGCGCTAACTTATTTATCTTGTGTAATTTTAGATTAATATATTTACATTTTTCAGTGTCTTTGCCTGTGATAACACTACGTATCGATTTTGTACTATATAACCCATGCATAATACAAATGACGCCAAATTGAGGCGCAAGCGGGGTTTGCTTATTTATATTTAAATATTTAATCGTACGGTGGCTTAAAATTATATAAATATAAGTAATAAGGAATCATTCTTTGAATATTATGAGGTGATAATTTCGGTCGATGCATGATCAAATCTATCATAAAGCCCTTCGGGCTTTATTGGATTTGATCACGCCCGACCAAAATTATCACCCCATAATACTCAAAGAATGATTCCTTATTCCTTATATATTTATATATATTTTTTTTACGGCGGGAAGAGAATCTGAATGTGAACACAGGCGTCATATTAACAGTCATATAACTGTATAGTCTTGTCTGATGCCAGTCTAATGTCGCTTAATGAATATCAGTTTTAAAGATAAAAAAAACAGATAAAGATTAGCACTTACGACATTAAAAATCAAATTAAAGCATACATCATGAACACAATAAAACAGATTTAAGAAAAATCTGAATACATGATATAATATTTATTTCTTCCATTATGATAGCATCTTTTAAATTTTCCTGGCAAAAACGTGAAGACAGACTCATCTTTAATTTACATTTCCTGTCATAATATTAATTTGGAATGTAGTTGACAAGAAGCCAAGCAATAACGAATTCCATTTCAACAGGAGAAAGTCCGTCTACATGTATATTGCAGAGTGTATACTAATGTATTGGGTACAAAATGACACCGTATATCTGTTTAACAATTGTCTTAGATTCGCCTTTTTGAGAGTCTTAAAAGTTTATTTTCACTGCTTTTTCAAGTCACAATTTGACATATTTTAATGCAGGACACTTAGAACCAGTTTAACAAGAGCTTGGACTTTTGGTAGTTGTGTCAAACAGCTATGTGACGTAGGCCTGTCTATTTCATTGCTAATCAACAAGATTTGTCTGGCTTTTGAGCTAACTTAAAGACTACGCAATCGAGGCATATTTCGCTTGAAACCACGTCATTTTTAATTTGTTTTGACGCAAGGAATAGATAGCTACGCGCAATTGAAAGTCCAAGGTCTTGTTAATATGGTTCTAAAATAAAAACTTAATTAGAAATGTAAAATAAAAATGTGTTTGAATGTATGTGTCAGGCTTGGGGCGAATTACATTGTAAAGTAATGCATTACATTACCATTACTTCATGAATTTGGGCATTAAATTACCATTACCATTACTTGATTTTCTTGAAGTAATGCATTGCATTACCATTACATGAGTAAAGTAATGCATTACCATTACCATTACTTTGTTTTAAAAAAGCAAAGCTAATAAAGAGTTTTTGCAAATGTTTCAAATATAAAACACCCTTTAACATATCTACAGGTTCATGCTCAATATCAGGTTCAAATTCAATGACTATACAAGAGTCATTCTTTATTTGCTCAATATATAATCATCTTGTGGCATTATGAACAACATACGTATTACATAAGTAAAATGATATTTATAGACATTTGGCATGATACAATGTAGGATACGAAATAGAGACACAGAATTACATGCATAACAAAAAAAAAAAATTATGGAATAATGTTGCCGTTATTAAAAGCTAAATAAAGATATTTATATATAAATAGATATTACACAAATCTTTATGATTTTGGACACTTGGTTTTTCCCAGTTATATTTCTTAAGATACGGTGTTTTAATTGTATTTCTTTCTACTGAGGACACTTTAAGACAAAAGATTGCTTTTGCACTTTATGATCGATGTACTATGTGTACATGTAGTTCTTTAAATCGAACCGTGGAAATGAACTAAGGGTTCTTTTTTTTTTGGTATTAGAGTCTAACTATGTGTGGTTTTGATAATGTAACATACTGGATTTTTTCAAATCGATATCCACAGCATGAACACACTCTCTAGACAAAAAATGAAATAAAAGAAGATATCTATTCACTGTGTTTTACAATACATCTATGTTCATCAATCATTAATTCGATCCCACCAATTAACATGTTCCCTTGCAGATCTAGAAGTATTCTTATTTTTCTAGAGCTTCTGACAGGCAGATACTATTTATTACTGTCTTGTTTTGACCGCTTTAGATGAGACTCGATACAAATATAATACCAAATGTACTCTTAAATGACAGCTGGGAAAAAGAGTAGTTAATCAATCGGTATACAGTGTACACTATAATATGCGATTCGTCAACTTAATATAGATAAAGATTAGTCTTACCGTCGTTAAAATTGGGCGGAGAATTCCCAATCTTCTCTTCGATCAAAGATATCAGTTCGGTTCTGGAAGAAAAAGAAACAACCATTTAAGGTCAATAAATAATGAATACCCAAGATTCTGTTTGAATGGTAATTGGTAATCAGTTATAATATCCATAAAACAAAAGAAAGCATTCATTTTGAGTTCTTAACCTTTTTATATAAATACACGATCCTTTCCCACTTGCGTCTTTCATTTATCAATGATTAATAGTGACCAAAACAACTTAAGGAGATGTGTTAATAATACATTGCAATTACTATTATTATACTTTCATGTTAAATACTAAAATCTGATTGGATTAGACGCAGTTGGTAATCCGTTCTATTACCCTCAGCGTTAGCAACACACTTGGCAACGGGTAATACATCGAATTGTTACATGCGCGTAAATTATGCGCGTACGGTTCGCCGTAGAATTCACTTCATTTCTATATAGAAGCAGTAAAATTTTCTTTAAAATTAAGACATTCAGTATAATAAAATAAATAGTGCCTGTTTGGGAGGGTAACTGTTGAAACAGAATAAGCACATAGAATTTTAAATCCATTTCAAATGACAAACATTTTACTGCATATTTCAAATATATATATTCTTAACTAACACGAGATGGTTAGTACTAAGAAGTAGTTTTTTAGGGAAATATGAACAAGACTAAATGTATTTCACTCGCTCTTTACTTGATTTCCGGCATGCAAAAGGCAAAGCACACAAAATGGTATATTGATTCGTAAATATAGACTTATTTATAAAAGTATGCTGTAGGCATACAGGGCCGTACATTATAAGAACTACAATTTGCAAGTATGGCGCAAAATAAACATCCCAAAAGCTAACCGTGGCATCTTGAAGAAAAAGAATTTTCGTAAATAACAACCTACATGTAATGGTTTAATTTTGGTGGAACGTTGTAAAATAACAATAACAGTCGCAATGTGTTTGTAACTGTTATTTCTACAGTGATGTTTGCATAAAACTTGTCCATTAGTATATGATTATTGAATTGTTTAAAAGTTTCAATGGCCAGATTGAGAAAACAAAATAATTATAATGAATGTTACATCTGATAAATTCAGCATTCTTTCTAAGAAATGAATAATATTTTTTTTGAAGAAGAAGACCTCAGTAAAGTATGAAAGTCTGACTATCCCACACAAGACTGGAAAATGTTTCGGTATAGATCTGTATCACAATATTCAATTTGAGAGAGAGAGAGAGAAAGAGAGAGAGAGAGAGAGAGAGAGAGAGAGAGAGAGAGAGAGAGAGAGAGAGAGAGAGAGAGTTTTAGAGAGTTTTTATATATATAAGAGATATTGTTATACAACTAATCAATTTACAATAGCTTGGGCTTTGGGTAGTTGTGTCAAACAACATTGTGACGTAGGACTTTCTATTTCATTCTGCATATTTAATTAAAACCAACATAATTTTTAAATTGTTTTGATGCAACAGTCCCATCCTACCAAAAGTCTAAGGTCTTGTTAGAATGGGTTTTGCATTAGCGCTACAGTAAACACAGTGATCGGAACTAATTTAATGAATTTGAAATTTTAAGCAGAATAGAGGGAATATTCTCCGTGAAAAATCCGTGATGGTGGCATGAAACTGACTAATTTAGCGTTCTTTCACACATGATCATTTACAGAACAAAATCCACTGTTCTACAAGAACTTTATTTGTTATGTTGGCTTCTTTTCAAAGATTGGAATATGTTTCAAAGGAATTGACACTTTTGGACTTCTGTGTTTGTTCTCACAAAGAAACAAAATGCTGTCATTTTAAAACAAGAAAATTTACAATTTTTTCATTAATCAAATACATGTGATTTGAAAGTCTAGTGTATGAATCTACATTTTTGTACATGGCAGAAGGAACAATAACTTGTGGAAAGCACAAGCTGTAGCATTGCAGCACTTCTAATCTTCCAAATTAAGTCGAATTTCTTTAGGGAAGGATGTACATCACTTTCAATTAAGGACCTTGGTAAATCAAATATGTAAAACATGATGGAGTTGAGCGGGAAACCATGTCTTCCTCGGTCCACCGGGGCACTGACCCTACCGCCCGTAATACAAGCCTGGACGGAGGTTTACTTAACATTACCCCCAGTAGTAAGAATAGAAATACATGAAATGAAATCTCGATATCGAACTGCCTACGTCACCCTGAGACAGATAGAATTAGCAGCCCTGGGCGCACCTGTCGAGAAACGGATTATAACAAGCAAATATCCCCCTGCTTTGTAGATATTTACTAAACCCATCACGATGGGTAGATAAGATTAAGGGAGGAAAAACGATGGCACAATATGTTTGCTTGCTAATACCCACAAAATAAAAGAATGACGAGGCAAATTAGAAACCTTTTAACATAGATTATTTGAAAGAACTTAAATCTTGTAATAAAAAGCTCCTACCTGTTCATTAGCCATTTTTTTTTATCAGTGAAACGTTCTTTTTTTTTATTCAACGATGGCTTTCTAGCCAAATATTTTTGCTAACAAGCTAAACAGACTGTAACATTTATTGATAAAAACCTCAAATTCTTTGAAGTGAAACATGATAGATACTTGCAATTTGTGTCTGTATGTGGAGAGAGAGAGAGAGAGAGAGAGAGAGAGAGAGAGAGAGAGAGAGAGAGAGAGAGAGAGAGAGAGAGAGAGAGAGTGTGTGTGTGTGTGTGTGTACATGTATTTTATTTCATTATTTTGTGTTAAAACACAAACGTTGTCTTCTAAAATTCCATACACTTGTAGTTTCATTTTTTGCTAATGAGTTTTAGTTCCAAGTTTAATTTTAACGATTTAGTATTTTAATCACAATATACATGTAATATCAAAGGCAAAACTATCTTAAATCATTTTGCAGACAAACCTTTATGTTCATAAATATGTATGGTCGATTTTAAAATTGCTATTTGTTCATATTAATCATTTACAAATCAGCTTCTGCATTTCAAGAGGGGGCAATTAATAGAGATATTATGAAACTGCCCAAAGGATTTTTATTTGCATGACTGCTCACAGCACGATGAATTTTGCAAAAATTAAAAAGTTAAACGGAAGATTACCCACTGAGAGATCAATTCATACAAAGTACATTTACAAATCGTTCGTAATATAGTTTGGCCAGTTACCATGCGGAGATTCCTTTTGGCCTACAGGTATTTAGATCGGGGTCGAGATACAGCGAACTAAATTCCAGGATACCACTTGTGGAGAGAAACTAGAAAAAGATATATCTAAACACCCGGAGAGAAATAAGTGAAACTAGGCACTATCTTCAGTTTACATCACCGAATCTTCTCATTAGAAACTGAGTGCTCAATCAAATGCACTGCTGCACGAATGATTGAAATTTGGGAAATCATTTCCTGGTTCAAATTGTCCTATCGCACCCCGCACATAATTAGTATACTTAATTGTGTTTGTTTTTACTTGTAATGCATATCAAGAGTGGAATATCTAAACCATCTTTAAGATATTAACCTTGAAAACCGTATGTAAATTAGTGTTCACAAAAGATCGAATTGTTAATATCCAAGGACTCTAATTCAATTAAACCATCAGCCAGTTTGGTGTGTAAAGAGAAAAGAATGTACACCTAGTTAAACCTTTTGTTAGAGTATTAAGGGATGAAAAATTTAAAAAAAATTGTGAAGTATGCCTGATGAATAATAATTGGACAAAGAACCCCCCCCCCCCAAAAAAAAAAGGCTTCGTGTATACATGCATGTGTTTATCAGTTAATAATTGGAGAAAACGACAATATCCTATTAATTTATTTGAGTAATTTTTATGAAACTTAAATACAAGTAGCCATGGTGTGTTTTTTGTGTCAAGAAAATATGTTGACAGCTCGTTATGCACAGAGGTTAAAATTGAAAAGTTGAAAACGATGAAATATAGACCAGTAGGTCAAATTCATCGATTGGAATATGTTACATTAACGTTTTGTAATTCAAAGAATTCAAAACTATCTATAACAATCAGAATATACTGATGAAAAACCTAACAGTTTTCTAACATCATCAGTGAAGTCTGAAGTTTGATGAAAAAGATACGGAGTAGTTTGAAACACATTCTTAAATTTTTATCAAATATTAGCCATGATAAATGAAACTTGCACCAGTTAGCACTTCATATCCGACGATTCTAAAATCAGTCAAATATATACTAGACACAGCACAACGTATATCTTTATGAAATATTACTATCCATTACTCTTCTGTAAGTTGATAAAGTTTTGATAAATGACTGCTTATATCTGTTTTATTTATCTAGGGAATTAGGCTTCTAGATTTCTATGAAATACAGACCCTCCAAACTTCACGATGACTTGCGCTGGTGTCACTATCTAGGATAACCAATTAGTGACTAATTTTCAGATCTACAGGACTGTCAAACTATGGATTAAAGCAAGCATTCAGCATAGTTTATTACAAGAGGTAAATTAATGACTAAGGGTTCTTCCTCATTATCAAGATGAAAGTTACAACTCTCCAATGCTACACACTCTAAAGTTTGTTTGAGAAGAATTTATTTCAACACGTTGAGGAAATAATTAGCCACAGAATAACAGATTCAAAAGTTTGAAGCTTGATATAAATTGTGCGCCTTCTTCTGTTCACGATTTTCTAGTGGGATTGAAAAAAACGAGCGGTTTTGATGTACAATAACTCTGTTATCACGGCTTACACTTTGCCTTAAAATATAAAGGGTTGAAGGCAGTATCTTAAGATTCTGGTAAATGCTGAACTGCCGAGAATTTTTGTTGTGTGGCATGTTTTAGATTTTGTACGTGCAACTATCAAGACACTTGTTATACTTGATGGGATAACTTGGAAATAAGTGCGCCTTGATTAACCTAGCAAAGAAATCAAAGAATTAGATTCATCTCGACATGAATTTTGATTTTGATTTTTATTACAATTATTATTTTTTGTAAAATGTATTCAATATTCCTTTCAAACACATAAACAGTCTTGGTACTAAATGGATGAACAAGCAGTGTTTACTTGCAGTTAGTGCATACGCCCTTTTATGACAAACCATACACATGAAATAAAACGTAGTATATTATATAGAATACATTTTTAAATACTGCAGATTTAATACATAATGTTTTCACTATGTACAGAAAAATGCAGTAAATAAACCAGGGTATTATAAGGATACTGATGTTTTATGGCTTGATCAGTGGCAGAACAATAATTACAATTTTGACCTACCTTGTAAAATCTTTCATAGCTGTATTGCCCCTAATAACAGCTCCAGTACACGCGAACAAACAGGCCAGTATTTGCACCAAAACCATCTTGGAAATTGCACGAGAGAGAATTCACGGAAACTCTGCACTTAGGATCTCCCTGTTTCTATTCCTAAGGAGTTCATTTAATTAAAAGTTTAGCAAAAAACGTACTAATTATCCTTCTGATTGCAAGATCATATGACGTATATCTATCTCTGGAGGAACTAGGGATAAACGGCATGTTCCAACACCATCACCCACCACTGAATCACGTGACATCAACAGGTTAGAATCGCTATGTCTGTAGAACTGGGTGCATATTTGAGAAAAAGAGTCCCGTTCGCTACCTTGTCCAAGTGTTCTTTGAAATTGACCATACGATTGGCCTCAATCGCCAGATTTGCTGGGATGTAAGTCAACAAGGTTTACACGAGCCCTCTTGGAGCTATCTGATCGATAACTGTAACCAAATTTTCTAGTATTTGCAAATCTATGCACCTTGGAAATATTCCGTCAGTCAATACGCCGGACGCTGGTGTGTAAAGAGAAACGAGCGAACGTTTGGTGTGCTAAAGTATTTATGGGAGCAGGCTTGCTCTATAATATAACACTGCTGGATACAGATAAAAAATCATGCAATTGTGTTAGGTTTGACAAATTAACTCGTACAACAGAAACCTATATAAAACTTAGCACAACTCGAAGGGGAGGGACTCCAGATAAAGTTTGCACCATATGTTGTTTATTTCTTTCTTTTTTTCAAAATACAAAACAAAAAAATGTATCTTATTTATATTTTCTACTAAAATCAAGAATTTTATTTGGAGAAAAGACTTTAAAAAAAAAATAAATAAGGGAAAATCCAAAATAATTAACAAATGTACACTTTTTAAGTAATCAGATTTTTGAATAAATATATCTTTAAATCAAGAAAAAAAAAGTTCGTATCTGGTGACTCATCGTGTTCAGACATGGGTTGAAGTTAACACTGCTTCAGAAGAACCTGTCGGTGATAGAAATCTAACCTGTGGGTGTGATAGCAGGCAATCGTTTGACGGAATCTCTTGAAGCTGAAGTTCCTTGATGAAGGATTATGCAGACTTTTATATCCGAACTTTTAAAATCTCTCACCGCTGTTATTCTAAGACTGATAATTGTTAAAACCATCTGTTGATTATTTAGAGAACTTTTTTTTCTTAAAAAGACGTCATGACGGACGTGAGGTTAATGGCGGCATGAGACTGACTTCGTGACAGGACAAATAGGGTTGATCCGAGGCAAAACCCGAGCATAGATAGTTTGCAGGATGGTCGGGTTTTTATACTTTTATATTGAAAAAAAATATTTTTATATACGAATTTAGGTAAATTATCTATTGAATTTTATGTTTAACTGATAAAAAATGAATTTATATCGAAACTTTTTTATTTTAAAAGATAAGTCAAATCATTCTGGTACACATCAACATGAAACAGATAAAGTTTTCTCAGACTGAAGTTCCTTATATAAAAAAAATTAAGTGCGTAGAATTAAATAATAATAATAGAAAATGTATAAGAGGGGGTTTACACAAAAGAAGACAAAATTGATTTCTTCCAAACAAAGGCCACTGATGTACATGTACGTGTATCGTAGTTCTCTCGAAGAAAGCTAAACGCCATTTATTTAAAACGACTATAAGGAACCGTTTTTAAAGTAAATATGTTATACAACTATGCAACTATTTCGGATCTTTCCACAAAATTATAATGTATTTTTATGCATATGATAGGTTTGATCACGTCCCGACCAAAATTATCACCTCATAACATTCAAAAAATGATTCCCTTTTACTTATATTTCTAAACTTTTCAGAAATTGTACGATTTAATTTTAGAATATTAATTATGCAAACCCCGCTTGCATCAATACATCATTTGAAATTATTGGACTGTAGATAACAAACTCGATTCGTATTGATATCACAGATATAAGATACTGGAAAATAAATAGTTTAAATTAAAATGTATCTACTTGTGACATCTTCAATCAGCACGTCACAATATTTAAAGTTTCTTTGAAATAACAATAAATCTGTTTATTTATTAGATAAAATGTTTATTTCCATTCACGGTTTTATCACTTACAGCAAAATATAAATTTTGCATTTCCCTAAAGAGATTTCTTTAGACAGACTAACATAAAATATTAAAGTGTTCATGATTGACAAACAGGCTCTATAGTATATTCGCCCATTTCTCACCACGTGCACCCAAGTTACATGTAAAATGAAGGATCGTCATTTCTATTGAGAGCATATTTATCATTTCGTTTTTTCCTCTGCCAAATAATGATAGCGATCATGATGATGAGGATAATTAAAACGGAGGCGACGATTCCAGTGGCGAGAGATGTCTGGTTATCTACCTTGGTCGTGGAATCTGAGGGAAAAAAATATTAAATGTGATCAGTAGATTAAAATCATTATTATCTGTTTAATTATAAGACTTATTGCTTATGAGATTGCAGTTGCTATAAACTGTGTGTAATTGAATGAAAACAGATTTACTTGTAAACGATATTTTTAAAACCAGTTGAATACCTTGACTACAGGATGCAGACACACCAGGCGACCATTCTCGGGAGTTTCCGGAATCGGTGCACGTGTATTCTGTCTGTCCCTGTAGGGTTCCAACTCTACACCCAGTGACGCGGACGGTATTTCCCAATGAGTAATTAAAACTGGATTTTGTACTTCTTGGTACGCTAAGAAGGCCACAAGAGTTGGCTGAAAAAAGAGTGAAGCACTATGATAAAAATCATTTTACCAAATACAAATACTGTTTTAAAATAGAACCATTTAAATAAGAGCTTGGACTTTGGGTAGTTGTGTCAAACAACAATGTGATGTTGGCCTGTCTATTTCATTGCTGGCGACTCGGCCATGGTTCTTTGAAATCAACAAGATTTGTCTGGCTTATGAGCTTATTGATATTCAATTTGGCTTATAAGACTATGCAATCGGTTGAAACCAGCATCATTTTTAACTTGTTTTGACGTAAGAAATAGATAGCTACGCCCTCCTGAAAGTCCAAGGGCTTGTTAAAATGGTTCTACATGTACATGTACCATACAACAAATCTGAAGCCCTGACCTTTTGACAACACATCAGTGTTTGTTGAGTACTGTTGACTAGATTCCCTTGTATGATTTGCTATAAAGGTGTCCCCTGTTGTAAAATAGTCATAAAGGCACATTTTGTCCCCGGAACATATAGCGGAGGTAAAGTTTTGTGGGATGCTGGGACAGTGTCTTTCAGACATCTCTCTATCCACACGGTAAGGCAAAATCTGTCTCAAAGAGTTGTTCACGTACCCTGTCAACGGTATTATAGACCAATGGTTCATTATTTCCATAAACAAATACAAGTCCGCCGTTTTTAGCTTCTTCTTCTATAAAACAGATATTTTCTAAGATTTTTCCCTTTAAACGTACAAGAAACTCTACAGTAAGTACTCACATTTTGAGAATTGCGTTTCACTGTCATTAAACGGGACCTGACTTAGCAATCCTCCCGACATTTCCTGCAAAAAATAAATTGGTCTCGAAATCAAAGATGTATGATGTCAACACTTTAGACTTATATTTAATATAGTTTTAAATTTCTACTCTTACCATTTGTATCGGAAGTGATGAAAGTGTGACATGTAGCGAACCCTTCAATTCAAACACAAGAATGCCAACACCATGTTTGGAAAGAACTGTAAAGTTGGACTGCTTTCTTAGTGTAAGATCATCATTATTCACCACTGTCAGATCTGTACAAAAAACCCACCAAAAAAAACAATTTTGTTTATTTTCACTTCTTAGTTAAGAGCAATGCTTCCAAAATTAAGCTTAATGTGATAAAATACTGGTAAATTCAATTATTCGGTATAATCTTTATTTGTATATAAGCTCCCTCAATAATTTAAAACTTCTTCATTGCTTACGATTAAAATCTTGCCATTTGTTGTCCTCTCGCTCGTAAAACTGGTACTGGTCATTGACAATGACGTCAAGCACGGGATCTGATTCGTTCCTATTTTTGGAATTCTGTTGATATGCTCCATATTTTAACTGAATAATGGCGGTCTCGTCTTTTGCTCTTATTCCGATGGCAGTGAGTATAAAAGACGATTTTAATGACCTCAGGTTCATCTGGAATCGACCATGGACTATCAAATTCGAGTCCTGGTATAAGACATAGTCTCCTTCTGCGCACATCGTGGCCGAGCGCCGGTCAAATGTGAGGATATGAGATTGTCCAAAAACCATTGCTTTCAAACAAGAAAACATAGTTACAGTTACTGTTAATATTGCCATTCATCAAGTAAGAGTCAAGTGAATCTAGTGACAAGGCAAATTTGAAACCATGCTCAATGAATAATGTTGTATATTTACAATTAGGCCTACATGTTTACACACTTTCAAGTGAATGAAAATTCAGCGGTATAGTTCCTCAAAATTTACTTTATTGCTTAAACTGATTTAGTCATTTCAATATATGGGAGTTTTTAATTGACAGTTACCTTGTTTAGGAGGTTTGTAGTATTTACAGTCTGTTGTTGGTCTGACATCCATGTAGAAGTCACAGTCTTTGTAATCCACCCACATACAGCAGTAAAAGAACGTCATGACGTCCGCCAGACCGTGGGAAAGAGAGGGCACGGACCCAGGGCTCCCGTAAGGATCCGCTCCCCAGTCATGGAATCTGTCCGGAGTACTGCCTTGGAAGGTGTCCTCTGAGTACCTCAACAAACCGTCAGCTCCATAACAACACTGGTTTCCGGATTTTTCTACAATACAGTCAAATATTTAAAGTAAATATCTATTTGATTTGAATTGTACAGGTATATGTAATTGTTCCGTATACAGTAGCAGCTTCTTATGCACGAGAAGAGAGGTAACTTCAGATTCAAATATGATAAATCTCTCTCTCCCCCTCTCTCTCTCTCTCTCTCAAAAAAAAAAAAGAAAAAAAAAAGAAAAGAAAAAACGTTTCTCTACAATCCAATCCATTTTTTATTTAAACTGGACAAATTGATTTTTTCAACAACAGAAGACTGGGAAACATGTTTGTTGGCGGTAACTTAAGTATACCGGTGTCAGACTCTGTCTCATAATATTGCAGTACTTATTTTTTTTTCCTTAAAAAAGATATACGAAGTTGTCATTTTCACATGTCATTAAATAAAGCTTGCAGTAATCTAACTTTTTTTGAGGAATATCAATTTCCCATCCTTCTTCGTTTATTTTGTGCGCTATTTTTAAATTACAAGTCTTATTCACCTTCAAAATTAGAGAGTTCCATTGAATCGCGGCTTTGAAAATCAGGACGCCTGGTTCAGTTATAACGGCCAGTTTTATCATTCTTTTTAATAAAAATATGAATCTTCATGAAAGCAAAGTCACTTAAACTGGTTAAGAAATAAATTATGCATTTTATCATGCTTTTTATTTAGTTTTTTTTTTTTATCAAATTCACTGTGGACTTTTGAATTCGCTTTCTCCCCGGAGAAACTTTAACTTGTGAGAAAATTTTTATTTAATTGCCGATATATTTGAAAATCTTCTTTGCACGCAACCTGAAGTTGGTGCATGAACTGTTTGTGTAAAATCGCAGGAAAAAATGGGAATGGTTTATTTTGGAACAAATCATGAAAAAACGGAACCCGCAACATAATGAGAAGATAAAATACTTTAAAATGCAAGTTGGTGTACTAATCCTCATTATAAAGCTCTCTGCTACTGAATGTTCTACAACTTTGCAAATAGACTGACTTTAATTCATATTTCAGGGCTTTTATTGGTGGTTTATTTACTTACGTATCGTGCCCACACTGCGGACACAGTGTACGGCGCCCTTGTGGAATCCGCACGTAGAGGTCTTACTGTACATGTTACAGGACAAGTCAGTCTGCCAGCGTCCGAAATCCAACAGGGCCTGCTGCAAAGAGCAAGGACAATGGTCGAGGCGTGATATCCACTGCATGTCCTCGATCTCTGCACGGTACCAGCTCGTGCATTTCTCGTGCAACCACTGAGAGCCATGCTTTGATTCTTCATATTTCCTCATAAGCCAACCAAAAGGCATTGCACCACTTGGCATGGTTCTTTAAGTAAAGACAACTTAATATAAGATTCTAGGCCTAGCGTGGTATTTCTACTCCAAATGTAAATGTATTCACTTACCTATATTGATTTGCATGGGTGATGTTTCTAACTCTGACAGCAACAAAACCGGCTTCGAATTCGGCACATGTCGCGTCACAGGGAATGTCATCAGAATCAAATGAGGCGAATTTCTGGGACACTGGAACATTCTTGACAAGAGGTAGATGAAACCCCCAAAATGTCTACATGTATAAAATGTCGTTAGGTTGTACATGAGTTAGAAAGACCTGACCTTAACGCTTAAAATTGCGGTAAAAAGACTCCTCTTTGTAAACAAAATATTTTATTACCTTTTCGGAGTATCCAACTAAAAGAATATCTATATGTGCATCAGGGTGAGTACTGATTAGCGCAACATTCCAGCGCACGGTAAGCTCTCGTGCCGTAGTTCCGCCCCACCCTGAGCCTTCTAGCTTCACAAAGCGGGAAGTGAGCGTCGGATGAACTATAACAGATATCATTTTGAAATCATTATCAATGACAAACTTATAAAAGAATTAATCGTTATTTTTTTTAAGATAACGTCACACAACTTTACCTACTGTGACTGACGTCTTAAATGAAATAGATACACCACCATCAAGAGACACCCATACTTGGACACGCCCCCTTGCAGTCAGGGGAGGAACTTCGCATTTCGCTTTTATTTCAGAAAACCGGAAGCATTCCCCTATAGCGATCGGCTTAGAAGGATCGCCAAACAAAAGGGCAATGACTTCATTCTCCAAAAAGCAGGGGCCTGATACCTCCAAGATATTCCCTCCAAACATGTCGATAACAGTAAGTGATACAAACGCAGTTCCTGATAAAATACAAGTACCTCTAACTACCGGTATATAGCGGACTCAATTCAATCATATCAATTTTAATACAATTTTTAAAAGACTATTTGTTTACCTGTAACCTGCTCTCTCCTGGCGTCACAACCTCCTGTGAGGGGGGCCTCCTTGTTAATAAGATACAGATGACGACCCGACAACCGATCCAAGGACAGTCCAAGGTCAAACCATCCCCTACCGTACCCAAAGTTAAACCCTGACTGATGAAATCGATTTAGTTAGTGGAGGAATCAATTATATCCACAGAATGTACTGTGTTTTAACGATTTTGAGGTCTTACTTGGTACTGTACACTAAGATTGGTGTTTGAAACTTCCAACATGGCAAACGTCAGGTGTCCGTCAGTGGCAAGAACGAGACTGGTGTTTGCATTCTGTTGTTACAAAGAATTGAAATAAACTACCAAGAAATGATTTCAATATGCGTAAAGAAATTTGCTTAAACCTTGTTCTTTTTCATTTTAGTATCCTAATAATGAAGAACGTTTACTAAAGATATACCTGACACGTTTCCATATTATTGCAAAGTGACTCTTCCGTGTGCCATTCCACAGACACTGCAAAAGTTAAAGAGGTTGAATGAACTCCGACAAACGACTTGTCAATGACAACACCGAGATGATCAAGAAACGCTTCATTTGATTGGTTAGACCTCAGGTATATATCAAAGGTCATCCAACTTGAAATACTGGGTTTCTTTTCGAACAGAAGTGGCGCAATGAATGGATGATCATCAGACGCTTGCCAGTATTTCAGGGGGTCGCTGTAGTTTCTGTGGGGGTCGTACTTTGCTCTTGGATCAAATGCCAGGATTCCATTTGGCTGGAGCTGAAATTAAATTTGCCAGTGGGTTACATGGTCGGAATTTTATTAGTTACTCTGCTTAGCCTGTTTGAGTGATGCTGTGTACAGTCCTTCAAATTGAAATAAAGATAAAATAAACATTCACTTATTTTGTTTTCCACAGAGAGGTCTTAATTGGTCAAATTGTTGATCAGTGGTCTGTTACATGTTCTAGTCATGGATTCTAGATCATTACGGATTTTTACATTTTTTTTTTCATTTGTAGACAATATTCAACCATGCTTTTTATGGCCAATGATTTTAGACTTTAAAATGGTTTATAATATTTGGGATATCAGGAACTTTCCATCTTAGTTTTATCTCAAAGTGCCCCTTTCTATTTTAAAATCATAGTACAGTTACATCATACATATATAATAGTCGTGTTGTTTACATCTCGTCGAGAGGAGTTTGCTGAAATAATGTTCATTTTTTTCCTATGAAGAATACCTTTAAGACTTACATATAGTTCTGTGTACTTTATTCCAAAATATACCAAGTTTATGTTTTCTGGAAGGATGATGCGAGTGGTTGAATTGACTACCGATGTCCCGTCTATCGTATTCAAACCTACAATAAGATTTTAAAGATAGTTATTTTGAAAATGAATTTCGTTTCTTTGAATGTAATAATAAAAATAAGGAAAACAAACCTGTAAGGAACAGTAGCACACACGTGGTACGCGTAGGTATGAGAACGAATTCATTCTCCATTCTTTGAATTTGAGTCTTTTAGGCAATCTTTTACTTTGATTAGGTGTCTGCAAATATAAAGCTAGTTAATTTTAAAATTAAATATTATTGTATTTTGTATACTTAAATAATCTTTTGACTTGTTTATACCAGAAGGAAATAAAATTCACATAATATCTTGATTTCAAAGCACTTTAATACGACTTTTAAATCTTTAATTTCCTTGTACAACTTCATATTTTCAATCCTTTTCAAAGAAATTCAAACGACGATAATTTGATATTTTGAAGGAAAAAAATCATATAAATAACTGGGGATACGCGAATAGATCAAGCACTGAATGCTGTTAGAAGTATTGCATTTAGTAGTACACAATGTTATACAATAGTTTTCATCCTTAGAAAATTAATGTCTTGTAAAATGTAATGTAGTACAGGCGGCATACAACCATAAACTATTTTTACACAAAGCCCAAAACAATGCATGTGATAACAGCTTCATGCAACACGTTCGTATTAAATGAAGGCTTCTGGTTTTTAGTCAACCTATGAATAAACTTTTCAGTGGCTTCTTGATTATATGCCACGAAATGTTTCAAATAAAATGAAGAATAATGAAAAATTAAGATCGCTAGACTTATAGCATAGCACCCGCCTTTATCATAGTCAAAAGAAAATAAGTAAATGGGTCTTTGTATTGATATGAAATATACACATAGTGTCATTTATTATCATAAACTAGTATGGTACAGTCAAATTGTGGTTTCTTTTCAATTAAAACATCCACGTCTAAAACTATATTGGCCACTGAACAACATGTACAAATACTGCAAAAATTACTCACAAATTTTAGGTAATTTGAATCAGCGAATACCTGTGCTAGATATTGCATAACAAGATTTTACTTCTAGATAAAGGTTTGCATGGTTAATATAGTAGCAGGAAATAAAAGTATGAATAATCTATCGTTATTTTTTTAAATTCTTCAACAAAGGTAGATGTCTATATGCCAATAATATTCCTATGCCTCTAAAAAAAAAAAGAATTGGTGAATTTAACTATATATATTATGAAATGAAACCTACAATCTAAGACAGGAAGCAAATTAGTTTTAATATGCCTATTGCTTTGTCAGTAAAGCAAATATATACCGGCATTGTACCTGTTATCGGCTAAAATTTAATTTTTCCTTTTTGTATTTTCTTATTTTTTGATATTTTTTGGAAAACAAATGACATACTTTAAATGATGAACTCTTTATTTACCTATCTGTTAGATTATATCATTATTTAGAACCCAAAACATCTCGTTTTTGTGCTTTTTAGCACCCCCTTTGCCAAGTTTTTAGCGATTTACTGCACCAGATATCGGCTTCGTGATAATAACATAGTAAAATCCATATGTATACATGTTAATTTTATACTGTGCAAAATGTAATTGAATTATACCCCTTGTGGGATGATCAAACTGGGATCAGACTACAGGTCGTAGGGGTTATGATATATAACCAAAACTCATAAAATTATTCGTTTGTTACTATACGATAACACACAAAATCGTAGACTATTCAATACATAATTGTGCAATCAGGCGCTATGAATCTCTCGGAATTTAGTGAATCCCATATATTTATACAGGTTATATGTATTGATACATGTATATCATATGTCAAATCAAAGAAGGGAAGGGAATCACAAAAAGGTGATATTCTATTTTAACTTATTACGTCACTTCCCCCACTGCTGAAAGTGCGAAGAGTAAACAATGAACATATTCAAGAAAGTTTTCGGGCAAAATTACTTGTCTTTGTTTGAAACAGACGACTGAATTAAAAATATCGGATAGTCGCGTGCTGTAAACCCGAGCTCTCAGTTTAACCAATAGCTGGTCTTTGCCGATAACTGGTACAGTACCAGTATAGGAAGTAAGATTCATATTAATTATAACCTTACTTTATCCTTAAAGTAAACATACGTTACGCATCTACGTAGTCCTTTTTTTATTCTCATATATTGATTGTCAAGGTCTATGACGACCTTAGGTTTTAGGATTTTGTTTATTTTAGACTTGATTTCTTGTGGTTTAATAACGTGTCTTATGTTATAAAAACATTGTACCTCACTTCATTATGCCAATCGTGATTTTATTTCTATTTATTTCCTATTAGTGTAAATTAAATAAATAAAGTCATCAAAAATAAGTCCTAAAATTCCGGAATATGTACCGGAATAAAGAACTTTGTAATCGCTGAGATCTGCGCTTTCGCCTCACATTATTTTTAGTAAAAGGAGCAGATTCACATAGAACATTTTTTTTCCAATTCATTAAAAACAAATTTAACCAATTAAACAATAAGTGTTTTCTTTGACGATCCATGCCGAAATTGCAGAAAAAAATACATAAACCGCGTTGGCGTTTTTGCAATGATTGCTACCTTCATTACCCGCATTAATCACCATAGACAGCATTTCAGTGTTTATATTTACATCTTTCTTGTATTAAATTATTGAGTTAATCATAAAGAGTAGGTAAAAGGAGCTAAATTTTTGATAAAATAGATAGTCTTCATACATGTGTGTTCTGGAATCATATCAACCCATTTCGTCTAGTGTTATAATTGACAATGCGGTGACTAGTGATACTATTAACAGTTATTTATTGAAAAAAAGACTTAGTTTCACAACGACTTAGAAGATATGATGATGACCCTTCCTCATAAAACGTATGGAAAGGGACGTTCAAGACTATTGTATCTGGGGGCACCTTATGTGATTTAGAAGAAAGAGACTTGCTGTTACGATGGCTTGGGCCTGAATCTACAGTTCAAGAAACCAGTACAAGAAGAGCGAACCCAAATTGTTTTCTTATGCACTTTGACTAGTATGAAATTCCATTAAGGTATATTTCACTATTTGAATGGGCTCTGTTTACTTCGTGCAGTAAACAAACATGTTTTTCATATCTACGATATGTATTAGAGCTTTTACTAGATTTACTGTCAGTTAATTTACACGAAGTTCAGTGCATAGTTGTTACTTTCATGCTTACGGGTTCTTATATATTGTGACGATAAAATGAATAGAGTTGAATAGATATACTTTTTTTTTTTTTTTTTTACATATGTGTAACTGTCTCCCCAACATATATTATGTAATGACATGCTCCTGCAATTGTGTAATAAGTGATTTTGCTTATATTGTAGTATCTACAGTCTATTCCTAGTGAATAAATGGTGTTTACTAGCTGTCTATGACTCATTTCTGAACATGGGACAGCATAATGTGCATGGAAATTTGAGTCTGACATCATGATTTTTTCGGTATCAGATTTCGTTTTATCTGACAAGACCATCCTTTCCATGATCAAATTATTTTGGAGAGAAAGGGTGGTAGAGAGACATGGCTGTGCCAATAGTATTATTATCTCCCTTTTCAACCCCTGTTTATCTAACCCGATTAACCTGCGCATGCAAAGGTTAAATCTATAGATAGTGTAACAAAAAAGGATACGTGAGGACTAGCTCATTTTGAATACAAAAGAGAGTGGAGTTTATTATTGTCTAACTTCGTTTTTAAAACCAATATTAATCAAAGTATGTTTACATTATTCTAATTTTGTGTAAAGTGAACAACTCATTGATAGTTCGATAAACCCTTATCTTTTTACAACTATACAAAGATCCGTTGATTTAGAAAAAAAATCAAAATATGAATAATTTTGACTGACAGTTTTTCAATTGCATTTCGAGCATCTCAAATTATACAGTAACGTCTTTTCGGTTCATTGAATAAATTAGCTCGCTGCTTAATACTCAGTTTTAAATATAAAGATATTGCAATAAAGTTATACAAAGAAGAAACTATGTTTAAGAAATGTCAACGTCATATTTCTCACCAGTTATTTTCGCTATTAAGTTGACCCAAAAAAATACGGTTTTCTATTATATTATCTAACAGCAAAATAGTACTCCTGCAATGATTTGGTACTTCTAAATAAAAAATAAAAAAAAATCTTACCAAAACGAAGCAATGGACATGATCCCAGGTGGCTGGAGAGATGCGATCAGGTGCTATCGTGAGTTTGCTCCGTGTGTCCCTCGTCTCTCCCCAGTCCCGTTTCCTCTGTATAATTTTGTTTGTTTTATTAGCTTTATAATGTACACAACACTTCAGCCTGCGCTGGTGTTAACTTCAATATTTAACCAAACAAACCAGGACTAGAGTAAGGTTAGTTTTACACCGACTTTGTGATTTAACACCGGCTCTGTGATGTTGTGGCTTTAAATGCACACACTTAAAGATTTTGCATGCAATCCCTTCGATTCTATAGATATTGCGGAAAGTTTTCATATCAAAATCATGTTTTCGAAGGACACCGCCCTTTCCTTAACATAGCTAGGGAGAGCTATAAAAAATAAAAATAAAAACAACAAAAAGATATAATACATGTACATATATTAGGTAATTTCTAAAAATTCCATTATCTAATAAGCTCAACAAAAAGATATAATACATATATAAGGTAATTTCTAAAAATTCCATTATTTAACGATCGTCTATGTACCAATATATTGTCTTTTGATAGCATGTAAGTAGCTGTAGCTATGTGTTTTATGCCTGCAACCGTTCCGGTTGCAGGCAGAAAACACAGTAAATTATATAAAATCTATTAAAGTAAAGTTTCGTTTATTAAAGATCAAGTTTGTTATCTAAACTTAACCCTTCTATACTTCTCGGCCATGCACTATCATGTTAAATCTTGGAACATAGGGAAAGTTATCCTTTTGATGCCTGTTTACTACACCCTGTCCTGAGTTTTTGCTTCCACTACTTTGCTTCCGTTTTCGCTTGATATTTCGATAATCATAAACAACTTTGTGCTCAAACTACGTTCATCCACTAATATGAAAAATGTCTAGATTATCTGTTTTGAAACATCCCATCTACCGCTTCAGGTTTCATTACACATCTAAAAATAGAAAGTCTACGGGAATTTTGCATTGTATCAGCCATTAATAAGCCCGGATGATAACGTTGAAAAATTGCACGAGGCATCCCGAGTACTTCGGAATGTAGAAAAGATGTAAACATTTCCCATTATAAATCTCCGTAAGAAAATTGTTTTCGTTCCTGTGAACTTATATGAGTGAAAAATGATAATATATAAATAGTGCCTGTTTGGGAGGGTAACAGTTGAAATTGACACCCCGAGAAAACCATTGTCAACCGACAGGAAGCGGAGGTTGACAATGGTTTTCGAGGGGTGTCAATTTCAACTGTTATCCTCCCAAACAGGCACTATTTATTTTGTTATACTGAATGCCTTAATTTTTAAGAAAAATTTACTGCTTTTATATAGGAATAACGTGAACTACAGCGAACCGTACGCGCATAATTTTCGCGCATGTAACATTTTTTAATATTACCCGTTGCTAAGTGCGTTGCTAACGCTGAGTGTAATAGAACGGATTATGAACTGCGTCTTAACCAATCAGATTTCAGTATTTAACATGAAAGTATAACAATAATTATTGTTTAATGAAGATATCTTGGAAGTGACTCCAAAATCCCCGTAGACTTTCTATTTTGGGATGTGTATTGAAACCCGAAGAGGGGGCGTCTCAAAACAGATAATCTGGACATTTCTCATATTAGTTAATGAACGTAGTTTGAGCACAAAGGTATTTATCATTATCGAAATATCAAGCGAAAAGTGGTAGAAGCAAAAACTCGGGACAGAGTTTTAGGTCTTTTCCAGTCAATTTGTGTTTTTGTTGCCTTGGTTTGTTTACCAGAGAAATATTGCTGAAAACACCAAATTTAATGATAAGTTATGGGGTATTATACTAAACATCAAAACCAATGTTTTTGATAAATAGTTCATTGGGCACTGTAAATTGTTTTAAAACGTAATAAAGTAACATTGAATGGTGGTTCTTTGGCAGTAATTTGTGGGGAGAGGGACATTTGTGCATTCAAGTTTGTCCGGTGGTTGTCTCCTTTAAGTGACTCCATATTACTGCATGTTGACAAAATTTTGAAAGCTTAATGGTTTTTTTGAATTTTCCTTAAAGAAATTCAGTTAGCGTGACAAAACAACAAATCAAGTCCATCATATTTCATAGAAAACTTTTAATTTGTGCTTAACGAACTTTCACGACTCGAAGTATGCATCGCGATAAATAAAGATATTTTAATTTTCAACGTTTCTGTCTATATTTTGCTGCTGATAATAATTCGCAAAAGTGAAAAACACACACACAAAAATAGTCAATAAAATTTGATCGACTTAAAAATTCCTAGGTTTATTTATGTCAATTGTCAAATGAAGACGACGATAATGATATTAGCTCATAAAGTTCTTGCATCATACTCTTTCGAAATTTTTAGATATGAAATGAAAATATTGCAAAACTCTCATATATTCCAAGAGTTTATTGTACATTAAACAATGCACAAAAGGCCTACTTTTTTTGGACATCACATTAAAGATAACTACATTGTAGAATGAGCAATAAATATGAGGGCTGTTTGGAAATTATTGAGAAATTTACTGCCACTCCCTTGAGAAAAAGATAAATCACTGAACTTTCATCAAAAAGTAATTCGGGATACCATTTATTAATGTGAAAATTTTTCAGTCAATGACATCATTAAATCATTTCTGGTATGCTGACAAAATTGCTTATGTCCAGTGACCCGGAGCAACCCCAGACTCATAAATGAAGCAACGTCATTTTAACGCGATTCCCTGCTCCTATGTTTTAAACGCCTTACAAACATATGAAAAACATTAATTATTGTTCATTTCTCATCTTTTTTTTTTCCATTTTAAGATTTCAACATTTACAAATCTTCTCTATTCTTGATTTTATTTGTGAAAAAATCGAGTTATTTCTATCAAAAAGTCAACTTTCTGTGAAACATCTATTACAGTCATTCTGTACATATTTAAGAACTGTTGACATCACTTTTGTGTAAATGTAGTAGATATTTAGTCCCTTTGTTTTAATTATAGTGAAACAATAAGTAAAATGAAGATTTTAAGCAATTGTTTGGCCCATAAGGACCTTCTTCTGTTGTTTCAACCAACTTCATGTATATTCGCTGCGCCGATTTGACGTCAAAATTCAAAGAACCGTCTTGTTCAGATTTATCTTTCTTGGCAAATATATTTGTCCTATCCCCGTATTTCAACTTTCACCAAAATTTGTCACTTAAAAAGGAAAATATTTGCATTGTCTTAATATTTTTTAACAACCCTCGTATTTATGAAAAGTTATAGAAGGTCACCGTGAGGATATGAAGAAATGAGGATGCTAACATAGCAAAAAACCTAATGTAGCATTGTATTTATGTAAAAGAAGGTTTAAAATACTTTTCACTACATTTCTATGTTAAAATTTGAACCCCTCTTAGAGCCTCACGGGTGTTAACAGTTTAGAATCTACACTGTATGATGATGCTTGCAAATGGAATATCACAAATTGTAGCATTGTTGTTCTTAAGATGTCAAAAACTTTTGTATGTAATCATATTTATTTGTTAAAAAAATTTGAACCCCTCTTGGGGCCCTAGTATTAGTCCGATTGAATCTTCACTATATACACAAACTTTAATGTAAAAATTCGCATTTCTGGTGCAGTGGATCTTGAGAAGAAAAGAATTTTAAACATTTGTCCATTACATTTCTAATGTTACATTTTGAAGCCCTCTTCGGGCTCCAGTATTGATCCGTGGTTATGGTTATAATTATACCATAACTACCTGAGATCACAAATGTTTGCTTTGTAGTTTTTGAAAAGAAGACATTTTTCCTTTACATTTAACTTTGAACCCCTCTTGTGGCCATAATATTAGTCACGATTTGGGCTTTTTAAAAAGAAAATTATCAAAAATTGTCCCCTTTATATTTTTATGTTACTTATTGAACACCGCTTGGGGCCTTAGTATTGGTCCGGGGGTCGCAGTTTGAACAATTTTGAATCTTCACTATATATTCAAACTTTAATGTAAATATTGGCAAGTCTGGTGAAGTAGTTCTTAAAAAGAAGAACATTTCTTATTTTCACTGTTTCATAATTGTCTCCATTTATAAAGGAGTTTGTCCGTATTTTAAAAAAAATTGAATTCCCTTCTC
Source organism: Magallana gigas (assembly GCF_963853765.1). NCBI lineage: Eukaryota > Metazoa > Mollusca > Bivalvia > Ostreida > Ostreidae > Magallana > Magallana gigas. The sequence continues at coordinate 36,579,882 of NC_088854.1, forward strand.
CTAAGGATATTTTGTACCAAGTTTGGTTAACACGCTCGGACGACGAACAACAGGTGATCAGAAAAGCTTTAAAATGAGTAAACGAGACAACCTTATCAGTGAGTAGCTTTTATCATACATAGTCTTATAAGTAAACAGTTTAAGAAATCACTAGCAGTATATTAGTATTTTCTTTTGTATTTTGAATCGAGAAAACTATAAAAATTACAACACACAGACAGGTGAAACATACATTTACACGGTTATTCATGAAACTCAATCTCTTACAGAATATTAAGTGCTACAGACAAACAACTCCAATCAAACATCAATTAATGAATATGGTACTTCATGTACATGATACACAATCTTGTTCATAAAATAATTACACACAAATGCATCGCCTTTGAGACAAAATGCTTATTTTAAGAGACTGAATATTTCACAAATTCATACATAAACCACTCTTTTTATCCAATTTGCTAATAACTGATAGTTGTTGATTGCTATTTTCATAAGTATCTGCAAAAGTTTACAAAGATGATAGATATTTCTAAATTCTGTCCATAATGAATACAGGATTTCTAAACACGAAGGATGAGCAAAATGAAAAGGGTATAAATATGTATGCACAATATGACATCATCTCTCAATCCACAACACAATTGTCCAATGTTAGTATGATAAATAAAGAAATGTATATAAACTGGAATAAACTTCACATATCTTCCCGTCTTTTTGTCTGATAGCTAATTCTCCTGAGATAAATACGCCACACTGTCTGAGCCGCACGATTGTTCTCTTTTATTATGCGCCGTTATTATGTCCTTGGAGGTAACTTAAAGCTTTGGTTCCCTTTGAGCTACCTTGCTGTATTGTTCAACGTCCTGCATGGTATCCTTTTTCCTGACAAAAAGCATTAACAGTTAAATAAAGTTGATCAGTCATTATAATAATAACATGCATAAACAATAAAAATTGCTTCGATGTGTTCACTATAATAGAAAAAAAATATACACATCTCAAAATGTATTTCAATTAAATTGCAAGGGTATACATGTATTTTATTTCAGTTCCAAGATCAATAAAAGCGTGCAACTGATGTCCCCGGCATTTTGAGACAAACATATTTAATTTTGCTGAACAATATCTAGATTTTTTATCATATTTTCACATTAACAAAAAATGGATTTGCCTTTGCCAACACTTATCCCTCCCCCCCCCCCCCACTTTTTTCTCTCTTCAACTGCACGCTTTTATTGACCTTGACTGTTTAGGCAAATTGGTACTCAACCCACATTAAGGAGAAACGAATACAAATGTATATATTTTCGTTGTCCTCAGTAGTGTAAAGGGTAATAATCTATATTTAATTTACCAACCTCTCTCTACTTCTCATCGACCCGCTCCTCTTTTTCTTCAGAACTACGGCGACGACTATAGCAATAATCAGGATGACTGCAATGGCGACCACGATCCCAATGATCATTCCAATGTTAGCTTGCTCAATTTCTGAAGGAAAATAATTGAATATACTAAAGGAAAACAGAACCTTTTAGTTTTATAGTTTTACCACTACAAAAAATGGCATGGAAAAATGAACAGACAGGAATATGATAGATTTAATAAAATCCATACAAACAAACAAACAAGTTACAAAATAAAAAAAAACAATTAAAAAACTAAAACTTAAAAACACAAGAAACAAAATGAACATGAATGGAGAAAAAGTGACATATTATCTAATATATGTAATTGGTTGTTATCACAATGATGATGTTTATGATTGGTTTACCCCCGCATGATGCTGTCACCTCTGGTGACCAGGACTGGGTACTCAGGTCCTTGCCCGTGGCGACACAAGTATATTCCTTTGTTCCGGACAGTGTCCCCTTCCTACATCCGGTCAAGGTGACCTTGTTACCCAAACTATAGTTATAGTTGCTTTTGATACTCATGGGGACATCTAAGAGGCCACAGGACCGTTCTGGACAACAAAAGTATCTCAAAATTCATTATCTATTAATACTTTGCAGTACATGCACGTACATATGTACGTGTGATTACACAGTATAACACTTAAAATTCATTACTAAAGCACTTAATAAGCAACAAAATTGCGTCTTCATATACCAGCTTGTCTATTTTCCTGCAGTCTTTGGTGATGAGCAGACATTCGCAAGGTGTCAATAGCTACGGTCATATTCATTGTTGTCCAGTAGTCATGGTTACAAGCTGCGTCGCCATTACACTGAGAGTTTGGCTGGTTATGGGCGAAACACATGGTTGTCTTATTGGTGGCATACACAGGGAAGGGGACGATGGTGGACGTATCTTTGTTTTTAGTGATAGCCCCTGAATTAAAACAGAGTTACATTCAATGGAATAGGCAACGTACTCTCATGTTCAAATGCATGCATAACTTAACATGCTTAACATGTCTGGTTAACACCTCAGTAGTTTTAGACGTTAAAGTGTTTGAAATAAGTGCTTCCTCAACTGCTGCATAGTATTATTCTTACATGAAAATACAAACTGGCTGTAGATGGTTTGAGGGCTCGTGTTTAGCAGCGGGTAGTTAGAGCCCCGGGGTGTCAGGTCGTCGTCCGAGTTATTATTCCAGTTGCCGAGTAAACCTTTACTTACAAACTAAAACCAGTAATTACAAAGATGTGATGAGAACATGTGTGCAACACAATGTAGTAAAGCTCTTCAATTTATTGTGCTATTTGGTTATACGAAATCTTGGTGCACAGCGATGTGTTATATTCATGATAATTTAGAATCATAACTAAATAATAATGTTGAATTCACTTCTGGTAATAATTAATTGAGTTAATTTGCAATACTTTATGCACTCATCATACCAATATAGCATTTAAAATAATATTGTTTGACTGAACATTGTCATATCTACCTTTGGGGGAATCATAACAAGTAGGCATAACCTCTGGTCCTTTTCCGCCACTTGAATGCCCACCCCACTGTTTGTGACAACTGTCACGTTACTTTCCATGGTGTTTGAAGGGTCATCACTATTTATAAGTACCGCATCTATATACAGAGTTAAAAGGACGATAAACATCTCAAAACCACAACGATACCGCTTTTAAATTCATATTTTCAAATAGAAGTCAGTGTATCATTAATGTAAAAGAAAGAATAAAAACCCGTGAAATCTCTCCTCCGTAGTGGCCCATTATCAAAAAACTGGTATTCTCCATTCACAAGTACATCTAGAACACGTTTCGATCGATCTGCGTTTGGACCTTTCATCTTAACCTCGATGACGTCATTTCCGGCTCGGATACCAACATCAGTTAATATTGTGGAATTGTAGTTAGCTAAATAACCATTTGTAATATGTCACATGGGTATTATAAAAGTAATAAAATATAGTGAAACAAAGTTTGGCACTAAATAGAAATACTTACGGCTAAACGGAGACTTCTGGAATCGGCCTTCAATTGTTAGCATAGTTGACTGAAGTAAAATGAAGTCTCCCTCTCCACAGACATAGTACCACGTGTTATCGAACATTCGCACGTTTCCTTGACCGTACACCATGGCTATAAATGTTGGCATTTAAAAAAAAATTTATCATTGTAAAGCATGTGAAATTATATGATTTAAAAAATAAAAACATGTAAAGTATTTCTAAGACTCTGCCTTTAACCTAAATAGTTTGTCCTAATCTAGTGCATTGTGATACAAAAGAAAAGTCATGATTAAATAGATCTATAAAGACATATTAACCTGCATTTATTGTTGCATCCGAATTGTCTCTACGTAATAAAAACCCACCCTTTCCTGCACTTAAAGCAACAAGCGAGTGTGATCTGATGAATACCAGTTTTACAACGTGTACGCCTACCTTGTTTGGGCGACCAGTACTCTGTACAGGATCTCGTGGGACGGAGAGACATGTATTTGTCGCAATCGTTTGTCAAGAGACAACAGTAGTAAAATGGCATAATGTCGTGAATTGAGTGAGACATGGCAGGCACCTTCGCCCGTGCGAGGTTCGGTGTGTTGTACGGTGCTGCGCCCCATAAATGACTTCGATCTGGAGTGCTTCCCTGGTAGGAGTCTCCGGAGTAAATGAGTGTTCCATCAGCTCTATAGCAACACTGGTTGCCTGCGCCATAACTGGAAGTTGAAAATGCAAAATTATATTTTCAGTAAAACTGGTGCTGTTAAATGCATTCATAGTAGACACTGGACATATTCCTTCTAGATGAATCGTAACTTCAATTACTTGTTTGGTCTCACTGATCGTACGCAGTGAACAGCGGTAAAGTGAAGAGCGCAATTGTCTGGGGTTCTACTGTCAAGATGACAGACTGGGTCCTTTTGCCACCTTCCGAAGTCAACAAGAGCCTGGTGCAGATTACAAGGGCATGCCGGGAGAGACCGTAGCCAGGACGTGTCCATCATGTCCTTTGCATACCAGGCTTGGCATTTGTTGGACGGCCAAGATTGACCTTGCTTAGCTACCATTGCCTTGTTTATCAGCCATGCTAGAGGGGTTGGCCGACTTCTTAAGGTTCTAAAGAATATGAATATAATTTATGAAAATGAATCCACCTATATAGAGGATGAAGCAGCATTTTTGTGAAGTAAATTACAAAGCAAGAAAGATATACATGTAGTAACCTAAAACATCAATAAGGAGAATACAAGGCTTGGAGATTTTACCGGTATTTGTTTGCCATTCTCGGGTCATCTAGTTTAACTTCTATAACACCAACTTCATAATTTTGACAATTTTCATCACAGTTAACATCCTGCGGGTTGAACTGGAATCCTTGGACACTGTTAGGGATGGACTCTGTTTTCAAAGGTATTGTTAAGTCCCATGATTTCTGAAATCAACATGCAATAAGTATCATTGGTACACGTATGACCAAATCACCTTTTTATGTAATCGACCAACAATACATTGCATTTTTCACGTTATATATAGAATATCAATCTGCGAAAGTTCATTATTTTGATTTGTTCATGTGAAATAATATTTGTATAACATAAAGAACACCTTATGAAATGAACATAATTGCTGTTTTTAATTTCAACATCAAAGATCGATTTGCTTGTGGTTTCAAATGTTCTGTTATAAAAGAGTGTAAACATCATCCCGAGTTCTAAACTTCTACTCAGATGTCGCAGAAATTCATTACAAGGAAGGCTTTCTCCCGGCAGTGCAAAGTCGGCGGAGACTGTGTGACAGATCATATCATCTATTGATGTTTATTTTGGGAACTTATTTCGACAAACCTTAATTTCGATTCTTGTTTACATTCCGTACATATTCATGAAGTTGGTATAATCTGACGTATTGTTAATACAATTTACCCTGTCTTCTCTGTAGCCTCGAAGTGTGATTTTAACTTTAGCGCTTGAATGGTTGGACAGCACACGAGAGTTCCACTGAAGACGTAATGACGAAGCTGATGTTTCGTTCCATCGAGAGCCAGGACCGCTGTCAACGAGTTGTACGTAATCTTCTGGTGGCAGCACATTAGGCATAACTGTTGGTAACAAAGCGTTCACAGATGTACTTGATTTCCTAACGAATTTAGAGCATGTAATAAAACAAACTTTAAGCACGAGAAAAGCACCGAAAACACATAACACGTACCAATTGTAATCGTGGTGTTATATTCCAGATTACCGTCGTTTGCCTTCATGAAAACGGGCACTTGTCCCCGTTCTGTTAACATGGGTATCTCACAGCGAACCTTCATCATTGTATTCCCATAGTCTTCTGTGATACAGTTCTCGGATTTCTCTCTCCGGGAATTTCCGAAGACTAGAGAGTAAGACCTACCAGACAAGAAACAAGGACCGGTAACTTCCACAACTTTCCCGCCTAGTAACCCAGCAAAATCAGGAACCGCCTCCAATATTCCTACAATATCAATTATAGTATATACAAATGGTTTATATCAAATGTCCATTGTTATTTATACTTGCATATCACTTAAGGTAAAAGACTACATAGCTTTCGTTACAAGATGACTCAATGATTAATAGCATACTCAAATAGAGAACTGATTTGCATTACCATCGGGATTATTACATCCACCCGTAATGATCCGCTCCTCATTAATCTGGTAGATAAAACGCCCCAGTCGGTCACTCGCCTGGTACTGGGTAATGTTGCGCACGCGCTGTAAGGCTATGGCGGAACTCCAACCACGTCCAAAGCCACCATTAAATCCGGCCTAAGACAGAAGCAAACTCATAAACCAATATTATGTAAATAAAATTATATAATCTTAGGAAATTTATTCAACACTGACCAGGTCCTACTTTTTGAGTTAATGACCACTGAATATTTTTTGAAAATTGAAGAAAAATTCCTAAACATTCCTAAACATTTTTAACACTTCCATTGTGATTTTATCAAATACAAATTGCCAAAGTTTTTTTTAAAAATGAAATTCATGTACAGCTTAATAATGGGAGTGACACTTAATAGATACAAAACATTAAGTTTCCATTGACATTTTTAACAAATATTCCGGTCCGAATTTCCTCTATCAGTTTTCCAGTCCCAACCCAATTTGACAAAAAATTGAATGATGATAATAGAAAAATATTTATATTATTAAACTAATTAAATTGACCTTATTCTATTGGCCTAAAATTTATATAAGGTCAATCATCAAAATTTTGAGATATGTTGCCCTTTATCTTTTTCAATCATTTTTCAATATTTTTTAATGTGTATCGTGAAAATGAGATTAAACCATCAGAAAATGTGCAAAATTATGTTGACTGACAAATGAAATCCCGACTTTTAATTTTATAATACTAACAAAAATATTTCAGTGAAAAACAAAATCTGGAAAATTTAGACCAAATTTCTTCTGATTTGCTGAAAGACCAATTTACTTTGAGTCTAATTCCATAATATAGTAAAAATATCAAATTGTTTGTCAATAATCATTCATTTCATTAATATTTTTTGTGTTTAGATCAATTTTACTTATGGCATTTAACTTTTAAACAATCCAAATTTGAGCACTAAAACCCTGAGTAAAAGTAAACAACGTCTGTAAGCTAGCTGTTACATGTAGTACATCTATCAGGTTTTGTGAATTGCTAAATTGTTTAATCCACCTTCTGTATGTTTTTGGTTTTATCAGTGTAAATGCAACTTTGTAATGTAGATTATCGTAAATTAATTCTTTAAATTAAAAATCTGTCATTACGGGTCGACACAGGCTGAGTATGCTAGCAAATCAAAGAGAGAAGAATTGCAGGTCTGTTTACTGATTTTCTTTAACCCGAAATCGTTAAGCATCTTTGTGACGATATATGAACGTAATGTAAGGGTCTTATTTACTTACATGTATGTATCAACCATTTTGATATATTAAATGTCAATAAGTCTTGAATGATTAAACTCGACCGAAGAAACTTGCGTCTCTACTTAAACTATAACATTTTGCTATTAAACATGTATTTGATCTAGTACACAGTATCACATTCATGTAATAATAGTTTTTTTATTTGCGGTTTTGTTCACAAATAACATAAGTAACTTGAATTCAAAAGCTTGTTTCTCACCTGATAGTTTGAATCTCTGGGTGGCAACTGGATGTTCATCTCTTGATAGTTAAAAATTGCAAAGCTCTGCTTTCCATCAGTCGTAATGACGGCTTGGAATGTGTTGTCCTAGGTAAAAATTTATAAAATTATCGATAATTTAGTTTCAATGTAAAACAAAACATTTACAATTATATCAATGACGAAATACTTACAAAACAGACCTTAATTGTGCAAAAGTGCTATTAACTGTAATTGAAATGCTTATACGTGTTAAGATGAATTGCATGCACAATGCAAAAAAGGAGTAAGATCGTGTACCTGACACATTCTTCCCGGCTCGTCTGTACACTTTAAGATACCGGTGTTGTATTGGTCCGTAACCTTTTCCCACGTGACAACAAGAGCATATGTAGGATCAAAGCTGCTGACCCCTGGAATGGACGAACTAACATTTCTCCCAATTTCCCTCAGTTCCCGCTGGCCTTGATTACCCTTCATGAGAACGTTGTAGAATATTTTTCCTTTGTACAGACTGTTCCCAGTCAAGGTAGATCCAAGGTCTGCGCCCCCATAATAAAATGGGGCAATAAAAGGGTAATCTTCGGCCGCATTGACATTCTTGGAATCCCGCTCTGTGAATTTCCGGCTGCTGACGTATCGTGCGTACTCCGAGAACGACACGAAACCGTCCCTAGATATCTGTATGTTAAATTGCGTAACAATAAGTGAAAAATATAATCTCAAAATTAAGTCAAGGGGATTGGAGAGATATTAACGATTTTAAACATTAATGTTAACTTACATATACAGTGTGATACTTTTGACCAAAATATGGAAAGTTCAGATCATCCGGAAGCTGGATTTTCATAAGAGGAAAGTTTATTCTCACTTCGCTTGTTCCTTTGTTGAAGAGCACTTCACCTATAAAGTCAAGTTCTTTATCTCACAAAATGCACTTTTTACAAATTGCAGAACCAAGTTTTAAGCGGTAAGCATAAAGCCGTATGCTTAGTTAATGCGCTACCTATGATGAACCAAAAGATTAAGAGTAGCTAAACCATTTACTAGATGTGTGTATATCACATTTTTTAAACAACTTCTGGACTGATATATTTTCCAATTTTTAACATATATAGTGATTTTCTATTTGATGATGCAAGCTTTTACTGAATTTTGATCTAGAGTTGCATGGACAATGAAACGACATACTAGTATTTGATAACTAACTGGATAATTACTTAAATAAATGCAAATATTCCCAACAACTTGACAACAAGCTTGCTAACCTCTTCCCGGTACTTTCAGTACTTTGATTTTAATAATTAATTTTTATCGTTGCTTAATTCCACTTTCTACGTTGTTATTGATTGTGAGGAATGTTTAATGTTTATTTTTAAGAAATGAGTTTCACTTCCGCGGATTCACTAGGTTATGAACTACGAGCATTAAGAGCTAACAATGTTTGAAAGTGAGATCATTTATATATTAAGGGAACTTCGATTTAGAAAGACGCATTAAGTGAAGATCGTTACTGTGTTTCCATACATAATCATGAAAGCATAAAACAAACCAAAGTCGTGACGTCATAAATATGACCTGACCCATGAAATAGAAAGTTACATGTAAGCCCGTCAGTTGTGCTCATATATGAAAAAACTATTGTGCAAAATTAATGTAAGTACCGGCATATAAAATTAATGCATCACAATCAATATAATCTGACCGAAAGATACCAAACAAAATAACAAATATATAAATTATACTAGATCAACTTCAAACTAGAACAATAGCATATTAATTCCCGATCGTAAATTTACTTATATAAACTTATTATTATTTATATGCATAATAAAAAAAAACCTATTAATACAAATGCAGATTGTGCTTCATGAAATTTTGACCAATAAACTCTTTATATCTCTGTTAGAAGAGAAGATAGCGGAAGAGCATTGAACATCATTAGAAATAACCATGATAGGGCGTTAACCAGTCGTAAATCATCATCAAGGATATACATGTATAGAAAACAATTATAGCATATTCTTTATGATAAATAAATCATTGGCACAGTCGTAGATAAATGAAATATTTGTTTTTCTTGTACATGTATAATATGAAATATTCATTTATTTGTTTGCTATAATAATGTTCATATGATAAGTGTGAAAAAGATTCTATAGTCATGAAAAAGAATAATTGTGACCATACCACTTTGTTGAGATGCGTGTAATACACATATATATGCTAAGCGAATTACGATTAATTGATCAATAATTTTAAGATAATTCGTGAATGTCTTGAACAATATACAACAATCCAGCAAATAATTAACAAATACTCACCACTTATTGTCAGGAACAAGGAGCTTAATACAAAGAGTATTCCGGCCGGTTGCCGGTGAGAGGCCGCCATTTTGTATACCCCGCGCAAGGTCTGGCGTTATCTTGGCGGTAAACAGGCCCGTTATCATTCATTCTCGTGACGACCCCGGTATTTCCCGTTATCTGCGTTGGTTTCGATCATATTCCGAACATGAAGCACCCGCTCAAATTTATGGCGTATGAGTAACAGCAGAACTATTAATAACTATTACAGTACCGGAAAGTATATGTATGTATGAAAATAATGTTCTAGCAGGGAAGGGCGCCATGATACATGTATGTTGGTATTTGACAAACTTGAATTTTCATTATTACACATTATTTTGTAATGCATTCGAATAGCTATATCTTTACGCCTTAGAACAAGGTGTGTCATCCGAGTTGTAAGTCATCGATCAGTCCAGACTGTTTGTTCTACGATAAGGTGATAGATTTAGGAGAGACTCCCCAAATCCCGCCAATTACTTCACTCTAACACAATTTTACGGACTAACTTGTGTAAGGACCAAAGTAAAACACATGCTTACATTTTGTTAGTAAGAAGTGTGTTGACGTAGCATAGTGTTATTTTTTATTTAACTAAAGTGTTTTTCTTGTTTATTCCTAATGAGTATCGTAATCCAGGTGTCGAAGTGTACATTCAATACATTCAATGCGATAACCGTCTTTATCTACATTTGCAAATATGTTTCTTTATCTTGTAATGATATATTTACATTTGCAAATGTTTCTTATATGAACCTTTAGAAAACATATAGATTTCTGTGTGAACTTTTTCATGACTTTACAATGATTACCGCACGTGCTTATCTCTTGGATTATTGTAAACTTAAAAACACGGTAATCTCAATAACCCTGAACGAATTGCCTTTTTTAAACGTAAATAAAAGTAATAAACAGCAATGTTAAAAAGTCCACCGGGATATGAACTTCGTTAATACGTGATCAATCTTCTGAGAAGCCCTTCGGGCATTACAGGATTTGATCACATGACCAACGAAGTTCATATCCCGGTGACCTTTTTAACTTGCTGTTTTTTCTAAATAATTTTATCAGAATACAAGAACGATTGCATAAGCGGTTTAGTAGGAAAGTATTACAGGTATTAAGTTTTTACTTATACAGAGTACTTTGTGTTTGCAGTCTTTATTGCCTTATTGTATACTACTGGAAGGACTGAAATGTTAAGCACGCACAAAAAACCCTGTTCGGACAAGCCTATACAAAAATTAAACCTTTATTCGATTAAATATATATGATTTACACAAGCAATAAATAAATGAACATTTTTTTATTACATGAGTACACTTTATTATTCATAATAGTAAAAAAACGTACACTGCATTTCATATAACATGGTTATAGAAAAGTTCATAATTATCATTTCATAATTATCATTTTTCTATGAAAAAGTCCTTGATGGCACTAATCAATTAATCAAATATAAAGGAGTACAACATCTCTAAAAAAAAAAGGTCATCCATTATGTATAAATAAAAACATACATGTATAATCATACATACAAAATAGAAAAGGAACATATCAAGAAAATTGTACTTAAAAAATGATCTAAATCGTTCCAGTCTAAACTATGGAATGCCATAGCTGCCTTAAGGTCAATTTCATATTAGCTGAATTGGTATCCTATTTATATGCAATAGTAATATCATTATATGCAGTGCTAACATCATTATATGCAGTGCTAACATCATTATATACTATTATTTCACCATTATATTCAGGGGTAAAATCTTTATATGAAGTGGTAACATCATTACGTTATGTCGTAAGATCATTATGTGCAGTAGTTTATTCATTATATGCTATGAATAAATCTTTATATGATATGATAAACTCATTTCATACAGAGCTAAACTCATAATGAACTATTGTTCAATCGTTATGTTAAATGGTACACTCTTCATGTGCAGTTGCAAAATCCTTTTATGCAGTGCAACTTCTTGACATTAGGTGATAAGTTCATTATATGCAGTACTAACATCATGTCATGGTGTATTAAAACCATTATGTATGGTGGTAAAACCTTTATGTATTGTGGTGAAAGCTTTACATGCAATTGTAAATCCTTTATATGATGTGACAATTTTATAATATGCCGTTGTTGAGTCATTATATTATGAGGTCAGTTCTTTACATGATGTGATCATTTCATTATATGGAGTGGTAACTTCTTTATATGCAGTCGTAACTCTTTATGATGAGGTTGTAAACTGGTTCTCGCTGAAAAGTTTTAATGGGGAAGAGGTCCAGTTTTATTTTGCAAAAAGATGCCGCGTTCATTGTGACGATGCACATTTCCTGGTCAACTTGTCGTTTGTTTTGAAGAGAGAGAGAGAGAGAGAGAGAGAGAGAGAGAGAGAGAGAGAGATTCTCTGTTCATTGTGACGGTGCACATTTCCTGGTCAACTTGTCGTTTATTTTGAAGAGAGAGAGAGAGAGAGAGAGAGAGAGAGAGAGAGAGATTCTCTGTTCTTGATACATCGATGTGTGATAAATCGAATGAATTTTTAGTAGAGTACGCGTTTAATTTTAAAAGTGAAATAAATTTCAAAAAATGATAGTTTATCCATCATTCATTTTCAAAACCATCGGAATAGGGGTATTACCTTAATGATATGAAGATATCTGCAACAGCTTTATGGAAATTAGCACAGGAACTGCAACACCTTCTTTGTATACGTAGGATTTAAAATACAAAAATACATGCCCGGTGAGCTTAAATTCAATACAGTGGATGAAACAACCATAAAAAGAGGTTAAGACCAACCAATTTCTTTATTATTTCTTAAAAATCAAATTAATTTTAAGAAAAATGAAAAATAATTTTTATTTATGTCTATGAATAAAAATTTGTCTATTCCTTTTGTGTTGGAGGCATTAATCAGCGAGGGGTAGATAGCATCTACCTGGTACATTGAAACAAAGGTCTTTCGACTTTGATTTTAAAACGCTTGCTTCATTTTTTGTAATTTCTTTTACTCTTAAATTAAAAGCATACTCTACTAATAATACATTCGATTTTTCACACAAAATGGGTTCAATGATTGATTTTATGATATCGATATTAAGGACAGATTAACTCTCTCTCTCTCTCTCTCTCTCTTCAAAACAAACGACAAGTTGACCAGGAAATGTGCACCGTCACAATGAACAGAGAATCTCTCTCTCTCTCTCTCTCTCTCTCTCTCTCTCTCTCTCTCTCTCTCTCTTCAAAACAAACGACAAGTTGACCAGGAAATGTGCATCGTCACAATGAACGCGGCATCTTTTTGCAAAATAAAACTGGACCTCTTCCCCATTAAAACTTTTCAGCGAGAACCAGTTTACAACCTCAAAGTTACCACTCCATATAATGAAATGATCACATCATGTAAAGAACTGACCTCATAATATAATGACTCAACAACGGCATATTATAAAATTGTCACATCATATAAAGGATTTACAATTGCATGTAAAGCTTTCACCACAATACATAAAGGTTTTACCACCATACATAATGGTTTTAATACACCATGACATGATGTTAGTACTGCATATAATGAACTTATCACCTAATGTCAAGAAGTTGCACTGCATAAAAGGATTTTGCAACTGCACATGAAGAGTGTACCATTTAACATAACGATTGAACAATAGTTCATTATGAGTTTAGCTCTGTATGAAATGAGTTTATCATATCATATAAAGATTTATTCATAGCATATAATGAATAAACTACTGCACATAATGATCTTACGACATAACGTAATGATGTTACCACTTCATATAAAGATTTTACCCCTGAATATAATGGTGAAATAATAGTATATAATGATGTTAGCACTGCATATAATGATGTTAGCACTGCATATAATGATGTTACCACTGCATGTAATGATGTTACCACTGCATATAATGATATTACTATTGCATATAAATAGGATACCAGTTCATATAATATGAAATTGACCTTAAGGCAGCTATGGCGTTCCATACTAAACTATTAAACCTTTGGATGCTAAGAAATTTGAAATGAGCGTAGTTGTAAATCATGCTTAGCATGTTCAACTAATGAAGGCTACGTGAAACATTGCCTAGTCTTCTGTCATTCTCGTGGTTTTCATTCACGCAGGTTTATATTCATTTATTATTCTCTTTTGTTCTATTTTATTAGTTTTATATACACATATTTAGCATTAACAAGTGATCACAACAGATCAGGCAAAAGCAACGTTATCAGCTTCCCGTTGTAGCCATGAGTTTTGTTCCTGAATATTTCCTTCATTACACAAAAAGGAAAGAGGTAAAAGTCTATGTTTGTGTTTTGTATTGAGTTCCGTGAGAGATAAACACGTCATGGACACTATCCATGCTATAACATTTCTCTCACACACTAGCTTCCGTTTTGTATTTCTGTCCTCCTGGCGGAAGGGATGTTTCATACCGGGACTCATAGGGCTCACTTTGTAAAGGATTTTTGCTATTAGATTTAAAAATAAAAACTAAAACTAATAAAAGCTGTTGACAATTTAATGATAAATCTTCAGGCATGTTTAATTTAATGCTATATTTAATTTGTATATACCAAAAATTTCTTACCTATGCGACGTATGTGATCTATAAAAAAATCCAAAAAAAATATCAGATAATATAAATGGTCATCAAACCTTTGCTACTTATGAATAAAAATTTTATCAAATAAGATACCATTTACGGGACAATGTTTTATGGGGAAAACCCCTAAAATTTACCTATCTGGTGATTTAGCGTTTTTAGACTTCTCCCGACGCCGGAAGCAGACAATCGTCAGGACAACCACGACCAGTAGGATCAGAACCACTGCTATAACGATCCCTGCTATAGCCCCATCCTCCAAACTCTTCTCTGACGAAGCAACTGACGTCAACAAATTAAAAAAACCCCAATAATTTCGTATGAAAATATAATCATTATCCAAAATTAAATCATTTCACCGTTTGTTAATCGCTAAAATAGTTTGTTTTAAATTAAAAAAAAAAAGAATACTCACGTTTAATATTCATTTCTATTTGATTTGATTTTTTTATGGAATGATAATTGACCAAAATAAAAAATACACCCACATAACAGTCCACAACAAACGAAAACTGAAAGCATGGACAAATGATGATGCCAAAATGAAAACAACTTAATCTGCACCCAAAGCAAAGAACAAAGAGGCAGTCATTAAATCAATATTTGAAATACAAAAATCTATATAATTAAAGTAATTAATGTAATCTACTATCATTATTCCGATATCTTTGATAAAAGTTAGCAAATCTTTGATTTCAAAAATTAAGCCTTTTGTTAAGAATTACACATGTACTATATTCGATACAATTATAATAATTATATAGTTTTTGTTGTTGTATCAAGTACAAATTGAATGAACGAAGTTTAGTAATGCAGACCAGAATGATTAAACATTAAATGTTCATTAAGTTCTATTATAGACAGAACTTGTTAATAGTATTAAATCTCAACTGTGGTTTGTTATATGAAAAAGTAAGCGCCATTATTATCCTGGGCTATAGCGACATACCTTGACAGGACGCTGTGACAGGGGGAGACCACTCCTGGACACCGTCACCTTTATCAGTACAAGTGTACTGCGTCTTCCCGGTCACATGACCAATTCTACAACTCTCGACCGTTACTGTACTACCGAGACTGTAGTTGTAGCTGTCCTTTATACTCCGAGGAACATCCAACAGACCACAAGAACGTACTAAAAGAGGCAGAATAAAGTGTAAATAGCTAGTTCATCACTGGCCATTCATCATAAAAATGTTTTGAAAAGAGTAAAATTATCTAATAAAACCAAGTCACTCAAACTGAGTACTTGTGTCGGTTTCTACTGCATTTGTCGCAATAGTGAGGTCAATGCATACTTAGCTTACCTTTTTATAGGTTATGACAAACAAGTTGTGTACACCATTTTCATGCATTGTTCAAAGATTACAATTCAAATAAACGTACCTGGTTTCAATTCATTCTTCAATTCCTGGTATCTCTGAGAGAACTGTAGAGTTCTCTGAGCCAGGGAGGCGTTCCCCGTGCTCCACAGGTCGTAATCACAGGCTGAGTCTGACCGACACGAGGGCTGGGGACCAGGCACCGTG
This sequence comes from Magallana gigas, assembly GCF_963853765.1. Classification (NCBI taxonomy): domain Eukaryota; kingdom Metazoa; phylum Mollusca; class Bivalvia; order Ostreida; family Ostreidae; genus Magallana; species Magallana gigas. The sequence continues at coordinate 36,595,948 of NC_088854.1, forward strand.
CCACACAGTACCGAGTTGTTCTTGGCATAGATTGGAAACGGGAGAATAAAAGAACTTTTCCTGTCAATTGCCCCTGTAGACAAAATGAACCAATTCAAAGCTTCTTTACTTGCAAAAAAACTCCTCTTAAACATAGTTTAATTAGATACTAGTATATTAAATAAATGTTAATTAAATAAATGTTAGTAGGAGTTGCGTGTAAAGCTAATTATTAGCTCATTGTTTTTAATTAACTGGGGCGCGTTTGAAGTATCAACATATTTTTTAGAAATACGTACAGCTATAAACAACTTGTTCGTACACCTGCTTGGGCTGAGAATTCACCAGTGGAGCTCCCCCATTCGCCGGAGACAGATCATCGGCCGAGTTATTATTCCATGAACCAAGCAAGCCAGAGCTCATGAACTACAAGTCAAAATGAACCGAGTTTTTAAACCATCTTTCATCTGATTTTGATTAGTCGCTTTTCAGTAAGTAACCTCTTTCTAAATAAACACAGATCAGTAAATCAATTCATTCCCAATTTAACAAGAGCTTGGACTTAAGGTAGTTGTGTCAAACAGCAATGTTAGGCCTATCTAATTCATTGCTAGCCACTCAGCCATGGCTTTTGAAATCAACAAGATTTGTCTGGCTTTTGAGATAAGACTACGCAATTGATGCATATTTCGTTTGAAACCATGTCATTTTTAACATGTTTTGACGCAAGGAATAGATAGCTACGCCCTACTGAAAGTCCAAGGTCTTGTTAAAATGGTTCTAAAATTACTCCAGCTTCTTACATGTGGAGGAATCATGACTATAAGGCTGAGCATGTCGTTCTCTTCAGCTACTTGTATTCCTACGCCAATTTTTACGATTACTGTGAAGTTGGATTCTTTAGTATTAGCGCGATCATCACTGTTAACAACTGCGGACTCTAATTAAATAGAAAAAAAAAGTAAGAATGAGATTAAACAAAATTATTCGATGTAGATTGTATTACTAAAATTAAGTGATATAACTTTGCATACCTTCAAAGTCCTTCCATCGCCGAGGTCCTTTATCAAAGTAATGGAATTCTCCATTCACTACAACGTCTAATGTTCTAGTGCTTCTATCCACTTCTGGTCCTTTCAGTTTGATTTCGACAACTTCCTGTCTTATTTGAATGCCCACGGCAGTAAGAATGACAGACTTATTGTACTGAGCTACAACAGAAATAACATGGCCATGCTCATTTTAATTTTACTTAAAGTAATTAGGCTCACATAGTAATATTTCCAATCAACGATTACTATAAGAGCATGGAATGAAACACTTACAATGAAACGGAGACTTCTGGAATCGTCCGACGATTTTAACGCTTGATGAATTTAAGAGTATAAAGTCTCCTTCCCCACAAATGTGGTACCTCTGACCTTCAAATGTCACGACGTTAGACTGTCCAAAAACCATCGCTGTAAGAGAAAGTGAACTTGTCTTGTCAATTTTCCCCTATGTTTAAACAGATTTTGAATATGTAACTGTACGCAGTAATTACATCTCACAGACTCGAGTCTCACATAATTCATGAAGATCAAAAATAGCTTAAATGATTTTTTTTAAAATTGAAACGTCGATTTATGACCGCCATACCTTGTTTCGGTGGAGAATAGCCCGAGCAGTCTCTTGTTCCACGTTGGTCCATGTAGTAATCACAGTCCTGATAGTCCGTCCACAGACAACAGTAGTAGAACGTGACCACATCCTGGAGCCAGTGGGACAGGGAGGGGACCAGGCCCGGCTTGACATAGGGTGCGGCCCCCCAGTCATGGCTTCTGTCGGGAGTACTACCTTGGAATGTATCGGCGGCAAATCGAAGTTGCCCATCATGACCATAACAGCACTGATTTCCAGCGTCATCCGGGGACCTGTTAACACAATGCCTTACGGTCAGTCGTGGTCTTACGATTAAAGTTTTTCTTGTCAAATTATTTCGAATAAGTCCTCTGAGCTTTAATTTGCGTGAAAATGAATGGTTAAAAATTAGCCTGCCTGATGATTCATAAATTTACTCGTTATTTATAAGTTTAAGAAAAGAAAATCTAAATAAATCAAAATGAACCTCCAAATAATGTAGCTAAAGAGTCTATTAATTAACATCTAAGAAAATTAAACACTAAAGATATATTGATAAAAAATTTTGTGTACGAGGGTAAAAAAGTATAATATTGAAAAATCCTACCGTGACGGTTGGACTGCGCGGACACAATGCACTGCACCCAAATGGAATCTGCATTTGGTAGGACTATCACTGTACAGGTTGCATCCGACGTCTGTCTGCCACCTGCCGAAGTCTGACAGCGCCTGCTGTAGGTTACAGGGACAGTACTCCAGTCGCTCCATCCACCGCATGTCTTGTCTGTCCTTCTCGTACCACGCCACACACATAGCGTGCTGCCAGTTGCTGCCATACTTCCCCAACATCTTTGAGTTCACGATCCAGCCCATGGGAACTACTGCACTGAGCAGTACTCTGTGAAAACACAGCAAGATTGTTGCTTCACACAAGATTAATGGAAAAGGTATTCCTGGTTAGTATATTTTTTAGTAAATATGTGAATATTGGTCACGTACATGTACATGTATGCAAATTCTCACATGTATGTAACAAACTGCTCACGATAAGGTGATTTTTGAAAACAATTTATGAAGTAATTTTGCAAAGCTATACAGCAGGCAGACACAATTTAATCGAATAGGAATTTTTTTTATAAAATACTAGACAAAGTATATAAATCGTGTTCCCTAGATATGCATCTAACCTTCTCTGAGCGGCCTTTGAGACATCTGTTAGGCTTACTTCTACCACGCCAACTTCATAATCAAAGCATTCGTCATCGCAAAAAACCTCAGATGCATTAAACGAGTACGACTTCTCACCCACACGAACAGTCCGCTGGTTCAAGGTGATGCGTTTGTTCCATCCAGCCTGTAAAATTATATTCATGAAAAGTACACACATACTTTATAAATTGTATCTTTTATATTTTGATTGGAATACAAAAAATTTAATTTTTACCTGGTACGTCTTTGTGTTTTCAATGAAGCCCACAAAGTTAATATCCACGTGAGCCTGTGGATCAGTGGACAAGAGGTCTGGGTTCCAGCTCAGTGTCAGCACGCTAGCCGTCGTCTCGTTCCACCGACGGCCCGGCCCGTTGTCATGGAGCTTCACTTTAGTGGATCCTGGCATTCTGCTCGGATGAACTGTTATGAAGAAGAAATTGTGCAACATGCAATGAATTTAAATGACGACTAATGAACACGCTGGAGTGCATTTAAACTTTAACGTACCGATTAACATATTGGCATCGTAGTGGAAATTCGCCTTTTCGTCGAATGACATGGACACCTTGACCTCTCCTCTTTCCAACAACATCGGTACTGGACATCGTGCTTTCATACTGTTGACCATGATGCACTGGGAGTATGCGCTTTCTGTACCAAAGCGTAAGAATATCCGGTCCCTTGGTTCCAGACATGGCCCGGACACCTCAAGCATTTCTCCGCCGAGCATTCCAGCAAACCCAGGGGTCACTTGCAAATGACCTTTAAAGATAAAAAAAAAATTGGTGAGGAAAAAGATAATAGTTTCAAGGTTGTATTCGCTCCATTTGTTTCCACTAACACGGTTTTATTTCTCTATCTCTCACCATTTGGACTAATTGTTCTATCGCCATTACATCCACCTGTTACGATCCGCTCTTTGTCAATTTTGTATAGGTAGCGTCCGGTGATGTTGCTCCCTTGCAAATTGGCTGCGTTTTGGAGTTTAGAGCTTGGCATAGCCTCGGCCCAACCCCTTCCATACCCAGCGTTGAACCCAGCCTGAATCAAACAAGTGTTTACATCAAGTGCTTACTTTAAAAGACATGACAGATGTATTAGTCGAATTAGCTAATAAGACTTAACTTACCTGGTATGAGGGATTGGTCTGTATTGCGGTCTGTTCGTAATTGAATAGAGCAAAACTGTCGATTCCATCCGTCACTAAAACCGCTTGAAATGTGTTTTTCTGCCCAAAAAAACGCAACCAAATTTAAAGCAGAGTCTTGAGTTTTGTCATACACAAAACGCCATTGATAAACCTTCCTGTCATTCCCTAAAAATGTATGCAGGATTGGTTTGGTCAGCTAAAGTGGTACATGCCACATAGGCGATTGAGTGCTGCAGTCCCACCGCAGATCATCGGCCCTATTGCAACATTCCTACTACCAACGTTTACTGTATTTCAAAAGAAAACCACCCTCTCTAGACTAGCGTATGGAAATTGGTTTAGCACATAAACCACTAAACGCACATAAAATGAAACGTTAGCTTATTGTGAGAAAAACTTTCCATCGTAAAATAAAGTGCAACGTACTCTTGTAATTATTTTTATCTTGTATTATCAAAGCTAAATTATTTTCACAATACATGTAACTCGAACACTTTTTAATATAAACCAACAAACTTCTTTGAAAATAATATACTAGAAATACTTTAGTTTTTTTCTCATATTATCCATGAAGAATTAACCTTTTTATATTCACTTTGCTATAAATTTGACAAATTCCCTCTTATTGTTGATGTGGACCTTATCTTAGTATACATGTACTTGGAAACCTTACTTTAGTACAACATATACTAGTAAGTCTCTCTTTTAGTCTTCCGATCATTCCTACCTTGCAGGGTCTTGTGTCATCGTCACACCTGGCTATGTTAAGTTGATATTCGTCTGTAACATTCTTCCACGTGACAAGGAGTCCATAAGATGGCGTAAAATTGTACACACCAATAAAGGCATCGTTGATGAAGCTGCCTATCTGCTGAAGGTCACGTGACCCACCGTTAGCATTAGATAGCAATTGGTGAAATATTTTCCCTCCATAAATCTTATTTCCGGTGGAAAAAAGAGACTGCAAAGGAGCCCCGCCGTAAAGGAACGGGGCAATAAAGGGATAATCTTCTAATTCATTGGAATATTTTTCTCTCTCAAAAGAGTAGATTTTTCCAGCGATAAATCTGGTTTCAGGATTAAATCCTATCACTCCATCTTTGGAAACCTTAAAATGGAGATAAATGTGCACTTACTGAATGAATACAAGCTTTGTTTTTAGAATGAAACTATTCAACATAACCCTCGAGTTATATTTTTTTTTCAACTATTTTCAAAAGATTGATATATTGCAAAGAATTAATGACTCATAAAGGTGTCCTACACGAGAATTTATCTTACGTAGAATGTGTCGTAGAATTGTCCAAAAAAGGGGAACTTCTGACCCCCGGGAACAGACACCGCTACAGATCGGGTTTGAAGGGTGACCTCAGTACCGCTACTGTAGTCATAAAGAACTTGTCCTGAACACAAAATAAATGACATGTAAGTTGCTCTGTGGTTGCTAGATGTAAGTAGCAAAGTTTATAAATGAGCATTTCAAAGTTTTGCTACTTAAATTCAAACATGAAGATATTTGAACATCTGAACTTTGCACGATTTACCTTTTACTTGAACTAATACTCCGGTCAGGCACAAACACACGCCTGTAAATAGGGCGGCCATTGCTCTACAGTCAGTTATCAATCTGCGCCATATTGACAGCAGTTCGTTATCTCTGCGTCGCAATTCAAATATTTTTATCTTCGTGTGACTTCGGGTTTATCGGCGTTAAACGAAGTGACAACCAGGTAATTCAACGCAAACACAGGTTGTCTTGAAGTTTTTTTCTAATTAAAACATTAACATTACGTGATATAAACCGCAATGCTTTATTCTACGTAACATAGCTTGACTGTTGATTTTCACGGTTCACATCATTTGGAGTGAGGGAATCAATTATGTAAAAATACTGTTTATTGCCTTGAAGGACATAATGTATCATCTTCAAAATGCCTGAGGACAACTTTTTTTTATTTCTCTCCCGTCAAAAGTTTCTTTCGTACGTTAAAATGCATTGAGTTAAGCAGCCGTGCCAAATAAAACAAATTTATTCATATTCATTTTATTAGATGTTTTTACAGTAACAATCAAACACATGCAGTACAAAAAATAATTCAAGGATACATGTATGTGCTAGAAATAGAAAAATGTTTAAAGTTTGAAAATACGACATCATGTAGTTCGTATTTTAAAACGATATTATAAAAGGAGTCAGGACGCTGTGTTGTTAGTGGTTCATTGACTGTTTCTTTTTGTTACTATTTCATCATCCAAGAAAACACCCTCATCTAAAGACTCAACAGAGGGCAGAGTTTCCAGGACGCTTGGAAGACTTCTTTTGGTGGCGTAATTGTGCTCTCTATGCATACCGTTGGCTCGATTAAAAAAACTTGCTTCTGGATATGGACAAACGTGTTGTTTGTGGGATCCGGGAACGTTGAGGTTCTGTACCCTTGGTTGCACGTTGTGGTGGTCCGTCATGGTTAGATGAGTTGTATCGGATTTAGAAGACTTGGTATCACCTTGTTCACCTGTAACCTGGGGTCGCCGATGACTCAATGTGCTGATTATTTTGGACCTATTCAAATCTCGCACGCACGTTACCGACGTTCGTTTGCTTTTTGCTAATCTGAGAGCACACTTTCGGAATCTTCCATTTAATATTGCGTAGAGAAAAGGATTCCACGTTGAATGTAGACAGAGCAACCATGTTGTAATCATTAGTGAGAGAGATGAAAACTCAATGTCGCTCTTTTGGAAAATAAATTTAAATTCGTAAATAACAAATGGTGTCCAACAAATAACAAAGGCCATTATATGCCCAAGAAGTCTTAGCATTGCTTTTTGTTTGCAGTGACTTTTCTCTGAGGACGAGTTGCTATGACTATTTCCATTAAAGCTGTGAAGGTCAAAATCCACTAAAGAATTAGGTGCACCTGAGAAACCCATGACAGGAAGTTGACGCACGGGGTCCACGACGGCGAAAGCTACGAGTCCGTGCGGTGGCACCGTGGAGCCACTGGCCCCCCTGTTTACGTGGGAATTCAAATCGGTAATCTTTTTTGCGTGAGCTCTTGCAACTGCAATGATTCTAAGATATGCATACACCATTGTCACGATTGGAATCACGTATGCCACCAAAAACGTGAAAATTGAGTACGGTAAGGCTGAGTTCCACGTGACATAACACATGTACATCCTTGAGTCATAGGTGACCGCCCCCCACAGTCCAGAGACGCTGGGGACAGCGCTTACCAGGCCGAGGAGCCAAGAGACGATGATGGAGGTAGACGTTGTCCTAACGGGTGACCAGGAGGAGTAACGAAGGCAGTGGATGATGGAGAAGTATCGGTCAAGCGCCACACATGTGATCGTTACTATGGACACCACAGAAAACAGGCACGTCAAAATGGCAATCACAGGACAGGACATCTAAAGAAGTAAAAAATTGATAAACAGCACGATATAATTTGCTCTCCATATAACGAAACATTAACCTTTTAACTCTTAGATTGATCCTAATTACAATTTCTTTTAAATTGCTCAAAATGTTATGAAAAGTTGATTTCCGGAATTTTTTGAGAAAATTTCGTTGACTAATAATGAGCGATCGAAGCTTAAATGAGAAAAATAAAAACAAATTGGTAATCTTTAAGTACCAATTCTGTTTAAAATCTATAAAACAAAAGACAGTACTCTCCGATTTATCGGTATCAATTGCTAAGAATTCGAGTCTATTATTTTTATATATACACGTAGTAGGATAGATAAACTTCAAAGGATTGGTCTAAAATTGTGTTTTATGCCGACCCTTTTGAAAAAAAGAAGCCCATTTAACATAGTTATAGCATATATACTTTTGTAGACTTTGTAAAAAGAAAGGAAAAAGAATCATAAGTACATGTGTAAGCGCTTTGTTTTTGTTATATACATTCTTTCTCAGGGCCTGGTGTTTACATTCAAGAAACTCGCTACATGTACATGTATGCAAACGTATTATTACAAAGTACGTCCCTAGGCCTGTACGCGTCTATATTGCTGTGTGTTTTGCCCTCAAATCGCTTCACAATTTTATGTTTAATCTTTTTAGGAACCCCCCCTCCCTCTCTCTCTCTCTCTCTCTCTCTCTCTCTCTCTCTCTCTCTCTCTCTCTCTCTCTCTCTGAGAGACATAGATCCAATGTGGTACACTTATTTCATTCCTTGGCAATATTTTAGTTGTTTTTAGATCGATTTTAATCAAAACAAGTGGTATCATATGCAATAAAAGCTTTAAAACTCCAAAATTATATCCGAGGGACAGATATAGTCGGCAATATTTAAATTGGTATACAATAAAGGAAGGACTTTTCATTGACGTAAGTGATGTTCCAGTCCTTGGCAAATCACCTTTTATGATTATGATTGAATTTTTTTTAAACCGTTATCATTAGCAATTCTCTTGTTGTCTAGGGTACAAAACGTTCTTGAACAAGCACAAAAGCATTATGTCCTCATTTACATAAGATAATGTCTTATGAAAAAACGCTCCGTTAATCTGGACAAAACACAATGCAGCTGTTAAACAATAATCTCAAATGAATCAACAGGAAATTATAAAAAGTTATAAGTACATTAATGCAGTGTCCCTTATAGACTACATCAGATAAATATATTTACTACAATTATAATATACTAGACTTTGACCAGTGCGTGCACAGGTTGACATTGCAAATGATATCGGGGATTTACAAAATAGATACATCGAAACACCGTATATTGTTGACATTTACATAGCCTACAATATTAATAATGCTATTAATTTTACTACACTCTGCTGAATTGGAATAATCTGTGTTTCGGAAAAGGCCTTCACCACTATTAAAATGCCTCCCATATACCCGTAATGTAGCAGAAAATTTCAGAATCGCTTCAAAACGATTTTGGAGAAAATTAATAAAGTTGCATTGAAAATAACAGTCAAATTGTTCATAACAAACAAACCATTTTGAAGCTGTAAATACCTTTCTTCGAAAAGTGTAATTCTATAATTGCAGAATTCAACATTTCTTCTACAACGTTGCTTACAAACCATGTTGACATTCAAAACTCTCGGGATTTTTTTTTATTGTAAATGCACCGTGTTGGAGTTATCTCTCGTGTTTTCTTTGATGAACAGAAAAAAAAATTCCAACGAAAATTAACACGCATTTGTTTTATCATTGATTTTCCAAGTTTATCTATGCAAATGTGATATTGTGGAAACATAACATAAAGAGCCTCATGTAATTTAGCGTGAATGTAATGCCCATGCGCAAGATTGTAAAATCCAAAAATTCAGATGATTTCCGGATTTGTTTGAGGAATTTTCGTTGATTATAAATTAACGAAGCTTGATTGAGAAAAAAAAACCAACAAATTGGTAATCTTCAAGTACCAATGATGTTTAAATATATAAAACAAAAAGACAGTACTCTTCCGATTTATCGGTATTAAAGCTAAATTATGCAGCTTTTGTTTATTGCTAGTGTAGAGAAGGGAAGATATACAGCACTTGAAACATTCATCCTTATTTCTGAAATTTGACTTTACATGGAATATCATATTTAGCAATATAAACGAATGTTAGTTCGAAAACGGAACTATATTTATAAACACTGTCATATCACATTATATATTTTTTTAAAAATCATACTAATGTTTACAATTAAACGTCGTACAAGTATCATTGCGTCAGTCAAAAAAATATGATGGTTTGAATCAATGTATTACTTTAATGAAATGTGAATTGATAGATGTCGAAATGATGGTGATACCTGATTATGGTTATAACCTCTGAGGAAACTGTCAGCTACAACTGTTATTCTGATGGTTCCATTCAGCAAATCACTGACTCCTAGGTTAAACAGCAACAACGAACTCCCGGACCGTAATTTGGGAGTTCCCAAAATTGTGAGAATGACTGTGACATTTCCAGCAACACACAAGACACACAAAACACACAGAGAGGAAACAAAAAACACGTCGCCAACAGTGTGAACACGGTCGGCCTCCATCGGTAACCTCTCAGATTCTTACGCCTCTTTTGCTGAAAGTTTCCAACGTTCAACTGATATTTGTCACGGCATTTCAGTTCATTAGTACACGTTTCTTTGGACAATTCTTCCTAAGATCGCAAATCCTGGATTATTTGTTGGCGCGCTCTCACGCTAGAACAAGCTATGATATATATGTAATTTGTCTCAGGGAGCAGAAATCGACCAGTACCACGTGGCTACTGTTCTAAGACTGCTCCAGTACAGGAAGTTACAAAACTGCGACTGTTAAATAATTTATTATAAAATTGATTTCATTAGCAGTCGTAGTTTATCATTTCTGTTTATCACTTTAGGTTGTTTACTTTTCCCGCCACCAGAAATTGTTAGATGCAATAAATTTGGGAGTGTATCATCATTTGTCTTTTTCGACATACTTAAAGTAAAATCAATGAACAGGCTGTTCAATACATATACATGTACATGAAGATACCAAATGGTACCATTTTTTTACTTAATTTTTGCGACAAAATTGACAAAACTTTGTGTGTATGGTGTTTTAAAGTTTATTTTTTGATAAATGAATGTACTAATTATACTCTTTGTTGTCTCCTGGCACCTAAGAGACGCATGATTTTGCTCCCAGCTGGTCCTAACCAGACAGCCGGAGATCGGATAAGATAATTAATAGAGATTGTGGTTTTTCTACAATATAGTGATTGATGTAAGAGAAAAATGAGACCGGATAATCCTTAGTCTTCCAGGGAAAGTCTACTTTTAACGTGTGTATGTCGGCCTGATAGGCATTTTTAATTACATATTTGAACGTCGGACAGTTAGTGTTTATTACAGACATCCAAACAATTTTTTTTAATTCAAGAAAAACGAGTGTTTGCATATGGTACAGTGAACAATACAACCATCTCCCCGCACGCTTGTCAAAGAGATGACGCAATGTCAAAAAATTATGAGTATTAAGTAATTAAGACAGTCGACCGTTATGACGCAAGGATAAGGATTATAAAATATCTTATACAGTCATAATGAAGCCTTCAAATAAGTCCATTTGAGTGATCAATATGTCAAACCGATCGTTAAATAGGCGCCCTTCAATTGGCGTGTTCTTCAATCAAGGCTAATTTCCGTTCTACACAAATTCCTACTGCAAGTGACATAACGTGGATTTTGTGTACTATCCATTGATCAAATTGTCCAGTATGCGCCCTTGGAATAAAGCTTTTGATAGACTATCCAATTAGACATTTAGAAAAGTAATTCTAATTGTGAGCCCACATAATTTGCTGATGATATGAGGTCGATCAATATAACATGACAAACATAATATATTTAGGTCATTTGACGAATTCATGATAACTCGACTTCATATGTAATCTTGTTGAATTACCACATGTACATGTATGTTACATGTAAAATACGTTAACATATGTCATCGTTGCCTCTATGTAATTTTTATAAGAACAGTTTCTCAATATCATTATGTGAACACCATTTAATATATACTATAGTATATTTACCTTTAAATAACTGGCAAATAAAAGATTGTGTCCCTTTATACCGGTTAATTTAAATGTACTTGTAAGAGACAAAATGTAAATTGTAATGTTTTGTATTATATAAATAGTGCCTGTTTGGGAGGAGGGTAACTGTTGAAATTGACACCCCGAGAAAGTCATTGTCAACCGACGCTAAGCGGAGGTTGACAATGGTTTTCGAGGGGTGTCAATTTCAACAGTTACCCTCCCAAACAGGAACTATTTATTTTATTATACTGAATGTCTTATTTATAAAGAAAATTTTACTGCTTTTATATAGAAATGAAGTGTATTCTACGGCCAACCGTACGCGCATAATTTACGCGCATGTAACAATTCGTTGTGTTACCAGTTTTCAAGTGTGTTGCTAACGCTGAGGGTAATAGAACGGATTACCAACAGCGTCTAAACCAATCAGATTTCAGTATTTAGCATGAAAGTATAATAATATAAATTGTAACATTTCTGAATGAGTTTTCTTGTTATGTCAAAAATGAGATAATTTTAAGACCGCGGAACATTAACTGGCAAGATTGGAAATGTACAGCTTACGTCAATTTCACCCGTTACAGTCAAAACATTTGAAATGGGCGGGGGAAAATTGAAGCGGACGTCTGAGAAAACATTGGATTGAAACTGTAGTTATAGGAAATGTATTTTTCAATCCATCTCAGTGTTTCTAACTTGCTTAGGTAACGTCTGAGAAAACATTGGATTGAAACTGTAGTTATAGGAAATGTATTTTTCAATCCATCTCAGTGTTTCTAACTTGCTTAGGTATTTGACTTATATGGAGGGTAATCGTGTTCAAAAATCCAGACATGTAAACTTGTAAATCCGAATATGTAATCGTGTTGGTGTGTAAGTCTGAGTATGAATATGTGTAACTCTGACCGTGTAACCTATAAAACTCGGGCATAAACACGTGTAAGATTTGACTCAGTTCCTTCGCATGATGCACAATTCGCAGCTTTATTGGTTCCATCAGTAAATTAAACCTTCAACTTTGCACACTTTCAATCCGTAGTTTCTGCATTTGTATCTTCAGACTCGGCAATAGCAATCTGACATAATGTAAAGTCTACAAGTTTGTCGAATTTTGACATGACCTTATATGGCAACTGCTTTGCTGCGGGGAAACGACATGCCGTAATCGCCGGAATGGATAAATCATAAACATAATATTCAGCTTAACTGTTGCAATAAGCTTTTGATGAAGGACACTTATCTATTTTCTATCGAAAATACCGGTATTATTTTTAGAATTTTTTTTTTTTAGGTATGATTGAAACTGGACCAAACAGGAAGAGGGTCATGCACATAAAAATCGTCGCCGATGTGACGAATGCGCTAATTTCTGTAATATAATTCTCATGGTATTGTATGATAAGGGTTAAAAAGAAATGCCTTATATCTTATTTCTATAAAATAATTTGACATGTAATTTAAACTGGAATATAAGTAAATGCGTACTCTTTTCTAGAAATGAGACGGATCAAGAAATTTCTTAAGGGAGTAAATATATTTTGAGCGGCATGAGGTTCGGAGACCGCCATGAGGTCCCATGTTGTAACTCCATTGCTTCTGAATTCTAAGAATTTTTAGAGAGAATTTTTAACCGGGTTTTTCGATTATTGAAAAAGTGAAAATGGCGGGCGGGTGAGTGGCTGCCAAAAAGGTACCCTTATTCTACTGATAACTCCTCGTACAGTTTTTGAGATAGGAAATTGTTCTTTTGCATAACACTTCTACATAAATCAGAGGTATGCAAATTGCTAGGATTTTGATTTCTAATAATTTGTCAAAAAATATCAGCTGTTGAACTTAGTCATTTTTTGGCAAATACATTGCATATTGCAAAAGCAATTCAGGTTTGACAAATGGATTATAATATGGATACTGTTCATACAAAAGAAAACCCGGTTTGCTGTTACATTGACAGCTTTTCTCTTGTTATTTTTCTGAATTAGTTAGAATAAACGACCTGCAAAGATTTGGTAATTTTTTGCGGAAAAATTTATGTAACTATACATGTATTTATACTTTTTTGGAAAAATTTCCAAGATTTCTCAGTCGAAACACCCCTGTTAGCTTATCAGGTTTAAATACAATGCTAAATCAAAGTACTGAAGAACTGACGGGAGTTGATTTTGTCGATGTTTATTTATTTTAAAGTCAATGATATGTTATTTTGCATGACAAGTACATGTAGTTTCTAATTTGTATTTCAATTACGCGCATTTTCATATGAAATTTTGGACTTTTTCGACAAGAATGTCGAGAAACCTCCATGTGAATCATGTTAAATGGTATTTAAAGATAAAATTAATTCAATCAAACTGTGTATTAGTAATAGAAATATTTCTGGAACATGGTATGGATCCAAGCAATATTGAACTCTAGTCTCGTTCAACCAAACGCTCGGCTGGCACCGTAAATCTCCAACAAGCAAGAGAGACTCTCTGTTTGTCGGAGATTTACGGAGACAGCCGAGCGTCGAGTTGAACGAGACTATATTGAACTCTGGCGTAGGAATACATACGACTACAAAAAATATCTAAATTGTTCGTACCATTTAAAATCTGACTATTTTCAAATAAGTTTCCTTAAAAAACAATGCTTTAGCATACATTACATCGAATTAATCAGTTATTTTCAAGAACTAAGTCTTGTCAGCAGCGATGATTTGTGCTGAGGTCCAAACACTGTTTCACTTTCGGTTTGTCCGGGTAACTGCATAGGAGAGTTGATTAAAATCAACTCCCAAAATTGTGATGTCTACGGAGATTTTGTATTGCAGCAAGCCCGGATGATAACGTTGAAAATTGTGCGATGTATTCCGAGAGTATTCCGAATGGAGAAAAGATGTAAACATTCCCCATTATAAATCTCCATAAGGAATCTGTTTTTATTCCTGTGAATTTTTCCGAGTGAAAGATGTGTCAATGAAATTATTTTGGAAATTATCCCATTCATCTATTTCAATTGCACTTCTTTCACAGGTATGTGTATTTTAATTAAAAAATCGTCGAAATGTGCTGCATAAATATCTTGGGACAGACTATAGTTTCTTATGGCAAACAGTACATGTTCACAAGTGGCTGTAAAGCTGTATTATAATAGCTCTCCGGGATTTTTTTTATCAACCAATTTCACAAAGTGAGTCTGTATTGAACCGACATTCAGGACGTCATGCTCATATTCCGTAATAATTGCTTGAAATTTTAAAAAATGCCAATTTCCACCTGCATGATAGGCTTTTTTCCCTACATATTGCTGACAATGCAAAATGAAACATTTTTAAAAATAATTTATAACATTTTAATTTCACGACAGTTAACCTTATCTTTGGAATTTTTATTTATTTATTTTTAAAGGGCGCTTCTTATGTCTCATATTAATCAAAATCTCAAAACCAATATATGTCTTTATATTCTTTGTTTTTCTTATCGATAACTTTCCGAAAAATAGTACTTTCTAAGAAAAGTTGTTATCCAGAGATATTATGATTATAGACCATCCTTATATATTTTTTTATATTTATTCCGTCCCTATTCCGGCGATTACGGCATGCCTTTACCTGCAGCTAGCTTTTTTCTATCGGTGACGTCACTGTTTCCATTTATGGTCATGTCAAAATTCGACAAACTACATTTGTTGATTTGCAACATGTCAGCCACGATATTTCAGAAAACGGAAATACAAATGCAGAGACTACAGATAGAAAGTTTGTATTATAGTGGCAAGTTACATGTAAATATACGATCAGAATTACACGTATTCATACTCAGACTCACACAACAACACGATTACATATTCGGATTTACAAGTTTACATGTCTGGATTTTTGAACACGATTACCCTCCATAGACTTAAAGCGATCGAAAAAAAATTAGTATCAGAAAGGCGATGAATAAACATTCTATGTCATTAATAAGTATGTAATAAGCAAATATGAGAAGATCCTAATTTTGTCCTGTGACTTAAGAAAATTAGTCGTCACAAGTTAGTGTTTAGCTAGATAAACAATGGACGCGCATAACGTTATCTATTCGTATACATTAACTTAGCGGGAAAATATAATAATTATCTGGATACAATTTGAAATTATTCAATCGAAGTTTGAATTATTCTCCTTGAGGAATAAATCCCGGTTCAACAATGGCCCCACTTGAATTCAGACTTATTACATGTGCGACTGATTCTCTAAAGCCATCGGACAATGCTTTGCCTTAAGTTTAATATAATCACTCCCGAATTGGGATCTTCCCATATTTGCTAATTATATACTTATTGATTAAATAAAATGTTAATCAATCGCTTTGTTGATACCAAATAAGTTTTTTCAATTGCTTTGGAAATACTGAGGTGTATTGAAAATACACTCCCTAGTTTCAATCCAATGTTTTCTCAGACGTCCGCATTAATTTGTTCCCGCCCATTTCAAATGTTTTGACTGTAACGGGTGAAATTGACGTAAGCTGTATATTTCAAATCTTGCCAGTTAATGTTCCGCTGTCTTATTACTATGTCCCGAAAACTGCTAAATCACGGGCGACAATACCAAAATATTTGTCCCTGGGTGACAGGAAAGCCTTGGAGTGTTACGTCCCCTCTGTCATCCACATCGGGCGACATAACACTCCAGGGCTTTCCTGTCACCTCGGGGCATTATTCAGGTATGTCGCCCTCAGAAGCCATGAATTATTTACTTTGTTGCTGAAAAATAATTTATAAGGAATTAGTTTAATATATTAGTTTTATACGATGTGATATAATTTATTGGTTTTACAAAGTAAATACGGCCATGTTAGTTCTGAAAGTGAGCGATCACTAATGTTTTGTATTATATTAATAGTGCCTGTTTGGGAGGGTAACTGTTGAAATTGACACCCCGAGAAAGTCATTGTCAACCAACGCTAAGCAGAAGCCATGAATTATTTACTTTGTTGCTGAAAAATTATTTATAAGGAATTAGTTTAATATATTAGTTTTATGCGATGTGATATAATTTATTGGTTTTACAAAGTAAATACGGCCATGTTAGTTCTGAAAGTGAGCGATCACTGAATGAGATGTGGTAGATTAATCTACGTGTACTTACATGTAGCAGAGAAATTAAACACACACTGCTGAAAGGCAGAATTCGATATGATTCATTTCAATGACCACTCATATTCATCATGTGTCGAACCTCGAATCCTGCGTCGTTTATGTCTTGCACGTAGGATGTAGTAGTGTTTGTTTTGCTGCATTTTTGCGTTTTAACCAATGTCGGCCATGAACCGCGTGAATTGGTATTTTTTTTTATAATAGGAACATCAGTTTACCAAATTTCCTCGACAGTTGTTGGAGAGTTTGACGCTTCCATCTGTTAAATAAAACTTTTGCCTTATAGTTTAACTTTAGGAGGTAGAGTTTCAAAGAGGCGACTGGACATTAAATGCCTCAGCAGAAGGTACATCATATGTTCTTTTCTCCTTTTGGTTTACATTTGCATCAACTCCTCATTGTCAATTTTTCTGCTTTCTTTTATTTGACAAAGCAACATACTCCTTTTTATTTTCATCATCGTGAAGTTCAAATGAATAAGTTTTTTAGTTGTTCATGGAATTCTAATCCCCTGCTGATAAATTGAATTCCAATGAGTAACCAGATTCGGAATCTTCAAGAGATTGTTGACTTGGTTCCACGAAAACGTAGTCAGAAATTCTGTCTAGGTCCTGTTTAGGAATGATTTCTTTGTGTGTGGTTGGTAGTGAAAGGCCATCTTGTAGGTTTTTTGAAGTTTACCATCTAAAACATCGTTACTTTCTCTCAACTCCCGCCCACGTGCAATATCGAATTGTCGTCCAATATCATGAATATGACGGTTTATAGCTGACATTATACGTTTGTTGTTTGGTCATAGATTGAGATCTAGATCTCTTTTCATTTGGCCTTGGTGCAGCCTCTGCATAGAATTGTTCAATATTGCTATAATTTAGCTTATATAGGTGCATAAATTGAAGTTAACACAAACTATCTTTCAGTTTTAGATATGACGTCAGGATTTATATGACGAGGATATACGTTCCACAAACACAAGTCTGCAACATATGGTTTTACATGTAAAATGTGTTTTAGAAACACCAGGCCCCGGGGCCATAAAACTTAGACGAGATTACTTTTGACATAAGTCTCACTTTTACAAAAGGAACATATAGTGGAAAAGTGAGGCTGAGATCAAAAGTAAGCTCGTCTAACTTTCATGGCCCCCGGGCCATGATTTAACATACATGTTATACTTAGTATGATAAGTTTTCCTGGTATGGTGGATTTGGAATGGTTTCAAATAAATGTTTTCTATTTGATGGAAGTAGTCAAAAATTTTGACTTTTGTTGCATTGTATTTTATATTTTTAAATATTTATTAGAAATGAATGAAAAATAATCATAATATACTAGTAAATAGTGACATTATTTTCGAACAGTTTAAGCATAAAACAAACTTCAAACTAGTCACAGATAAAACTGTACATATTTTCATCAAAATAACAGTTTGAAATCATGAACTTTGACTTTTTGCACTAATAAAACGGGTCCGGCGAAATCATTTTAATTATATAAGAAGATAGATTGTAGTGGACAAAATGGTGTTTAACTTTGGTATAATAACTAAAAAAAAAAATAGAATTGCTAGCCGCAAATCGTTTTTAATTGTTTTAATTTGTTTGAATCCGGAGGTCGTTGTCGGGGGCGAGGCTACTTCAACAGACACACAAAAACAAGGAGGGGTCATGACAGATGAATTTGTCCGGGGCGAGGCTACTTCCACAGACAGACAAAAACAAGGAGGGGTCATGACAGATGAATTTGTCCGGGGCGAGGCTACTTCCACAGACAGACAAAAACAAGGAGGGGTCATGACAGATGAATTTGTCCGGGGCGAGGCTACTTCCACAGACAGACAAAAACAAGGAGGGGTCATGACAGATGAATCTGTAAAGCATCGCGAGAAAGATCCGAATCTTCATTTAAGAAAGAAAACAGAGAAATTTCAAAAGTTGTACTAGTACCCAAATATTTAACTTGCACAAACATTTACATGTATATTAACATCTTTATTTGAACATATACGTTCCATTTCTATCTATTTACACATGTAAGTTTCTATCTATTTGAAGCGTACTTCTGTTTTCAGATTAAAAAAAAGCAGCATGTAATACCACCACGGAGCACGGTAATAAAAAACCCCAAACCAATAAGTACCCCTTTATCTTACAATAAATGCCCCACCCCCCACCACACAATTGGTATCAAAATTGATTGATGACAATTGTTCATGAATCATATTAATTCGTCGGTGTTATTTTTTACCGCATTGCTCCGCTTTCACAGAACAGAACCTTTTAGTTTTCGAAGAAGATGGCGCTTTTCAACCAAATCCTTATGCTACGTTTTTAGGTCACCGCTGGATACACAGATGTAACCCTAAAATATATGCCACCATTCAAGGTAGTACACAACTCAGCTTTTTTTGAAAATTTATCAATTGTTCTCTTGAATGAATCATTGTTAAAATATGCAATTCCAAAAGTTACTTTTAAAGATGTTACAAATGATAGTGCTAATATTGAAAGATGATCTAGTATTTAATTATTTACTAAAAACACAGATTTAAATAATTATTCGAATTGGTTTTCTACAGTAAATCATGATGTACATGTACATGTATCATGATGAAAAATATTTTGGTCATTAAATTTAACAACATGATTGCCATGCCCCCTTTTATTGAATTAAGTGATTATTGTCTTATTTTGTCTTCAAAACTTATATTAGATAAAAATGCAATGGCCCAGTCTACGTATTTGAATTGACCCTCGTAAATATAAAGGTTAGTATCGAGAATGGAGGCCGAGTAAAGTGATTGAGACCAAGTTTCATATTATATTTAAATAAATAATAATCCTTGGTGAGAGGAAGGGGTCAAATAGAATCTCCCTTGTATATTGCATGGACTTACTGACACAAATTGTGCAAGTATGACGTTTAAACGTTTTAACTCATGATAAATATAAACAAAAATATTAAGAACATATGAAATGTTCTCCATTTTTAATAATTTTCCATGATTTGTTTTTCCTTATTTGCAATTAAACCTGTCAATGCCCAAAAATTCAGAGTACATTGCAAGGCTATTTTTGAAGTAGGAATATTTTGGATTTTCCTTATATTAGCATACAAAATGCAATTGAATAATGCCATAGTTTTAGTTTCAATTGAAACTTGATACTAAATATCCAAATAAAAAGAATATATCATATAATATTTAATACGATCGTGTAATTCCTTATTTGTAATTAGATAGGATGTAAATAGAAAATAGTAGAAGATAGGTCGCGTCTGACCTTCAAGGGTTTAATCCCTCACACTAATTCACAATTCTTGTATTAAATGCCCTCGCACTTCTCTGTTAAGTCTGTATAAATGATTGCGGATTTGCGAGTTTAGGACGGATTAATAACTAGCTGCTCAGCCCTCAGATGGGTTTTAACAAAACAAAAAAACAAAATGGATTCCTGGTTGTTGATACTTTCACTCCTCGCTGTGCTAGGTAATGTTAAGATATCAAATTCTGTTTTATTTTGTCATTCACACTCAAATTAAAATCATTATATCAGATAACAAAGACGGATTTATAAAGGATGGCCCATTTTACCAAAGTAATTGTGTTGCTTTATATTCATCAGATGGAGGACAAAGCTGCTCCTATCCACAGTACATCCAGAATACCACTTGGCTGGACAGCACCAAGGGTCGCGTGGTGTACGGGGACCAAACCATGACAGGCTGGGCCTTCTACGCCTTCTCTCAGCTAATCTCAGACTGGGAGTGCTTCCTTAAAGATGACCACTTCATTGTCTCAAGGTATATAATTTGACTACGAGCTTCTCTTTTACTAAAGATAGTTACGCTATTTTTATACATGTGATCAACTGGGTAATTTTGCTGAATCCTATAACGTTCAATTATGGAGAAGTGGCCCGGGGGGGGGGGGGGGGGGGTAGGGGGGGGGGGGCGCTGCCCGAGTTGAAACATTAATATTTCTTTTAAATAATAGACTGTGCACAGCCTATTTTGTGTTACACTGTAACATTTAAATATATTTTGTAACCAGTAAATGGTCCAAACCGAACGACACACAGCAACAAAGCAATATGCCCTTTCTTCTTCGAAGAGGGCATAAAAAATAAATCAATAAATAAAGCGTCGGAGAGAAATTTTTTGCGTGAATATGTTGGTGTTTTTTGGTGTTTTTTTTTTGCTTGGATTTTTCCGCATGATAGACTCAAGCAAAATTGACCAATGAGAAATCATCTTTGTTTGTGCTTCGACGTAAAATCACCCGCTTGAATTCCGTTTTTTTGTTCATAATAATCGGGCTTTTCCGTAAAAAAAAGGAAAAATGAAAAAAAAATTATATCAGTGTAGCACTGCATTGTATCAATCGCTCTTTGTCTTTCCGAAATATATGTGATATACTCTGGAAAGATATTCTTGTTTATGTTTTTAGCTTGCCGGAATTATCGAGAAAGATGGTATTTTGGTGATTGTAAGGAAACCTAGTTGATCTCTACAATCTTAGCCTTATATGAGAATTCGGATAATATCTATTTTTTTCGAAATTGGCATCGAACTCTCTAACTATAGTAGTTTTCCCAGAGGACCGTTAAGTCGGACATACCAGAAATATAGACTAACGTAATTGCTTGCACTCGAAAGCGCTAGATAAAAATTGTCCTAGCCTTTAGTGATATATCTAAAATAAATAGCTGCATGTCGCAAGTAAACACTTTTTCCTTTCACATTTTCATCGAAAGAAAAGTTTATGTTTTTATGATGCGTGCAAATGGTACGTAAGATACTAATACACATGTATAATTATGTGTATGTTCATATTTCTGTTAGGTCAACTACAACAATTAAAGTATTTGGAGCGGAGGTGCATGCCTATCTCTGTCAGAAGCCGAGTTTGATTGGGGAGAACGCCATTTATTACTACACAATGACAGGTATAAAAAATAAAAAATCAAAGAACATTGAAAAACTGTCATTATAATAAAATAATACATACAGTTGACTGTATAACTAACACTTTGATAAGTATTTAATATAGAGACAAGTGAAAAGCTGTGAATGTGACAGCAAACCGGGTTTTCTTTTATGTGAACTGTATTCATAATCCATGTCAACTCATATCCAGTGAAATGGTGTACCCTATATGCAACATTTTGCCGAAAAATGACAAAGTTCAAAAGCTGGTATTTTTTTCATAAATTATCAAAAATCAAAATCCTAGCAATATGCACACCTCTGATATATGTACAATTGATCTGCAAAAGAACGACTTCATATCTTGAAAACTGTAGGAGGAGTTATCCGTACAATGAGGGTACCCTATATGTAATATTTTGCCAAAAATGACTAAGTTCAAAAGCTGGTATTTTTTTTTCATAAATTATCGGAAATCAAAATCAGCAATATGCACACCTCTGATATATGTACAATTGATCTGCAAAAGAACAACTTCCTATCTTGAAAACTGTAGGAGGAGTTATCCGTACAATGAGGGTACCCTATATGCAATATTTTGCCAAAAAATGACAAAGTTCTAAAGCTGGTATTTTTTTCATAAATTATCAGAAATCAAAATCCTAGCAATATGCACACCTCTGATATATGTACAATTGATCTGCAAAAGAACAACTTCATATCTTGAAAACTGTAGGAGGAGTTATCCGTACAATGAGGGTACCCAATATGCAATATTTTGCCAAAAAATGACTAAGTTCAAAAGCTGGTATTTTTTTCATCAATTATCGGAAATCAAAATCCTAGCAATATGCACACCTCTGATATATGTACAATTGATCTTCAAAAGAACCACTTCCTATCTTTAAAACTGTAGGAGGAGTTATCCGTACAATGAGGGTACCCTTTTGGCAGCCGCCCGCCTGCCCGCCATTTTCCCCATTTTAATAACCGGATTTTTCCTTCGGAAAACCCGGTTAAAAATCTAATGCCCCATTGGTAAATCAAAGAAAAAAGAACTTATTTTTATTAATTTTGAGTGACTCTGTACGTTTGATATAATTACATTACATCTGAACAAAAGATGAGGAAGAAAATGCTGGGAAAGAAAGGGTTCACGTGACTGCAGCGGACATCAGTGGAGTTTGTACCGTGTGTAATCCTGCTTCTTCCCCGACCGATGAGGAGTTCCGAGTTCTGGTCAAAGAAGGTAATAAAACCCATAAAAACACGCGACCAGCTCATTCATCCATGTGCACATCGTTTTCCACATAAAATCATAGCATTTGATCCTCTTACATTTTTATAGCCCCATTCTCCCATTTTTATCATTTGCTTTACACTAACTTGTGAGTCTCAGATGTACATAGAATTATTTGGAAATATTGGATGAATTATGCTTCTCTTAGACAATAGCTGCAGGTCTGTTGCTCCTGGTCTGAAAATATTCGGATGGACGACCTGGTTGTTACTAATTATCTATTGAGAGAAAAAGAGTGAAAATATAGTCAAACATAGAAAAAATAAAGATTAGAATAGAGATTTGACGTCCGAAAATACAACAAATACAAATTACATGTTTTACAGATACAATTTTATGACCTTAGTGTTTAAACAAAAGTATGAGCAGCAACTGTTCTTGGACGATGGAGTTGAGTAGTTAAAAACTTTCAGTATATGCCTCATAGTAAACGTATCGCTATACAATCGAAGGTAGAGGTGACAGTCAGTAGAAAGCCTGCCGATCATTTATCGTTGTATGAATGAAACAAATTGAACTATAAATTGAAGCAAGGCATGATCAAGTAAAAGAAGGAAGGGTGGTTGATTTAATGATCCACACAATCATCTTCAAACTCACAGTTTACTTATTGTCGTTGTAAAAATAAGTCCACTTGTGCTCTAGCAAATCAATTTGAATTCTGCATTGTATAATTGTAATAGTATTAAAGTTTAATTCATCAACCTCTTCTTGATATGACATAAAGAACATTTAATTACGTTAATTTTGTTATCATGTTAGATCACGGGTCTTCTATGTACTTTACACCTCTTTATGTAGATTTCACATTACTTATTCAACGGATTAACTTATCAATTCATTGGTATTTTACATTTTCCAAAATCTATAAGAAAGATCATCAAAGCTGTGGACATAAAATTAGACAAACGATACTATGTTACCGTTGACATATTGTGGCAAAAATAACCAGAAAGGATTGTAATAAAAAAAATAATGAAACTTTTCAGTACAAGTAAATTTTATGAATAACTAAGCACTATTTGTAGAAGGTTTCACAATGTCTGTGTTTCCAGGGAGCAGCGATATGCCTGCATTGTCCGTATCTCCAGTTGTCGGGTGCAATCCTTGTGTCCTGCAGTGCGATATACCGGGATCTCCGCCTGTACCGACCACGACAAGTCACAGTCCAATCAAAGACGTTGTTGAAATAACACACAAAAAGCCAACAATAAAAGCAGCGGACACGGATGGTGATGGCCAATTAAAACACAAGTCAAATGCTGGACTTGTCGTAGGCATTGTCATTGCAGTTTTAGCGTTATTGTCTGTTGGTATTGGTGCTGTAGTTTGGTACTTCCGGTTTAGAAAGTAAATAAATGTAAAAAAAATTGTACACGTCTCTTTGTCTGAGCTTACAATTATATGATACATGTACATTTGTCAAAACTAACAAATTCAGAAGATGAGACTGTCACTCAGCCAACTGAATGGTACTGGAAAGGTGGGTGAATCATTCTATCATCTTCACGTTACTTACAGTCACTACTTTGTTGGCTGTACGGCAGAGTTTTATCTTGTAAAATGTTTAATGATTCAGGTATGGTAATTAATACTTCTAGCAAGAAAAAGCGACTTATGGTAAGGAATATCGACTCGCTAACGTTCTACCTTATGAAAAAGGTGATATTATATGAAATTAGCTCCGTAGCGAGAAGATGCATAAACTATGGATTTTGTTTAATCACTTTACATCTAAAAGCATTCTCCTTTGGTCTTGATCATACTTAATTAAACTTTACATGGATGATAAACAAATTGTTTTTACTATCAATAGTGACAAAGTCGAGATCAAACTCTGATGTATCATCATAGACATTTTTTGCAATTTGAGACAATTTGTCGTCAGTTTAAAGTTACACACGTACATCAGCAATATTTACCAAAAGCCTTCCCAGTAAACATAGGCAACGCAAAACCTAAAGTACAAGGTACTTTAGAATTCATTGCAAATCATTCCTTGCACTGAAGGCGGGCATCAATTTAGATTTTTCTTTGTCTGAATCTTTTTCTAAAAGACTGTTAATATCTCATTGCCTAACTAACGGGAAATCCGAATTTATTGAAGTTTGAATAATGAACCTGATCACGAAGGTCCGTACGTGAGTGACGCCAGGGTCTATACACGAACAAAATTAAGGCCAAGGTGGCACGCGCCAAGTTATGAAAGCGTTTCAAGGCTGTTAAAAAGTCATGAAAAATGCACATCATTAACCCAAGAGTAAAAGTGACGATGCAACAATGTATACCTATGGTTTTTGTCTCCAAGAATAATCTGAACATTATGTATCATTAAAGCGTTATTATCATAATTGTTTTATCATAATAAGACATTTTAATATGTCATAAGAATAAATATTATATTCCAATTATTGTATCTGTATATAGTTGCTGTCAGTAAATTCGTTTTTAGGACCACCATGTGAACTAGTTTTGTGTGCTATCCTGCGTATAAATAAAAGGCATTATTATTATTATATTATGAATTTTGTTACAATTTATATTACTTATAACTTATTTTTATCTTTTATCACACAGTGTACGTGTACTGGACTATACACTGTATTGTGTTTTTGTGCCAATAACATTTTGCAAAACATTTCAAGGTTTATATATACTTTTGAGTAAAAACAACAATCAAAACGAATTCCGTGTACAAAAACCCTCCGAGAATATTGTTTTAGATTGAAGAACAGGAATTGAAAAAGAAAGTTTACGATTATTTAACAAAATATTTTAAAACACGTGAAAAGCTGTCAATGTGACGGCAAACCGGGTTTTCTTATTTGTGAACTGTATCCATAATCCATGTCAATCCTGAATTGATAAACACTACCTACCGTATCCAGTGAAATGGAGTACCCTATATGCAATATTTTGCCAACAAATGATCAAGTTCAAAACCTGGTATTTTTTCATAAATTATGAGAAATCAAAATTCTAGCAATATGCACACCTCTGATATATGTACAATTGATCTGCAAAAGAACAACTTCATATCTTGAAAACTGTAGGAGGAGTTATCCGTACAATGAGGGTACCCAATATGCAATATTTTGCCAAAAAATGACTAAGTTCAAAAGCTGGTATTTTTTTCATCAATTATCGGAAATCAAAATCCTAGCAATATGCACACATCTGATATATGTACAATTGATCTTCAAAAGAACCACTTCCTATCTTTAAAACTGTAGGAGGAGTTATCCGTACAATAAGGGTACCCTTTTGGCAGCCGCCCGCCTGCCCGCCATTTTCCCCATTTTAATAACCGGATTTTTCCTTCGGAAAACCCGGTTAAAAATCTAATGCCCCATTGGTAAATCAAAGAAAAAAGAACTTATTTTTATTAATTTTGAGTGACTCTGTACGTTTGATATAATTACATTACATCTGAACAAAAGATGAGGAAGAAAATGCTGGGAAAGAAAGGGTTCACGTGACTGCAGCGGACATCAGTGGAGTTTGTACCGTGTGTAATCCTGCTTCTTCCCCGACCGATGAGGAGTTCCGAGTTCTGGTCAAAGAAGGTAATAAAACCCATAAAAACACGCGACCAGCTCATTCATCCATGTGCACATCGTTTTCCACATAAAATCATAGCATTTGATCCTCTTACATTTTTATAGCCCCATTCTCCCATTTTTATCATTTGCTTTACACTAACTTGTGAGTCTCAGATGTACATAGAATTATTTGGAAATATTGGATGAATTATGCTTCTCTTAGACAATAGCTGCAGGTCTGTTGCTCCTGGTCTGAAAATATTCGGATGGACGACCTGGTTGTTACTAATTATCTATTGAGAGAAAAAGAGTGAAAATATAGTCAAACATAGAAAAAATAAAGATTAGAATAGAGATTTGACGTCCGAAAATACAACAAATACAAATTACATGTTTTACAGATACAATTTTATGACCTTAGTGTTTAAACAAAAGTATGAGCAGCAACTGTTCTTGGACGATGGAGTTGAGTAGTTAAAAACTTTCAGTATATGCCTCATAGTAAACGTATCGCTATACAATCGAAGGTAGAGGTGACAGTCAGTAGAAAGCCTGCCGATCATTTATCGTTGTATGAATGAAACAAATTGAACTATAAATTGAAGCAAGGCATGATCAAGTAAAAGAAGGAAGGGTGGTTGATTTAATGATCCACACAATCATCTTCAAACTCACAGTTTACTTATTGTCGTTGTAAAAATAAGTCCACTTGTGCTCTAGCAAATCAATTTGAATTCTGCATTGTATAATTGTAATAGTATTAAAGTTTAATTCATCAACCTCTTCTTGATATGACATAAAGAACATTTAATTACGTTAATTTTGTTATCATGTTAGATCACGGGTCTTCTATGTACTTTACACCTCTTTATGTAGATTTCACATTACTTATTCAACGGATTAACTTATCAATTCATTGGTATTTTACATTTTCCAAAATCTATAAGAAAGATCATCAAAGCTGTGGACATAAAATTAGACAAACGATACTATGTTACCGTTGACATATTGTGGCAAAAATAACCAGAAAGGATTGTAATAAAAAAAATAATGAAACTTTTCAGTACAAGTAAATTTTATGAATAACTAAGCACTTTTGTAGAAGGTTTCACAATGTCTGTGTTTCCAGGGAGCAGCGATATGCCTGCATTGTCCGTATCTCCAGTTGTCGGGTGCAATCCTTGTGTCCTGCAGTGCGATATACCGGGATCTCCGCCTGTACCGACCACGACAAGTCACAGTCCAATCAAAGACGTTGTTGAAATAACACACAAAAAGCCAACAATAAAAGCAGCGGACACGGATGGTGATGGCCAATTAAAACACAAGTCAAATGCTGGACTTGTCGTAGGCATTGTCATTGCAGTTTTAGCGTTATTGTCTGTTGGTATTGGTGCTGTAGTTTGGTACTTCCGGTTTAGAAAGTAAATAAATGTAAAAAAAATTGTACACGTCTCTTTGTCTGAGCTTACAATTATATGATACATGTACATTTGTCAAAACTAACAAATTCAGAAGATGAGACTGTCACTCAGCCAACTGAATGGTACTGGAAAGGTGGGTGAATCATTCTATCATCTTCACGTTACTTACAGTCACTACTTTGTTGGCTGTACGGCAGAGTTTTATCTTGTAAAATGTTTAATGATTCAGGTATGGTAATTAATACTTCTAGCAAGAAAAAGCGACTTATGGTAAGGAATATCGACTCGCTAACGTTCTACCTTATGAAAAAGGTGATATTATATGAAATTAGCTCCGTAGCGAGAAGATGCATAAACTATGGATTTTGTTTAATCACTTTACATCTAAAAGCATTCTCCTTTGGTCTTGATCATACTTAATTAAACTTTACATGGATGATAAACAAATTGTTTTTACTATCAATAGTGACAAAGTCGAGATCAAACTCTGATGTATCATCATAGACATTTTTTGCAATTTGAGACAATTTGTCGTCAGTTTAAAGTTACACACGTACATCAGCAATATTTACCAAAAGCCTTCCCAGTAAACATAGGCAACGCAAAACCTAAAGTACAAGGTACTTTAGAATTCATTGCAAATCATTCCTTGCACTGAAGGCGGGCATCAATTTAGATTTTTCTTTGTCTGAATCTTTTTCTAAAAGACTGTTAATATCTCATTGCCTAACTAACGGGAAATCCGAATTTATTGAAGTTTGAATAATGAACCTGATCACGAAGGTCCGTACGTGAGTGACGCCAGGGTCTATACACGAACAAAATTAAGGCCAAGGTGGCACGCGCCAAGTTATGAAAGCGTTTCAAGGCTGTTAAAAAGTCATGAAAAATGCACATCATTAACCCAAGAGTAAAAGTGACGATGCAACAATGTATACCTATGGTTTTTGTCTCCAAGAATAATCTGAACATTATGTATCATTAAAGCGTTATTATCATAATTGTTTTATCATAATAAGACATTTTAATATGTCATAAGAATAAATATTATATTCCAATTATTGTATCTGTATATAGTTGCTGTCAGTAAATTCGTTTTTAGGACCACCATGTGAACTAGTTTTGTGTGCTATCCTGCGTATAAATAAAAGGCATTATTATTATTATATTATGAATTTTGTTACAATTTATATTACTTATAACTTATTTTTATCTTTTATCACACAGTGTACGTGTACTGGACTATACACTGTATTGTGTTTTTGTGCCAATAACATTTTGCAAAACATTTCAAGGTTTATATATACTTTTGAGTAAAAACAACAATCAAAACGAATTCCGTGTACAAAAACCCTCCGAGAATATTGTTTTAGATTGAAGAACAGGAATTGAAAAAGAAAGTTTACGATTATTTAACAAAATATTTTAAAACACGTGAAAAGCTGTCAATGTGACGGCAAACAGGGTTTTCTTATTTGTGAACTGTATCCATAATCCATGTCAATCCTGAATTGATAAACACTACCTACCGTATCCAGTGAAATGGAGTACCCTATATGCAATATTTTGCCAACAAATGATCAAGTTCAAAACCTGGTATTTTTTCATAAATTATGAGAAATCAAAATTCTAGCAATATGCACACCTCTGATATATGTACAATTGATCTGCAAAAGAACAACTTCATATCTTGAAAACTGTAGGAGGAGTTATCCGTACAATGAGGGTACCCAATATGCAATATTTTGCCAAAAAATGACTAAGTTCAAAAGCTGGTATTTTTTTCATCAATTATCGGAAATCAAAATCCTAGCAATATGCACACATCTGATATATGTACAATTGATCTTCAAAAGAACCACTTCCTATCTTTAAAACTGTAGGAGGAGTTATCCGTACAATGAGGGTACCCTTTTGGCAGCCGCCCGCCTGCCCGCCATTTTCCCCATTTTAATAACCGGATTTTTCCTTCGGAAAACCCGGTTAAAAATCTAATGCCCCATTGGTAAATCAAAGAAAAAAGAACTTATTTTTATTAATTTTGAGTGACTCTGTACGTTTGATATAATTACATTACATCTGAACAAAAGATGAGGAAGAAAATGCTGGGAAAGAAAGGGTTCACGTGACTGCAGCGGACATCAGTGGAGTTTGTACCGTGTGTAATCCTGCTTCTTCCCCGACCGATGAGGAGTTCCGAGTTCTGGTCAAAGAAGGTAATAAAACCCATAAAAACACGCGACCAGCTCATTCATCCATGTGCACATCGTTTTCCACATAAAATCATAGCATTTGATCCTCTTACATTTTTATAGCCCCATTCTCCCATTTTTATCATTTGCTTTACACTAACTTGTGAGTCTCAGATGTACATAGAATTATTTGGAAATATTGGATGAATTATGCTTCTCTTAGACAATAGCTGCAGGTCTGTTGCTCCTGGTCTGAAAATATTCGGATGGACGACCTGGTTGTTACTAATTATCTATTGAGAGAAAAAGAGTGAAAATATAGTCAAACATAGAAAAAATAAAGATTAGAATAGAGATTTGACGTCCGAAAATACAACAAATACAAATTACATGTTTTACAGATACAATTTTATGACCTTAGTGTTTAAACAAAAGTATGAGCAGCAACTGTTCTTGGACGATGGAGTTGAGTAGTTAAAAACTTTCAGTATATGCCTCATAGTAAACGTATCGCTATACAATCGAAGGTAGAGGTGACAGTCAGTAGAAAGCCTGCCGATCATTTATCGTTGTATGAATGAAACAAATTGAACTATAAATTGAAGCAAGGCATGATCAAGTAAAAGAAGGAAGGGTGGTTGATTTAATGATCCACACAATCATCTTCAAACTCACAGTTTACTTATTGTCGTTGTAAAAATAAGTCCACTTGTGCTCTAGCAAATCAATTTGAATTCTGCATTGTATAATTGTAATAGTATTAAAGTTTAATTCATCAACCTCTTCTTGATATGACATAAAGAACATTTAATTACGTTAATTTTGTTATCATGTTAGATCACGGGTCTTCTATGTACTTTACACCTCTTTATGTAGATTTCACATTACTTATTCAACGGATTAACTTATCAATTCATTGGTATTTTACATTTTCCAAAATCTATAAGAAAGATCATCAAAGCTGTGGACATAAAATTAGACAAACGATACTATGTTACCGTTGACATATTGTGGCAAAAATAACCAGAAAGGATTGTAATAAAAAAAATAATGAAACTTTTCAGTACAAGTAAATTTTATGAATAACTAAGCACTATTTGTAGAAGGTTTCACAATGTCTGTGTTTCCAGGGAGCAGCGATATGCCTGCATTGTCCGTATCTCCAGTTGTCGGGTGCAATCCTTGTGTCCTGCAGTGCGATATACCGGGATCTCCGCCTGTACCGACCACGACAAGTCACAGTCCAATCAAAGACGTTGTTGAAATAACACACAAAAAGCCAACAATAAAAGCAGCGGACACGGATGGTGATGGCCAATTAAAACACAAGTCAAATGCTGGACTTGTCGTAGGCATTGTCATTGCAGTTTTAGCGTTATTGTCTGTTGGTATTGGTGCTGTAGTTTGGTACTTCCGGTTTAGAAAGTAAATAAATGTAAAAAAAATTGTACACGTCTCTTTGTCTGAGCTTACAATTATATGATACATGTACATTTGTCAAAACTAACAAATTCAGAAGATGAGACTGTCACTCAGCCAACTGAATGGTACTGGAAAGGTGGGTGAATCATTCTATCATCTTCACGTTACTTACAGTCACTACTTTGTTGGCTGTACGGCAGAGTTTTATCTTGTAAAATGTTTAATGATTCAGGTATGGTAATTAATACTTCTAGCAAGAAAAAGCGACTTATGGTAAGGAATATCGACTCGCTAACGTTCTACCTTATGAAAAAGGTGATATTATATGAAATTAGCTCCGTAGCGAGAAGATGCATAAACTATGGATTTTGTTTAATCACTTTACATCTAAAAGCATTCTCCTTTGGTCTTGATCATACTTAATTAAACTTTACATGGATGATAAACAAATTGTTTTTACTATCAATAGTGACAAAGTCGAGATCAAACTCTGATGTATCATCATAGACATTTTTTGCAATTTGAGACAATTTGTCGTCAGTTTAAAGTTACACACGAACATCAGCAATATTTACCAAAAGCCTTCCCAGTAAACATAGGCAACGCAAAACCTAAAGTACAAGGTACTTTAGAATTCATTGCAAATCATTCCTTGCACTGAAGGCGGGCATCAATTTAGATTTTTCTTTGTCTGAATCTTTTTCTAAAAGACTGTTAATATCTCATTGCCTAACTAACGGGAAATCCGAATTTATTGAAGTTTGAATAATGAACCTGATCACGAAGGTCCGTACGTGAGTGACGCCAGGGTCTATACACGAACAAAATTAAGGCCAAGGTGGCACGCGCCAAGTTATGAAAGCGTTTCAAGGCTGTTAAAAAGTCATGAAAAATGCACATCATTAACCCAAGAGTAAAAGTGACGATGCAACAATGTATACCTATGGTTTTTGTCTCCAAGAATAATCTGAACATTATGTATCATTAAAGCGTTATTATCATAATTGTTTTATCATAATAAGACATTTTAATATGTCATAAGAATAAATATTATATTCCAATTATTGTATCTGTATATAGTTGCTGTCAGTAAATTCGTTTTTAGGACCACCATGTGAACTAGTTTTGTGTGCTATCCTGCGTATAAATAAAAGGCATTATTATTATTATATTATGAATTTTGTTACAATTTATATTACTTATAACTTATTTTTATCTTTTATCACACAGTGTACGTGTACTGGACTATACACTGTATTGTGTTTTTGTGCCAATAACATTTTGCAAAACATTTCAAGGTTTATATATACTTTTGAGTAAAAACAACAATCAAAACGAATTCCGTGTACAAAAACCCTCCGAGAATATTGTTTTAGATTGAAGAACAGGAATTGAAAAAGAAAGTTTACGATTATTTAACAAAATATTTTAAAACACGTGAAAAGCTGTCAATGTGACGGCAAACCGGGTTTTCTTATTTGTGAACTGTATCCATAATCCATGTCAATCCTGAATTGATAAACACTACCTACCGTATCCAGTGAAATGGAGTACCCTATATGCAATATTTTGCCAACAAATGATCAAGTTCAAAACCTGGTATTTTTTCATAAATTATGAGAAATCAAAATTCTAGCAATATGCACACCTCTGATATATGTACAATTAATCTGCAAAAGAACAACCTCCTATCTTGAAAACTGTAGGAGGAGTTATCCGTACAATGAGGATACCCTTTTGGCAGCCGCCCGCCCGCCATTTTTACCATTTCAATAACCGGATTTTCCGTTGGATAACCCGGTTAAAAAATGCAATTACTTCAATGGAAGAAATATTGAAAAATTGTGCAGGTGTTTTGAGAAATTTCAGTGTCAGGTCTTCCCGAGATATCTGTTTTCATTATTTTCAGTTTTTTCTTGAAAAATGTACATACTGTATTCAACAGAAAATTCGTGGACGTATTCCCTGCTATCGATTTCAATTGTTTCTCGCTAAATGGAAAATTGACAAATTCTGATGGAAATAAATACCTTAGAAAAAGTTAATTGGTAATTGTGAAAACCAAGGCATCTCTCAGCACCATATATATTTGTTTTGCCAGGTAGTTTAAGGATATCACTGTATGACATAAATTCAAGTATTGTATCGGCATCATTTACCACTCGTAAGCAACTCTTATTACAATAGTTTTCTTGAACGTTTCAAGAAAATTCATTAGAAGATAATGCAGAGTGATATTTTTTTTCAGATATTGTACCCAGTCGTTTCTTACATGTAGCATAATCTATAAATAAATTCTTCATAAGTCACATGTCATCGCACATTCTTTTTAATATAAATGCATTATAGAGATTTGAACAATGGAATGAGAAAAATAAAGCAAAATGATGTTTTTAAAAAAGCTAATGATAACGAAAAGGTCTCAGAGGAGGCTGGTGGCGTGAATGTGGTTGATTTTATGGTTACTTTCTTCCGGCCAGTCTTGTTTTTCTGCGTTGGATAAGATCTGTCAAAACATGAACAGACTAAAATAAAATAGAATTAAATGTAGGCAAAATCAATAAGCAGCCTTGGACTTTGTATTACGTCTCCTCAGAACAATGAGTAAAGAATGAGTAAATAACCAACAAATTAAATCAATCATTAAAGCTTGAGAACACGTTTGAAGTTCTAACCCCTCCAGGCACTTTCGGACTCATTCCATTGCTCCGTTCCTCAACAGGGTATCCAAAATGGCCACAGTACATGTTTGTTGTGTCATTTCCGAGCATCAGAAACCCCTTAAGAAAAATAATAATATACATATACTTAGTCTACTATGACATATCAATAGAAAAATTGCTTCATTATTTCCAAGTGGTCATAAAATGTATTGAAATAATCTTAGAAAAAAACCCTCGAAATAACAGCATATACAATTATACATATAGCTGACATGAGAGCACAAAAGTATTTGGTCACCATATTGGTATCGATCGCTCCCTAGCTGCCATTAGGGTAAATTCATGTATACCGGTCAAGAAACTTTACGGTCGGTTACATTCCGTTTGCATGGACTTCTAAATGCATGAACTACAACTGTAGTAACAAAATAATGGAAACAATAATCAATTAAATTAAACAATTATATTGTTTGGAAGAATTTCCAAGGTTTCCCTATTATCTTGCACACAATACGTTTTGCTTCTCTTAAAGAAAGCATAACGTCTACATCCTGGCCGCACTACATCCGACACAGAACATAACTGACAGTAGATTCAAGAAACAACGTAGCACCGTTTTTATATATCTACAATAACACTCCGTTTAAATTTTCTAAAATTCATGATATCACTACACGACCTGCTACTGTACATTGTGTTGTTTGCGCATGTGCGATAATGTAATAGTACGACACAGGAAAATGGTATACAACAGGAGTTCGAGTTTTTATCAATATAACAAAAAAAATTGACTTTACTGACTGAACCATGAGTAACCGTAAGAATAGCGAACAGGAATGCAACGCGGCACACTGTGCATCAACAAAGTCAATTCAAACAAATGTTCTGTGACATCTGTTAAAAAGTTCCATGATATGTAAAGAGATCATCTTGTATTTCAGAATCGGCACTGGGATGAGATTATCATTTTGAAGCAGTGAAAATCCAAACATCAATTAATGTGTTAATTGTCTGAATCTGCAGCATCCCTACATTCGTATGCAAATCTTCATAATGTAAATAAAATTGTTTAGCACTCAAACTTTATTGGGTGACTTGGTTTAACATTACCATTACAAAAAAAAATTATACACTGGCTCACTAACAATGTTAAGTCCATGAGAGGGCACTTGTTTATACTGAATGTCATTCATGGTGTCTACACTTGTATCAATGTCTTCCCCACTAACACAGAAACTCTTTAACATTGTCTGTTTCTTGTAATTTAGTTTACGTAGTGTTCTACTTTTTATGCCGCACTTGCCAACTAATCTTAACACAGATTCTTTAATTCGCTTGTTGACTCTGTATGTTGGTACCAGCAAGATACCGAATCTTCCCTTTATCATAACATAGATGTTTCTAGCTCCTCTGCTTCTTCTGCTTGTTTCTGTACTATATCCCTTGCCCTCTTCTCAATCTCTTGTCCATTATCCAGTATGCTAATTTTGTTTGACAATTTATTTTCCATTTATCAAATTTTAGAAAAGGCTCTTCACAGACATCAAAACAAATCAGTTTGGTGAATGACTGCGCCTATTATTGTGGTGATTTTGTTAGGTCATTGATGATTTTCTTGATCTTAAAGTACAAGAAATCGATATGATCCAACACGAAACTTGAAGAAAAAAGTCCTTGTGTATGTTGACAATGAATGGTATATTTCCAATTTCATTTACAAAGTCATTAATATTCCAAGATGCTCTAAACAGTGCGGAATTCAGCAATATTTCTCAGATTTTAAAGACCTGACAAACCTCCTTCAATTTCAAGAGTTTGGTCTTTGTAGGAGAAATGGGTGGGTATATCAGCAAAAGATTGCAAGCTTGATGGATGTTTTTAATGAACTTGATTCCTCTGAAATATTATTACTTGAAGATTGTAATAAAGGTGGTCTTTGGCTACAAGAAAGTAAGTCACCTTTAGAATTCCTTAATTGTCTTTCATGAAATTCATAAACTACACGCAGATTCGAATGATTAGTGCTTGCTGCCTTTTGTAAAGTTAAGGAGTTAAAGACGCGTAAACCACATTATGACACGGCTCGTCCAATCGCAACATCAATTTGTCCATGGGCAGAATACGAATAACAGTCGACTGTAATGTGGTGCAATGTTTGTCCCAGAGCACAGTGTACAGTTAGTGCAAACGCTAAAATCAGATGAATCTGTGTACGACTGGCTTAATTATTCTGTTGTCTACTCTCATATACTAGTACTTCAAATGTGGTCTCGGATACTGTGACTAAGTTGCCGTTAAGGTTACCTTCTGTGTGCTTCCCTTCTCTGAATGATGAACAGTCCCTGTCATCCCATTAAACAACCCTTCTTTACCAAAATTACTTGTGTGCCTTCCTCAAGTAGCAGGATTTCAAGAACAACACATTTAAGCACTTAATATTGGACTAGCTGGTAACTAGGAAAATAACTTGTTCATCCTTTCATGAACTGCATCATACAAGGAAGAGAAGAGAAAAAAAATTGAGGAGAACAACGAGAAAGAAAATAAAGAGAATGAACGTCCCTGTTCTGACACAGAGCCAGAGTGGGACACATAGAAAGTTACAGATTCTTCAATGTTGGAAAGCTCATCGTGTCAACAGAGTGATCATTTAAGGACAGAGTCATTACCCTTGATGAAGAAGGTCACAAGAATCTTGAACTTTGTGGCAAAATATGATCTACCAGAAGAATTTGTAGTCTTGCTAAAGTCTCAATTACAAAAATTGTAACAAGGAGTTGGAAATACACCAAAGAAGGTGAGACTCTAAAGTTATTAGTCGTCTCCGTCTCACCTTGTACATACGCTCGCCTCAAGCGTATGAGGATCTGAGAAAGTCCAACTTTCTTCAACTTCAAAGGGCCTCAAAGGTTTGCCAAATAAATTTTCTCAATGTTTTTGGCATCAATTATCCTCCTTAATTTATAAGATGATAAAGGAACTTTTTTGAACGGTATATGACATTTTCTCAAAGACATGCAGTTATCTACCTTATACATAAAAAAGGAAGAAATTACCGACCAAACTAATACAGACTGCAAAATCAAAGCATTCATTTTTGCACGTAAATTACAAACCTTTATTTCAAAGCTAACAGCTAATACATGTATTAAAGGCCGATATATAGGTATAAATGCACGTTTTATTTGGGATAAATCTGAATATTGTGAAAATTTTAACAAAGAGTGGATCCTGTTATTTTTAGACTTTGAAAAAGCTTTTGATTCAGTAGAACGGAATTTTTTTATTGAAAACACGAAAAATTGGACTTTTAGGGAAAACTCTTTAAAATGGATGAACATTTTTTATCAAGGTCCAATATTTAGATAAAAGAATCTACAGAAGGATTTAAAAAGCATGCAAAATGAAAAGGGGAAGAAGACAGGGCTGTCAAATATCTTTTTTTATTGCCGAAATTTTATTTTAATAATAAAGAAAAATAATAATCAACAAAAGATTTCTAAAATCAGTTTATAAAGAAGAAATTTCAAATACCAACCATGCAATCAAAATACAACTGTACAAGGAACTTGATATTCTTAAAAAGCGATTGAGAAAATATTTATATGTATAAAATTGTTTTACTACAAGACAAAAAGAATTTGGAATTTTATTACAAATTGTTAAATTATTTACTTTCAAATAATTATTTTGTAAGTAAGATTAATAAAAGTTGTGATTATATGTGTAAAATATGTACAGAAAAAGTTGAACATTCACATCACTTTATTTTTTAGTTTGTGTTAATGTACAACATACATGGATATTAGTGAGCAATATTTTTGGTTTTGATTTTAAATGGAAACACTTAGTTCTTGGTTTTTTACTCTATTAGAAATGAAACCACTGCCATATATAATTTACTTTTGTTGCATTGCAAAACCAAGAATTATTAATTATCCAAGAGTAAAAAATATATTGTTTTGTAACATTTACTTTTGTAAATAAATATCTGGGGAAAAACTTTCTTCAACTTCCTTCTAAATGATAATTACAATGCTACAAAAACTCTGTCAAGCAGACTCCCAGTTTTAATGAAGCAAACAACATGGATGAAGAAAGAAATATAGAAACAAAACATTTCAGAATTCGGTTGCCATGGAGGCAAAGTCATCGATGAAATGACTATTCAAGATGACTTGATTATAACAAAATCTGGTGATACCAAGAATATGGTGAGATACTTTCATATTTACACTACCGGCAGTATCAACATCATTTCTAACGGACAGAGGAAAGTTCAGCTAACAACTCATGCTCTCCAGTTCATCTTCCATGGATTTACTGTCTCCAGGTACTGATATATTATAATTAAAAGGTATGTGTAGGCAATCAATATCTACTGTTTAAAGATTTAATTATATATCAAAGAACCGGAATGAATTTATAAAGTATGAAAAATAATATAGAGAAATGCAGCAGATTAAGAGAATTCATATTTTTTTCATTTATTAAAAGTCTTACTTTATTTTGGAAGAAAATGAGTTTTGATATACAATGTACATGTACAATATTCATTCTTTACTATAGGTGGCCAGTTGATTTCTTTGGTGCCAATATGGCTACAGCTCATCAACTGTACACAGCGTTCTAAAAATGTGTAGATCTACTGGGTGACATGAATAGCTGTTGACTATGTCATGGCCGACAGTGCATATACAAATCGCTCATTTGTCACCATGCTTTTCCCACAGAAGCCACAAAACTCTAACTGGATATTTATGGATATTTATTTCAGGGAGCATGGCAAATTCTTCATTCAAGATTTCATGCATGTCTTTAAAAAATCCACAGTAATCTGGAAGCAAGTTAGATATATTTATCGCTATATACGGTAAATACCATTTATCAAAGAATAAACCAAGCGGCATAACTCTAATAATTAAAGTAATCAATATTTTATTCAAGTGCTATAACTCTAAAATAATAAAAGCGGGTACTTAATAGTCATTTATGTAATGATGTCATTATTACATGTGCAATTATCGATTTCTTACCTGCGGTCGATATCGAACAGATGACGGACGTGGGTCGACAGATCAGTAATTCCAAAATACTAGTTTGTATGTATTGTGAATTTGGTATGTATTGTTAAACAGTTTTTAAATTTGATGAGGCGTTGGAAGCAATTTGGGCGTTTCGTTCACTCCACCGAAAGGGATATTTATGAAATTTTCATTTCGTTAATATTTTATCTATAAGACTTCGACTTAAAAAATTTTTTTAAATAAATTAATCATGTGCAAATACAAATATTTTATTATAAACCAATTTAGCTTGTTCTACATAAAACACACACACACACACACACACACACACACACACACACACACACACACATATATATAAATAAAGATCGAATAATTTTTACCTGTAAAATTAAACTTATTATTGGCAAACGTTTTAAGTACGATGTAACGTTCAAATAGGTCGAAATTACCATATGCCTGCAGCCAGAAAAACAACCGCCGCAACTGGGTCAGTCAGAAATAGCGACCGATGATCCTGACAGTAGCAAGGGCAATTGAATCCATGACTTTAGAGACCCATTCTGATGGCAGTGGTCCAGCTTTTCATCTACCACTCTTACTTGGACCACCATCGTCATGGCAGCCCATTCATCTGGTACAATCAATGCTATTGAAAATTGTACCAATGCTTTAAGTAACGACATGCAAATGTTCAGCACGCCAAATTTATTATGTAGCATAAAAGATGCATTTGGTACCCATGTTCAGCGCTGCTGCTAAAATATTCGTAGAAAAGCAAAATGGCGGCGTATTTTTTTTAAAACATTAAATCATAGAAATTAATCACATCTAAACATTTCGCGTGTTTACTAATTTAGGTTTATCTCCCACACAAATCACGTGGATATTCACCAGACCATATGACGTATCATTGTTGTCTTCTGTTATATTTATCACACGATATTTCCAACATAGAGCGAAAGTCAAAAGAAATTAGTACTGAGCTTTAACAAGTGGTTGTAGATTTAAACAGAAGGTACACAGAAACTGTGAAATTTGGAGAATGTTGAATATATCTGAGTCAACAGCTAGATCTATATGGCAAAATATTTGCACGACGAGAAATGTGGAAAATCTGCCCCATTTCGGGAGACCTCCGAAAGTTACCAAAAAGTATAAGCTTTTGCGCTTAGTTAGAGAAAATTGTTGAAGATCATTCCGGGACATATCACATGATTTTAAGACTAGATGTACAGTAAATGTCCATCACACACTGTCCAAAGAATATTGCACCACAATATGGTTTATAGGTAAGTTATTAGGAAGAAAATGGTGGTCGGGGAGGTGAATAGAAGAAAGCGACTTTCGTGGTGTCTGGCAGGGAGAAAATAGTCAGTTTAGAATGAATGGAAGCAAGTGATATGAGAGTGCAAATTGTCACATGGTGTCGAAACTTTATGCAAATCAAATGGAAGAATAAATGCCATAAAAGATCAAGGAATTCTTGAAAACAACCTTTTGTCGGTTTAAGCTCGTCATTTCACTGATGGAATGTATATATTTCAGGACGACAATGCACCTGTGCATCGAGAAAGAATTATCGAAGAAAACAAGCGTGACAATAATATTAGTTTCTTTGACTTTGCTTGCCCATGCTTCAGACCTAAATGTTATAGAGAATATATGGCTTCGTATTACAAGAGAGCTTCGAAGTACTGTCCGAAACATAAGGACCTTTGATGAACTTTTTAACGCCATTAACGAACTGTGGACGTCTTACCAATCCCGATATGGCCAAACGTGTTTTGATTCACATCCAAATGTATTTGTAACAATGAATTTGTTTACATGCACATTTAACGGGTTAAATTACGACATATAGCTCCGATTCAAATGCTCTCGAAATCAAACTATAGACTGGGGTTCTATCCATACTGAGCTTTGGCTTTTTTACGGAGCACTTTCCTCACAAGCCCGCAAATGTCAAAGTTTTCGAAAAAAATCGACCAAAAGCTTTGAATTTATTACCAAGGTTCGTGCAGTGGTGCATACTGTAATTATCACCACGTGTGTCTGAAATGCACCAACAACGATCCTTCTATTTACTGCAGGGTAAACAACTACCAACCCCTTTGCCAAGAGAAAGGAAACACCCCTGCATTCGACCACATACGACAATTCCCATATAGAAGTAAGGTCGTGGGCAGTCAAAGGCCAACACACGACCTATGGGACATGGATCCAACCCTGGTCGAACTTAATGTCTTAAATTCAATGCTTAGTAATTATTCAGATCAAAAATACAGCTTATGAATTACTAAACGGCTTTGAATACGGTTTCAAAATCAAACATAAAAAAGATACTAGAACTTTCTCTGCAGTTTATAACTTGCATATCTACTTTGCATAACTTAGGTTAGGTATTTGTCTCTGGAATCCTTAATAATCATAGTGAATTGATCAGGAAGGGGTCTAAAATGGGAAGAACTTGGAAGATCATATTTCACTACTGCATCAGGAGAATGGCACATTCACTGCTGTGGTAATAGTGTTGGGCTTGTATCACCTAAAAAACGTCAACATTTTATCAAGCATAGTAGCAGAACAGGCAAAATAACGAATAAATAGCTCATCGGGGTTATCTGTTTCTTAAACAAGAGGCCCATGGGCCACATCGCTCACCTGAGGAACAATAGGTATGATAAAGTCAGCTTAATGGAGTCATAATACAAACAATCTGGACAATGTACAATAATACATGTAGATCCTGTATAAATAAAATCCATTTTTCCCCCTTGGAACTCGGATAGCCCTGATTGCTGCCAATATATACAAGAGCAGACTTTAATCACCGCTCCTGCACATATAGAGGGACTCAAAGTTACGCAGGCAGGGATGACCGCACACCTACGCAACTCACAGGTACCAACGTTAAAGCAAGCATAGATAACGCAAGCAGGGATGACCGCACACTTGCGCTAGAAAGGCCAGAACACCAGAAGGGATGACCATACACTAGTGCTCTGCCGCAACCACCACCAAGACAAGCGGGTATGACCGCACACTTGTATTAATGCGATACAGGGCAGGAAGGACCGCACACTCTTTATCGTAGGTTAGAAAAACACGAAGATTAGATTGAGCAGGGATGTCCACACCCTCAATCTCTCCATATCTGTTCAAGTTTAACCCCAAACAGTCGCTCATCGCAATGCAATACACACTGTCTCTATATATGTGCCGGCCTAAAATAATTCATAGTATCTAAAAATTGGAAATCAAAAATAAACAAACTAATCCGGCCTAACCTAAAACTACTTATGCAGAACAACTTATATACATTGAAAATTTATTATTGTATAAAAATAATCATCACAATAATTGGTTAACAGTGGATGCATTAATTAAAATAATCAAGAATCAATAAATCAAGGGCAATAACTCAAAACAGTAATACAAAAAGATTCTAATGAAAAAATAGCTGCCTGCTTCAATTGTATAGTCATATCACATGTTGAGTATTGCAGTTCTCAAAAAGATCCTTTACAATTGTTTATATATGGGATATTTAGCTACATCAAACTCTGAACCTTCTTGTGAGGCCGAAGAATTGTCCTGGAGCCAAAGTCTTAACAATTATAAAGAATCATCTTGCTGATTAGTTTCTGAGAAGAAGATTTTTAAAGATTTACTCTATATATATTCCTATGTAAAACTTTAACACCCCCCCCCCCTATGTGGCCTCACCCTACCCCCAAGGGTCATGATTTTCACAACTTTGAATCTACACTACCTGAGGATACTTCCCACAAGTTTCAGCTTTCCTGGCTGATTAGTTTCTGAGAAGAAGATTTTTAAATATTTACTCTATATATTCCTATGTAAAACTTCGACCCCCCCCCCAATTGTGCCCCACCCTACCCCCAGGGATCATGATTTTCACAACTATGAATCTACACTACCTGAGGATGCTTCCACACAAGTTTCAGCTTTCCTGGCTGATTAGTTTCTGAGAAGAAGATTTTTAAAGATTTACTCTATATATTCCTATGTAAAACTTCGACCCCCCATTGTGGCCCAACCCTACCCCCAGGGGTCATGATTTTCACAACTTTGAATCTACACTACCTGAGGATGCTTCCACACAAATTTCAGCTTTGTTAGCTGATTAGTTTCTGAGAAGAAGATTTTTAAAGATTTACTCTATATATATTCCTATGTAAAACTTCGACACCCCATTGTGGCCCCACCCTACCCCTGGGGGTCATGAATTTCACAACTATGAATCTACACTACCTGAGGATGCTTCCACACAAGTTTCAGCTTTCCTGGCTGTTTAGTTTCTGAGAAGAAGATTTTTAAAGATTTACTCTATATATTCCTATGTAAAACTTCGACCCCCCCATTGTGGCCCCACCCTACCCCCGGGGGTCATGAATTTCACAACTTTGAATCTACACTACCTGAGGATGCTTCCACACAAGTTTCAGCTTTCCTGGCTTTCTGGTTCTTGAGAAGAAGATTTTTGAAAATTTCTCGAAATTTTTCATTAATTTCTAATTATCTCCCCTTGAAAACGGGTGTGGCCCTTAATTTTCACAACTTTGAATCCCCTTTGCCTAAGGATGATTTGTGCCAAGTTTGGTTGAAATTGGCCTAGTAGTTCTTGAGAAGATGTTGAAAATGTGAAAAGTTTACGGACAGACGGACGGACAGACGACGGACAGACAGACAGACGGACGACAGACAAAATGTGATCAGAATAGCTCACTTGAGCTTTCAGCTCAGGTGAGCTAAAAACTCAACGGGGCACTAATACGTCATCAAGATATTGATACCAACCAGTCAAAGTTATTCCAAAATTGTGTTTATTTATCATTACTTT
Source organism: Magallana gigas (assembly GCF_963853765.1). Taxonomy (NCBI): domain Eukaryota; kingdom Metazoa; phylum Mollusca; class Bivalvia; order Ostreida; family Ostreidae; genus Magallana; species Magallana gigas. The sequence continues at coordinate 36,639,932 of NC_088854.1, forward strand.
AACTTCATATTTACAAATGTCATTAAAACTGTCCCCAATAAGTCTTTACAACGAAACAAAATGTCTACCCATGCCTTTAATTCGGCGGTATCTGTTTGTGGTTGTCCAAAACTTTATTTAATTTGAACAAAACCTACTGCCCCGTTACACCCTGTTTCAACCTATCTATAAATACCTTATTGATTTTAATAATGCAACTCCCAATTGGATATAATTATGTGTATTGGAGACATTGTGCATATCCAAAGTGTTTGATGAATTAGAAACATAATTGCTATTCGTCATGATTGAACATGACGAAGTGATTTTTCTCGTTGTTACTTGTCTTGAAGTATTGAACTTAATTCATTTCTTGAAATCGTTTTCACTGTTTTTTGTAAATTGTTGCGATGTATTAAAATTGCGTTGCATTAAAAGGCATGACGTCTTGTTCGTCCTTTTCAGTGGCGGATATATTGCGGTACCCGTGTTTCAGGTCCCGCAATCCACTTAAAAGAATTTTGCAACAAGTCATTGCTGGCAACTTCTGTTCACCTTCCAGGGTTGTCAACTATACATGACTCTTTGTTATCATTATATATAATACTAGTAACTAACTAACTAACTGAAAGCGCCAAAGGCATATTGAGGATCAGCGCTTATCCATTTTCATATTATGAAATGTACATACTGAAATACAGAAACTTAATAAAGCCATGACAGAAACTGTCAACTCTATAATGGTTTATTCTTTAAAGATAATTATCTGTACCGTACGCAGTAAAAGTGACGTCACGCAATGGCTTCTCAATAGAACAGATGTGTGGGAAATCGTAGAAAGTGGGTATTGACAGCATTCGATAAGGGTAAGAAAGCAAATATTTGCGGAAAAACAGTTTTATATGACGAGTGATATATATATGAATTAGAGGTGGGTAAACGCGAAATAAGAAATTTCTTCAAAAACGCGTTGCAATTGCGTATTTGTTCGCTTTCCCAACGCAGAGCTCATGGCTTGGACAATCGAGTGATATCATTTGACTTAATTGATTAAAATGCGAAATTACAGCGTGCATAACGTCTCAATCTTATTGTAGATCCCGTCCGCACTACAACCAACACAGTCCATAAGTGACGGTAAATCCAAGAAAGAAACAACGTAGCACCTTTTTAGGTCACTAGAATTACGCAAGGTGACCTATAATTTGTCTTATTCCATCGTCGTGCGTCGTTCGTTAACAATTTTACATTTTTAACTTCTTGAAGACTACAAGGCCAATTGCTACAATTTTTGGTATGAATCGTCTCTATGGTAAAAAAATATATAAACTGTAAAATTCATGGCTCTACCACCTCTAGGGCGCCGTAGGAGGGGCTATATATGCAAAAAAAGCGCCAAATTTTCAAATCTTCTGCTCTATATATTCCTTAACATGTTGGGAAAACGCTAAATGCATAATTATAACGTCCATTAAGTCCTCTACCAATATTATAAAATTAATGGCCCCTTGGTCAGGAGGTTTAGACCCTCGGTGGAGGCCAATACTAGTATAGCCATACAATAAAAGTGTATCAGATCTTATGAAATCTTCTCTACTCCCTTTATATTTGAGAAAAACAAAATGCATGGTTATGATGTCCATGAAATCCTCAAACTAAATTGTGAAACTCATAACCCCTGGCACAAGGGTACAGACCATAGGGCGGGGCCAATATAGCCATAAAGTTAAACTGTATTAGATCTTTAAACATCTTCTTTTCTACTCCCATACATGTTTGTGAAAATCTTACTGCATGGATTTGATGTCCAATCTTCTGCCTATATTGTGAAATTCATGGTTAGAGGCTCTGGTCCTAGGGCCAATATGGCCATATCGTCATCTTGCTTTACCGCATTCACGTATTTCATTCACCCGCATACGTTACATAGGACGAAAAGACTTGCAGAACGCGTCTTGCACAAAAATAATATGACAAACACTGCACTGGTAAGGTATATCCAGTAAAGAAACAAGAGATAGTTCAGGCACACTTATTTCAAGAATCCTCTATAATATCGCTGATGTGCCAACCATACAATGTGGCAGATGAAAAAATATCAATGACCGCATAAATTTTAGTGTTTTGTTGAAACCGATGGAAACGATGTTACGTTGTTACTTTTTTGGATTTACCATCTTTTTATCTTTTATTTATATTTTACGAATATATGCCTACCATTTTAGTTCATGTATTTAGAAGTCCGTGCAATCTGAATGCCTCGATCGGAAAGCAACCGACCGTAACTTTCTCGACTAGTATATCCCATTGGCAGTTAAGGAGCGATCAAAGCTAATATGGCGACCAAATGCTTTAATGAATTCATGCCAGCTTTAATCCCTTTTAAAAGGAATGTGTAGCGATGAACGTAACAATATAAATTGCGGTAGTCGGAGATAAAAGGTAAATAATGCGTTTATATTATTAGTTATCATGGGTAACGCATTTATTTCCTATGTGAAACAAATTTTAAAATTATATTGTTTTACCAGTGCTTTGCAACTTGAAAATCAATTAATAAATTGAAATTGTGATGAAAACCATTTATTTATAACAATAAAATATTAAGAAATGTTAGTATATACGTCCCTGGAAAGAGGGATTCTGACAAATAATTTCTTCATTTACCTCATTAAAAGTTACATTATTTTTCGCACAGATTTACAGGTTCACTTGTAAAGTTAATAAGAATTGCATTGTGACGTCACATTTTATTTCACCTGGGCTGCGTTCGAGATCGTAGTTGTTAGCCTTGCCGCTAGGTCGTAGATACATGTATCTAGGTCTGTTGAACGGACTGCTAGGTTAGCCGCTAGGTCTCAGATTTGAAGTTGAAAATATTCAATTTAAGACTAATTACATCGACATAATTTGTTAATTTCAAGCGGAGATATACATTAAAATTCATTTTCACTTAAAGGAAGAATAAAATATCATTAAATAAATAGATTTCATGTCTGTTACAAACAAGTAACTAAGGTGCCCATCTTGTATTCGATGCTTAGCATAAAATATTTAGGCTATGAATATCTATCTAGCGGCTAGGCTAGCTTACCGTTCAACTACGTAGCCCTACGTAGCAGCTATGATCTTGAACGCAACCCTGGCTCAAGTCGAGTGTACGGAAATTTACACCCGACTTGTTAGCCAATCAAATCTCCTGTTACAAGCTACATAGGAAATAAGAATTCATAACCATGTCAGCTTTAACTGAATGTCGCCTAATTTTGTCCAGTTGATTGTCACAGAGTTATTACGGGCCGCCAGGAGGCGGTCCGTTATTTGATATACATTTAAATTTTGTAACTGCGTTTCTGCAAGGTAGTCTTTTTTTTTTTTTTTGAATTAATATTATGCTTATTTTTATGAATTAAAAGTAAATTTGCATGTAGAAATATATTCAAATTTAGGCGTTTTCCATGTATTTATTATATTTCCATGTGAAATGTGATAGAAAAAATATTATGATATGACATCCATATCAATCATTTACGCAAAAATATGAAGGAAACTGGAAATTTGAAGTTGCCTGAAATATCCGGCTATCTGGATTTATTTTTAATTCTTTTGAGAACCTCGTGCAATGAAATAACCATGATTATCTTCATAAAATGGCCTGTAGACAAGATTAATGTGCAGATTCTACAGGATGAACATGTTCTTACATGTATCTTTAAAATAATCCATTTCTATATAGTATGTGGTCCCTTGAAATCCTATAATCTAATGCATTAAGTTTTAACAACTACCATGCAACAAAAAAAAAATCTAAATGGTTTGAAATACATAATCTCCAAGAGAATAATTATGAGTTGAACTTGTATTAGAATTATGTACAAATCAATACATTACTTATACTATGGTAATGATCATACAATTACCGTTAGAAATGCTTACAGTAACGAACTCGATTCTCAATAATAACAGTAAAATGTTAAACTTCAAAACATGTTGCTGAAAATGTATTTAAATTTACCATAAAAATTAGTACAGCCAACTCGTTTTTTTTTCTTCTTTGTGGTGTGTTTTTATGTAAACAACCAATGATGATTCATACAACAATTATATTTTTGGCGGCCCATTTGACGCTTGCGTCAATATGATTTCCTGTCTTTCTTGAGATGATTTCAAGTTTACCTACCCCTTGTTTGTTGTTGGACCTTGAACGCAGAAAATGACAGACGGCAAGAATAATCGAGAACACCAGGCCGCTTATGAGGATAAAGAAAACCCCAGCCAAGTTACTCAGCGATAACGATTTCTTCTTTTTATTGCCCTGTGTGTAAAACAGAAATGAGTTGGTGTTGTATATAAGTATACACAACTTGAAGTAACAGATAGATATACTTTTATCATAATGATAAAGCTACAGGAGATTGCTTTAAAAAATAATGCAAGGACTGGGAACTTTTGTGATTCCCACCTGGTTATCTTCCTGAACTCCACACTCTCCTTTATCTATCCACCATCGTCTCTTCATTTTAATCAAAGACCCATTCTCTTTAAGTTGAAGTATTGCAATGGACATTTTTTCACTATATTGAAGAATATTTGTATCTTTTACGAAAAAGATTGAAAAAGTGTATGTAAAAAAAAAATAGTTAATTAGAATTTATTTAAAAAAAATTATTTTATGCCTTACGAAAGTTCCTGATGTTTGGATGTTTTTGGTGTTGCAATGCCGTATCCTTTTGTATTCAGAGGTGGACCAACCTGCATGACGTCACAAGGCTCTCTTTGGCCGAAGTATTCGTTATACACTGACTCCAGTAGAAAAGCGTATTTTCCCTTCATTTCACGGACCTTTCGAACACCTTCCGCCGTGGTCTTCACAAAGACCCTAGGGTACGCCGTGGACATATACGCCCACATCTTCTGATAAGTCGGTACTTTGGAGTCCTACAGTCAGAACAAAGCGTTCTTTAATATTCATTAAGAAATGGTTTTATATATATACATCTCAAAATTTTAGACAAGAATAAAATTTTCATCAAGGTACCTTGAAGAACGACTGTGTAGATCCGGACTCAAGCGTGCCGTAGGTAATTTCTGTCTGCGCTGCTAGATCGTCTGCGTTTTGTATCGGGGTTAACAATTTGTCTATTGTGAGGAATGCAGCTAGATTTGCTGTGTAAGAAGAAATGACTATCAGAACAGCGAACCACCAAGTCCCACCTATGATACGACCAGCCACCGACCTAAGGAGAAATTTAAAAAACCTTACAAATATTAAAGCTTGTCACCGACCATAATGGATATCTCAATATTTAACATTTCTTAGCTCACCTTGGACAAGTATCACTTCCTTGTAACATAAGAGCCCCCATAGTGAACCAGAGGGAACTCTCTAATGTGAACTTGTTGACGACGCCATTGTCCACTCGGAGACACTTTCGCCTCCATTCCGCGGGACTAAAGCGACTGACTATGAACATCCCAAAACTAACGCAAAAATATCCTGCGATGATGCACATCCAAAGAGGAATCGAAAACGGCTTTAGAAAAGAGAACACGCCGGGTTTTTGGATTTCTGGCTTCTTTATCATGATGCTGATACCACTATTCATAAAGGGTTTGGTGAAGGCAATATCCTCCTCCCGTTGTTTTGTTATCGTAAGGGGAGCAACTGCTAAATCAGCTTTCTGATACAAATGAAAAATTAAATTGTTTTATACTTTCAACACTCTATGACCCCCCTCCCCCTTTTTTTTTTTATTTTTTTATTTTTTTTTTATACAATTTTGTATTGTCAAGTTCAAACTAAAATCTGATTTTTCCAGTAAAAAAGAGCATAATATTATTAAATATTTTTTATCATGTAGAATTCAATAATATTAATTTTTCTATATTTTGATTCGCTCAGAGACAATGATATTAGAGCCAATGGTATCACCCCATTTACGAGCTCCGCGATCATGCCCGTCCACGTTCCGTTGACCTTGGCTCCGTACACCGAGCTTTTGATGGGTCTGATGGTGTACTTGAACCCCCCTAACTGTTCAGATACGGCGGCAATAAGATCCACACAGTAGCCTGGAATAATCAACAGTAAACGGTGACGAGAAAAAATGATGTATTATTGACTGACTTTTATTCGCAATTTACCAGTGATAAACAGAATCGCGGTTTCAGTTCTTATGGTCACAATCTTTCAAATTTAATATTTATTTAAATAAAATTATATCAAACGGTTTTATGACGAAAATGGTATTTCCAACTACGAAGTTATAATAGCCTATAAAAGTGATTTATTGGATAATGAAAATCATAGTTGACACTTGTCTTGTTCTAATTTTTAGTAGTTACATAAAGTAGTCAAGGATGTAGCATCGGAGGACCCTCCCCCCCCCCCCCCCCCCGACTTTTTCTTGCAGCAAATATTTAATTTTATTACATATTCTTCATATGCATTATTTTTTATACTAGTACTGCTCTCTCTATACAAATGATGTTCTTTTTGTTAGATTTATTTATTTAAATTTTTAAATGATAATTATGCTGAAAGTAATGGAAGTCTTGGAATCATCATTGGAATACCCTCGTACAGGTCGTTTGGGTTCTTCACATTTTTTCTATTTTCTGGATATTCGTATTCTTTTTTGTACTGAAGAAATGGTCTTTCCTGTCAAAGAAATGGATATTAGTCAAAAAAGAAGAAACGGCAAAGTTACAAAACACACAGAAATACATCAACGTATGTCTTAAAGGGGCATGGTCACGATTTTGTTGAAATCTTTTTTTTCGATTTTAATGTTTACAATGCTTCAGTAAGGCATTTTTAATAGGCCACCAAAATTTGAGGGTCATTTGTTGAGTTATAAGCGAGTTACAGAGCTTACAATTCTTCGCTATGTAAACAAAGCGTTTGTTTACATTTTGAACGTTGAAGTGAAAATTTCAGTTTTAGACCTCAAATAAATGTTTAATCGTTAGGAACTGTTTATTAACCGGGTTTTCCAACGGAAAAATCCGGTTATTAAAATGGTGAAAATGGCGGGCGGGCGGGCGGCTGCCAAAAGGGTACCCTCATTGTACGGATAACTCCTCCTACAGTTTTCAAGATAGGAAGTTGTTCTTTTGCAAATCAATTGTACATATATCAGAGGTGTGCATATTGCAAGGATTTTGATTTCCAATAATTTATCGAAAAAATACCAGGTTTTGAACTTAGTCATTTTTTGGCAAAATATTGCATATAGGGTACCCTCATTGTACGGATAACTCCTCCTACAGTTCTCAAGATAGGAAGTTGTTCTTTTGCAGATCAATTGTACATATATCAGAGGTGTGCATATTGCTAGGATTTTGATTTCTGATAATTTATGAAAAAAATACTAGCTTTTGAACTTAGTCATTTTTTGGCAAAATGTTGCATATAGGGTACTCCATTTCACTGGATACGTGTTGATAGGATTATGGATACAGTTCACATAAAAGAAAACCCGGTTTGCTGTCACATTGACAGCTTTTCTCTTGTTTATGCTTAAAATGAATAAGAAGATAGACAAATCAGGTTGAAAAAGATTTTTTAATGGTATATTGAACCTATGTAAACAAAAACAGGGCACGAGCCTTATTTACATGACGAAGAATTGTGAGCCCTGTATCTTGCTTAAAACTCATCGACTGGCACCCAAATTTCATTTGATCATTAGAAATGCATTCCAAAAGCATTGTAAATTATAATAAAAGCAGACAAATAAAATTTGAAAAAAATCGTGACCATGCCCCTTTAATACGGCATATACAAATACGGCATACTAGTCTTCATAATACTATATTTACAAATATACTGGTAACTATCAGGCTGGAAAGATCAGCACCATCCTCCGTAAGAGTATCATTGGTTCCCTCCGGGACAAAGCCTTTTTTATCAACCCAGTTCCCTATCTTTACAAAGAAAAGCGCTCTATTAGAATGATGTTCATAAAATTTCAAAGAATTAGAAATATAATTGAAGCAAGTTTAAACATCCCAAACTGCACAGCTTATAATTATGATACAAAAGCTCCAAGACGTTCTAGCTATTGCAACATTGTTTTGGTTATAATTTAGCCATCGATACCTTTCTAGGATTTTCTTTGAATCCGACTCTGTATACACCAATGGAGTAATTCTGCCGACGGCCGTCTTGGTCTATATGAACATCGCCTGTAAGTCCATTGATGCTCACCTGTCCATTTACGGTGGCAAAACACAAAATTTTCATCTTTTGTGCAATTTTTTGATTTTTCATATATCTTTGTTAAATCTTCTAACCGGAAAATGTTTTGTTTTTTGCCATTTTTTTTACTATTTATACCCCTGCTCCGAAGGAGAAGGGGTATACTGTTTAACCATTGTCTGTCTGTCCTTCTGTCTGTATGTCCGTCCGTAACAAAAATTTCAGTCGCATTTTTCTCAGCAACTATTTATTGCAGATGCTTAACACACTATTTATTAAGGCATGCCATATCGTGGGATATATTATATACCAATCGGACGTCAACTTCTTGTTAAATGACCACTTTTTTATTTTTAGCCTAAATTTTCAAAGATTTCTCAGCAACTATTTCGCAGATGCTTGAAATTTTAACACAGTATTTATATAGGCATGCCATATCGTAGGATATATTTTTTTTATTATTTGGACTCCAACTTCCTGTTAAGACAGTAGTTATTTAGGCCTGCTATATCGTGGGATATATTTTTGTACCTTCCTTTGTTTATTTGTAGCCTTTAATTTCAAACAAATTTTCGTCAAAGATTTCTCAGCAACTATATATCGCAGATGCTTGAAATTTTAACACAGTGTTTATTTAGGCCTGCAATATTGTGAGATTTATTTTTGTACCAATCGAATGCCAACTTCCTATTGAATTTCGATTTAGCTTATTTTGTAAATTCACATCAGAGCGGGTGTATTACTGGTGATGTGGCTCACAGATATCTTGTTTCACAGTCAATGTTATTATTTAATCAAACATACTCAATTTTTGTCCATGATCAGATTTTTTTTCTTTTAAGTATCTTAATTCAATCTGTTTAAAAGTATTTCTACCAAAACATACCTTTTTTAGATTTTCCATAATCTTTAGACCATGCATCCAAGGCTTATTTCCCGTACATGGTATGCCCTGTGTTAGATCATAGTTGTAGACCTTCGCACGTCTGAATGTAGATCGGAATACAGTGGAATCGTTCTTTAACATTGTGTGGATTGTCTCTCGCAACAGACTGGCTGTATCCACAAGCAGGGCAGACTCCATCTATAGATGTTCAACAACAACACCAATAAAATATTTCTGACGTTGCTTTCAATTTTGTTCTATCCACAACAGCTGTGTAAGAAACTATATTGTAATAGTAAAATTAATTTAAGTAGCTCATGTCTTAACGGAGCACAAATAGATTCAAAAAGATATTATGTAGAGATCATTTCAGTTTTAATTCAACACTACAATCTACGAACTTGAGGAAAAACGAATGGCGTTTGAATGGTGTGGTTGTTTTTAGTAATGACTATTTAACAAATGAACGCTATTACAAGTTCAGTCACACGGTGCAATAGTGTGGTTTTAACTAGTTCACAACCAGTACAATAGTGAGTAGTATGGTTGGTAACTAGTTCAGTCACACAAAGCAATAGCGTGGTTGGTGATTAATTGAGTTACATAGTACAATAGTGTATCTGTTAGTAGTTCGGTTACACAGTACAATAGTGTGTTTGGTGACTAGTTCAATCACACAGTACAACAGCATGTTTGGTGACTAATTCAGTTATATAGTACAATAGTGTGTTTGTGAGTAGTTCAGTTACACAGTACAATAGTGCTTGTTTGGTGACTAGTTCAATCACACATTACAATAGTGTGTTTGGTGACTAATTCCACACACTGTGTAGTGTAGTTGGTGACTAGTTCAAATTACACAAAACAATTATAGTGTGCATGATATCTAGTTCAATCACACAGTACAACAGTGTGGTCGGTAACTAGTTCAATCACACAGTACAAAAATGTGCTTGGTGACTGGTTCAATCACACCGTACAAAAGTGTGGTTGGTGACGAGTTCAGTCACACATAGTGTGGTTGAAGACTAGTTCAATCACACAGTACAACAGTGTGGTTTGTGACAAGTTCACCCACAGTATGATAGTGTGGTTGGTGGCTAGTTCATTCACACAGTACAATAATGAAGTTTGTATTCGGTGAAGTCTAACCCTGACAGTGTTCCCTGCGCCCTCCCAAATGGAGCGTGGTAGCTCGCTCCACTCCTCCAGAAAACTCTGGACCGTGGCCGACTCGTGGTCTACTAGCTGGAAACCTGTTATGTTCACTCCACCGTGAGAGAACCGTTCTAGGTCATGGTTCACTATGTCCTACAAAACAACGTTCTCTGAGTTTGCAAATGAACACTCTCTTAATTAAAGTCCTGCTGAATGGAGAAAAATGACGCCTAAGATATCGTTTTGCCGTGAAGAAATTCTTGAGAATTACTGCAACGGATATGTTTGAAATTTAATTGTGCAAACACAATATCTTGTTGAATAACCTCTTCCAACCATTACTGCTTAATTATATAGAAATCTCAAATTTGAGTTTAAACATTCAGCCTATTGATTAATGTACCTGTAGTATAAATTTAAATAATCAATGCAGAAAATTCAATTTAGAAAAAAATGGTTGATAAATAAAAAGTATTATTCATAAGATTTCTAAATGATAGATTTTAGATTACAGAGCTACGGAATGTCATTCAATCATATCTTGAAGGGTCAGTGTACTATTGCATTTTTGTCCAATATGATACTCAAATTATTTATTGATTTGCAAGCGTGCGTCCAATACGACTGAGAGATATTGCAGATGGTAATAATCACATACGTTTTCTAGATGAGTGAGCTCAATGTAGTTTAAAGGTCTGTCTTAAATTGACTACTAGCTTATATATGTAGACCACTACACTATTGTCCTGTACATTGGGAAAATGACATAGTCTATATAATAAAAAAGAAAGCTTATTTCTCAATAAGGTAATATATGATTTGAATTATATAACTCCACACAACATGATTGACTATATTTATACATGTAATGGGGTTAATATATAAATTAAAGATACTAAATAATTATAGGTAAAGAATGGCAAAGGTATGCACGCTCAGGGTTCGTGTGACGACACAGACATGGTGCACCCACCAAACTTCCCAACAGATACGAGTAGCCTTTTTTGTTCATCCCCACATTTCGAATCTACAAAATAATACGTTGTTTCAAAGAAATGTCTTCATAAAATCACAGAAATGAAGGCGTAGTTAGAATACTTTTAGGCCAAATACATTGACAACTTCTCACCTTGTCCAGCACTGCACCATAAGCAGTTTCATTGGACAAGTCAAACACAACGTTGATGGGGGTGAAGTTGGTAGGGGGCCCGTACTGTTTGTCCAGCGCTCTCAGGTCCCTGTGCACTTCCTGTATACGGCGCAGGCGCCATGTACTGATCACATTGACCTGATTTTCCCCATCTTTCAGCCAAAGCTTCAAATCCATTAATCGAGACAAACCTTTCGAATAAATGTTCCTCATAAATCATAGAAATTTCGTACATTTTTAGAGAGCACTCAACCGATTACAGCATATATTACATGTAAGGTTGGGTTATATGAACCACATCAGTGAGGTATTGTACCTCATTTTGCATCATCTAACACTATTTTATACGCCACAGTAGTTAAAGAGCAGCTAGTGTTCTTGCTACAGATTCAAACTGACCGTGGTATCAAATTACAAGTACCTTCCATTCGACAAACTACATATCTATATACATGTACATCATTTGTTTACTACATGTACATGTATATAACTTGTTCGGCAAAGTTCTTTTCTATGGAAGGAGACATTAAATCTTATATTTAAAACAATATATGTCTGGAATTCAGCAACTAAACACTATCTGGAAATCTTCATTCGAACGAACAACCTCTTTTTACTCAAGCGATGGAGCTATGAAATATTTCAGATTTAAAATAACTCTAAATTTAACGTATCCTGATATATTTAAATTTGATTAGCAACTTGTTAATCTTGACAAATAAGACTCCATAAGACATGTTTAAACGTCAATAGTCAATAATTAGTAGACATTTGTGTGGCATTTTTACCAAGAAATCACAATGTACGGGAAAAGTCGGCATTTTGCCTGAATGCGACGATTAAATTCAAATATGGATGCGAATAAAATCGGTTCTTTGACATTATTAAAATACTGAACACGAATTACTTATTACGTGTACAATAATCTTTTTAGAACGTTACGAATTAGTTTTTGAAAACCTTTGATCCCAATGTTTTTAGAAATCGTGGTGACTCTTTACTTCGTCCAGTCGGAACCAGATATCTTCTTCGACTTGTGTGCAGAGACAATCAAATAACTGCTCAAGGAACTGTTCTGACAGAGTTAAAACTAAGCACTGATTCGCTTTGGGATATGATAACACTGTAGAAAACACGCTATTTCCAATAATCAGTTTTCCTTATTCCCTTGGACTTCATATAAAAGTTACTAATTACCTACTGATACAATGCATGCACCAATTAGACCAATGTCTATAAGTTCATACAAACATGTAATTCCTCTATCAAATACAGCTCTTTTATTGACCAGAAATAATGAGGAACTTACCATAATCTGTGTCGTACACATAATGAAATTCTTTCCAATCTAAATAATTGATAATCGAGGCAATAGCCCGAGTGTTATCCGGCTTCATGAAGATGGAAAAGGGTTTGTGGTCTTTGGGGTGATAATCTGTGCAAGGGCTTAGGTATGGCATATGGAACACACGAGTGTACGAGTCTATGACTTCGCGGGAAACGTAGGAGCGAGATCCGACCAAGGCAAAGACTCCGTTAGACAGGTGGTCACAGACTGTAAGGAAATAAATAAATAATTATCTATTGTCAGAAAACGTTTGCATGCTGTAGACTAGCATGTCGTAGATTACCTAAGCCCTACCCTTCTGCTGTTCAAACCGTAGTGCCCGCTAAAATCTAAATCAATGTATAAAAATATGCGTCCCGATATAAACTACAAAATATGATTTCATCATTGCTTGTAAGTAGTACATGTAGTCAACATTGTTATCTACATGTAGATGCTGGATCAAACAACTACAGTTTAAAATCACGCATATTTCAAATAAAGATGTTCTTTTTCCTATAGCTGAACATTTATAATATTAAGAAATACATTAAATATGCAAAGAACATATATCAAACTTTGACAACATTCAGCCAAAATAAAATAGACCGAAATGGAAGTGGTTGCAATCGCCTTGTGCTTATAGAGTAAAGAGATGTACATTTTTGATACACTGATTACCTCAATACAGCACATTTTTACACTTTGTTTAAGTTTTTGCACAATTAACGTAACGTAAACTATATAAATGAAATTATTTTATTGGCTAATAGTCTTTGGAAGTTAATTTCTATAAATCTATTGTTTTTGTAGAGAAATAACAAAAACTCACTTTCTTGATTTTGTTCTTTGAAATATGTGATTATTTATCGCAATATATTAGAGGTTCATAGAGAATCATTATACGTGATTTGACACTGCCATTGCACTGACAGTTTGATTTATTGCAGATATACCAAAGTGATATTCTGCTTGTATTTTTATCTTTCTTCGACTGTCATTTTGCGACACTAGAATTTGCATTAAAATTTGTTTCCTTATCGATTTTTGTTTCAATGGAAACAGTTACGACATGGAATTATTAGACTACTTTACTGACAAACAATCTAGCGCAGCGGAAGGGGCTTCCCGGGCGCCATGATTGATGTTCATACAGAGAAGAAGTAAAACAGAGCGTAATGACACATCAGCCACACACACTTTACACTGAATCAAACTCCACAATAAATCTTCCTTTAAAAAAAAGCACAGATTTTGGTAACAAAAGAGTTACTCTCTACATTTACCTGACATAAAATGTCTATTTTGAATTTGTGTTTTATTTTCTTGAGATCGCCATATTCTTACAATCACGTGATATGCTCCAATAGCAATTCATTTCTTAAATTTAATCCAGGAGACGTTTTTCATTAAACTAGCCGTGACAAATTTATGAGACTAAGTCTGAGTCTTGATGAAAATTTTATAGCCGGGATTACACGGAACACGAAGAAATTATTGTGAAAAACAGATCGGGGAGTCATTAAGCTATAATCTTTCTCACTCCACGGCCTGTTTTTGCTGTCACTGAAGATTTCACAAAAAGCCCATCACTTCGCCGTCTCATTAGCACTTCTGAATAATATTCTGTTACATTCCCTGTAGGGTCTCCATATTTACGGACTTTGGCACCCTCGAGGGGACAGGGATATGTAACTGCTGATCTAACTTCATCGTGAGACTCAGCTAACATTCTTAATTTCGTGCTCTGTTTTAAATTACTCCTTGCAATAGGACTGTCTTTTAATCTCCTTACAGAGTCATCAAGTCTCTATTTCATGTCCTCAAAACGAGGTTATAATCTAATAAAACATTTTGTATTTCTCCCAAATGGATTGGTCAGGTGACATTCGGACCAGACGTGATATATTCTAAGCCTATTGGGTGTATTATCTTAATGATAGACAAAACGAAAAATAATCATTAACCAAAATAAATCAAACAATTACTGTAAATTAATCAATAAAACGGAGAGAAGTTTCAAGATGATAATGTAGTTTGACACCTTCCAAAAATTATGAATTCAAGTTAAAAGTACTAGTATACAAAGTGTAACAACTGAAAAATCCATTTATATGCATTTCAATATTTTCTCATTTAAACGAAATTCTGATTGTTGAACATACCGGTATTTCTTGTTGATAAGTGCTTTTTCCCTTTTAAACATGTCACAAATGGTAAATGTTAAAAGAAACGAGAGAGAGAGAGAGAGAGAGAGAGAGAGAGAGAGAGAGAGAGAGAGAGAGAGAGAGTATAAAGTGCCCCTGGTAAACAGTTTTCCCCAAGATCATTATTATGGCAGAAAGAGTCGACAGAAGAAGAGATGTTTCCATAGGGGATGCTGCTGAATTGTCACGTTTTTAATTAATACTGCTTCAAAAGAAGGGCGTAGCGCCGTTACAGACAATCAACTTTGAAGCTGTTCAGAATAAAAGTCTACCACGCTTAAAGAAACATTCTGATTTTGGTTGGGATGAGAAATCGTTACAAAGATTTTTTTTTTTTTTTGGATAGGTTAAGATCTTTGATTATTTAGATCTCCCCAGAGGCAAAATGAGCACATGTCACAATAGACCTACAATTTAGAATCGAAGACTAATGAATAGGAAGGAACGTTCGTCTTGCTAATATGTAGTTTTCTATTCGGTCTTATCTTTGTTATCCTTGTAAATTGCGATGCCACGAATGGAGTCCCCATTCCAACACATCACGCTAATGGACACATCAATTTGGGATTCGAAGAGACATTAAATGTTTTGATTTAAATCAGGTCAGCAACACTAATCAATTAATAGCTAAAATATAACTGCTACACCCTAACAAGCTTTTTGTGTAATGGGTAGGATAAAACGCGGGGTTGTGGATTCCTTGAATTTCAAATTGAAGATCTGTCGTTGCGAAAATAATTTTTTATTAGTTTTACTCGAACATTTATCTTCACAATTCAAAGGCTAATTCACGGTTAAAAGAAATCATGATTGATGTATTCTCGTATATACCAAGCTCGGTGAAATTTCTTCCTACTCTTTATACTTTAGTATTATACCAGAATTACTTACGATCTACAGTGTAGTTTTCTATAAGAAAGCAAAATTTTGCGAGTATCATCCGTGAAATTTCAAATGTTATATTTTATTAACTCTTTATAGGTAACGCAGAAAAATAATATTTTTACGATATATTTTTCTACAGTAAAAAGTACACGCGACATTTACCTAGCATTTTTTTTTTATTTCATACATGCATCCAAATACATATCAATCGAAATACAGAGTTTGATTTCTTCAAATCAACCGAAATACAAAGCTAGCTTGATTTCTTCCTGTTTGTTCGACATTGATCATTTAACAATAGTAACTTAATGTGTCTTTATCGCGCAGCGTTTAATAAACACTATCTACCTTTGTAATGGATTTATACAACAGTGAAAAGTGTGTACTCTCTCTCTCTCTCTCTCTCTCTCTCTCTCTCTCTCTCTCTCTCTCTCTCTCTTTTACAAGTAAGTTCAACATTTAATGCTATAACTTATTTGATATTAAGTATAGATGTTTTAAGGGGTAAATATGTTAAACTATAGTGATGAAATGGTCAATGTAGCTTTGCTTGTCGTTAAATCGCTTTTTAAAAATCTGTTGTGCTCATTTATAGGTTTTTATATGACCAGTTTAAAAAAATATAACTTTTTGCTCTGAAATCACCAGTATATGTTCACCATCTAGTACATGTATAACAGTGTTCTTCTCCGCTCTACCCAGAGTATCGTTACTTCACTCGGAATGCATTACATTTATCTTCTGTTGGGACCAGCCTTGGGGCGAATTACAGTGTAAAGTATTGCCTTGCATTACCATTAGTTCATGAATTTGGGCATTAAATTACCAATACTTAATTTTCTTGAAGTAATGCATTACATTACTATTACATGAGTAAAGTAATGCATTACCATTACCATTACTTTGTGAAAAGTCAATAAGTTTTGAAAAAGTAATTTGTACAAGATTGTTGTTGCACTTTATGATCATCAAAATTTCAAAGGTTTCATCTTTTAACTGAATCATGTCCACCCCTACGAATGTGTTCGGAATGTTTTCTTTATCGTTTTGAAGTATGTAATAAATCCAGAGGTGCTCGAATGAAAGTTCACGAGACTTCACCGAGATTTGTTCAGTTCCTGTGAAATTTCGAGCGGAAGTATAAGTGTTCGGATAATATTCTCAAAATATGTAAGTACTGGTCAATTTTCATATCATATCATACTTTGAGGTATGTTAAAACATCAAAATCGTTTAAGATGAATGTCTTATTTCACCATCAAGCGGTTATTTAAATTAAACGATGTCATTCAGAACAGAGTTATCGTTCGTGTTCAACCACGTGTAGAGTGGTTGAAAATATAAACATTGGGTTGCTAAATAAAATCATAGTCATGTTTGATGCTTGTGGTGTGCAATACCATGTTTTTAAATAAAATAATGGGTGAATGTTTTGCATAAAAACTTAGTATATCGAGCCATTTTCAAGGAACATTCTGCATAAAATAGTTTAGTCTTTTTCACTATTGATGTTATTACTAGGTCAGGCGCGGATCGAAAATTAATTCCTAGGGGGGAATCTCTACTACGCATGTTAATTGTTTCCACAGCAGAAAAAACTATTTTTTGTATTGTTAAATTTATTTCTAGAACAAATTTTATCTACCAGTTAATGAAGATAAAGTTTAAAATCAATATACGTCTAGAATTTATATTTGACAACAAGTACCTAGATTCTATAAAATAGACTATAATCACGAGGCACGATTTTTACTGCGAAACTGAAAGGGTCAAATAAAACCACGTGGTCTAAAATTTAAATGACAATAACATTCGCAGGGGTGATGTCGGGTTTGAAAATCTAAGATATAATAGCCAATAATAGAAAATCAAAGTACTGATAGTACTGGAAAGCGCTAACCAAGCTTCTGTATGTATATAACAGATATATGTATACATAACATTTCAGCTTCTGTATATTTTCTCATCACTGCGTGGCAGCCCGTGCAATGATATATGTAAGCCCCCTACATTAACTTCACAATACCCCGTACATTAGATTCACAATAGCCCGTGCATTTATGTGCATAAACCCCTGAAACTGGTTCCCTAACCAGTTTAAATAATGTTTACTTCTGCTCATAGGGGGGCGGTTATTCGATGCATCGGAAGTAATAGTCTAACGACAATAAAGCGCTGAGCTATGCTTAGCGCTTTAAAAATACATGAATCTTGTTTTTTCTATCAGTCCAAACCATTGTATTTAATATACAACACAGATATTGAGAGAGAGAGAGAGAGAGAGAGAGAGAGAGAGAGAGAGAGAGAGAGAGAGAGAGAATAAAATAACATGTATTTAGAGAGAGAGAATAAAATTACATGTATTTTCAAATGGGTTATACAGTGTAATACTAGAAGTAAGTTTTAAGCTCCCAGAGACAATGGTTTGACAGTGCATTCTCTTAAGTGTATCCTTTTTTGTTTTTAAGAGTGTATGACTGTCCTTTATTCTAATGGAACACAGTCAAGAGAAAGATGGGGATTGAAGTGTTTAACACCTCTTAAAACAGTAGATTGTTTTGATACTTAGATTATCCTTGGGCCATCGTGTGTTGTTGATACATTCTTCACAGTAGAGAATCCATTAAATGCACAACAGTTACTAATTGGAGTAAATTTTTCAAATAATATAAAATTCTTAATAACAACACAAGTAAAATATTATGAAATTTTGTTGTTGTAATAGCTAGACTAAGTTATATTGACAATTTAAGAATGGGTTTTTAATATTTTTTTTTACTCATACAACTAAAATATATCTCAAGAATTGTTTTTTCTTCCTTGAAACAATTTTTAATCAAATACAATTTCAGTTCTTCAATTCATCACAATTTTATGAAAATGATCATGCATAGCAAATAAGCATAGTAATGTAAAGTAATGCCATCTAATGTCAGCATTACAATAGATTTTGGACCTAATGCATTACATAACCATTACTTGAAATGCTTAATTTGTAGCAATTTACATTACTAGCATTAGTTTGAAAACATGTAATGTATTGCAATGAATTACCATTACATTAAGCACTACCCCAAGCCTGACTGGGACTATATGTAATCAGCTGACAAACGTATTAGTGAACAGAAAATTCAGGTCAACAACTCAACAAGGACATTAGTTTAAAAGTTATAGTAAATTTACGATTTTCACTGCATATAACCGTGGTGTTTCATTCAGAAATATTAGATTTAACCTGACCGATTCCTTTTATTATCAAGCCATGATAGACAGCAATATCATTTGAAGAACTTGAATGTACACTTTTTTAAAACTGCAAAACGCAGATCCGCTCTATTTACCAACTATGTAAGACTTCGTTTGTCAAACCGGCATACTCTGGATGCATAGCTTGACCCTTGGTAGCCCGGCTTGTTGCTTCATTTTACCGGGGAAGGTTCACTGGTGTGTGCCGATCTCACCGGTTTGAACAGACCAGTGTGGAATTTGCAATTTATTTCAATTCTTGCGGAAAGCTCTTGGTTAGGTGATGTAATGAGATAAAAATTGCAGATATTTGTTAATAAATTGACATGTTGATTAATTGAACGCAATATTTTAACTTCATCAACATCGTTATAGTACAATGTATAACGTTTAAAGGTATGTGTGGCGTATCTGGAGTTAAATTTTTGACACGAGTTTGAGTTAAAATATACATTAAGTTTATAGTTAGGCGTTTCATCAACTCTTTGACCCAAAACATGCTCTGTCTTCAGTTAACTGTCTCAAAACTCTGCTACTCGTCCGATGAATGTTAAAGTGATTCGCCATTTTTAACGCCACTGCGCATGCGCATGAGTGCGGGAAAATCCAGCATAGAAAAAACAATGGAAGAACAGTTTGATTACAATTTATAATCACGTTTTTGGAGAAGGCTTACATGGGCATTGCCTGCTGCCTAATCCATTTATGAAAATGTATATTTGCATAATAAAATATGTTCAAATCAGAATCACGTTTTTCATGTCTTAAATTAGATAATCATCTTATATCAGATGACACTCGAAGCATTGTAATACCGATATTGATTAATGTAGAACGATATGAATTGATAATTATAAGTGAAAAGGCGAAACACGATCTTATCGTCATCGACAAGGTAAACGTAAATAACGTAAAAAGTAAATATTCCCCCCATTCATTTTCGAATTTTGTGGAGTAATTACTTTAAAAAATCTGTAGTTCCTGGTACGCCGATATGGAACAAATGAAGTCCGCTCTGAACTGTATGTGGAGCAGAGGTTCAGGTCTTCGCGATTGCAAAACTCAACATCACTCCGGTTAAAATTCCGAATTTTTTGTACTTAAATTAAATTTTTGTTGATAATTAATTAACGATAATAGAAAAATAGATCCTGATTGGCATAATTTACATGTACTTGTAAGCATTGACTTTTTAAATGGGTCAAATAAATAAAAACAATTGCCATATAATAATGACGAGGTAAAAGAAAATTCACCAATAATTAGTATGTGTGGTAAATAAATCAAGAGGGCTGGATAACCATTCAGACTGTATTAAACAATCTCCTTTAGATGAAAAGCTTTGTATATCACCATTCAATACACATTTGTATTCAATTTAAAAGTTTTTTTTTTAAAAAAAATGTTTTCCTACTAATAGAAAGTTGATGGCTGGAGAAATTTCTACTTATTTAACATTTTAAGTTAGATCTGATGCAACTGTTAAATTTGTCGACCATCCAATTTTCCATAAAATTTACTATAAAAACAAATAGTAAAAAGACCGTGAATATTGATTTAAAGAGGCGTGGTCACGATTTTTGTCAAAATTTATATATATATATATATATATATATATATATATATATATATATATATATATATATATATATATATATATATATATATATAATGTTTAAAATGCTTCAGTAAAAATTTGAGTACCAGTCGTCGAATTACAAGAGAGATACAGTGCTATTCTTTGTTTGTTTTGTTTGCATTTTGACTGTTGAAATAAAAACTCAAGGTTTAGACCTTAAGGACGTTGTTTACTCAGGGTTTGAGTTCTCAAATTTGGATTGTTATTAAGTTCGATGCCATGAGTAAAATTTGTTGTAAACACTAAAAACATTTATGAAATGAATTATTATTGACAAACTATTCGATATTTTTACTATGTTATGGAATTAGGCTCAAACAAAGTTGGACTTTTAGCAAAACAGAGGAAATTCAGACTAAATTTTTCAGATTTTGTTTTTCACTGACATATTTTTAGTAGTACTGTTATATTCAAAATTAAGATTTTGTTTGTTAGTCAACAAAATTTTGCATATTTTCTGTTGGTTTTATCTCACTTTTTCGTTAAGATATTCGAATGGCACACACTACAAATATATCAAAAATGCTTAAAAACGATAAAAGGCACCATATCTCAAAATTTTGATCATTGACCTCATATAACGTTTATGCCTGCAGAGTGAGGTCAATATACCTAGTTTAATGCTATAAATGTTTTAGTATTATCATCATTCAGTTTTTTGTAAAATTGAATCAAAAAAGGGTAGGAATTTAAAAACTGATAGTGGAAATTCGGACTGGAATATTTACATGTATAAAAATTGTGAATGAAAACTTAATGCTTTGTGTCTGCTTAGTGTCACTGTAATTCATAAACTGTATTTCATTTTTTAAAAGAGTTTAACAATTACTATTATTTTCACAATTAAGAAAATCTCAATCATAGTGTAAGATTTTTAGGGACTTTTCCTAAATTTTCAAAAAATATTCAATGGCCATTATCTTAAAAAGAAGGTCATTGACCTACTTTTTTGAAAGTGAAAAATAGCACTACCGTGATAGGTCTTTTACACACAATAGATGGTTTTTCATTATCATCAGTGAATTTTTTTTTCATTCTGAGTAAACGTACACCTTACATGAATGTGGCAAACGCTATGAACTATTTATTTATGTTCAAAATGAATTAGCAGATAGCAAAATCACAAATGAACTCTTAACGGTATAATGAACCAATGTAAACAAATACAAGGCACGAACCTGAGCCTTGTTTATATATAGAAAAAAAAAAGAATTGTGTGCTCTGTATTTTGCTTATAACTCAACAACTGACACTTAGATTTTGTTGGATCACAAAAAATGCATTACTAAAGCATTCTAAACAAAAAAAGAAAAAAGAAAATTGTCAAAAATTGTGATGATGCCCCTTTAAAGTAATATGAGTTTTACAAAGAAAAATAAATGTAGTAAAGCGATAAAACCATTATCCAATGAATTCTTTAATAAGAATTATGAACATGTAAAGGATATGAATAGATATAGATATATATATTATATTTAATTTTATTTAAAAAAATGTATATTATTTGTGTATAAAATAGGCAATAAAATAGAATGATGTAACACTCACTTGGAACTTCTCAATTCTATTGATTGTATAATAAAAGTACAAGCGGTCTTCATTTATTGGGCATATTACATGTACATGCTCAAGTTTCTGTGAAATAGTAGGTGATCTGATAGTAGGAATAGCTGTCAAACATGTTTTTATAATTCTGATAATGAAATTAGCTAATT
The DNA here is from genome assembly GCF_963853765.1 of Magallana gigas. Classification (NCBI taxonomy): domain Eukaryota; kingdom Metazoa; phylum Mollusca; class Bivalvia; order Ostreida; family Ostreidae; genus Magallana; species Magallana gigas. The sequence continues at coordinate 36,662,327 of NC_088854.1, forward strand.
AAATGTATTTGAATCAACTAACTTTTCGACAGTGTATATAATATCAACAGAACATGAAACATAAGTTACGATGCTCTAAACTGTAACAATTATTGGCTTACTCTTTTGGACAAGTTGAAAACTGTCGTTAATGGAAACATCCTCAATAATAGTGGAGAAGTTGAAATGATTTTTCTTCTGACGCAATATTTTATTCATTGCGTAGCGGAATCCGGTCTCCGCGTAGACATCATTCCAATCAAAAATGGCACCTGTGTGTCATGGGAAAAAGTTAAAACGATCAGAAACAAATATTTGCCTTTTGCTCTCAACATGTTTTTTGTCATGAGAAATGTGTTTAAATCATTAGTGATATCTAGACAACTGATGTAGTATTTCTGCAATTTAACGGCGGAACGAGCAATGGTATCACTGATAATTATAATGACTTAATTTTAATATTGTATCAAAAGAACAATGATTGCAAATGTTAAAAGAATAATGATTTCAATTTCAAAACATTTTCAATTAGCAAATGAAACTTTGATTTTATAATTTTACGTCAGCAAACCGTCTTGTTTCATCTAACGTCTTTCAATAACATTTAAAATAAACATACCTATTGGGAATCCGTGTTGATATTGAACACTATTGTCTGTACAATCCGCGGACGAAATCAAAACAGTGAGTACAGCTAATACAACTGTACCCATACTCAAACACTGCATCGGAACGAAGGGTCGCTCTACTGGTCAGGATTTCAGCAATTTTACGCAGTCTTAGAACTGGAGTCCATAATAATCCCGTTTATTGATCAGCTTCTATTTCATCTTTTCCGTGGTAGGACAAACGGAACTTTAACAATGGAAATCATAAAAATGACAAACACTGGTAACGCACACCCTGGGCCTCCAATGTTCCTTACTCTTGCTGCTTGTTTTTGGTCGGGAAGCTCGACGACTCTGTGTAATCCAATTTGCTTTTCTACGCCAAGTATGGCTTCACAGATACTAAAATTGACATTGAAGTGTGACGTTTATAGGAATGGAAATATAAACCCAACAAATTCTTTATATCCGTTGTTTATAGTTTAAGTTTCAAATTATTTGCAAGAGACGACATCCCTCGAGAAATGCTGTTGGCTACATGCAAATGCACAAGTTGACGCTGTTTAATCATAAATGCGAGTGTGTTTTTTTTATTATTTGACTGGCTCGAGTAATTCATAGCTTTCTCGAATAATGAGAGTTATGTAACAAATGAATATTATAATGATATTTATTTAACCTATTTTTTAGACAAGTGGTATATGTAAATGAAATTATAAATGTTTGCTTCTGAACTATTGCCCTTTACTATTTGTGTACTTCGACAGAATATATCATATAGTGATGGTCAAAAACAGAATGAAAAAATGCCTGAATCTTATAAGCAATAATTGTTTATCTCTATACAGGTATCTTTTGACAATTGTACATTTTGCTTGCAATCATATACAGCAAATTGTGCAACATAATTATGTTTAATGTATGATTAGTGTAAACATATGTTGCACATTTTGCTGTGTAATTATAAGACCATCATTTGTCTATTTATAAGTTTTAATAATAGCGAATGCCATTTTTAACAAAAAATAATTCATCAAAACATCTAAAATTGTCTGAATGCAAGGCAAATATTACTATTGAATTTATGGCCTGCAACTTCAAAATACTATAGAAAATTTTTTGAATTTGATTTTGTTCGTGCGAATGTCTGTACTTCGTTGTGTTGTGGTTTTTTTTTTTTTTTTTTTACATTTTTTTATGATCTATCTTAACCTGACTACCATTTTTCTGGATTCTTACCGAATTTTTATTCAAAACCTCTTTACTTCAGCTAAAAGCTTTTTTTCCTATGGTTTTGATTCAAGCATTTAGATTTTAATCTAAGTCATATTTACGGTCATTTACACTCATTTTTGTCCTGTAATTAATTACAATCGATTTCTTTATAATATGTTATCAATTAAAATCGATTACTTCAATGGGTTTTTGAAGATATACATTGTGCACGATATCTCTTCTTTACATATTGTGTAAGTTAGAATGAATCTTAGACTAGTGTTTTTACTATGAATGATATGAACATTTGAGAAGCGGTCTTCTTCTTGATAAGGTATCGTTTTATAACTTCTACTGCCTATTCAAAATTCAAATGTCGAACTACAATCAATATAGATATCTCAGCCTATTTAACTTTCTAAACTATTTTTTTCTTGGAAGTTTACGAGTTTAATAGGTAATTTAAAAGTTAACTTCCTATGTTAATTGTCAACTTTTTTCTTTACTTTTTCTTTCTCTTATTTGTATTATCACCCTTCATCGCATGTATTTTATCATGTATTATTGTTGGTTGGATTTTTCTCAACACTGTTAATTGTGCTATTACGAGAATAAAGAAATTGTCATTGTGTAAAATGATTAAAAAATCTACAATAAAGAGTTCAATTCAATTTCAATTCAGTGTATTCGCCCAAAACATAAAATGGTAAATGAGGTCAATCTTTATACACAGTTCAAAAGTTAGAGGTACATTTTATAAATTAATAGATAAGTAGTAGATAAATAGTAAATAAGCATAAATATACAATATATACAATGAAGATAGGAAAAAGTAAAATTCAGAGAGTTAAAACCGGAGTGAACAACTAATTATGTACTCATATGAACCAACATTTATATCTTGCATGTAAGTATTGTGGAAAATCATAACAAAAGAATGTAATTATAAAAATTGTATTCTGTGAAATAAATATATTATAAACAACACTTGTAGGGTATTTATTCATGCCAAAAGTGCATCAAAAAATAATCGGAAGAAACCGAAAAAGTAATAAGAATTTCACTGAATTTTAGGCTGTAATCGATTAAATAACGATTACAAGTAATTGGACATCTCTTCGATTACAGATTACTGTCAATTACTTAATCAATAGAATCGAGTACAATTACTCGGTAACTATAATCCCATGCCTGTTACGGAACGCTTATTGTTCTATTCAGCCGAGCATAGTTTACATAAAATATATCAAACTTTGCATTATAATTGTTATAAAAATTGTATTCAAATTTTAATTTAAAAAAATGAAAAATGTAACAAGATAAGACAGTTTTTTAATCAATATTAGAACATATTTCTATCAGTTAGTGTAACTTCATTTGTACACAGGATTTTGGCAATTTGCATGAAATTGACCATATCATGAATGCGCTTTACGAAATAACGATGCACAAAAACGGCGGAAGCAATTAGAGACAACCCAAGGATTCTATCATCCGGGCAACCGTTAAAAATTGGAAAGAGAGAAAACGGTCAAAATGGAATAGAAATTAAATTGGAGAGATGTCTTGTTTTGTATAGGATAAATCGATCTTCCTCTTTCGGGGCTTAAATGCAAGGGAATTATTACCGCGGGGATCCTTTACTATTTCTTAAGAAAACAGAGATTATATTTGCTTGTCGATTGAATGTCTGTCCAGACGCTGGTGAAGAACAAGGAATCACTATCTAATGCAATAGCTCCACGAACTGTATTTATTCAAGTAAATTGGTAACACGCTGTAAAAAGTTACTTAGATTATGTAGGCCTTGGCTATCAGATGGCTTTTGTCGTTACTGTCGGACGAAGCACGTTTTTATTTGGACTCTCAGATACACTTACGATTCAATAATTTCATTTGGTATGCTTCATATCCGATTACTTAAGATACAGAAGAGCTGTGACTTAAACATTAAGTACATGCATGATATTCCTAATTCCTTTTCACTGGGGCAACTGATCCAGCACTACCATGATGATAAAAGTAGTTATCCAAGCAAAACTATCAAAGTGAATACTTAAAACTGTTTTTACTTATACTATTTTAGAAATTGAACACATTTTCGATAATGATTTGTAAATCATTTAATTCTGGCTGTAACACACTTTCTGATTGTGCTATTTTTACATTGATTGGTTCATTGGTAGATACTCTCCAAATATACTAAAAGCAAGACTTTTTAAATTTTAAATTCAGATCCTGGGTTTACAAAATAAGAAAATAGTTCGACTCAAAAAAATTCTTCTCGATGTAGGCTCTTTTATAGCTGTGGCGATTTTTTTACACCAAGGTTATTTGTTGTTCATTTCCTACATATGCGTATAGAGATCTCCACTTGCTTCCTTACTTTTTGGATTCAATCAAAAAAGGCGTCTTTTCTTCTGCGCCGTTCCTCTAGCGACTACGTGGAGGACTTTTTGGAACACAGATTCAGCATCGATTTATCAGTCTGCCCGCCTTTACAGTACGGCTGCTTAAATCTTCTGTGATAGGTTAATAATACGTCTTCACACTTTCTGTATTAGCAGTAATGAATGCTAAGCGTTCCGCCGGCTCTCCGGCTATATTGCTTCAGGAACATAAAGCCATCTTATTGTACTGGTGAATGGAACATCTCAGCCTTATGATTGTTTTGTAGTCCGCTGAGATATTTACATTATTTTATTTGTAGAATTCTCTTACATCCAAGGATTGGGATTGACTTGGTCATTTTACATACATTTATCTTTCCAAGAATTTCCGAAGAAATATGATCATGTTTAACTCTTACGATGACGAGTTTTATTTTTAAGGCAATCAGTATTCCATACAATCTGACGAGAGAAAATCAGTTCACGGGAAATAAATTATGTATATGCATTTTGAGGCACATACCATCTTTTACATTTTTTAAATCTATTTTCAATTCACCAGGAGTCAAGGTTTAAATTCCATGAGGTCAAACTACCATAAAAGGACTTCAGAATAACGGCTTTATGGATTTATTTTATTTTAACTTATTGTAATTCATAGCTCTGTAGACACTTACAGGACTGAAATCTACACGCCCCGTTTATCGATTGGTCGAAACCTACAGCGACCTAAGAAAATCACTACTGACTGCACGAAATAATCATGATGATGTCAGAATAAAAATTCTTATTTGAGACTTTTGGCTGTTTGTTTTAGCTATTGTTCTGATGTACATTAACATTACTTTAGTTAGTTTTACTGACTTTTTACAATTAATTTGTTAAAACGCGGGTTATGTATTTTTCTCTGCAATGTCGCTACCTTCATATCCTGCTGGAATCACCAAAGAAAGCATTTTATTGTTTAAATGAGTTCACCGGTTTATCTTTATGAAAATTAGATTTGATAATAGTTATTCAAGCTTAAATTTAAATTTCGTATGGTTGAATAAAAGATGCAATATACTTCGTAACTTCCTTTTATATCTTTCCAGGCCATTTTCCATTTCAGTAAATGCCATACAAGGAAGTTCTTGAGAAATAAAGAAGACATGAGGACATATTGACCAGTTTATTGAATCTGTCAACAACATCAGTCAAACAAAAGTAATCAGCGATCAGCGCAAAAAAGCAAACAGATTCCGGATCTAATGATGATCCATCACTACAATAACACAAGGACAGCAGCTTCTTCAGAGGATAAACGCCATGCTTGTGATGACATCATGATGGAGCGGCTCCGATTTCTGATTATGGACGGCGATGGTTTACCAATCTTAGTTCTCTTTTAAGAAATTATAAAGCTATTGATCGTAGTTGCGTCTATCAGTAATTATAAACTCGTGTTCACACGGTGAATTACTGACAATGATGGTTTTATTTTAATTTCAGAATACATGTAAACGTTTAAAATAAAAAAGAGGATGCTGCAGATTGTAAAACAAAACACATACAGTGTATACGGAACCGGAAAATATTTGGAAAGTAACAACAAAATGCATGGCTGATTTCGATTTACATACAATATTAATGATTAATTACATTCCATCAAACGTGGCATATGATACATAAGTCTACTTTATCAAATTCCATTACACTATGTTCGGAAGAAAATATACTGATGAATAAACGCGAGTGATTCTCTATGTAAACCCAATCATAGTTCAGTGTTTTTACCACTTTCGAAAGTCGTAAGCTGCTCAGGTGGTTTGAATGTGTACTGAAAAAAATGGTCATAGATATAACTACAATGTCTTACTTTTTTAAAAAAACATATATAAGAAAAAGTTGATACTTTAAAATATTTTTTAGTCGCATATTATATGAATAGTAAATATATACCATTCTAACTGTATATTTTGAAAAATACCTGCATAACATTTTAATAGGTACTTTGCATAATTCGCTTGGGTCATTAGCAACAAAAATTCTGGATTAATATCAAATTCAACTTCTATTATTTCGTTTGTTTAATTTTCCTTAAAAAATAAAAAAAAATAATTGACCTTGATATTTAATATTTGCTCAATGAATAATCTATAAAAATTTCAAAAAAAATCATATCGACCTTTGTGCTTAGTCAGATTTAGATAGATAGATAGATAGATAGATAGATAGATAGATAGATAGATAGATAGATAGATAGATAGATAGATAAATGTGTCACAGTTCATATATATTTATTTATTAAATATTCATCATTGCTGATAGAACGCATTGCTCTATGTATAAATGAATGCACGTGTGAATGTTGTGATATGTCACATGGTTTTTATTAGTGACCAGGTATATATGTCTCATTGACCAATGACAGACGACTTTTAAGTCATTAATATGCATGCGTTACTAACTTCGTTCACTATATAAGCGCAAGTCCCGCCAAATCCAGAACCCACAGATTCTACCCTTTACGGCGTTAGATTCATGTACCAGTGTACTTATGATCTTTTCTGATCTTCAAAGATTCAGTATATTCCATTTATTATTTAAAGTACTGGATACCTGGTAAGATCACTGTTAAACATATTATTGTAACACCATATTCAGTGATACCGTCGGTAAATCACCGGTATTATTAAACCATTGTGTTTGTAATTTAGTTAAATATGTAGTACATGTAATTGTCTCTCGTCAACGTGTGTGTGTTGTGTTGTGAATGTGTTTTCTGTGTTTTCTAAGTTGTAGTTTTTCTTATATCATATAAAAGCATCTATAAGCACGAGTCCAAGTCTTCGATCGTTATTTCTTTACGGCCCTGTGATAGATAGATAGATAGATAGATAGATAGATAGATAGATAGATAGATAGATAGATAGATAGATAGATAGATAGATATTTGCGTTCACTCACAGAAACTGTGTTGTCGCAGATACCCGTGTACCCAGCGGCTTTCAATACTTCCAAGGGATTCTTCTTTTCAATTTTGATTGCAGGTCTGGGTGCATCCATTTGCTGGAAAAAAAACGTCATTAGAGGTTCGCATTTTTCGCTTATAAACATGCTCAATATTGTTTTAAATCGGAATTTTAATCATTTTTTTCCATGATTAAATTGATTTACCTTCCGAAATCTAAGTTTGTGTTGTTTCCGTAATCGATGGACAGAGTACTCGACAAGTGATACCATCATAGAGAGAACTAGTCCTCCAATCAAAATGTGGAATATTCCAGACACGTTGCTTAGTGTCAACGGACTCTTCGAAGTGTCCTGTGGCGTTATAATGCACGAAAATTTAATATTTCGTTATATTTCAAATGTTCAAATTCATGAATGATTAAATATAATCAAAAATTTCAATAAACCCCACTGACAGCCTAACTTCTCAAAAATTTATCGAAAAAATCATTTTGAATAGAAAAATGATTTGCGATGGTATATGAATTTTATCCAACGAGTTGTGTGTTTTCTATCCCCGAGTCTTGGCAGGGGATAAAAAAAACACAGAACGAGTTGGATAAAAATCATATACTATCAAAAATTATAATGGATTCTTTTTATTACTTTTTACCACGTCTTTTTTTAAACCACAATCTTTTCTGTAAACATCATAATAGTCAGCCGCACAATACAATAATTCACTTCAAGACGTCAACAACTTTATGCATGGAAAAAAGTTCCATGAAGATTAACAAACTATGATTTCATTAATTTTCGAACATATTTTTATTAACTTTTGAAAAAAAATCAACAATATTAAATGTTTCAAATTCATAAGTCTACACTTTTCAATTGAATAATTTTGTTACTTTTTCATTCTACATCAATAGTCCGCCTAAAGCTACGTAATGTTTTTAAAATCATGACGTCAAGTGGCGTCAGAACATACAGGGGAATATTAAAAATTTATAACATAAGTGATATCTACTGCATATTGAGCTAAACATGTGATAAATTTAAATTCATTGCTCGTTGGTTTGTTATGGTGCGGTCACACGATGTGATTTTAGCCGAAAGCGAGTCGGATGAGGAAAACGGATGGAAAATCGGACGCAAAATCGCTTCGTGTGACCGCACATTTACCTGGGCTTTCTTACCTTTGAGTCCATCGTACCACACTCCCCTTTATCAAACCACCACTTCCTCTGCAGCTTGTGAAGTTCCCCTTCTTCACGTAACATTAGTACAACCAAGTTTAAATCCTTCCTGAAAGTTTAGAAACAAATGTTTACCTTTCAAAGAGTTCTATAAATTTTAAACCAAAGTACTGAACTACTGAAAGGCTATATTAACAAAATATGCCTGTCAAGTAAAAAAAAAATCAAAGGTGCATTGAATTTTGAAACAAGCGTTGTAAAATCTCAATCTCCCATTTCTTCGATGTGAAACCAAATACTAATGCTTTGTAAAGTAGTTCATAAAAATTAATGCGCATTGTATCTGTCCAAATTGCATAGTTTGGTTTTTAAAACATGTAATTTATAAGAAAGCAACAACAAAAAACACTCTAAGGTAAATTCATTCGCAAACAAAAAACCCAATACATTTGACAAAACATGGATCTTTGTGTAATTGTTTGTTATAGAGGAAACTTTTACTTTAACGTTGTTTGGTTTTTTAACCGGGTTTTCCAACGGAAAAATCCGGTTATTAAAATGGTGAAAATGGCGGGCGGGCGGGCGGCTGCCAAAAGGGTACCCTCATTGTACGGATAACTCCTCCTACAGTTTTCAAGATAGGAAGTTGTTCTTTTGCAGATCAATTGTACATATATCAGAGGTGTGCATATTGCTAGGATTTTGATTTCCGATAATTTATCGAAAAAATACCAGCTTTTGAACTTAGTCATTCTTTGGCAAAATATTGCATATAGGGTACCCTCATTGTACGGATAACTCCTCCTACAGTTCTCAAGATAGGAAGTTGTTCTTTTGCAGATCAATTGTACATATATCAGAGGTGTGCATATTGCTAGGATTTTGATTTCTGATAATTTATCGAAAATATACCAGCTTTTGAACTTAGTCATTTTTTGGCAAAATATTGCATATAGGGTACCCTCATTGTACGGATAACTCCTCCTACAGTTCTCAAGATAGGAAGTTGTTCTTTTGCAGATCAATTGTACATATATCAGAGGTGTGCATATTGCTAGGATTTTTATTTCCGATAATTTATCGAAAAAATACCAGCTTTTGAACTTAGTCATTTTTTGGCAAAATGTTGCATATACATGTAGGGTACTCCATTTCACTGGATAAGGGTTGACATGGATTATGGATACAGTTTACATAAAAGAAAACCCGGTTTGCTGTCACATTGACAGCTTTTCACTTGTTGTTTACTTTTGAGGTTGTGCTATTCATGTAGTAACATTGGCGATTTAAAGGCAGGCCTTCAGCCAGTTTCTGCTTTCAGCAGAGCCCGGCTAAAAACCTTATCACAATTTGATGGTTTTTCTTATTCAACAAATGTGAACCACCGCACTGTTAGACTTTCTTGTTTGGTAATTTGATTTAACTAGTTATTTTCACTGATTTTTTTTATTTATGAATTATTATAATATATAAAGATATATAAGAATTATCATATATGATAAAATTATGAAATACAGATGATTACCTGAGCGGAGAGTATGGAGGAGTTGCTATTCCGTATCCTTTATGATCCAAGTTTTCTCCCACTTTCATGGTGTTACATGGTTTCTTCTGGTTCTGATAATCATTTTTTGGAGATTCCACAAGATATGCATAGTCACCTTTAGATTGTCGAACTTTTTCATACCCTTCTTTATCTGAATTTACCATTACTTGGTCCCCTTTTGATTTCATATACTCGTACATTTGCCTGTATATTGGCACCTGAGACATCTGAGGAATATACAGTCAGATATATACATGTAAGTATTCAAATACTGACATCCATTTGCTTATAACAACTACTATAATCCAAACGTCACCAATATTAGGATTGTTTTACTGTATATAAAAGTGACATTATATTGTATTCATTTAAAAATGACGTAAGTGTTGATTTAAACCAAGTATGTTACCTCGAAAAATGCCTCAGTTGATCCACCTTTGAAAGTCCCATACTCCACATCTTTACTCTTAACCAGGTCTTCAACCCCTTGTATTGGAGGAATAAGTCTCTCAATGGTCAAAAATGCGGCCAAATTGGCAGTGTACGACGAAATAAGTATTAGGGTAAAAAACCACCAGGCGCTGCCGACGATCCGACCTGAAATAGACCTGTATCACGGACATTAAAATGAGGTAAAAGATGCCACACTGGAGCGCGTAGATGCAACCAAGGTCTGATACTTTCTCAATGATAGCTAAATCTTTCAAATATTCAATGCTCGCTCAAATAGGCTAAGCTTATATTATAAGGCTGTAAACAATGTTCTTTAATTGGATTATATGTTGGCTGGTAAAGTACATTGATTTAATAATGTGCATTATATAAATTGAAATGTGCATTTTGTGATTTAAACAGTAAAATATAAAAAGTGGAAAGGTGTTGAATTCGTTAGGAACTAATGTGCAAATTGCAGATTGTGCTTAATACACCATTGTACCTCAACAGACAATTTATACTCCAATAGGATAGGCATACTATCGACAAAACTAACCTTGGGAAAATATCAGAACCTTGCTGCATCAATGCTCCTAAAGAAAACCACAAAGTATTGGACAACGTGAAGGCGTTCGTCACTGAAATCTCTTTTCGTGACGCTTCGGCGCGCCATTCAAACGGGCTCCAACGCCCGATAAAAAATAGTACCAGACTAACACCTGTAAAAGCAAGACTAACACAGACCCAAACCATGGAGTCTAAAGGCTCCATAAAGGAAAACACGCCAGGTTTCTGTTTGTCAGGTTTTTTTATCATTATGCTGATGCCAATTTTCATGAAAGGTTTGGTAAAGTCCACAACTCTTTGTCTTGCACGGGTAATTGTTAAAGAAGCTAAAGCCAAGTCTGCCTTCTGTAAAGATGAGGTCAATAAATTAATATACAATTCAGGAAAGCGATGTATTATTTAAGAAAATAATAAAATTGATATCATTTACCTACATGTATTTCAACTGACCTGATCTAATAACTCTCCTATCATTCCATTCCATGTTCCAACGGTTTTGTTTGCACTTCCAAAGTTATTATCGTCCACCAGCTTGAATTTATAGTTGAATGATCCAGGGCCTTTGCCTTCTAAGCGTTCATATCGTTCTTTGATCTTCTCGGCTACCTCTATACAGAATCCCTCGTACAGTTTCCCGTTGATCATTGCCACACCTTGCTGTGAGACTTGGCTTCCTTCTTTTAATTTTAAATCTTGTACGAATGGTTCACCCTAGATGTTAATAGATAATACATAATAGCGAGCGCAACTCGCAGAGTTAGAGGGGCATGGTCACGATTTCGGTTAAATTCTATTTATCTGTTTTCATTATTTAAAATGCTTTATGAAAACATTTCTAATGATCGAATGAAAGAGAGTCAATCGTAAAGTTATAAGCAAGACACAGGGCTCACAATTCTTTGTCATGTAAACAAGGCCCGTGCCCTTTTTTTGTTTACATAGGTTCAATATACCAGTAAAAAATCTTTTTTAAGCTGTTTTGTCTATCTGTTTATCCATTTTAAGCATAAATAAACAGTTTCTTACGTTTGACACATTCATTTTAGGTCTTAAATTGAAATTTTCACTTCAACATTCAAAATGTAAACAAAGGCTTTGTTTACATAGCAAAGAATTGCAAGCTCTGTAACTTGCTTATAACTCAACGAATGACATTCAAATTTTGGTTGCCTATTAAAAATGCCATTCTAAAGCATTGTAAACAATAAAAATGAAAAAATAATTTTTGACCAAAATCGTGACCATGCCCCTTTTAAGCGAGCTCTGAGAACCAGTGCGCGCGGAGCAAAGGACGAGCTAAACCTACAGATTCATTAAGAAATCATTTTTGCCTACGTCCCATAATGCTCTCTGCTGTTTTCTCCCGTGGTGCTATGCTAAAAATGGCTGACTTTTAGCTCGTGATTTAGGGTGCCTTGAGGTTTGAAGACACGTTTTAAGTATTGCAAAAGCATTGGTGGGACCCTAAAGATTTTTTCCATGCTTCCATTCCTTCGTATTGAGTCGAGATACAAATAATTATTGATTATAACGTGTGACGTCACAATCATCTTGAGCTATATTTCCCACGATAAATTAAGAGGTGGATCAAACATCTGTAATGTGTGTACTAGCTATTTCAGTCTAAACTGGGATAACTGCCTCATATGATTTGTTTTTAATTTTTTTTTTTTGGTTTGATAGAGAGATAATATATATATACAAGCACGAGCCATACTTTACTGTCATATTATCGATCCAAATTTTAGCTAATTTTGCATGCATGTACAGTAAGTATAAGCAGGAGTGGGGTGAAATAATAGGTCATTTTAAACTAAAAAAAAATAATACAGAGAAAAAATAAACATTTAAAAAATCTATGCATATATTACATATTGTCGAACCATTAAATTCAAAAATAGGAAATTACACACCTACAAACAAGGACTGGGGGCACATTCAACGATTGTAATTAGGAGGCAAACATTTTTAAAAAACATTTTAAAAATATGAACCAAGGGGGGGGGGGGATAAGAGGCAGACAACAACAAGGCACAAAAGAAAAATAACAATGTATATACTTATTGTTTACACTTTTTACCAAAATTAAACAAATTACATTTTACAGACTGATCAATTCTCTCCAAAAGGAAGGAACGGTTCTAGAGGGAAGCAAATCTATATATTTTGTAAAAAAAAATCTTTCATGTTAGTAAATAACTGTTAAAATATCACTAAGTTGACAATGTTGCAAGGTATCATGTGTAATTGTTGATCTCGTCAAAACGGTGGCCCGTAAAACATATTAACCGATAATAATTTTATATCAACTGCGGATAGAAGCATTTCACCATTTCTTAAACATTTATATCTTCATTCTTGACACCAAAGCCAACCAGGACACTTTTTAATTAAACTCCGTTTAAACTTACATTACATTCACATACCCGGTATAGCATTGTTACCAAAATAGGCCTAAGGACCAACGACCCCATTCCCAACCCTCACCGGCAAACAACATTTTCCCCTTCCCCGACCGTGAAATATTCTTGATCCGCACGTGAGATACACTATATGCTTCTCATCTCTTATTAAGTGTGTTGTTTTCGGTAATTTTACCACAATTGTTGTGATGATCCACGTTCTGTTATGACTGGCTACTGGCTCCTTGGACGGTTTACAATAGTGCAACTTTATGCTGAGACCCGTTTCCTGCCAAATTCCCACCTATTGGATTACAATATTCCCAAATATAACCTTTATTTAAATTAAGATATTATATTTTAATTTCGAGTGCTTTCTTTGTAACCTTCTTTATTCAACATCTTTTTCATACTTTTACGTTAAAAGACAGATAATAATGTATACGATCATGAAATAAGGGTTCACAATTTTTAAAACTCTCAGCAACCAAGTTACTTAGGATAATTCAAAGTCTCCCGATATTCAAATTGTACCTTCTGCTAAACTAGCGACATTTCCATCGTTTATCTACCTTTTCAAGCTTGGAAAAATTAAAAGTAAAGAATTTGACGTTGAGCACGTAGTCCTTCCTGTTGCCATAGCTATCTAGAGCCAGTGTCCCTGTCCCGATATTCGATGAACCTTGTACTTTTGTCTGAAACAGAGTTGTCTTTCCTTACTTAAAAACGTCGCCGTTCATGTTTACGTGATTATAAATATTATATCTTGATAAATTAATTTTTGCATCAAAGCAACAAATACAAACAACATGAAGTTTAAGTAAAATTCGACTTGATTGAATGGTCAGGAAAAATGCTTTCATTCTTGAAGAAAGCTGATTATAATAAATTGTAATTGGGATCTTTCATAGCAAACGTAGCTCATTGTTTTAAAATCATAATTAAATTCTACTGAAAGCATACATATACCTCATTGATTCTTCCAGTTTCTATCTAAATTCTATTTAAAGCATACATAAGCCATTATTTGTTTTCAGTTAACTGTAGAGAACTTGTGTATCTTTATCATATTAAAAGTATATCTAGCTTATTGGGTTTTTTTTAATCATCTCACGTTTTCCTCACAGCAAACATAGCTCGATGCTTTAATTTCAATATTAATCTTAAGGCATGAAAAGCTCATTGTTTTTTAACTATCTTGAAATCTACTCACTTCTTTTATAGCATTCAGGAATTTTCGTCCAAAATTTCTGTGTTGTTCTGACACGTCACAGCCGTTGCTGTTTGGAGTGAACATGGAGGGGTTATTGTAGGTCCCTGTCTTGTTGACTGCGTAACTCAGGAACTCCAGGGTGTCCATCACAAGCGCTGATTTATGCTGTTGAAAAGTAAGAGGATATAAAGAAATAAGTATTCCATATATTCAAACCGGTATTTTTTAAGGATTTTGTTAGGAAGATGTGTACATATTCTCGTTCATGTGATATTTTTCAAATACAGATAAGATTAACCAGACATTTTTCTGAGTCTCATCTTACGCTAACAGGACAAAGTCCTTTATATGAATAACAATCGCTCTGTTGGAAATTTTCTTCAAATGGAGGATCTTTAATGGAAAATCCAGTTACGTTCATGCCTCCATATTTAAAAGAGGACAAATCCAGCTCATCTGCACCCTTTTAGGACAAATAACATATATGAGTTTGAAATATTTTGCGCATGAAGATACAAAGTCATGCATATATATTTTTGTACAAAAATAATGGATTGGTAATTTTTACATCCATTGCTCTTACCAGGTTTGCTAATAAATAATGATAGTGTTCTCTGTTCATTCCGACGTCGATGATCTATAACAATAATAATTGAAAATACAATTTTCTGTTTGAAATGATCAATTATCAAATATAATTTAAACAGATCCGGTATTTAAAAGCATCCATTTGACAATGAATTATGAGAAATGCAATACTTTTTGCTTAATGGTTGTTTACAGATGTAATTGCATCAACTAAACAAACATTTTTTTTTAATGTTAATTCATCAACACATTGTCTTAAATTACCTAACAATATAATTAAAAAATATTGTGCATCTTAAAAACTTTACTAAATGCTAATCGGGTCTAACGAACAATGCTGTAATTATGATTCAGCATTGTTATCTGATGGTGTTGGAGAACCTGTTTGCGTGTTTCGTTAAATGCAGCGACTGTGGAGAGGTCTAGTATAATTGGTCGCGTGCACCGACATGGTTCCAGATTGCTACAATTCAATTCCTGCCGATCCACGGAGCGCAGCAACTCGTAACTATCAGATATGTTGGTTATCCGGCGGGATCGAATTATGACGTCATTGGCCAAGTGTCTCTCACCTAGCTCTTGGAAGAGTGATTGCAGACGCAGTAAACCTTGTGGAAAAACACACCATTTAACATTATGCTACACAAAATTAATAGATATATTTATTTTATATATTTACTATCAATTTAAAGAAACATAATCGTCAATGAAAAAAAAGTGAGCTGCCATTTTCATGTCGAAAATTATGAATATGAAATGTATTAAACTCCTGAAATGATAATAAAGTCATATCAATTTGGGAAAAGCTATATGCCCTCAATGAGACAAACTTACATTGTGCTACATATTGCTAAGTTAAGAAACGTTATTCTGATAAGATTCAGTGATTTATTTTAACTGTATTTATAATAAATTTCAATAACATGCATAAATATCATAAAAGCATTTTGTTTCGACAAAATGAAATTCTTTTTTATAAATCCTATAGTTTTGAATGTTTTAATAAGTTAAAGGCCAAAGAGAAGCAAAATAAAGCAAAAGAAAATCAAAGCCACTCATTTAAAAACCAAAACACTAAAAAAAAAACATTATGGTACTAATGGGTATTTTTTATTGTAATTATCAACTATCAATGATGTGTTTTCTCGTATACCTTCATCTGAGTCAAACAGATAAAAGACTTGCTTCCAGCCATTTTTCTGGATGACGTCGATGATGGGTCTGATGAGGGACGGCTGTAAAGATACAGTGAACTCGCTGTGAGTCTGTGAGTACTTCGTTGATAGCGGCATTAACACCGGAATGGACAGCTTGTCTGCGATGGAGTGCATGGCCACAGTCGACTTGCTGGTTCCAACGAATAAAAGAGCTTTTGCTCCTTGTCTTATCTTTGCACAAACTGAAAATACATATTTAAAGAAAATATATGATGAAAATTATATGCATCGCCATGATTGGTTTTAAATAAAATATATATTCCAATAGAACCCCCAATATAAAAGTTTGAATGTTTTTGAATACCACTTTGATGTAGTTTGAATATTTCCTCTGTATCAAAGAGCGCCTCATTTCTGTCCTTCTCTATTGCCTGGATTTGGACCCAGCCTCTGCCCACTGAAGTCTCCATCTTTTTAAATTTGTATTCAATAGCGCTCCACAGTTTGGAAGAGTCTTCTATTTCTTTATGTATGATAAAACCTGCAGAAAAGAAGTACCCGATGTTAAACTGCCGATGCACATTTGTTTCTTTTTATCCATTCTTCCATCTTTTTTTCTTTAAACTCAAAATATGCAGAAAATTTAATTGAAATTTGAATAAATATAATATTTGAATTATTCCATGAATTTTTATTTTATGCATTCTTTTTTCATTCAGATGAATAGTTTGGGGTGGGGGAGGTTAAGGTTAAGATTTTAACCATTGCAATAGGTGAAAAGGTCAGTCATAAAAGATACCCTTTAAATAGTATGTTTTCGTCTATTTATATTTAAAAGGGGTAGGTAGTTGGGTTTTAGAATAATTTATTTTCTGTAATTATACTATTGATAATCATTATGGTCAATGTTTGGGGTATTACAAACCAACATACACCACTAAAAAAAACGTATTATCTAATTAGCTTTTTTTTTTGAAAAAATAATCTAAGACGGAATATGACATTAATTGTTAGATCTTTGTACATATTTCAGGTATTTTATTATATTTTTTTCTTTTATAGATGACAAATCTCGTCATATACTATAGCATCGTGATTTCATCTCTTCGCCTCAGTTCTAGCAAACTGCTACAGCCTCGTTCCAACGAGAACGCAGACGTCAGTTTGCTTCAACTCTACGATGAAATCATTTATGCGGTGAAGCTGCTATATCTGAACAATATTACCCTTACAATATTACTACTTTTGAGTTATTGCCCTCGATAGTCATTACTCTCAGCCCAGGAGATTCCACTAATCGAATTCTCCATACCAAATATCTTGGTTATTCTTGTGTGCTTAAATGTAAATAAATTTATTTGAATTGGACTGGAAATCAATAAAAATCTTATGGCGTCTGTGAGTTGGGATACGATGAGTTTTCTCTTTGTCTTACGATTCCATTGCTCAAAGATGTTGGGCTATAACGTAATGAAAAAAACGATATACATTGCCATAAACTGTGCGTATGAATTCTAATCGACAGCTACCTTATGTTTTTTTTTTTCTAGTGGGTAAAATCTTTTTTTTATGTCAGTATTCAAATGAATTTGAAACTCTTTTATTGTAAAGAAACACTGGTATCAATCAATAAGTTAAAAGCTACTCACCAATTTTTACAACACTTGATTGAACATTTGAATCCAGAAAACTTGTAAAAATTGTCCAAAAGTAACCGACCAAAACACACTTAAAATTCATGGCTATGTGATCACAGCACAGGAACTACAAAACATTATGATGCAAAGAATTGTTTGTTTTTGGTTCATCACCATTTTTACATTCCATCATCAGTCTTTTTGGGTTTTTGTTAATTAACTTTCATTGAGAAATCACAACTGAAATTCATTGTCTGAAAAAAAAATATTCACATTTCCGGAATACTGTAGATGTCGTTGTCAATTTCCACCAATCCGTTCGAAGTTTACATGGCCCTATCGAAGCAAATGGGGACCATTAACCAATGATAGACTACTTTATGTTGCTGATACCGAAAACAGCAAATAATCATGTCCGCTTCCATATTCACAAGCAGGAGATCTTCATATTGTTCACTGATGGTTCTAATTGATTTCACGCCTGTGTATGTGTAAGCGTTTCGTTGCCGGTCTTAATTGCACATTTATCCGAATTAGGACAGAATAAGTATTTGGTTGCTGATATTTGGATTGTTCGCCTACGTGGTTCTTTTTCGTTAACTGTTAAATTGAATTGCAGTTTTTAAGAGTCGAAGGCTTAAGAAAGGGACATTTGATTTGAAAAGCAATGGCGAATGATAACCAATATTGCATTATATGATACAGCAACGACAACCAAATTCTAAACATGGATTCATTTTGGATGTCATTGATTTTCAAAATGTTGGCCTTGGTGTTACTTAGATGCACTGAAAGCAGTGATGCAAAATTTGGTAAGTATCATTTATTAATAGTATTCTAAAATATAAAAAAAAATTCACATTGTATAACTGTTTAATGCGTGTGTTGGCAACTGTAACATGTAATGGTTAATACCAGAACCTAATGCTTCCAAACTGTATTAAGCAGATCTTGTGACAACTGACACGAGTAAAGCAAATAACCATCAATGTTCACCAAATGATTCGTAATGGAGTTTAAGCGCTTGTATACGGCGAACGTTTCACTGTATCGATCTTCCTAACTTCTACAAGATTGGATGTGTAATTGCTTGGTTCACAACAGAAACCTCATAGCTCCAATTTGGGTGTAAAAATATATTGATTCGTCACGCTGAGAATTCCTCTTTCACAACAACCGTAACGCGTTGAACTTTAATTTCCTGCATGTGGTATTAGTATATCCCTTCCCATATTTCCACCATATACAAGAACTAGTCTTATCAAAATCAAATTAATATGAAAAGCTATAAAATATTTTACCTTTTTAAATGTTTGGCTGTGTATTTGCCCGCCTAAATGTCCGTCTTTACAAACTTTCATAATAATTTTATTAATAAGGAACTTTTTATACGAACCATGAAAGGTCTTGTATGTATGTGCATCAAAGGTTTGAAGATTTTTTTTTAATTTTTTTCATCACAAAAATATATATCCGGTATATAAAAACTCACGCCTTGCAATAGATTTCTAGAGCAATAAGAATATTAGTATCTTATTATAAATTTTAATTTTGGTGATTGGAAATCTCCAAGACATTATTTTGCAGTTTACAAACAAAAAAATTCAGGCATAGTTATTTTACATCATTATACATTTACTCAAATTGACATATTTTAATTCACTTTTAGTTTTTTGAGATGCTTAATTTGTACATCAAGATTCTCTTTTTTAACAAACAGATTTAATTCTATATGTATTAAAACATACTTGGTTTCATAAAGGTCATTATAAAAAAAAAGAAGAAAAAAAGAAAACTATGAGTTTTTTGTATGATGTTTTGAACTTTTTATTCAAATTTAATTTTAAAAATTCTCAAGAATTTATCTAGAATGTATTATCTGATGTATTGTAAGTCTAGTGGATGCTTACTTGCTACAGTCAATTCAGATTACTGTTTCCATCACTTGTTCTTGATTTTATTTTATATGAATACACGTCTATCAGTGAAAAGCATTTGAAATTAATACATGGCAAAAACTCTAAGATCTCTTTTTCACACGTTCCATCTTTATACCCGACGAAATTCACAGGAAGGAAATTCGTTTCTTTCAGTACTTTCGATGCTTGTAATGCAAAATCCTCGTAGTCTTTTGTTGGTTGTGTATTAAAGGGGCATGGTCACGATTTTGGTCAAAAATTATTTTCCCGATTTTAATGTTTACAGTGCCTCAGTAAGGCATTTTGAATAGGCAACATAAATTTAAGTGTCATTCGTTGAGTTATAAGCGAGTTATAGAGATTCTTTGCTTTGTAAACAAAGTTTTTGTTTACATTTTGAATGGTGAAGTGAAAACTCAAGTTTTAGACCGAAAATGAATGTAGTAAACTTTAAGATCTGTTTATTTATGCTGAAAATGAATAAGATGGAAAAATTTAATTTAGCTTGAAAAAGAACTTTTATCGGTATATTGAACTAATGTAAAAACAAAAACAGGGCACGAGCCTTGTTTACATGACAGAGAATTGTGAGTCCTGTATCTTGCTTATAACTTCACTACTGTCTCTCAAATTTCATTTGATTATTAGAAATGCATTCCTAAAGCATTGTGAATGATCAAACCAGAAAAATAAAATTTGACCAAAATCGTGACCATGCCCCTTTAAATCCTTAAGCAATAAATGGACGTTCCAAAACAGATAACAGGAGTGTTTTCATGGTATTGTATGGTTGTAGCTTGGGCACAGAAGTTTGATGATTAGAGAAATATTTAGAAAAAGTGGTGGAATATTGAGACGTAGTATAGTATGTCCAGGGTATCGGGTATAATGCTTTGAATGACAAGATGGTGCTCCATTAACAGTTTAACTTTATGGTTTTTGATAGTGTTTAATGGTTATTATAGAAAGAAATTTTTGAATTGTCTATCACATCAATTGCATCAATCATACCTGCTTTGATAGAAGAAGGTACATGTCTATAATTGCATTTAGTTTCTGAAATGGATAAGAAAAACTGTCACGTTCTGAATACTAGTAGCCATCGCCCGAAAAGTGAACCATATTTTGTTATCTTAATACAACACAAATAAAACCACGTACGGAACGAACAGACAAAAGGTTTTCAGATAAGGAAAAAACCTAGAGGTTTAAGTCACTTTTACCTTAATTTAATCTATCCGTTCAACCAACTTCATTGTAAACAGATATTATACATGTACAATTCATATAGATATACAAAGAGATGAAATAATTATACAGGTTCATGTAATGACGAAAGCAATACCGGTAGATACAAGACATGAATAGTGTACTCATGGGGAACATATTACTTCTTCGCATTTTTCAGATACAAAGCTACACAAATTAATCATACTTCTTGAATGAATCAACTGGTGATATTCCTTATAGAAATATGTGTGAAACTTGATTGATGCAACATTTTGGCAGTTACTTTCTTACATTCCATAAAAACACCCTGTAGTCCAACAACATTCTAGAACCTATACCTTTCTGAAATGTATTTCAAATATATTGTACAATTTAAGGTTTTATTAACTGAAATATTAAAGCAGTGTGAGCAACATAAATAAAAATAATTGAAAAAAAAATTATTACATTGATTTTATCTCAATTGCCAAATAAATGATAGTCGTCGATACAATAAATTGTTAGAATTGAAATCATCTAGATTTTAAACTGATACGCTATGAATCGTTGCACTGCAATCCTTTCAGTTTAATGAATAGAATTGATTTTATGAATTCTTGAATTTTTTTTCAGGAATAATTTTCGACCATGATTCAGTGGATGCTATGCAAATTTTCACCAAATACAGACCGAGGTATATCAGCCAGGTTATTGATTTGTCCGACAGCTTCGCCGTCAGCAACGAAAGCAAGTGTATTACAGAAGTTTGCATGAAATTAATTTTTGTGCTACACAAAAAATAACATATGATTGATATCTACATTTGAATATCAAATGTTTTATATGGGTTCTTTTTATAACTTTATTATCAAACAAAAGTGTACATAATTAATGTCACTTTCATTGGTCTTAATTGTAATATCTAAGGCAAATATGCATAAGGTAAACCTCTCAAATCGCAATATTTTTACTGTAAGTTTAATTAGCAGATGAAAAACTATATAATAGTCTGTCCCAAGATATTTATGCCGGACGTTTGGACGATTGTTAATAAAAATACGCACACCTGTGATATTAGTGCAATTGAAATAGATGGAGGGAAAAATTTCCAAGATTATTTCATTTACATATCATTATTTTTTACACGGAAAATTTTACAGGAACGAAAACTGATTTCTTACGGAGATTTTTAAAAGAGAATGTTGACACCTTTTCTCCATTCGGAAGTCACTAGGAATACCTCGCATAGTATTTAAATGTTATGATTTGGGCCTGTTGCAATACAAAATCGCCGTGGACAAAACATTTTTTAGCAATGTGTTGAAACCTGATATGATAGAGGAGGTATTTCAAAAGAGAAATCTTGGAAATTTTTCATACTTTTGAATTAACATCGTTTGAACCTTGAGTTATTTATAATATCAAATAACTAAGCAAAATGTGAAATGAGGATATCGTAGGACAGGATATAAAGAAAACACTTAAATGAAAATCGATATTATATTACCTTTAGAATACTTGTGGTATAAAGCATAATAATTGAAGATCAGTGTTGTCCGAAGCAATTACTTTAAAAAAATTTCATTATTATGTACTGTAAGACAAAATAGAAAACATATCGTACATGTATATCCTGTTATTTTAGCGATTATTTAATTTTCGCTTTTCCCCCCGAACCAACATTGCAAAATATTCAATATGCAGGAACTTTATCCGGTATTGCTTTTTATTCGCAAAAAAATGTCTGATGCATAATTTAAAAAGTGATGCATTTTTCCACTATTGCAAATGTTGTGACATTGGAAGAATACCCGGATATACTGTATTAGAACCATTTTAACAAAAGACTTTGGACTTTGGGTTGTTGTGTCAAAGAGCATTGTGACAACGGCCTGTCTATTTCATTCAGGCCACTTGGCCATGGCTCTTTAAAATATACAAGATTTATCTGGCTTTTGAGCTAAGACTACACAATCTGTGCATATTTGTTCCATGATACAAATATTTCGTAATCCATTCATACTCATAATATGTCGGACGTTAAATTATTAAGGTGGCAGGGGACTTTTTTCATACAATTCACTGTAGCCAGTTCCCATTGAGCACAACTACCTTTAATTTTACTCCTTATAAAGCCGGTCACTAATTTCTGAAGAAAAAATGTAAAACTCTCTACAAAGTGGTGTTTCTGAGATTTCGACCCTTTCATATTTCGCCCATTTTTCATGATTTTTCTGCTTTTTAGACCTCCTCCACCTTATTCCCTACATAGGGTTTACATTCCGTACCATGCGCATGTTGCACCTTGAAATGTCAGAAACTTAACGGTGTATAGTTTACTATGTCCCATCCACCTACTTTTCATGTTTTTACCTCCTGTTTGTAACTTGCTATTTTACTGTGTGAGTCAACACAACAGTCATAGCCGGAAGTTTTGCATTTTATTTCTGATTCTTATGTACTGAACATTAGGGGCCTACACATTGCATACCAATTTTAACAAGAGACATCCCCTCTAACTAATGATAATCATTAATCAAAGTACTGGCTGGAGTTTATTTTATTGAATATTGGTCGTTTTTAAATCAAAGATATTTAATTTTGCATGGCAATTAGTTTCTTGTAACTATATGTATATTTAAATAATTATGCACATTTTTCTCTAATATCTCGATGAACTACAAGCTAAACGATGCATAGTGTATTAGTATTCGAAACATTTTTTTTTTAAATTATAACCAAGCAATCTTGAACTTTGTCGTACGAATACTTACGACTACAAAATATCTAAATTATTGTACCATTTAAAAATCTTACAATTTCCAAGGTATTTATAAATAAGTTTCCTTGAGAAACAATGCTTCTGATTACAAAACATCGAAATTATCGATTATTTTAGAGTACTTAAAAGTACTAAGTCTTGTTATCGGTGAAGATTTATGCGTTTGTCCAAACACTGTTTCACTTTCTGTTTACCAGAGTAACTGCATAGGAGAGTTGATTAAAATCAGCTCCCAAAAATCATTTTATAATTTTAGCAACACTCATAAGCCTTCAGGCACAGTAACTCTCAATTTTACGAAAATACCCCTTGCTACCTCAGCGATTGATGCTGCATATTTAGAATAAACTGTATTGAAATTCTATTTATTTTTGAAATTCTTTACCAGATAATGGTTTTAGAAATTATAAAAGGGTGCATAAACATGAATATTTTTGGTGTAAAATCCTTTTAATAAGCATCTTAAAAAAAATGGGGTGAAACAATATATATAATCTACCTGTTCTTATGCTTTTATTTGTGTTTTTTAAATGTATGATGTTATTTAAAAAATACACTTGTTATTAGCTTTTATGTATAATAGATGGGAATAGTAATGGAATATGAAATACTAGTACTATACCCCAATATATTAATTAGTGGTATAAACATATCCAAAATATGTTTTAATTAGCCTCTAATTTATGTATGAAGTCTTATTCAAGAATCTTGTTAAACAATTACAAAATAAGTAGTTTTAATCGAATGTAATGTGAAGGCATATTACATAAAATGTTTTTCGTACTGGAGACTGTATCTGAAATTGTTTTACGTTTTGATGGACCTTTGAAAACAACATACTTTCAGCATGATTATCGGCGATTTAATTAATCGTCATGCTGATCAGGGGTATCATTTAACTACACTAAAATCCATTTGCCTCCTCTAACAAACAACATACTTATTGGAGCTGATAAAATAGGCAATTATTTGAATAAAACGACTATGGTTTTACTAGATCTACAGCACGGCGACGCAAGGTTCCATAGACCATTATCATCTCTAACCAAATTACGTTCTCCTACAGGGAATCAAGAAATTCGTTTCCATGGAAACTAAAATTGAAGAAGATATCAATGTGAAAATTGATTTATTTACACCGAGAATGTGCTGGAAAACGAGCGAAGCTTGGCAATATAGCGGAGAGGATCCATTGGGAATTATACCACCATAATTAACTCTGCGCGCGTCTCCCATTTACCGATTGGTCTACTGATTTTTCACAGCGATTTTAAAATCTAATTTTAAGTAAATGATTCATAGAACTTCATACTTTAAAAGAAATAAAAAAAAAATTGGAAACACACACTAGTAAATACATATCATTTATCAGGCTTATATTTGCCTTCTTTTTGACTGGTTTTAATTTTGACTTTGTTTAAATACATGTAGTTTATTTTTTACCGAACTAAAACTAACCTTGATTTTTATCATACTTATGGAAAGTGCTATTTGTTGCATATATTTATAGATTTTGTTATTTTTTTCAGTTTGTTCACAACTGGAGAATGATGTCATTGGGATAATAGGTGTCTGTGAAAAATGTGCGTTGGCCACTATTCAGTCATACAGCGACACGTTTCAAGTACCATTCTTACTCATCAGCAGTGCGCCAATTCCGGATGACGTCACCAGCGATTCCTTTCAATTTTTCCTCACACCAGTCTTCATCCAAGGACTTCTAGATATTGTCATATATAAACAATGGCATAGAGTGTTCTATATTTACGATACAGACGAAGGTTTAGCGAAACTTTATGAATTCTATTTATTCTTTACAAATGTATTTGTTAACTTCATTGGATTGTAGAAACTTTTTTAACTTTAACTTTATCATTGACTTCTTGAACAAGGGTTACATCCTTGGTTTTATTTTATCAGGCTTGCTGAGACTACAACATATCCTTAACATTATCAATGCACAGAAATCGCCCCAGCTAGACATTATTTTCCTGAGAATTCCAAATGCACAATCATGTTATGAAAAAATCCTTCAATTTTACAAACATGATGACTCTGAGTTGCGGATCCTTCTTGATTTACCGTTCAAGAAAGTTCAAAGGACCATTGAATTACTGGTACTCTTAACTTATTGAATTATTGTCTCTTGAAAACATTTAAACAGTGATAAAGTATTGGATTATCTTAATTAATGAGCATATATAACCGAAACAGTATCATTTTTACAAGAATCGCTCATTTACTTTTTATAGACAAAGACACCACAAGTTGTAATGAACCGATTTCATTTTCTTTTGACAAGATTGGTAAGTATATCTTTCAAGTACGACTGTATTGTAAAGTTGATTAAAATTATAAGATAGCAAAAATTTTAAACACAAAAAAGGTTAATATTCATATATTCTTTCAGGGAATATCTCAGTTGAATGAAACTGTGATTTTAAAAGGGGCCAACTTTACTGGATTTAAGCTTTGGTCGAAAGACGTGATGAAGGAAAGAGAGTGGTTTGACACATTTAACACAAACAAAATTAACGTAAGAAAATATCATATGAATAAAAATCTATTTATTCAAAATGAAATAAAAACTAAAGAACGAATGCATGAATGTTGAACAGCTGAGTTTGTAGTCGATTTGTATGAGCAATTTTGAATCGTGATATTGAAAGGTTACAGTATGTAAACACCTTTAATTAGTTTTTGTATTTGATCACAAATGATACTTAAAATGTTTTTTAGCCCACGCATGCATTACTGAGCGATGCCCTCGATTTCTTTGATTCCACGTACAAAAATTCATCGCAAAGGTTTCGCAATAAGCACGCCAGTGACCAGAAGCTCTCTTGTCGACACAACAATAAAACTGTAACTCTTACTAGGAACCGGGAGGTATTCACAGAGGATCTGAGAAAGGTGTTCTTTTATATATATATATATATATATATATATATATATATATATATATATATATATATATATATATATATAAACGCGATCTAGAAATAAACTTTTTCAAGTCTAAAAACAGTATAGTGCAAGATTAAGGAAAATGGACGCCGAAAGTTTAATGACGGTGTATTTTCTTTTAAAATTTCAGACTAAAATCAAGGGCCTCAGTGGGCACATAGAATTTGATAACTTTGGTCGAAGAAGAAATTTTGAACTTCAAGTGATGGAGACATATAAGGAAAAAGAGCTTGCAAAAGTAAGGCGTGGTAAATTGAGAGGATACCAATATAAAAGGTGTGAAAGCAATTAGTCCTATAATGATTAATTATCTTCATTCAAAATTTTCAGGATGGGGAATGGAGTCCAGTCCCATTTAAAGGTAGCCGCTTGCGAATACACAAGTCGGAACACACTAGACAACCAATCAGAAAAACCAAGGTGCCAAAAGAAATTAAAATAAATATAACTACAATCGCTGTAAGTGACCAGCAGTTTGTAAAAATTTATTTTATTCTTATTCATTTCAAACTTTCTTCCTTTCAAGGAAAGTCTGTTGAAGTTGGAAACGATATATGTAGAACTAGGCCTTACAATACCTGTTCACTATACTTGTAAAACTTATTTATTTGACCAGGAAGAACCTTATGCCATGATCAAACCTGAGTATAGCGATGAGGTGAAGAAACTTCGTGACAACGGATCGCGTGTTTGCGGGACGCACTATTTCCTGGGATTCTGTATAGACCTAGCTCAAAAGGTCGCTGAAAAAATAAACATGACGTATGATATTTGTCTGGTACAGGATGGCATGTATGGAGCGGAACTAGCAGACAAATCATGGAATGGGATGATAGGCGAACTTCTAGAAAAGGTGTCTTATTTTTAAAAAATGTATTTTATCAAATTTCTCCTATGCTAAATACATTAAAATGAAATTTTGTTTACCGAAACTCAATTGATAAACAATGATTTTATACCACATACATTGAATTTATTCAGATTAACTGCAATTTTCAAAAGAAAACAATAAAAAAAGGAAAGGGGAAAAAATGGTATCGTGATGGTCATAACGCAGCATTTTACTTTATTGTAGAAAGTGCAAATGGCTGTTGCTCCGATAACAATCACGTCAGACAGGGAAAAGGTCGTGGACTTTACCAAACCGTTTTTAAATCTAGGAATAAGCATTATCATAAAAAAGCCCGTGGATAAAGGAGCCCATATCTTCTCATTCATGGAGCCTCTGTCCTCCGAGATATGGATGTGTATTTTGTTTGCTTACGTCGGTGTGAGTGTGGTATTGTTCCTTGTGAGTAGGTTTAGCCCCGCAGAATGGAAGGTGGATAACACAAACATAACCAATGACTTCACAATTTCCAATAGTCTCTGGTATGCACTGGGTGCTTTTATGCAACAGGGGTGCGACATCTCACCTTCGTAAGTGTCATTTATAAGTTTGTAAAATGTAAGGTTTTCCGACATCTTTGTCATAATGACCAATGATTTTACTACATACGTCATTAAGATTGCCTTTTGCATTCAAAAACTTGAAATTTGCTTCATTAGTTTATAGCAATTTTTTAAAGTTAGGGCTTTCAGGTATATGTTTATGCCTGATGCCTCCTGTTTTCAGAGCAGTGTCAGGAAGGATTGTAGGTAGTGTGTGGTGGTTCTTTACATTGATCATCATTTCATCTTACACGGCGAACCTGGCCGCCTTCCTGACAGTGGACAGAATGAATACGCCAATTAATTCTGTTGAAGACTTGGCCAAGCAAACCAAGATTCAGTACGGTGCTCTGAAAGATGGATCAACGTATAGCTTTTTCAATGTAATTTCTTTGAAACGCATCTACTATATTCTCTTCTATTTTTAATGCTTTATGTAAATTCAGCTGTGTCACTTGAGTTTTACCATTATCTGAAATTATCTGAATGGCATTTCTTATTTTTCAGAAATCTAAATTTCCTCTGTATGAGAGAATGTTTGCATACATGAATTCTGTCCCAGATGTGTTTGTGAATTCCACGGAACTTGGTAAAAAGAAAGTCAGGGAGTCCAATGGTCTATATGCGTTTCTGCTTGAGTCGACAACAAATGAATATACTAACCTAAGGCTACCTTGCGATACGATGAAAATTGGTTCTAACCTTGACTCTAAAGGATATGGCATCGCAACCCCTCCGAACTCGATATTAAAGTTAATACCTTCCTTTTATAAGGCTTAAATGTTCAAAGAAATATATGTATAAAGCATTTTAATGTCATATACAGTAATGTAACAATAATTCGCCTTTTCTAAGTTAGTGGAGTGATTCAGTTTCTTTCAGCATCTACAATGATCTAACACCTGGGAGCTTACATCTGGTCTTTGTTCTTCAATAGGGACACGTTGACCCTGGCTGTCTTGGCGTTACGTGAATCCGGAGAACTGGCTCAAATAAAAAAGAGGTGGTTTGATGACATGTCCCAATGTCCCCAGGAGAGTCCTGACGTAAATATACACTGTCATCCATGGTTTTCGTCATTTCTTTACTCTAGAGCAACTCTGGAGCATCCTTCTTTGTTTGGTTTAAAATGATGTGAACTAAAATAATAGAACCCAGAATGGTCATTCATTTAAATGACGGTCAACTTTTTCATATATGTAACAATTTCAAAAAATGTATAGATATCAAAAGTGTATAATTATTATGAATTACATGCCGACTTATTTAATTAATCAGCGAACAATCTTTGATATTGCAGGATGGGTCACAAGCATCGTTGAATCTAAAAAACGTCGCTGGAATATTTTACATTCTGTCGTGTGGACTTATCATATCAATAGTTGTAGCGGGTGTCGAGTTTCTGTACAAGACAATTGTAGATTCAAGAAAATCAAAAGTATATCCCATTTTGTTGACTAATCGCATATATATATATATATATATATATATATATATATATATATATATATATATATATATATATATATAATTATGATATTCAGCATTAATAGAATGTTAATCAATAAATCAAGTATAAATAATGAAATGGTTTTTTTTAACCTTCTTATAAACACAGTACTCAGAACCATGTATAATATTGAAATAGAGTACTAAAATGTATGTGTGCCAGTGTAGAAATTTCCTTTGTTTACTACAACTAAAACAATCTTTTTTTTCCAGACAACTTTTGGGTCCATGCTGAAGTGCAAAGCTCGCATGTCATTCAGGGGATCCATTGACTCCACTTCCGGACAGACAACTCCCCTAAAGAAAAACAACCCCTCGGTAAATATACATTACAGAATGTGTACGCTGCTGCAATCATTATTAAAGAGATGTAAACCTTGCATACACTGTATTTATGTTTTATATAAAACATTTTTTGATAACAGTATTTCCTTCTGTCTTGTTTTTTTTTATACATGTATTTAGAGTTGAAAGAAGAGGGTTTTGATTGCATTTAAACAGCACATAGAATTTCAATTGTATATTGATGAGAAAGCTTTAACAAGGTTTTTTTTCTTTTCAGTACCCATATGCAGGTCCAAATCAACTCCCGGGTTTTGAACCTTATGCTGACCTCCAAACGCATACCCAAGTTTAATTTAACGGCTTTATGAAATTGTTTTTTTACACTTGTGCATCAGTTTTGTCAATTCGTGCAAGCAATATTGCAGAGTTTTGAGTTTCATATGTTATTTCGTATCTATGATTCAGGACCGAGAAACAATAATGTTTAAGTTATAAAGAGAATAAATCAAAGTTGAAGGACTTTTGCATTGGTTGTTGTAGTTTGAGAAGACAATTTTATCTCATTTGTTCATATGTATATAGTTGACATGACAGATCATTCCATGCAAAAACTATATGTCATAAAGAGAACACTGTATTTGAAGTTTTAGACTGTTTAATAAATATAAATAGAAACGAGGTATTGTGACGTTGTGTATTCAATAAAAACAAAATGAATCGCTAAATCAGCATTGCTCACTTGGTAAAATTAAAATATGAACTGAATACTAGTTATTGTAGCGACGAAAGTTGACATTGTGTGAGTTAAAGCTTCCAGGAGGAATTACATTTTCATAGTTGTTATACAGTATGATAAAGCAATTTGCTAAACATCAATCAATAAGAGCCCATGATATATTAAACGAAAATCGCAAGATATTGTTTGTGGAATATATCCTTTAAACACTTCTAAATATAAATATTGAATATTCTATATACAAAAAAGTTTTTTTCAATATAACAAATTGTCTTCTTACTCAAGAATTACTCAAGAATTTTCATGACTTAAAGTGAATATTATGAAATCCAATCGGTTAATCTTTACGAACAAATAACCGGTGGTCGTAACATGTAATTGTTTCAAAATACAAAACTTTGTGAATTATGATGACGTATGCCATCTTTTGCTGTCCAAGAAATTCTAAGGACTTGTGGGTTTTTATGTCCTCTGCACAAATATTCCTAAAGCTATAGAGGAGTGCCTTTGTCGCCGTAGGTATGATATAAGCATGATACATTAAGAGAGGTAATACATTTGACAAATTACACTGGCTAGCAAACAATTAAAATAACAATATATGTACATGTATACTTTAGTTATACGAATAGAATTAGAAGCAATGGTATTAATAACAATTATCTCCAAGTATAGATATGATTTTTTACACTTAAACAAATACAAGTTAGAAATGTTTTCAATTTTTGATTAAGCGATAAAATTTTTGCACAAAAAATTAACGTGTTTAATTCTAAATACCGGCATAATAATTCAATGATGAACTTAAATGAAATTATTTTCAATTCATTCTCTTTCAACAAAGCCAAAAAAAATGATAACCTTTGGCAAGAGGTGTAAATTTTTAGATTGCTGGAAGGGGGGGGGGGGATCCGAAAATTTTTAAGGATAGAGGAAACGAATAAGTGGTGACGAGCTATGAGCTCCAAATCAACTTGTTACCGTCACTCAAAATCGATGATATAGAAGTACATGCTTATTTACTTCACAATTAAAATGTAGAAATAATATAATGAATTTCTAATAAAACATATTGTAAAAAAAATCTTTATGAATGTTCCCTTCGATTTTAATCCGATTTCAGTTCCACACAGACATTTGCCCCATCTTAACCATCCAAAAAAAGGCAAAACGGTATTAGAAAAATCAATAGAGATCCGTATTGAAGTGGCATTTATATACTTTTTAGTTTGGGAAAAATATCTCAATGGTTGATGGTGTTAGAATTGCAATATTCTACAGAAGCTTTTCAGACCACGTGGTTCTTTTTCATCGACCGATTTTTTGTGCGATTCTGTAATCACCGAGACCGGAAATGTAGAAGGGTTGCAATCTAATCGCATTCCGTCATACCCAAACACGTGCATTACATCATAAGGAGAAAATGGCGCGCTGGTTCGTTTACCTAATTCTTTTGACGTGCTGTTCTTTTCAGGTTTCCGCGACAGTGAGTAAAAAAATCGGTAAGCATTTTACAAATCATCAATATGACATTTCTTAGAACAGAAACGCGTATTAAAAAAACAGTTTATAAGTTTCTACAACATAATATTGTATCTTTTAAAATCTTATCTGTTCTTTTATTAGATATCTAGCATCGCTATTGTCTGCTTTTTCTATGAACAACCAAGTTCATCCTAAGCATTAAGCACTGTTCATAAAACTGATGTGGTGCGGTAGATAGAGGAATTCTATTGATCCTCACATTCCTAGAACCATTAGGAGCAGCTTCGAATGTCTCAATTGAATTTGGCCTCGATCGATAAATATTAACGTCTTTCCCTAAAAGATAGACTATTCACGTTACCACCAAACGTATAAGATTGAGTTTACTGCCAATATCGTCAAAATGAGAGCACTTTCTAATTTTAATTTCTTTATTTGAATTGCTTCTGTACGATGGACCGACAAGGAACTCGTAAAGAGTTGCCGAATTTTATGGTTGCATTCTCTCTTAAATTAATTGCTTTATAATTTTTAAAATGTACGTTTGTTTATGAACCTTGTTCTTTCCAGTTGTTTTCTTTGACCTAAACACCGACAACGAGCTGGGAATCTTCCGAAATAGCACTCTACACGATGTTGATTTTTACGATTTGGAAGTCAACTTTACCGACAGTCTAGCTGTAGGAAAAGCAGGTATTGGTTTATCAACAATGTCAACAGCATTATTTTACATGTTAGCAAATCTGGTCGTAGGAAAGTACATTACATAATTATCATACGTACATACTGTATATAAGGGCGCTGTTCTTTTTAATGAATATCACCTGAACTTGCCTTGCCTTTTTAGAATTAAAAGTAACAGCACCTTGAAATATTATAATATTCTGCCTAAAAAAAAACTCGAACATAGGAAACCGGACATAGCGAATTTACATGCTATAACGAAGTAATTTTTATACCCCCGCTGGCAAAATTTGAACAAAATTTATCATTTATAATAAAACGATAATTTTTCAAATCAAATTTCATTAAATATAATTTGAGTATCGTAGGATATATGATTTTGAGTATTTTATATTTTTTTGAATTGAAAAGAAGAGGTAACATTGACTACTTTTGTAAATGACAGTTATATTGATTTGATAACTTACGATATAGTTTGAAATATTGTCAGCTGATTATTTTACAACAAATTCGCTATAAAATTTCTTACAAATTCGCAATAAATGTTTAACGAATTACGGCTATAAGGAAGTTTTTACTATGGTCCCTTGAAATTCTTTGCTGACATTTAACTGCATTCATTTTGAGAACCAGTTTCCTTTCATGCAATGTGGGACTCCTGTTTTTATAGCTATGATGCAGAGGACCTAGACAATTTCGCTGACAGAATTTGATCGCGTGCTTTTACCATTTATTTAAATACATTCTCCGATTACTCTGATCAGATGTTGTTATGAAATATTCAAAACTGTTATTCTTATGTTATATATTGTCTTCCACATGTTATATATCAAATTCATTCACAATTATATTAGTCTATTTTGATTTAATAAGGGTATGTTACAATTAAGTATAATAATGACTAACCAGATTTCTGTTTCAATAGATATTTTCTATGAAAGGTATTCATTTTTTATGCTTTTGCTGAATCATGTTTCATAAGATATGATAAAAATGTCTGTCCGCAGTAAGATTACTTTTAGAACACGCATTTACATTTGGTTTTTTTGAATAAGAATATAAAGAAATCAATAGTCATTTAATCCTATTGGATGCAATGTTTGTACTATAGAAGGAAGAACTTTTGAATTAAAATGAAAATCAACTAAAATATCATTACAAGTGGATAAAGCGCCAGGTTTGCTCGATTAATTATTAATGATTTTTTTTTAATTTTATCTCATGCATGTTTTCTTCTAGTTCAGGAAGAAGATCGAAAGAATAATTGGCTGCTAGGCATTATAGCGGTGAGTCGCACCTGTCACTTACCGACTCTTCAGTCGTACGTGGACTACTACAATTTAGCGTTTCTCTTCATTGGTCCTACATGCAGTCTTAAGTCTGAACTCCGCAGCGGTTCCTTCCACTTGTTTCCCATGCCTTCATTGGTGGGAGGTCTAGTAGATGTCATGTTCTACAAAGAATGGGAAGGCATTTACTACATATATGACTCTGATGAAGGTAAATAACGTCTTTTTCAAATTATATGACACATAATTACATAATTGACAACGGAACACAAAAAGAAAGCGAGTTAGGGAAACAAAAATGTACACCTAACTTCAGAGTCTTACTAAAGGTTTGCAACAACATGTGGGGTGTTTTTCTTTTACTTGCAGGGATTCTTCAGTATGAACAACTGTTGCACGAAATTCATTCTCAAGAATTAATATTTGACGTGATTGTATTGCGTGTCAGTAGTATAAACGACTGCTATAGGCGGCTGATCAGAATATATAACGACGACCCTGGAAATATCCGGGTTCTTCTGAATTTACAACCAGAGGACAGTCAATCAGTAATATCAAGATTGGTCAGTTGCCTAATTTATCTTTTTTCAAATTTTACGTTTTTACACAAAAATTTAATAATCAATATATGATATAGTCACTGTACATGCACTGACCCTTCATGCCCGTATGTTTAAATTCCATCTTGGATTTTGTTTCAGAAAGACGACCCCAGTGTAAATAATTTTCGCTTTCACTTTCTGCTTTCTAAATTAGTGAGTATTGTATATTATATTTAATGAAGTTAAAGTAATGAAGTCCTCACACAAACAGTAGATCTCAATATCGTAGATCTGTGTTTGTTATGATATCAAGGGTATCTAATGTAATATATGAGAATTCATATTCAATTCTGGAGTGTTATTTATCAAAATATTTTCTGCATATTCTCTAACTAGATTCAATACAGGAAAATACATATGTATATGCTACAACCCTCAATAATAACAACTTTATATATCCTAATCCACATCAGCTGTTTCTACTTGAGAAACGTACACTTTTTATTTAGTTCCTCTTATCGAAGGATATGCTGAGCTTGTAAATAGGCATTGTAGGCATGTGTTCAGCAATATGCATACAAGCTAGTTGTTATTACAGCGCCAACAATAGAAAGTGTACGTACATACCATCATTTAAGAGGTAATTTTTCATAGAAACTTAAAAAGCCCATAGGCAAGGCAACAATTTGTTTTAGGCAACTCATTGAACGTAAAACCTCATGCATAATTATAAGTGCGACTTATGATTGCTTTTTATTTTACCAAAAGAGGATAAGTTTTTAACAAGAGCTTGGACTTGAAAGTGGGTTTTACTCATGATTAACTTCCAGTCATTGGCTAATACTTATGAATACATTGAATGCAATTGTCCGTCCGTATCAAGAGATGTGTATCTCAGTTAAAACCGCTTCAATTTTCCACACATAGAACAGTCAGACTTCTTAATCTCGACAGTCTGTGAATATTAATGAGCTCTCAGCGAATCAGAAAGAAAGTACTCGGTTTTTGACAGCTTGTTTTGATCAGCAAACTAGATAGTTACATCCACTCTTGTTAAAATGACACTTATTCTTGGATCATTCCGCCAATAAAGGGCAACTACTTTTAGAATACATTACAAATTATTCTACATATGGTATGGGGATTGTTTTTAAAACAAAAATGCTTCCCGTTTCTGTGTCCATATGTTTAAACTCAGAAGACACTTGATACGGTGAAATGAATTTGGTTATACCGGTGTTTACGAGTACGTACCTGACTACCATTTGCCATATTGATATGAGATGTATCATTACATACCTGACTACCATTTGCCATATTGATATGAGATGTATCACTACTGTGTGTTGACTACTGTAGGGTATTTATAACATGAACGGGAGTATTCACAACCAGGGCATCAATATAACCGGCTTCAGACTAGACGTTGACATAAATATAACCGTAAGTATCCGTGTTGTCGCCACAGTTCCTACATTTTTCAGTGTCTTTGCCTGTGATAACACTACGTATCGAGTTTGTACTATACAGTCCAATAACTTCAGATGACGTATGATTGGGGCGCCAGCGGGGTGTGCCTATTTACATTTTAACATTATTTTAATCGTACAATGGCTGGAAATTATATAAGGAATAAGGAATCATTCTTTGAGTTTTATGAGTTGATAATTTTGGTCGGTGCGTGATCAAATCCAATAAAGCCCAAAGATCTTTATGATAGATTTGATCACGCCCCGACCGAAATTATCACCTCATAATATTCAAAGAATAATACCTTATTACTTATATTTATATAATTTTAAACCATCCTACAATTGAACATTTAAATATAAATAAGCAAACCCCGCTGGCGCCTCAATTTGGTTTTATAAGTTATATAGTACAAAATCGATACGTAGTGTTATCAGAGGCAAAGACACTATAACACTACGTATCGATTTTGTACTATACAGTCCAATAACTTTAGATGACGTATGATTGGGGCGCCAGCGGGGTTTGCTTATTTACATTTTAACATTTAATCGTACAATGGCTGGAAATTATATAAGGAATAAGGAATCATTCTTTGAGTTTTTTGAGGTGATAATTTTGGTCGGTGCGTGATCAAATCCAATAAAGCCCAAAGGGCTTTATGATAGATTTGATCACGTCCCGACCGAAATTATCACCTCATAATATTCAAAGAATGATTCCTTATTACTTATATTTATATAATTTTAAACCATCTTACGATTAAACATTTAAATATGAATAAGCAAAACCCGCTGGCGCCTCTATTTGGCTTTATGAGTTATATAGTACATAATCGTACGTAGTGTTATCACAGACAAAGACACAGGAAAATGTAAATATATAGATATAAGTAATAAGGAATCATTCCTTGAATATTATTAGGTGATAATTTCGGTCGGGGCGTGATCAAATCTATCATAAAGCCCTTCGGGCTTTATTGGATTTGATCACGCCCCTACCGAAATTATCACCTCATAATACTCAAATAATGATTCCTTATTCCATTTATATTTCTTCTTTGAGCGGATCTCGAGATACACTTTATCAAACTGACGGTTGAGTCGCTTGTAGAATTGATGCAAAACACGTAACGTTAATGTAGCCCAACGCATCAGCTGTTTTGTTTTTATGTCAGCATACTTCTTGGTGTTTTGATTTCTTTGAAAAATAATTCAATACCTTGAAATAATTTCAAAATAATTTTGTTTTCATTGAAGAAATGGGTTTATAGGTTTTTGATCAATCTTTGAGTATATTTGGTTTTATCATTTGTAGACGATGAATATTCTACTTTCACTTTTAATTAAAATATCCCTCTTTTTATCTTTTTTTCTAACAATCATTTTTTAATATTTTTGATTAATAAAGTTCTAAAACTCCTTCTAGGTCAAATACAATCATGTCTTCTATTGGGATTTTATGGAAAAAAAACCCAGGAATAGAGGAATTATTGAGCAGGATTTTAATGAACACCAAAGATATTTACTTGTATTAATTTAGAAATTTGTGAATTGTTTAAATTATCATCATTCGTACATGTCATTTACGTTGTTTGATCATTATGCCAGGATAGCCAGGTTTTAATGAAGGACACCTTTAACTTCGCAAGAGAAGTGCTGAGTGGATACAGCGATTTATTGAGTCTTAGTAGCCGTAATGATACTCGTGAAAAGAGACAAAAACTGAAGGGGGCGCTTAAAGAGGTGTGTATGACCCTTAAAATGTGGCCATGGTTATGATGATTTTGTACCCCCGCTCCGAAGAAGAAGGGAGTATACTGTTTTAACCTTGTCTGTCTGTCTGTCCGTAACAAACATTTCTGTAGCATTGTTCTCAGCAACTATTCATTGCAGATGCTTGAAATTTTAACACACTATTTGTTACGGATATATTTTGTAGCATAAATCGGACGTCAACTCCCAGTTAAATTACGACTTTGTTTATTTTCAGCATAAATTTTCGAACAAATTTGAAATTTTAACACACTTTTAAACACAGTTTAGGCATACCATATCGTGAGTTATATATATTTTTGTGCAAATCGAATGTCAACTTCCTGTTAAATGACGACTTCGTTTATTTTCAGTCTAAATTTTTAAACAAATTTTCGTCAAAGATTTCTCAGTAACTATTTATTGCAGATGCTTGAAATTTTAACAAACTATTTGTTTCGGCATACCATATGTGATATGTTTTTGTACCAATGGGACCTATTGAATGTCGAGTTTGCTTATTTTGCATATTCACATCAGAGCGGGGGTTTTACTAGTGAGCTTTGGTTCACAGATATCTTGTTTTTTTTAGTTGATAATAAGAGTTTGGTTCACAGATATCTTGTTTTTTTTAGTTGATAATAAGAGTTTAATTCTTAACTATTGAGATGATGTTCTTGTCACATAGATGAGATACAGCGGAGCTAGTGGACCATATATTTTTGATGAAGATGGAATTAGAGCAAACTTTACTTTGCGTCTAATTGAGACACTGGTTACGAGACAGATTGCACAGGTAATACAATAATTCATGGCAACAAAATGAACAGCAACGAAATTCGCAGGTAACGGATTAACAAGAAAAGAATTTCACCGGTAACGAAATTCCCAAGCAACAAATTTCACAGGTAACGATATTACCAGGTACTAGAAACGAAATTCACAGGCAAATAAATTAAATTACTCTCTTCACTATATTATTGGCTATCATGTGTGCGAAGAACTAGTGTTGAAATAAGATATGAAGAAAAGAATACCTTTGTTTTGCAAAGTGATGGAATACGTTAAGTTTAACGAATCCCTGGAGATTTATGCTCATTCCATTTTTATTATAAAAAGTATATTGACATCGATGAAAGCTCGATGTTATCCATCGAGAAGTGATGTCTTGATTTCTAGTGAAATGTGATATTTTGATATCAATCGGCGAATCAACATTGAATACCAATCAATCAATCAATCAATAATTTTTACTAAAATGAGGATTATTCATTTTTTTATTAAAAATGAGACTTGCAACGTCTGATCTACATGGTTTAAGCTTCTTTTTAGTCAAATGTTATTTGAATACCCCTTGGTATTTTTCTCTATTGAGAAATGTTTTAATCAGGGGTACAGTTATGGCCTAGCCAATATGGATTATTTCCAATGAATTAAATCAGGGCGTTGAACAAAAAAAATCACATCAGTGTTGCTCTATCAGCGTTAATTAACAATTACTATGTGTTTTTTCATAAAATAAATGATACTTGTTCGCAGCAATAAGACATTTTTTTAAAATTATGATAGCGGATTAATTTATTACTTGTGTTGTTAGGAAAAATTATCCATAGCCTTTGTGGCTTTTCAGTTACAATTCAATAATATACCGTAGATTGGGAAATGGGTATCCTACGAAGATATAGGAGCACGTCTGGACATGCTGAACACCTCCCAGATAAAGGTTCAAAAACATCCCAAAGAAAAGACAGAGATAAAAGTCTCCACAGGCCAAGAACGCATCATCACAACCATACATGTGAGAAGTATATAACTATAGAGAATTGGGCGAATCTTTCTAAAGGATTACAGAGTGTCGATTTCACAAAAATCCCTACGTTTTTAGTTATGTTATAAAAGTTGATATAAGGTTGTAAAGAAAGAAATGATTTGATTGGAATAAAAAACATAAATATTGGAATTTTTCAGGATAAACCATATGTCTTTATCAAAAAGAAATATGCCAAAGAAGTAAGTAAGATGAAAGAAGAAGGGAAAAGAGTTTGCGGAAATCATTATTTTGAGGGGTTCTGTATTGACCTGGCTCAGAAAGTGACAGAAATACTCAACATCACAAACTACACAGTATGTTTGGTACAAGACGGTCAATATGGGGCGATTCAGGCAAACCAAACGTGGAATGGGATGATTGGAGAGCTGATGCAAAAGGTAATAATAGGAACTGTAGCCACATTTTATAGAGTTATTGTGTGTGTGGGTGTAAATATATATGAACACACACACACACACACACACACACACACACACACACACACACACAAACACACACACACACACACAACTTA
Source organism: Magallana gigas (assembly GCF_963853765.1). NCBI lineage: Eukaryota > Metazoa > Mollusca > Bivalvia > Ostreida > Ostreidae > Magallana > Magallana gigas. The sequence goes on from NC_088854.1 coordinate 36,702,604, forward strand.
TCATTTTTAAAATATTTTACTAGTTAACATATATACTTGGAATTTAAAGTGTTATTTAGATTTTTAATTTGATACAGTTTTAAAATATATTTTACTTTTCTAGTATTTGTTTATTATTTCATACTAAGAAATAAAAATTTGATACAGTCGGAAAAATATTTTAACATATAAACATACATTAAACATGACTGTAAAATGAATTTCAACATGGTGATAAATACCTGCACTTTGTTGTTCTTTTGTTGGTTATTTTGTTTTAAATATCAATAACACATATTATTCTCTTTTCAGAAAGCTGACATGGCAGTAGCACCCATAACAATATCTTCTACACGGGAAAGAGTAGTGGATTTCACTAAGCCCTATATGAGTCTGGGCATCAGCATCATGATAAAGAAACCAGCTAACGAAGGAGCTCACATTTTCTCTTTTATGGACCCGCTATCCTCTGAGATCTGGATGTGTATCTTATTTGCTTATGTGGGAGTGAGTGTGGTTCTGTTTTTGGTTAGTAGATTCAGTCCTTCGGAGTGGAAGGTGGACGAGAAGACAATCAGTAATGACTTTACCATCTCTAACAGTTTATGGTATTCATTGGGTGCGTTCATGCAGCAAGGGTGTGATATTTCACCAAAGTAAGCACAGACTATTTGATATAGAATGTATTTGCTTAGGACTATTAACACAAACGAGTATAAATGTATGATGTATTTTGTAATATTTTAACTTTAATGATTGGGTAATGATAGTCATAAAAATATGACAGATAATTTTTGTGACAGTGTTACTAACACAAGAGTATCATAATGAATTCAGATGTTCAATTTTACTTAAGAAGCAGGGCTAGCTGCCGCTTTACTTGTATATATCTCGCTGCCTCTTTATTTGTATATATCATTCCATTTACAGGGCTATTTCAGGGAGGATAGTTGGGAGCGTTTGGTGGTTTTTTACCTTAATAATAATTTCATCGTACACAGCCAATCTTGCAGCGTTTTTGACGGTAGACCGAATGAATACGCCCATCAGCTCAGTCGAAGATCTTGCCAAACAAACAAAAATCCAGTATGGCTGTCTTAAAAGTGGGGCTACGTATGAATTTTTCAAAGCAAGTATAAGTGACACACTGTCCTTTTACAAATCAGCTAGTAAAGAAAATGTGTTTAACGATATTCTTATTAAATGTTGTTTTTTCTTCCAGAAATCAAAGTTTGCATTATATGAAAGGATGTATGCTTATATGACGTCAGCAGAAAACGTGTTTGTAAAAGAAAACGATGAAGGATACGAGAAAGTCAGAGCCTCGAATGGAAAGAAATACGCCTTCCTGGTGGAGTCAACAACCAACGAATACATTAACAACCAGAAACCGTGCAACACCATGAAAGTAGGCTCCAATCTAGATTCAAAGGGATACGGTATAGCTACTCCCGTCGATTCCCAACTCAGGCGAGTGTTTAATATTAAATCTCATTTAATATTAAATCTCTCTCTCTCTCTCTCTCTCTCTCTCTCTCTCTCTCTCTCTCTCTCGTATCATTTTTCAACAAAACAATAAATAGCGATACATTGAAACTGGGATAATTATTAATTTGTATCAGAAGACACTGTCTATTTATCGATTACATTTGTATTCCTCAAGTCTACCGGTATACCTCACCGCAAAACGAACTGTGTGCGTGTAACCGCATGCAAAAATTAATTGGAGTGGATAGCAGTTTAGTTGCTCTTGTCTACTCTAGGTGTTCCTCAGTTTTTTAGAGACATTTTTTATGCCTATTCTAGAGATCTGTTATCATGTCTACATTAGACACCCTTTGTCGTGCCTATTTTTATGTTTAAAAGGCCTATTGTTGTGCCTATTTTAAAGACCGTTGTCATGTCTTATTTAATGATCCGTTGCCATGATTATTATGTCTATTTTTTGAGATTCGTTTTTGTGTCTATTTTACAGAATTGTTGTCATGTTTATTTTACGGACACGTTGTCATGTACATGTATATTCTAGAGATCCGTGGCCATGTCTATTCAGAGGCCGCTTTTTATGTCTATTTTTAAGATTCGTTTTTGTGTCTATTTTACAGAACCGTTGTCATGTATATTCTAGAGACCGTTGAAATTTTGCAATTTCAATTTCAGAGACCCGTTGACACTTGCTGTGTTGCAGCTTCGCGAAAACGGAGAATTGGATCGCCTTAAGAAAAAATGGTGGTATGAAAATTCCCAGTGTGATCCTGATACTGAAAAGGTATACAAATATATATCATGATTTAAACACTAGTGCTTAAAAGATATACTAACATATATCATGATTTAAACACTAGTGCTAAAAAGGTATACAAATACATATCATGAATTAAACACTAGTACTAGAAAGAAGTACGAATACATCATGATTTAAACACCAGAATAAAATTTTCTTTTATCATTATCTAATTGCTTTCAATGTGTGTTGAAGCAAATACAGTCATGTTTGGATTAAATAGTATATCTAATTCATAATTAATTCATTCTTTTATAAAAATTAACCAAGGACCCGTCCCAGGCTGAATTAACACTGGAGAACGTGGCGGGAATCTTCTACATTTTGTCCTGTGGGTTGACACTGTCTGTTGTTATCGCTGCCATAGAATTTCTATATAAATCAGTGGTTGATTCTAAAAAAGCAAAGGTATGATATAAAAGCGTAAGATTAGAAATTGTACCTCAGTATAATAACAACCTTAACATAACAATTGCATTGATAACTGATATTTAGTTTATATACTAGTACTTTTTTCTTCCTTTCCATTTGCGATGTTGGTTAGCTTTGGATCATGATTTGTTCTATTTATTTGTGTGTTTTCTTTATTGTGACAGACATCATTTGGATCCATGGTTCGATGCAAGGCTCGTTTGTCATTCCGTGGTTCTCTGGACGACAGCTCCATCCCAAATACCCCCCAGAAGAAACAAACAGCAACGGTATATCAACCACTTTCTATGTGTCCACCTTTATCATTTTACCATGCCCAGCATATCAAGTAATCTCTACATTTTTGATAAATCTTTAAAAAATGATAAACTTTTAAAATCATCGTTTCGACCCCTGTGTATCTAGTAAACATACAGAGAAATTGTCAAAATAACCAAGAGAACATTTTTCTTTATTTAAGGTTATTTAATTTATAAATTTTGATTCTGACGCGTAGCGTCCGAGAAACATTCAAGGAAGCAATGACTTTTTCCTATCAGATGATATACATCATAACATTCGGTACACAAACATTTAAGTGTCCCTTTCCATATATTTAACAGGACCTGCAACTCGACGCAGGGTTCTATTTCACACCGATTGCCTTTTTTGTCTTGATTAGCCTCCAAGAGTTTATATTTATAGCATAAAATACTAATTTTTCATGATTTAAATGATGATGATACCTGAAGCTTCTGTTTGAATATATAGCATTGATATATCAGTCTGACAGGTATTACTTTTTATTTTAGTACACTTACACTGGACCCGTCCAAGTTCCCGAATATGAACCATATCCCGATAACAACACCCACACACAAGTGTAAACCTCCCCGTGTCACGGGATCCATAAAAAGGGGACAGCAGCAATGACGTCAGAAATGACGCTAGAAAACCACGATATTTGACAAATGTGGTAGTCAACTTATTTTGGAAATTGAAAGAACATTTTTTATTTACTATCTGTTATATTTGTATGTTGTACATTCAAACTTTAAGAATAATCAACTCAGAATGAATCAATTGACCGCTACCTTAAATTGGTGCGTTATTGAACAACTTTTTTTTTTATCACTGAACATTGTTAATTTAGAGAACTGTAAAGTTTACTCATAATTGTATCTGTATGTGATTTCATAATCAATGTTTCATGGCTTTCTTGTTTCAGTGTTTATCATTTTCCATATATTGTTTCAAGATAATAAAAGTTTTATAATACATATCAAAACTGTACTCTCTACCTGACCATGTCAATACATACAAAGCCACCAAGCTCACTCAAAACTGCCTGAACCGATAGTAATAAAAATACATGTATTTATGTCACTAAATTTCAAGTGAGATTGGTACGTATCTGCCAATACAAAGACAATTATTGGCTTTACAGTCTCATTCCGTCAAGGAAATAATCAGATGTATTGACCAAACATTTTGCGGGCTTTTGCATTTTTGCAAATAACATGCTTCCCGAACGTTAATACATTTTGTATTAGATTTTAACTGATATTTGTGGTAATAAAATAATTTTGTATGGTGTGCAGATGCGTTCAAGAAAGAAAGCTAACTTCGTTTTCGTTATAATTGGAAAGAGTAATTATTATGTTCTGATCTTCTATCAAGCTCCAAAAGAGGATGTTAAACTAAAAATCGACAATTTTGCAAGATACAGACTGTTGTCAGATAATTTATGTTACGGATAAAACGAAATTGATAAACTACACATTTCTGTGAGAGAACTAGATTTAGATTACTGTGGATCGATGGCAGGGTTCCTCAGTAATGGTGGCGGTGTCACCAGTTCTGTATACAGCAGAACTCTACGTCTTGTTTCTTTTGACACACTAGCATCATACACTTCCCAATGATCAATGATTCGCGATTTCCCTGTGATTAGGGAGTCCTTTGGGACAGCAGTACAGATGTAAAATAAGCCTGGTTGGTGGTCAGTTCCTCTAAGTCTACAAGACTTCCATCTTTCTTATAATATTCTGGCAGAAATATTTTCAATGAAGTGTAGTATTCCTTAATAATATACGGTTGGGTTGCTCCGTAACCCCACCCCCATGCACCCGACCCCGTGAAAAGCACGTACCTACCGACAAACCTTCACAAACATAACTCCTTATATCCCTATACTAGTACCCCTCCCGACTACAGTATATGGCAGAAAGTATGCGATTTTCAGAATTATTAATTCAGATTTACGATACAGCTGAAATACAAAACCCAAATTGATTTTAACTGAAGAACCTGCTGCAATCGCTTTCAAGAAAGAAAAGAAAGCATTTATATTAACGAATAGCCTTTTGAAAAAACCAAAGTTACTTCTCCAAAAACAAAGTTACTTCTCCATTAATTTCTCCATGACACGGGACTTATTTAGTTGACTCAATCTTTGCTTTAACAACTCTCAGCTTTGGCATCAATAGACAATTTGATTGGAGACCTATAGCAAACGCCGACACGGAATCCGCACATATCCCTCTCTGGATTGCCGCTGTCCCATCGGAGCAGTAATGCTGGTCTGTTTTCATAATTATTGCACCTCTCTTTTTCCAGGAGTCGTTCATAATCATTCTGCTGTTCACTGCTGATTCAATTAAAACAGCAAAACCAAACTCCAGTATTTAGAAACTATCGAATTTGTCATTATGAAATATAAATGAGTCTGTGGCCTTTTTCTGTGTTTCACACTTCAATAATCTAATTTTGAGGATATTATGGGCATGCATAAGAATGGGATTTACCTTTGAAATCGGGAACTATTTACTGGACCTTTTACAAGAATGGATCTACATCCGTCTGTCTGTTTTGTTGGAATATACCTGACGTTTCTAGGAATTCCCTATTCTTTTGTCCATCCAGCCACCATAACGGTAAATGTCGGTATGTAAACCATTCAACTTTAAAAATTTGCATTCCATTTTGTAAAACGACAATCAAAGCGTTTTATTCTATATCTCGTACTTATATTTAGGTACGTCATCACTTTAATCTTAAAATAGTTTGTGTGGACGTATATATTATACCAAGATGAAAAAAAAATACTAGAAGTAAATTCAATATATGAAGATAATTTGTAGTCATTGACCAGGTCAATTAACCAATGATCGGCATGGCTAGTTTTTGTTTTAAAATATTTTATGTACTACCCCCTCCCCCCCAAAAAAGATAACCATTAGTTCAGCCGTCCTTTCGTCAGGTATGATGAAAAAGAGTCCTACATGTGTTAGTAACGAAAAGTTTTATTGAGAAGCGCTATGCTTCCAAAATGATTTATGAAAACTTTATCATTGTTTTGAAAAATGAAATAATTATAAAAGACAATTCTCTCTCTGATCTTTTTTCATATAATTCTAGAGATATATTTACAAATTCAACTAGCTCATATACCTCATCAAACCCTGATGGCGTAGTTGTTTAGTTATTGATCAGAACTGCTAGAATGAGACTGCTCGACGATTGGTGTCCTCCAAAAAGTACTCCCCGTCTCTGAACAGTCACAAAGTACCAAGTGCAAGTAGTTAATGTGCAAAAAGTAATTCTAATTAGATTTTGACCAGTTTTACTGATTTATGACAGAAGGTCCCAAGGGTAAATATCCACTTTTACTGCAGAAACTTGAATCATCTTTCAATTTTTTTACGGTACATTCGATTATACAGGAAAAAGTCTCCGTCTGACTGATGCAATGTATAAGTTCGTTTTTTATTTTATTTTATCGTTGTTTTTTTTTTGGGGGGGGGGTGGTTAATTACTGGCCTAAAACTCAGCAATTTTGTAAACAATCACCAATTCAATCCACAATCATTAAAAATAGTTTAACTGAACATATCTTTTTCAGGAATACATGTAAAACAATAAATTTGGCAGTATCTGATATTTCATCCGCATTCCGGAGACATAAATAATTTACAGCTCTCCATCTAGGTGCTAATGGAAGTTGTGTTGAACTGATTCTCTCACACAATAAAAGTTTTAGTTATTGCCCGACAAAAATGACTAGTTCTCACAATCACAAGATAAAACTCGGAGTATTTTGGTATTTCTGTTGGCTGTCAGGGAAGAGCGTATCAAACAGATATTCACGAAGAATTCCATCGAGAATAACGTTATCAAAAAGCTAGAAAAACCAGACACCAGGATAAGAAATCTTGGAGGTTACAATTATTCATTACTCTGACAGAAATTGTCATTCGATAGTACTTTCAGATTGTCGTACTAAAGAAGTTATTATTAACAAATTCTGAGTAATATATAATTCAATGCTTTTCGCTGATATACAATTAAAAAAATATTTTGCAATTATGAATCATGGAAAAATAAAGTGAAAAATTGATATTGGACATTGCGCATTTATGAATTAGAACATGTGGGGGTAATTGAAGAGCCAATAATTGGCTGATTGTCATTCCTGGTACGAGTGTTATCACTGTAGGCATTTGTTGTGGTTTTAGTCGTCCAAGACAATAGAGAGGAAACATAAATATCGATTGACAAAATCAAAATATTCACATTTTTACGAAGACTGATCTAGATATTCACTGCGTCCTCTTTCCAATTTTTTCACGAAAACTACAATTCATTTGTATTCCAAAAAAAAAAAAAAGACTGTAGCCTTTCCCATCCAACCCTAGCCCATCCCATTTTTTCTCAATCATTTGATGTTCATAACTGCCACATCTAAAAGGTTGATATAAATGTAAAGAAATTTTATTTGAAATACACATCTATAATTTATATTCTGTTTTGAAAGTCTATCTACGAATCACATATCGATTGTTTATTCTTCCAGAAGAAGAAACATTAATGTGATTAACATCCAGTTTGTCCTATTATAATTTCTAAAAACCAAGTACAATTCCTCATACTCTTTTGTCTTAAAACCGTAACAAGAACTCCAAAAAAGGGAGTTGCTTTTGAAAGTTCATTGTATATTTTCTTTTACTTGAGGATTCATCTTAGACTCCCGGGTTCCCGTAGACCTCGACAGTGGCATAAAGACGGCCCTAAAAATCTCCAACGCTAGCGGCAGCGACTGTGAAAACGGAATTACCAATTGTTCCAAGAAAATCTTCCTGTTTGACACTATCGTTCGAACTAACATAAGCGACAACTACAATGTCAGTCAAGTGGGTAAGTGTAGACTAAGACTTGTCAAGTTTTCATCAATATTTTTCATCTTTAATAACTGATAATAGTAACGATTCTCTTTTTTTAAAATCAAAACTCTTGTAGTATGTAAACAACTAAAAGAAACCATAGCCGTAGTCACCATGGCGACAAAACAAACCATGGAGGTCATTAACAGCTTTGGTCCGACTCTGGATTTACCATTTATAGTATCAACTGGTCCTCGTGTTCATCGCCAAGACAACAGCTCCACCATTTTCATGACACCGTCATATATCCCGGCTATTGTGGACTATATCATATTCAATGATTGGAAAAGAGTTTACTTCATATATGATAGCAATGAAGGTTTGTTTTCTCTACATTTTTCAGTGTTGATAGCACCATCTAAATCTTTGAATTAAATTCATGCTTGTTGACTACAGGATTATATAAATAGTGCCTGTTTGGGAGGGTAATAGTATATAAATAGTGCCTGTTTGGGAGGATAACAGTTAAAATAGGCACCCCGAGGAAACCATCGTCAACCGACGCGAAGAAGAGGTTGACAATGGTTTTCGAGGGGTGTCAATTTCAACTGTTATCTTCCTAAACAGGCACTATTTGGGATATAATACTTAATGTCTTAATTTTAGAGAATATTTTTACTGCTTTTATATAGAAATGACGTGAATTCTACGGCGATCCGTACGCGCACAATTTACGCGCATGTAACAATTCGTTGTGTTACCCGTTGCTAAGTGTGTTGCTAACGCTGAGGGTAATAGAATGGATTATCAACTGCGTCTAAACCAATCAGATTTCAGTATTTAACATGAAAGTATAGTAATTGAAATTGACACCCGAGGAAACCATTGTCAACTGACGCGAAGGGGAGGTTGACAGTGGTTTTCGAGAGGTGTCAACTTCAACTGTTATCCTCCCAAACAGACACTATTCATTTATATTTACATTTTCCAATGTCTTTGCCTGTGATAACACTACGTATCGATTTTGTACTATATAACCCATAATACAAATGACGCCAAATCGAGGCGCCAGCGGGATTTGCTTATTAATATTTAAATATATAACCGTACGATGGCTTAAAATTATATAAATATAAGTAATAAGGAATCATTCTTTGAATATTATGAGATGATAATTTCGGTCGGGGTGTGATCAAATCTATCATAAAGCCCTTCGGGCTTTATTGGATTTTCATAATACAAAGAATGATTCCTTATTAATATACTGAATGTCTTAATTTTAGAGAATTTTTACTGCTTTACGTGAATTCTACGGCGAACCGTACGCGCATAATTTACGTGCATATAACAATCCGTTGTGTTACCCGTTGCTAAGTGTGTTGTTAACGCTGAGGTTGATAGAACGGATTATCAACTGCGTCTAAACCATAAGATTTCAGTATTTAACATGAAAGTATAATAATATTGAATGGTAATCGAAATTGATCGAATTTGACATCAACTGAGTGAAAGGTTTGTAATTTTATTAACTCGACATTATTCGTTCAATATCAGTCGTGACCATCGTCCTCTATCAATATAGCCTATACATTCTGCTGTTCTAGGTTTGATGAGGATGGAAGAATTAGCCATGCTTTACTGGAAACATTTCGGGAGTTTCCGGTTGTCGTACCACCGGATGTCGGACGCCGACCACCTCGTGTACTCGGATCTTTACCACATGGACCGCAGAGACGCCACCGTCCGACAGAAAGTGTTCATCCTGGATTTTGGGACGAAATCTGCAACAACACGTGTAATGAAAATGGTAAGAAAAAAGATTCTGTATGAATTAAAGTTATGTAAGAATAGAACACTTTTATTTACATTTCATAGAATACATGATAAAGATGTGTTCCAGGTTAAATTCATCTTTTTAAACAGATGATTGATTCTGGAATGAACAGAAACGGTTATCATATCATCATTGGTGGTTTTGTAAGTATACAGTTATCATGTATTTACCAATAAGTGAAAGGTCATATTGATTTGTTTCATTCAAAATATTTTAAGCACATTTTAAATTGCAAAACAGAATCTCTTATTTAACTTTATTTTTTCCAGAATATTGGGGAATACGAAGAATTTTTAAATGAAAAATTTTTGCACGGTGGAGTTAATATAACTGGATTCAAATTCCTGACAAAAAAGCATTGGGATGTTGCTGTCACCAAAGAACTTAAAAAAAAGAACACTGTTGAACAGAATTACACTATGTCGGTAATATTTCGACATACATACATGATAAATATGTTTTTAAAACGTTATTTTTATATGTTTTTTTTTTAATCTACATGCCGGTTTAGTATATAATAGTTTTTCGATTAATAATTTCATTGACAATCTTATAAAATAACGATCAACTTATATTATTCAGAATAAAAGTGAACCAACAATTTATGTAAATTACAAATCCACCGTATTATCTTTTCTGTTTTTTTTTTTGTTTTCCTTAGATAGAAGCGGCTCTTTTTATGGATGGCGTGGCTCTTCTTTCCCACGCCCTCCACAGTATCGAGAACAGCCTGAGGCCCCGGCAAGGAATCATCAGGAGGTGTCGGTACTGTCACGACAACCTATGCACGGACGCAACAGGGCACCTGCTGCTCAAAACGCTTAAACAAGTACATTGAATTTCTATATTGTTGGGCAATATTCTAATGCAGGCACGTAGCATCAGGGGGGGGGGGGGGGGGGGGGGGGGCTGGCCCCCCCTTTTTCTCGCACCAAATAATTTTCTTAAATTTACATAGTAAAAATTTAATTATCATGGAGATGCCCCCCCCCCCCACTTTTTTGGGAGTATGTAAAAAATTGGAATAGAAATGAGAGCCAGGAATTAAGATTTTGAAGATTTTGGGAAACTGCCTTTTCATTTTTATTTTTTTTTATTTTTTTTTTTTGCTTGTCAAGATTTCCCACTTTCAAAATCGATGCTACGTGCCTGTAATGCTCGTAATATGTGTTTATTTATATTAAGTTTAGTTTCTGGTATTATGCGCAGTCATTATTGTATTTTTTTTAGATGAAATTTGAAGGAATCTCTGGGGATATTGCATTTGACGACAAAGGATACAGAAAAGATTATGGCCTAAGATTGTTTAAATTTGGTTTCCGGTCACCTTTGAAAGAGGTATACTAAATTGCATAGCTTTAATTTCGATTGTTTTACTGTCTTCAAAATGACTATATATTACATTAAAAGTTTAAAACCAAAGATTTCTAAACTTATTTATAACAGTCTGAGAGAGATTGTTATAGTTAAGTTTAGAAATCTTTGATATTAAACTTTGAATGTAACGGGTTTTAGATTTAAAATGTACTAGCTGCTATGATAACACAAGTTTGATATTTTTCTCGGTTAGATAAACGTACGTGACATTAGTAAAGAAAAAAAAAAAAAAAAAAAAAAAAAAAAAGTCCGAGATTCTTTCATGTTACAAAAATGTTAATCCCATAGACACTAGTCTTTGATATCTTCTTAACTTAATCGCCAGGCAAATTAAATAATTGTTGGACAATAGAAGTGCGAAACAGCTATATGTGTGAATGTTTATTTTTCTGGCATGTCACTACCATATCTTTGTTATCGAAAAAAGAGCAATGCCTTTCAAAAAAAAGAGAATGGTTTAAGATCTTTTGGAGTACGGTTGGGCTAACTGTGCTGGAACCCCGCACGTTAGCATAGAGTGTGTTAAGTTGGGCTAACTGTGCTGGAACCCCGCACGTTAGCATAGAGTGTGTTATGTTGGGCTAACTGTGCTGGAACCCCGCAAGTTAGGACAGAGAGTGTTATGCTGGGCTAACTTTGCTGGAATCCCGCACGTTAGTGGAGTATGTGTAATATCGGGATAGATGTGCTGGATTTCCGCTAACCGCAATTACACGGAAACTTCATGATAAAAACATTTACACTTAAAACTCATCGGTGAAATATACATGATTTTATACCTAAAAGGCACTTATCATTCTTTAATTTAAAATATCGATGTACCGGTATTTTCCTTCCATATCTTAAAAAAAATCGATTGTATTCATTTAATAAAATGCTTTGTTTAGTGATTCATTCCGGATATGATCATTGCAGAAAAATTTACATAACCTGCTAACGCGGGTTATGTATTTTTTCTTCAATGTCGCTACCTTCATAACCCGCATGAATCATCAAAGAAAGCATTTAATTGTTTATATTAACATCTTTCTTTTGAGTAATTAATAAATTGATTATGAAAAGTTAGTAAAATTCACTAAATTACTGTTATTGTATATAAGTACGTTAGCTAAAAGAAACAGCCAAATCGTCTTCTGTGAGACTGAGTCTAACATCATCATGATTCTATCGTACAGTCCGTGATTTTTCTTAGGTCGCTGTAGGCTTCGACCAATCGATAAAAGAGTTGTGTAAATTTTTAGTCCTGTCAGTTTCAGCCGCTGTAGATTTCAACCAATCAGAAATAGATGAAATAATACTTCACTGAAACATTCGTTAGCAAAGATGAACGAAAAGGTGAATGGTTTTAATCATCAGACAATTCTTAAGGGCTAAAATCTACACGATTGAGTTCTAAACAGTTATCGATTGGTCGAAACCTTCGCAACCTAAGAAAAATCACAGACTACACAAAAGAATCATGACGTAGGGGTCTATTCAGAAAAGCACCATTTTATATAGATCTTTTCTCGTAATAACGAGATCTTTTCTCGTTAATAACGAGCTATTTTTTCGTAATTACGAGATCTTTTCTCTTTTTCGCAATTACGAGATAATGAACTCGTAATAACGAGATCTTTTCTCTGCCTTGTAATAACGAGATAATTAACTCGTAATAACGAGATCTTTTCTCGTAATTACGAGATAAAAACATTAATTTACGTAGCCATATTCGTCTTTCGTATACATTGTATACGCCTTCCCCCCCCCCCCCCCCCCCCCCCCCGCCGTTAAAATTTTTCTGGACCTTCGTATGTATTGTCAAAATCTGTAAAGGTTGTAAGACGTACACTTGTCATGTCTAATGCCGAGGATTTTTTTTTATTAGATTGGAAACTGGACATCGGCGTCAGGTATACAGTTGCAGAGAAACAACAAAACGGAAACGACAAACTCAGATAATGGGCCCCTTATCATTGTAACAATCGAAGTAAGTATTAAACTATAAATGTAATGTTTACCTGGTTGGGGGTTTTTGGGGGAGGGGGCGGGGGGCTTGTTTGTGGGGTTTTTGGAGGGTTGTTTTTCCGTAAAAGTTGCACATGTATGTCTTCCTCGTCATTCACTTAAAAGAAAAACCCTCTACACACAAAATAAACACACCTCGTTGTTTTAAATTTAAAACAGAAGATTGTATGCTTTTTAAATAGTTTTTTATTAAAGGGGCATGGTCACGATTTTGGTTAAAAAAAAATTTCCCTCCAATTTTAATGTTTACAATGTTTTAGAACGTCATTTTTAATAGGCAACCAAAATTTGAGTGTCATTCGTTTAGTTATAAGCAAGGTACAGAGCTTGCCATTCTTTGCTATGTAAACGAAGCTTTTGTTTACATTTTGAATGTTGAGGTGAAAATTCCAATTTTAGACCTAAAATGAATGTGTTAAACGTTAGAAACTGTTTATTTATGCTTAAAATGGATAAGAAGATAGACAAACCAGCTTGAAAAAGATTTTTTACTAAGATATATTGAACCTATGTAAACAAAAAAAGAATACGAGCCTTGTTTATATGACAAAGAATTGTGAGCCCTGTGTCTTATCGAGAGACCCCTCGAAAACCATTGTCAACCTCCGCTACGCGTCGGTTGACAATGGTTTCCTCGGGGTGTCAATTTGAACTGTTACCCTCCCAAACAGGCACTATTTATATAATGGTACATGTATAACCTGTTTAATGTTACATCAAGGAGGATCCGTTTTTTAAAATGACGCCCAACGGCACAGCGGAAGGATACATCGTAGACTTGATTAAACTTCTGAATCAGTCCAATGTTTTCAGACGGCCGTTTAAGATATATCCACAGGAGAATAAAACCTACGGTAACATGATCAGGAAACTTGTGGATGACGTAAGTCAAAACGCCATATTGTTCATTAAGGATTTGTTAATGACTTCCAAATTTTAAATATCAACAATATAAAATTTTATAAAAGACAAAATATTGACTAGTTTTAGTAAGAACACTGTTAGAACCCCATTTTTATCGTTCGGCAAAAGCAAATTTTAGACTAATTAAACGACAAATGCATTTACCATCCTGTAGGAGGCAGATCTGGCTATTGCTCCAATTACAATAACAAAGGAACGCCAGAAGATTGTAGATTTTACCAAGCCTTTCATGAGAACAGGGCTGAGCCTAATGATCTACAAACCAGACAAAAGAAAACCCGGAATGTTCTCCTTTAAAGAACCCCTTCACAAAAACGTTTGGTTGTGTATTGCTATCGGTTTTCTGACGACGAGTGTTATTCTGTTTCTGATTGGTCGGTTTAGTCCATTTGAGTGGTCCCAGAACTCCGAAGAAGGTCCATCAAGCGAGTTTAGCATGTCCAATTCCCTGTGGAGTACGCTGGGTGCCCTGATGCAGCAAGGGTCGGACATATCACCAAGGTTATTTTCGGAAATTTTATCTTATTACTAAATATATCGCTGTTTTATATTGTGTCTTAGATGTTTTTTTTTAACTATGAAAATAAGAATTGATGCAGGTCTTTCTCTGGGAGGTGCGCGGAGAGTGCATGGTGGTTCTTCACGCTCATTCTGGTGGCGTCCTACACCGCCAACCTGGCGGCGTTCCTCACAGTGGAAAGCATGGATTTCAAAATAAGAAACGTTGATGACCTTGTATCTCAAACCAAGGTCAAATACGGCACCGTACAAGGCGGGTCGTCCGAGGATTTCTTCAGGGTGCGAGTCTAGTTAATTTTCTTTTGTTTGTTTCCTGGTTTATATTGAAGACCAACTAAAATAAATGGCTGAAACCAATGTTTTATAACCAACAATTCTCAGATCTCAGATTTTACCTTTAATCTAAGAATATAAATTTATAATGAAATCAATTTTAACCAGACTTTAATCAATATATACATGTAATTTACACATAAAACTGGACAAGTACTTAGTAGTAAATATTTTCAATATATGTATATCTTCCAAATGTTTTAAGGTATCCTACATTTTGTTGAATTTTCCTTTGTTTATTTTAAGGGGTAATTATAATAGTTACAGGAAAATTTTCTTCTGTAAGCATGCTTGCATCGGTATTTTTGTTTGCAATTGAATGAAGAAAAAAACCTTAACAATTCAGGTTCTTATTAACCTCTAGTTTGTTATATGAAATATCATTTTTGATAATTTGCATTTTCCACTCCAGAAATCGAAGGTGACGACATACGAGCAGATGTGGAGCGTAATGCCCCCTTACCTGATGGAGAGCAATGAGAAAGGCTACCAGAAAGTAATAGAGGAAAAGGGAAAGTATGCCTTCATCCTTGAGGGGGTGTTTAATGAATATCTCAGTCAACAGAAACCTTGTAAAACTATGCCAACCGGAGGACTCATAAATAACATCGACTATGGTATAGCTATCAACAGAAAGAGAAGGGAGGAACTTGGGTATGTATCATTTCATACGTTAGTATGAAAAAAAACTACAAATATATAATAAAATAGCATTTCTCTATTTGTGTTATAATCCTCGTAGATGATGTAACCCTATAAGGTTAAAAAATATTCTATTTGGTTTTTTTTAAATTTTATTTATTTGTTTGTTTGGTTTTTTTTTTGTTGGCAGAAAGAGGTTGAATTTAGAAGTGCTAAGGCTTCGGGAGCTGGGAGAGCTGCTGCGCCTGGAGACCAGGTGGTGGGTGGAGAAGGGCCGGTGTGGCGCAGCAACGGCACAGGTGCTTTCTTCATTTTAACGCACTTATTCAAATTTACTTCGCAAAATATTGTAAAAGAAATTAGTTTGCTTGACTTAGTCTCGTGGGTAATAGGCACTAATAGCATTAGATCTCTCCCATTAAATATCGACAGACGCGTATTTTGATAGGTATATCAATACTTTGCTTTTCTATTCAGGATGGAGGGAAGAAAAGGTCGCTTACCCTCAGTAACGTATCAGGGATGTTCCACATCCTGATTGGTGGACTGATAATCGCAATGATGACGTCAGTATTTGAATATCTTATTCAAAAAAGAATCCGGAAGCAAAGCTACAAGCTCAAAGTAACAAATTAGAACCCATTTCTATATCTCTCAGAAAAATTTACTTGTTATACTTTTTATACCCGTATTGTAACAATATTGTGCATATCTACATTACTATGGTTATTTCAGAAGGCAAAAACTTTACTTGGTGAACTTGGAAAGAAGTTGAATGGTAAAAAGGAACCACAAGCAGTGGAAAACATATATTCTGGGGAAGAGACGCCACTTCGCCCAAACCTGTTAGCTGGAGCTCAAGAGAACAAAGGGGTGTGTTTGTGATATCATATACAATTTCTAGTATATGTCTCTATATGTTATTTTCAATAATCTTGCAAGCTTTAGTTTTATCACAGATATAAAATTATTGTATATTCCTGTAAACTATGGTAAGCTGATGTTTTTCACAAATGTAAAAGGCTACACCGACTGTTACGCTTGTTTCGTTGCAGTATCAGACGACATCACCAGCAAAACTGATCATGCTAGATTCTTACCAAAGTGACCAGTCTGCGACAGGAACGGCCATTTAAGTTCAACGTGAACCTCGTGATGTTAACTCTACAGAATCAAGGAAACGATGCGATATGTGGAAACTCCAGCAGGCGTTAACGTCGATTCTCTGTGACATTGTCCGCCAATGAGGACACGCGCGGGCAGCTTCTGACGTCAGACAATTAAACCACTGACAGTGTGTCTTTCAAGAATTAATATGTGCACCACGTAATCTTTTTCAATTAATACTTCTGTCCAACGCGTTTTGCTCATGTAATTTTTTCTGTCAAATCTGCAATCTTCCTGTACAATATGCACATTGTATTTGCTGTTATGTTGTTGCTATTTACCTGTTTTGTCGTAATATTGTCGTTGTTAACGAATTCGACAAGTTGGAAGATAACCACAGCAGTTCAAGTTATTCTGAAGTACAACATAAAAAATCCAGGTAACCACACAAATGATCATAAAAAAATGGAGTGTAAAATATAATGTAGTCATCAATTAACGGCAATTATAAAATTAAACTTGTCAAGACGGAGAAGATCCCATATTGTGTACAATTTTAGTAGTCTGTTTTACCATTAATCCTGATATATACGACTAATTATTTTATTATTAAGGAAATAAATTTATTAATTTATTCATGGTTAACTTGTATGGTGTAAATATATTTAATAATGAAATCACCAAAATTACAAGCATCGAAAGAAATTACAATGTATAGCTTGATGTCTACAACCTGTGCGAGCCTCAACCAGAAAAAAATATAGGTACAATGACAACACCCTAAAACCGATATCCACGTCTGCATCAAACTTATGAAACTGATGCTTATACTTTGTATACCTTACGATGGTGGTACATTTTGGATGTGATAGGTTAAGGAACGAGCACAAGATCGAATGCAAAATACTTCAAATTACTTTATTGTGTATATCTATATATATTTATGAATATTCAATACATGTTGTTACATTTTCTACTTCTGTATAGTATTTTATTGTGCATAAATGAACATTTTTTGTATCGATCACTTTATTTAATACTTGTTTGTAAAAAAAAAATTGCCTTAGTTAATACAGAAATCATCAGTCAATTTAAATTACTATTATCTTTGTCTACAAGTTAGATAATCAATATAGGTAAATGAACAAATATTTAGTAATTAATCAATTAAAGCATATGAATTTGATAAATCTAATATACCGGTATATGGTCATAATTTGTTAATAATTTACAACAATATAAGAAGAGAAATCAGCCAAACTAAATATAATACATGTACTGAAACTTTTTAAGCTGGTTTTAATGTATTTTTGAAAACCACAAAACAATGATAACACCATGACTTATAATTACAATGACTCCTACCAACATATATTCATGCATTCACACTCCACACTTTATCAAGTCTTAAAACTCTTCAGACTTGTATGGATATGCCAGCTACAATAATTGTATGTCGATCTATCCACTTTCTGTATCACTATGTTGAACAATATATGTTATAACATGCCTTTAACATAAAACTTATAATAAACATTGTCTTCACAAGATGTGAACTTTCAAATTTCTAATTTTTTTTTGGATATAAAAAACATTGAAAAATAAAATAAAAGATAACAAGAAAATGTTTGCAAACTAGTTTGTAAATAAGCCTTAATTACCAATTCAAGTCCAGTTTTATAGTCATTAATTCAAGACTGTTTTTATTTTTTTTAAAATTATCTTTTAGTACAGAAAAATAAGACAAATTGGGTTCTTACCTAACAAATTTAAATATAACGTCATACAGATACGTTTTGGCACACATCAAAATTTATACATCATACATGTACACTTATTAAATGACTATTTTGATTAATTAAATTGTGTTTTAGAAATTCATTATTTAAAATCTTAAACTATCAAAAATGTATAAATGTAGTATCTAAAATAAAAATGTGGTGTACATACTTAAATAAGTATAAGATTTATCTTATCAATTGAGTATAATATTTTGCCATGGTGATAATGGTATTTCCAAACTAAAATGATTTATCATTCCTTAATTGCACACATTCCAGATTCCTTTATGGAGGTGACTGAACCCTAAACGTGTGATATTTAATTATGAGGTATTTTGACCAGTAAGTTTTTTTGTATCACAGTTGCATTACATATATCCACATGCACATTTTTAAAAAACACTTTTGTTCACCTATCATTAAATCTATGAGTATTGTTAAAGAAACAGAAATGTGTACTAATTAAGCACTAAGGACAATCTCAGAGAGCTGTTTGAATCAGCTGAGTACATATCACATGTGTAGTATTTTCTTTGTGACACAAAAGGTAAACAAGAATTGACATGATATAATTTACAAAGTCAAACCAATAATACTCGTGCTTCAGTTCATATGAGCTATATCTATGAACCTTGAGAAATATTTGTTCTACATTTTAATGAGCTAGCTTGTACAAATGCTTCTGTAAAAAATAATTATTCATTAACATCCTCAAACTTGAGCTCCACAGCAAAATCTTCTTTGAACACAGCTTTTGCCTTTTTCTTGTGAGGATTGTCAATTTCATCTCGCTGTAGGTAAAGTCTGCAAAAAAGTCAGACACAGTATCATCAGTCAGCTGTACCAAGCTCCATAAACACTTTGGGCACACTTGATTTAGCTCAGCCGAGTGTACACGTTTTGTATTGGATAACGAGTGTGCTTAAATTGTGTAGTGTATAGGGAAGTTAATATACATGTGGCAGACAAGGATGCAGTTTTAGCAAAGGATTTCGTATTCAGCCACGATCTGGGGCTTTTTCCTAATATAAATGCAATAAAATGAACATATTTCAAATGTAATCACTGTCTACGTACGATATCTTGTATGTGACTTCTAATCTGTTGTATTACCAAAAATCATTTGTGAAGTGTCTAATCCTAGCATTCATGCGCCATATTGGTTTCAGTGCTGCACCCAACAACACATTCCCCTGATTTGGTGTAGAAAAGTGTACACCCAGACCAAATGCTACACCACTGCACTTGATTTATAAAAGTGTACACAGTGTACACCTTATTGAAAAATTAAGCACGCCCACAGTGTTTGAAGAAATTTTCAAAAAATTCAAAGAATGCTTACGTGTATATTCACTTGCACAATATATACAAATTGCATTAAATTGGTCAGATCATGATCTGTGCAAGTGCATAAAAGAAATGGGGGGGGGGGGGGTGTTCATAATGGATTTAAATAAACACACAGTTGTTAAAACTTGTTACATTAACTTTTAATTTCATTGTTTATGTTAATTTAAAAAAATTTACTGGTACTAATATATCATTATAACAGGAACTTAATAATCCAAAGGGTCACGGATCACTTTGAGTTGCCAGGTGCAGATCATCAGGTCAAATGAGACGTGAAGCGTCTACTTTGTTTTTATGATTCACGCCTGGCAACAAGACGGGATCCAACTCTTTTAATCAAGTTACTGTTATAATGATAAATTTATTATATACAGTATTACCCTGTTCTACTTAAAAGTTTCAATTACAAATTTATCTTTTCAAAATCAACCGTATGATGATTACTTATATAACAAAGCTATTTTGAAACGAACTCTTAAATGCGCTTATTAAAAATACAGACGTTGTTTAATGGGTACTATGTCATCAGTTTCAGAGAGTGGTGATACAGAATTGGAAACCCACAGAGTGGTGATCCGGCAAATAGATCACACTCTGTAAAACTGACAGTATCTAGAAGGGAAAATTGATGGGTATATAATAAATGTATAGAGCAGGTAGTTCATTTACTAGGTGCTTAAGCTAGAAAGTAAAACTCACTTGTTGTCGGCAATAAAATAGGTGTGAAACCAGAAGAAGAATGCACAGTGATCATATATCTGGGGAATGTTTTTCTATAAAGGAAATAAATACATATGTAAATGATCATACAATGAAAAATCATGTCAGTGGTTTTAAATATATGATAATGTATAAAATCTAACGAAAATGCTGTATTCAAATATTTAAATCAAAATGTGCTGTTAAATTTCTTTTAATAAACATACCCAGAAATTTTAAATTAACTTCATGAAGAATTTTTTGTTATACTCACAGCTGTTGAAAAGAATCGGATTTTAACGTCGTCAAAAATGACAGGGCTATTTTGAAGGTTGGCCACTACAGTGTGTGTATCTGTGTACTTTGTAACCTGGAATCAAACACCATGCATATTAATACTCATTACTTCAAAAATTCCAAATTTGATCAGTACAGGCTCTGTCTGTATCATTAAATGGACATATTGTGCCTAGTCAGGGACTTCCTTCTTTCTATAATATAGTTTACTTACCTGACAGTTGATGTTATCTCCAAATTTACATTCATAGATCAATAGTCCATCCAATCGAATTTCCATTGATAAGTCACTTCCATCACCATTTCCAACACCTGGCAAAGCAACCCACTTGTTCATTTACTAAACTGAATCTTTTTTTTAATTTTCACTTTTATGATATTCATGTATGTTTAAATACAGTTAATTCAAACCAGATACCAGTATTAATATTGCCTGGTTTTTAGTTAAAGTAGTCCGAGTATCGCACTACGTCATAATACGGATTTTACAATATTGGTTCGACTTTTACAAAGCGTTTTTGATATCCGGTATTGATTTTGCTCTACATCGCTGTTGTAAACAATGTAAATAATAAGCAATTAGAACGGTAATATATGTATTATATGAGAGAT
Organism: Magallana gigas; assembly: GCF_963853765.1. Lineage (NCBI taxonomy): Eukaryota > Metazoa > Mollusca > Bivalvia > Ostreida > Ostreidae > Magallana > Magallana gigas. Next base: position 36,723,922 of record NC_088854.1, read on the forward strand.
AGAAATGAATAATGTTGAGAAACTCGATTCTGTTAAAGTAAAATGAAAAACGAAGTTTCTGATTTACCAGGATCTCAGGTATGCTTATATCTTCTTTGTTTTGACCCCCCCCCCCCCCCCCCCCCCCCGAATTTTTCTTTTTCTTTCACTAAAACCGGTTTAAATTTAGAAACAGAAGCTATTTCGCATTTAATCAATCGTCAATTAATTAATGTTTAAATGTTATCTAACATTGTTGACAGATCTAGGCAGAAAACTGTAGCAAAATGTGATTTTTACGGATTTTTTCGTCAGGGTCTACTTGGTTTAGAGCTTATAGTGTGAAAAGTAATCCGTCAACATATAATTTATTTTACCAAATCTTTTTTCTAAGATGTCAATCTATAGAAAAAACACCATGAATTTAAGTTTGAGTCCATAAAATAGTTAAAAAATTACCAAACGCGATACTAGCATTGCATTTTTTGTATTCTATTTTGATACATCAGGTCCATAAAGCGTACTTACTTACAAAAATTTGCGCAAAATTATTGATGAGATATGGCTTAAATAAATATTTATACTCTATTTTGTATGTTCAGTTCTAATTTTCCCAAAATTGGTAATTATTTTTAGGAAAAATGGACGTCTGGCAAATTTCATAATTGTCAATAATTTTCGCAAGGTGGTACACCTGTCTGAGAGGTGATAACAAACAAACTAGCATGTAAACATACATATTTTCTTTTGTATATGTATTGCTAGAATGTATATTTATCATTTAAAGCTAAGCTTTTAATGATTGAGCCCATTTAGTGCCGAGTATAGGACTACCTTAAGATAAAAAAAGAATGAAACAGCATATTGCGTATAAGCAATAATTTAGAGTCCAAAATACTTATACTGACCCTCAAGTCCTTCAATCTTAACAGATGTAATTCTTTTTTTGGTTTCTGGGGGTAAATGTCCTCCTAAATCTTTCTTCACTCTCTCGTAGTATCCAACATATCTGCTCTGTAGTCATGCAATAAAAGATTGTACATGTATATGCAATTTCACAATCCTAGTAATAAGTAATATTATAGTACATGTATATCATATGCTACATACAGAAACTGGTCGTGCTTTTTCAAATTGAAATAAACCTTGTGACACAGATTAACTGAAAATGAAGGTTTGCAAGGTTCCACATATTCTGTATTTGATCTTTAATTCATTTTCTGTTTCTCTCTGTCTCCATATGACAATTCAAACGTACATCATTTTATCTTTCCTACCTGACTTGGAGTTTCAACACCCTGAAAGGTTTTTCCAACAGAGAGGTCCGTTCTTCTATCTCCAAAATAATCCAAACTTTCCTGTTCATTGAAATTAAGACATTACATGAATATATACCTCTGTAAATGTAGTATGTGTATATACTGTAGTAATTGATGTGGTGAGACACACTAAAGCACTTCAAATTTTACCATAAAGTTAAATACTGTGGATTCATTATTATTTGTGGCTACTCGATTTTTGTTGATTTCATGGGCAAATCCTACCCATGAATAATCATCTCCAACGATTTAACATTCTCAACAGAAATTCATTTATTCATTGTACGGTACAAAAGAGCAAACCAACAAAATTACATTGCATCTGACCTAAAGAAATTTTACAATCCACAAATAGTTTTAACTATTTAACAGCTTTAAATGCTAATTTCACCATACATGTACAGCCAAACCGAATAAAATCAAAAACACTCTCTATGTAGATCGAAACACAGAGGAATTTTGACCCAATGCTTGATTTGATTATGACTTATTAATAAAGTGTCAGGTGCCTTCGTGTGGTAATTAAATGCTACAAAAAACCACTGGATCCACAGCACTTACCTTTGCTTCTTCAAACACCCCACAGTGTACAAGCCAGGTGCAGATCATGGTGCCAGTCCGACCCTTGCCTCCCTTACAGTGGATGGCAATAACGTTCTGTTTATCTTTTTCCATCCACTCCTCAACATTGGCACAAAAACCTATCATCTCCCTAAGAAAAGTGTCAACATTTTAAATGTTCATTTTTTGGGCAAAGAAAACCTAATTGGTCACAAAAATTTGTTGAGGAATATATTGCAGTTAAACTTTTTTGCTATTACTAATTGTTCTATTACTGTAATAAACCAACTGACTGACAAATAAACATCTTTGCCCCTTGTTTTAGGAAGCCTTATTAAAATTAAATTCAATAATAAATATCAAATCTATTTACATACATAAAGAAATAATAAAAGATGAAAACTTTGAATATACAATGTATGTATAAAAATTATAATATTGAAGGATAATTAAAAGATCTAAAAAGCATTATAAAAAGCATCAATATATTTAAAATCTGAATTTGTTGTATATCTATCTTGTTTATGCTGACAATCATTCACATCAAATTAACAACCACTGGTCTCGATCTAGCTGTGAATCATGCACTAGCTTGAAATAGTAAATCACAAAAAGGTTTGTACAGTCTGATAAAAATTATGTCTACATTGTATTTCCAAAAATACAGAATAACAGGCCTGCATTAGAGCCCTCTTTTCAAGAGAAACTCCAGCTTTTAAAAATCTAATTCAAATGTTTTTAAGAAAGGCAGAAGTACTTATAATTGTAAACTAGCATACTGGTAATTGAAACGATGCAGGCCAATTAATTTACCAAAATGTTTCTTAATTGGCCTGCATCGTTTCAATTACCAGTATTATGCCTATACTGTAAACATTTAATAAACTTTTTGATGTACATATAACAAACTGTAAAATGAGTAAAAATCAAGGGAAATCATTTAAAAAATAAATGTGTTTATACCAAGATGTCCAAATGAGGTAACAAATTCCAACAAAAATCTGACTAATAATATATGATTATGAAAAGATTTACGATTGCTTCTTACAGGGTCTTTAAATGAGCTATATTTACATCTACCAACCCAGAAGCTAACTAACCAGTTTATTGATTGGTCGAAACATTTAGCAATTTAAAAAAAATCACAGACTGCACCAAATAATCATGATAACGTCAGACTAAAATTCTCATAACGAAGATTTGGCTATTTCTTTTATCTAAACAAAATTATTGTAAATAATTAGTTACTTTCATAAGTTATTCTTTATGATCGTTTAATTAATTTGTTAAGAGAAAGATGTAAATATAAACAATAAAATGGCTTTTTTGATGATTCATGTGGATTATGAAGGTAGCGATCTTTGCAGAAAAAAAATTACATAACCCACTAATGTGGGGTAATTACGTAATCATGCGGGTTACATATTTTCTATGCAATGTTGCTACCTTCATATCCTGCATGAATCACCAAAGAAAGCATTTTATCCTTTAAATATACATGTAAAGAAAATAAAAAAACACACACAATATAAAGATACATAAATCTAAAATCAAGACCATATTGTTAATGTGCCTATAACTGAAATTCAGTGAAAATTAACAGAAAATGTGGACAACATCAGAAAGTTTCTATCTATGTGTATTATAGATACTGTTAGAGAGAATCAAATCACAAGCAGAAATAAATAACACTGACAAGACTAATTCATCCATAATACCTATTGAGCTGCAAATCTGTGTTCCAGAGAGAAAGTTTCAAACATTAAAATACATTTTAATTCTATAACAGTCACATATTAATCAGAATGTTGAAGAATTTTACAACCTACATCATGTAAAGATGTATTGTGCACTTAGTTTACAATTCCGTCTACATTTGGGGATTTTGTTAACATCAGACATTTTCAATATCTTATAGTATTTAGTTAAAATATACTTAAAGAAATGCAAGTTACACAATTACATACCATGTTGAAAAGATCTTAATTATTTTACATGACATCATTAAAATATTCAGGTTTTACTAGAGATATATGAGAATAATAAATATGCAATTAAAAGTTGGATATTTGACTATTTGAACCACATACTTTAAACCCCAAAAATTTTGATTAAAATTATGTTCTATAGGACCTGGTATTGTAGAACACCTTAAGGGTGAATTATTTTTGGTTTATGATCTTTGTACTGAAAATTAGACAATTATTTCAATAAGTGACTTTTCTAATACAATTATTTATACATGTATAACCATACATATTGAAAAAACATCCTATCAGTATGAAAATGTTATATAGGTAAGTGGCCTAGTAGTAAGGTATAGGTCTTTTTGATTTTGCAGTTGCTGGATCAATTCCATCAAGTTGTAATTTTATCTTCTTTTCACTGAATTATGATATTAAGAATAGAGAGTTTAAATTACATGAATCTAATCTGCCGGATTTTTTTTTCAAATTCTCTTGTTTAATTCTGAGAATGAGCACACTCAATATAATCAGGTGTCTTCAATAACACTATACTCTATTTACACTTACACATTTATTGCATTGCCTTGTCCTGGGGTTTCCTAAATTTATGACAAATCAGTGGTTACAGACAACATAATGATACCTATTGTGACAGGTACCTGCATCTTTTCTTAGTAACAGGTACATGCACTTTCTGTTCAAACATGGATGTAGGCGAAATAATTGGAAAAGGCACTATACCCCTTACCATAATATTGTATTCAGAATAAATCAAGTTTAAAACTTTTAACTTGATGCTGGTAGGTTGCATATCAACTTCATTCTGTTTATTTTATTCTTTGACAATTATTCTGCTAATTTAATCCATAATTATATCCTTCATGTAGTTCTTACCTAAGTCGTGGGACATTGTGGTCATCTATAAACACTCTCTCTACGCAATTGTTGAACAGCGACTCATCGTAATCTCGCTCACCTGTAAATATGTTCAATTTATACAATAAAAGCATTTGTTGAAGTATGGCATAGCTAGCTTAAAGAGATATATGACAACTGTACATTACACTTACTGCATAGGTTATATATCCTGTAGTGATCTTTATGTTTTGTATTAAAGAACCTTGCAACTTCCTGCAAAATTAAAATCCTTCAAGTTAACTTCTAGTGCCATACAAATCACACATGCAGAGATGGAGACATGAGAAATGATAATTACAGTCTGGTTTTGTACCTCAGTTGAATGTTACATGTATGTGTACCTGTGGTTTTTCACTTTCAGAAAAAAATATCAATTCATTTGTGGCTTAATTTACATTTCCTAATGCATATTTATATACTAGCATTGTACCTGGTACAAAAAAAATTGATTGTTGGATGTGGATTTGATATTAATTTGACACGTACAGTGTATGATATACATACATTTATCTAATAAATCCTATCAGAATATATAATTTTGAAACATACACGTTGGAGGAAAATAAGTGAATTTCTTACATTTACACTGTTTCGATACATAGCCATCATTCCGGTCGATGGGAAAGACATGGCAATCACACGCTCTGAAAATAGTAAAAAAGAATTGATACTTATCACAATATGAAACATTCAAGTATTTCATCATGCAAAAACACAAATAGGTTACATGAAAGAAATTATTTTAAAACTTGGAAAGCATTTTCATTTATTAATCAGTCAATGTTTTCCTGACCTCTGACCCCAAAATCATTAGGGTAACATAATCAGACCAACACAGATTTATCAGTATGAATCATTCAAACCTGCATGAACCTTTTTAAGCTGATCTGCAAAAGTTCGCAATCTTTTATGCATTAGAAAGATTAATGGTGACCTCTAGCTGCCACTTGACAGACAAACTGGTAGACTGCTGCAGAGTTAGCAAAAATCCAATTCACATATGCATATCAGTATTAGGAATACAACCCCCAATCACTACTGCCCTAGGGGGCAAAAATATAACCATGATGATAGCTCGCTGCTTTAAATGCCTTGATCATGTTTTGAATTAATTTTAATATAGAGCAACCAATTACAGGGTTCAGATACAGTATTTATTTCAACAACTTGCTGAAACTTTTTTCATGCTTTTCCATACTAACCAGTTATATAGCAAAGGTCAAGGTCAAATCCATCTCTCTGATATCTTCTTTTGTTTTGGGAAACAATTCTCCTGGAAGCAGTGGCTATATGCCGCTTTTGTTGTATCATTAGGAAAATTATTCTTCCAACTCTTATGATTCTCACAAAACGACCTATTATAAGCAACCTGTTCAATATAAATTAAATCCATTTTAATGCATCAACATCAAGGAATAAAAGTACCAGAAAAATTCAACGGTTTGTGAATGTAATCAAATGAATATATAAAACTATATAAACCCACACAAAAGTTATTGGATAAAGTTGATTCCTACTGGTACATTACATAAATTCTTGTATTAAACTGTTTGTAAGATGAACATCAATTTGAAAATAAATTACATTTGAACTTGCATTATAAACCCCTCATATCTATGGTTACATAAAAATCAAAGAGTGCATGCACCCAGTTTGCTGATTGTTAAGCAATAATCGACATAAAATGGAAAAAATTCAATGATTAACTAACATTAGAAAATCAGCAGATCAGTTTTTTCAGTGGATAGAAATACCGGTATCTAAATCAGTAATTATGTGTGAAAAGTCATAATTCTTCAGATCTAAATTAATCAAAATTTATGCATGCATGCAATCATATGTTTTACTTGCTTGGAATAATTGGTAGCACATGACATTCCCTCTGCCACAATCAGAAACACCACATCTACCACAAAGGAAACAGTCACAACAGCAATATCAATCATTTCCAAAACTCGGCATTCTGTGAGCAACTGTTTTCTGAAAGAAAAAGCTTTGTGTACGATGATATATTCTAATGCATGTACATTATAAGCCAGTCATGATGAAACAATCTTTAACAACACAATTATGCATATATTTGGTTTATCCTCTTTAAAGTTATATAAATGTATATATGCATTTACATTTTACTAATCTGTATTTTCTATTTTTAAAATTTTTTTTTCATTAACTTTTTAGTGTACAATGTATATAAATATGTATACCCTTGGTAAAATATTCTGAAAAATACTTCTAGCATGAAGTAGCTGATCAGAATATGGGATAAAAGTTCTAAAGTCCCTTTCCCTTTGTTACTGTTGCAATCATCGTCTGCTAATTCCACAATAACAAAAATGAAGTCCAAAAGAATCAGGACAACAGTGATGAGTCTGAAGGCAATGTGTTCAAGGACACTTTTTACAATCCACTGCAATCCCCTAAAAAATTCAAACACATATAATTAAATCATAATGCTGTGCAAAAGACCATAAGTAAATGAAACATAAATTATATTAAACTATGATATCCTATTCTTTTTAAGATTTCAAGTTAAGAGTGTTTTAATAATGTCTGGAAATAATGATCTTAGTTTAAGCATTAATATACACTGCAATTATATCTCCTAAGAAAATAAAACATTTTTTTATGTTTCTATCTTTTTCTAATTTCATGCTTATTTTTATTCATTTCTCTCCACGCAAAGAGCATCCATCTTACTCAATTCCAGTCTTGGGAATTTCTTTTGACCCAGGATCCTCCACATAATCAACGTCATCTTTTGCTTCAGATTTATAAATTTGAAGCCGCCCGTCACTTGCTGTGTTGTCCTCCACTTTGATTTGTACATCACCAGTACTGTCTTGATTCCCAGCATATTCTGACGTTACTCTTAATTCTGGGGCAGGTTCTGGTTCACGATTTTCCTCAAACTTCTCATAATTGTTCATGTTTCTGTTAAGATATCAAAAATACAATTCTAAAATTATGTTCTTTTAATCACAAATACATGTTTACCTTTCCATACTTATGGATATAATCAATGCTGAAGATAAAGAAACTTCTGAACTTGGGTACGTTTATTAAATATGATCATCAAATTAATCATGCATTGCTTTTGGGTTCGTAGAAATAGACGTTTTGTCCGCTTTCGCTCTATATCTATTTCAGTTTTTTATATTTAAGAGAAATTAAGACACAAAAATGGATTTTTTAAAGTAAGACATTGAACGTTGAGGGGGTGTTTCCCTTACGATTTCGTCTGCTTTACCAAACACAAGAAAGTTACTTCACTTGCTATCTATCTTCATACTTACGATCTGCGTGCATAAAAGAAGATCGCACTTTTTTTTAAAATTCCAGCGTCTTTGCTACTTCTTTTTTCCTAATATCAATGAAAATAATAAAATGTTTCATGTGAAATATGTTTGAATGAATTTTCTACCATGACTGTCATGTTCAGCACCAGGTAAGGTAAACTCCAGAGAAATGCGAACAAGGGAACCAGTCAACAAGTGCCCGTTTTAGAAATCGATTCTGATTGGATGAATAATTAATCAGTAGTCCAATGAGATATCAGATAAGAAAGGTCTTGCGGTGTATATTGGAAGTTGGGGATAACGATGCCGATGGAGCCATTAGGGACTTAGGGCTAATACATGACAATTAAAAATGGATCAAATTCTTGAAGCAGTTAAAAAACTAAGTATTGATGACCTTAAAATAAAACTGACTGATTTTGGAGTAAATGTAGGTCCAATTTTACCAACTACTAAGTTAATATTTCAAAAAAAGCTTGCGAAGAAACTTTATGAACAGCAACAACCTTTATGTGATGCTGCCGAAGGAACTCAAAGTGAAACTGATGTCAAAGAATTGCAGACTGAAGGTTCCACGAAGACAAGTGAACATGCTTGTAAGATTGAACCTGCTGAAGTTTCTCGGACTCGAGAAGAATTATCGGTAGCAGAAGTGACTGTGTATTATGGTGTGTGTCCACCCCTTAATGTTGGGATCAACTCGGATGAAACAGAAGGTGAGCAGTTGTAGAGTAACAGTATGTACTCTTATTACAGCTTGAATTCTGTATTTCTCTTTGAACTGGGATGTACAGACTAACTGCTAGTGCTAATTATGTACACATGTATCTGTTTGAACAGATGAGTATGGCTTGCCAAATTCACAAAAATGAGCTTAACATAGTTTCACATTTGAAAAATTAGATTTATCAACAGGTAACTACTGGCGTGCGACCAGTTCTCGCCGTATACCATTTCTCGCCAGTACATTGTGACGTCATTTTTCTTCTATAATTTTATGTGTTAATAAAATGACGTCACAATGTACTGGCGAGAAATGGTACTCGGCAAGAACTGTTCGCACGCCAGTATAGTTTTCATCTGTAAAACCATATTTAAAGATATAAACTATAGTTAACTAATGATAATCTAAGTTCTGCAAATAACGTTAACAATAGATTCACATCTATAAACTATAATTTATATTCGTTAACTATAGTTAAGAGTTGTTAATCATAGTTGCACAATCGTGATAACGATATTGTTTTGTTTAGTTACATATATATTAACCACACCTGTTTTGTATATTACAGATCAAACTTTTGTTTTCACGGACAAAAAATTGGCATTGCAAACTGTAAAGAAATTTTCTGGAGCTAGGTTCAAATGCTTCAAAACAAAGGAAGATGCTGAAAAGTTTTCCAATTCGTCACCAGATGATATTGCCTCCCCATGGAAACCTACAACTAAAGTAATACTAGTAATTAGTGTATCCAAAGTTTGTTTCTAACGCTGATGTTGACAATGACTTCTTGACAAAAAATTAAATTTGTACCAGATTGAATAGTAGACTAGAAGTTTAATGGGGTTGTTTTTCTGAAGTTTAATTATGTATGACTTATTGAGAAAGAGTTTAACAAACACCATGAACACGGAAACTAAAGATATTGCACAGAAAAAAATTCCTTCTCAACATTTAAAGTATTCATTTCGTCATGTTTGATCAGCAAGACATTGAGCACTAATGTATATCTTTAAAATGTTTTAATATAATATAATTATGGTATTGAACTTGTTGAACATTTTGAATATGTGTTCAAGTTGATGTGACTGTAAAATCTTTTTTTCTAATGGCGTTTCTTTATATATATTTGAATTTAAGAGAATTTGATGGTTTAATGCTTTGTGTTACACATACATTTATTAGATTATGCTAGAACAAAATATAATTTGATTTTAGAATGGAAATGGAGCCATTGCTACGCTGGGAACTGGAGTATCAGTGGAGAGTTGTCCTTTTAAGGGTCCCAAACCACAGGAACTCACTAATCTAAGGAAAGCCATTGAGACAGGAGATGTAGTAACCGTGGAATCGTTAGTGTGGGATAATCCAAGATTTCTGGTTAGCAGTGGAGATACACCCGTTATATTACAGGTAATAATGCATGCAGAATATGATAGAGTATGAGGTAATGGTGCATGTTTACATGCTATCACCATCTAACTATTTTGATTCTGTGGGTGGGTGTACTTGTTGAAAAGGTACATTATTTTTTGTGATAAAATATATCAGATTTAATTTTTCAGAACCAAAAAAGTTAAGAATTGTTTCATAGAAAGATATCTATTTGAATATTTCAGGAGGGTCCCAGATACAATGCCTTACACATTGCAGCTCGCAGCAACCAAGCGGGAATTTGTCAGCTTCTGTTAGATACCCTGGAAGATCCCAGTTTTATTGACAAGTTGTATGGTCACACAAATGAAACAGATTGCACCAGAAGCAATAGAATTAATTTTATTGTAGACCTCTACATCAACACACCAGACAAAGGGGTAAGCAATGGATGCATCATTCAATTGAATGTACCAGTGTGTGTATAATTCAGGGCTGCGTTTTACAAAAGAACTTACGTCAAAGTCACAGATATTTTCAGACTTATGGAATGATATACATGTATAAAGAATAAAACTTAGAACTTTATTTGCACAAGTACTCAGATGTCCATATTAATATTCTACAGCCATGATAATAAAACATTGATTAGTTTGTGATTAATTTAATTAGCATTCATTAATTTGGCCGTATGTCGTAAGTTCTTTTGTAAAACACAGCCCTGGTCATCTAGTGTAAGTATATTTAAAATTTAGCAGCTGCAGATTTTTAGTTAGGTATATATAACATATTATGTTAATGATTTATAATTTGTTAATTTGACAACAATGCTTAAAAAATAGTGAAAGTTAGCATATAATGGTGCACTTTAAGCCATACCTGATGCTTGTAGCAAACATTTATTTATGTTGCAGGGTTGTGAAGTCCCTTTACATTTTGCTTGTAAACATGGTTTTGCGGAAGTTGTGGCTGTGCTGATATCTCATCCCAAAACTGACAAGTCTGTGAGGAATAAGTACAATGAAACTCCTAAGGAGGTAAGAAAATATAAGGACATGCAAACATCACAAACTGTCAGAATCTTTAAGTCTTGAACTTACATAAATATTACCGGTACACAAAGAAAATTTCCTTCAACCAAATACTTCTGTTTTTTGCATATCCATAATCCATAACTTTTTGCATACAAATGCATCATTCTTTCTGCTAATTTGTAGATAAAATTTGAATGAGCTGCAGTTGGCTGCTGTTAAGTGTAGACTATATTATTTATACTCGGTCAGTTAAAAGAAGAGTTAACTTCCTTTGAATATTACATCAGCTTTATATCTGTTCACTCCGGTAGCAACATTATTATTAAACAATCCAGTGTTACGGTTTTATTTCTGATAAATCATTAAAAGACACCGAGTAGGTAAAAAATTTCCATATAGGGTGAGAGCAATGTACTACATTTGTACTACCGTTATATATGTTTTAAATTTTCACATTCATAATGAACGTATGTTTCCGTTTAGCATGTCACTGATTCTAATAATACATGAGACAATGACTGTGTAACTTACCAGTAAATGTATGTATTACATGTATATCAACAACTATCGCTTGCCATATTTTATGACATGACTGAGAAGCACATTTGTATCTATGATGAGATTACTAAGCAATAATGTGAAGCACTTTTTCTGATGATTAATTTATTTTTAGATTATCTGCAGTAGAGTACAAAATGCAACTGCTGATCTTAAAGCTGAAATAAGAGAACTTACGGAAGGTATCGTTTGTTTATTATTTTAGAATAACATAAACAGATTCAATCACTATTATAAAAAATGTATTCTATATTGTAGACTCAAGGGAGTATAAATATTGAATACTTGTACTTATAGTAATTATTATTATATACTGATGGGCTGTATTGCCCAAAGTTGTACTTTCTGAATAAACATATTATTGGTCATTATTAACAGTCAATATATATATATAATTATTTTTAAAAGAAAACTTTTATGGATACATTGTATCAATGTATGATAAGGCAAAAAAAACCAGTCAAATTTTGGTATTTTTCACCTGAATGTATATTGTACCATATTTTGAAAATCTTGTATATGTCAGAAGTTTGAGGTCCTAACCATTGTTTCTGACTACCGGTATATTATTACTTATTAGGTTAGTTACTGACTCCCTACGGAAATATATTGGGTTGATCAATCTTATAGATGGCGAGGCGAAGCCGAGCCGTCTATGAGATTGATCAACCCAGTATATTTCCGTAGGGAGTCAGTAACTAACCTAATAAGTGTTTTGTTTTACCGAGGACTATTAAGCGACATATTTATTCACAAATAGCGATGATCATGGCACAGCTATGTACAAGATGCCTAACACCTCGTCCAATTTAACTCATTTAAGGAGGCCGATTTGAGTTTTTTTTGCGGAAAAACTACAATAGCATAACTCTTTATTTTTTAACCATATGTAATTTAAACCCACTCTAGTTTATTTGCGAAGGTTCATGAAAATCGACCGTCTGTTTCTTTTTAGGGACCATCTCAAAATAGAGGTACATTTACTATAGGAATATATAGGAAACTGTCATTTTCCACACATCAAAGCAGTTTTAAAAAAATACTACAATAGCTTTTTTTCTCAAATTGTTATATATGATTAGTAATATCATTTCCTACCTTACATGTAAAAAACACAAAATTCTACCGTCTGGTTTTTAGTGGGGGCCATCTCAAAATATTAAAATGCACCAAATTTTGCTATATACCGGTATTTGGATCATCATGAATGATGATTGGTATAATGGATTTATTCAAAAAATGAGGAAAATGTCCTCGAGGATAGCATCATTCTGTATATAAAATTTCAACAGCGTACAATTTTTACTTTTTCTTTTATGTTATTTCTTTTAACGTACTCCTACGAAGCTTCATTTTATCATAACGTCATAGGAACGCAATGGCAATGCTCCCCTACCGCACAACGTAAAAATCGTGTTAAAAATAAAAATTTCCTTTAAAAATCTTAAATATTTTTATCTGTATTTTGTTTATTGTGTTCAATTTTATAAATGATATCGTGTTCAATTTTATAAATGATATCGAAAAAAATTCATAAAAAGTATGAATCAACTGTATTATATTAGAATGCGCAAAAACATGCGCAATGCGAACTAAAGTCGGCCTCCTTAAACTTTTCAAAATTTTCAATCTCACCTTTCAAATACTCTTTAAAAATCTTTGCTTCACCCATGTTTACCTACAATGTTTTGTTGCTATTCAATTTTAAATGTTTTCTCCCTTTTCTCTGCAGAGATTTGAGCAAATTTCGACGCTGCCATTTTGTTCTGCTCCAGACAAAACAATGTGACGTCAATATTCTAAGGGCAACTACTCTAATTTTAAAGAATTTCAAAGGGCAACTACTCCAAATACTTTAAGAACTTACGGCATGCGGTTTATGTATTAAATACTATGAAATATCGAAATGAGTAAGCGAAGCGTTGACCAATGACGGCCATATTGCCTAATATTAATTCTCACAGAACAAATATAGAGATATATGAGGCAATCACGTGCTATGTTTAAACCAATGAAAATGTGACATTTCAGTCCAAGGGAAAACAAATTTTAATATTGATATCTTGACGATATCTTGACGGTATGATTACTTGTATCTCTCACAGATATGGTCAGTTTTTTTCTCTGCCCCATTAAGTTAGAGATACCAAGGTTTTACTGTAGCAATAGGCTAAGTTTTGGGTTGTTGTTTTTTTTACCTTTAATTCAACATCATTTTCATCAATTTGAAAATCTTGAAGCATACTGCACTTTTATCCATATTCCAGGCCAGTACTTTGTTCCATTACTGAGATCTGAGGACAACTCCTCCCAGCCATTCATTGGCACCCCCTGGTCCCCGGAGAGTTCCCGGTGTGGGGTCAATGTACCACCCATGTCCTGGAGTCCCAGAGATCCACTGATGGCCGTCAAAGCATGTGCAGGACCCATGACCCCATCTAAAGTAATTAGTGGTGTAGTTTTATTTATGGACAATTAAATCATAAATTCTTTAAAGCAATATGAGCTGTATTTTTTAGAATTTTATTTTGCTGCAAAAACCTGCTAGTATGATTAGTCTGCATGTAAATTAAACTCTTATGATAAAAAAGGTTTGAAAGAATCATTAATTTTCATCAGATGAAAGATTTCTCTTCTAAGGAATATACAGCATATAAATTTTTGTACATGACTTTTCCAATAAAAATATGGCTAACAGAACTCTAAAAACCATGATATTTTTGTCGATTTAGTAGAAAAAAACACTTTTCGTCAAAAGAAATTTCAGCATGAAAATTGCAGCTCATATTGCTTTAAAAATTCATATTTTACAGATTACTTGAGAATCTTGAATACATGTTTATTTGGTGATTGCAATGATTCAAAGCATCATTTTTAATTATGTGGTAGATATTGTTGAAACATTAATATAAACAAGAAAATATAAAATTTGTGTCTGATTTTTCAGGCAGATTTGTTTCACAAGAGGTGGAATACTCCTCCATCTAACAGTCCAAAAGATGTCAAACGCAAGTTTTATTCCACCAAAAGAGAAGACAGTGAAAAAGGCCTAGAGAGAATAGGAAGGTAAAATCTGCGACTATTACAGATGAAAAATCTGACTTTCTCATCAATGTGACCAGCTATTTTTTTTGAAAATGGATTTATTCGGTGATTTTATAATAGGAGAATGATATATCAATATGTAGATCAACTACATGTATTGTAAATTCCAAGGAATTAATATCCATGTAAAATCGCAAGAAGCATTCCTTGTGCAATATAAAATCTCGTTTTTATTTTCAGACAGTTTTTAGCTATATGAAATAAAGAAAAATATTAGAATTTGCAATTTTTATTCTCACATTTTGATGCAAATCAGCGGAATCATGGAATTAAGTACTCGCATAAAATAAGGAATTTGCAGTATTTAAACTAAAGTATAACATGTGCTCAACAAGCATCAAAAACTTCTTCACATAGTTTACATATCTTGGCAAGTAACATTTGTGAAATGCTCCTGACTTTGTTTACATGATTCTGTATTGATCTCTGTAGGGAACTGGCCCATGACATGGGGATTCCGTGGGTGGAGTACTGGGATTTTCTACAGACCTACACAGACATGACTTCAGATGATGGACTTGACCTTCTAGAGGAATACCTACAGAAGCAGAGCTTGGCCCTCTGTATAGAAGAAGCCTTGGGGAAGCTAGATTTACTCTCCAACAGTTTTCATTCATTCAAATACAACCAGATGGACATGTCAGTCAATCAGAGTAAAGATGGCATTGGAAGCATCAATGGGTCTTGGCTAATGTCTCCTTTAACTGACATTGAGGAATCCATCCATGAACATGAAATTGTGGACATCGATAAATATCTGCATGGCAATATTATGGATCAGGTGAGGTGCCGCGCCTCTAATGGCACAGTGCCAAGCACAGAAGCAATGAAAAAATCAGTCCGACTGGATGAATCTTTTACTACACCAAAGAAGAACATCTATGAATATGGGAGAATGAATCAGTCCATGGAGTGGTCCATGGACAGCAGTGACTGGTCACAAGAGAGCTTTACAGGTATCCTGACTCCCATGTCTTGTCTGTCTGCTCTGTTCTCCAAGCTTTCCCTGCTTGACAGGTCACGCAGACAAAGTAGGCTGTCTGGATCACCTGGATGTTTGAGTATTTCCTGCATGGGGGCTGGTTATCCTGGACGTGTAAAGTCTACATTGCGTGAGCGTAATAAAATGGAGGCATCGGATGTTCATTGTAATGGCAGTGTTGTGCATGACACTGGGGATAAAACTCAAGACAGTGAGCGTACTTACATCAGGGAAGCTAAATTTCGGCCTGATAATAATAATTGTGATGATCTGAAGAACAGCAACACTAAAGAACAGAAACAAAACACGGATGGATATCAGTCTACTGAACTTTTTGTAGTAGATGACAACCTGAATACTGTAGGTAGTAGGACTGATGAGCAGCTTGATAGTCCAATAGTGATGGACAATGCAGGCACTGTACAAAATCATATCACCGAAGATAGGAATTGGAGGGAGGAAACTCGGACTTCAAGCACCTCTTCTTGTGAGGAGGAACCTCATGTAGTTGAAAGTTGTCAGACGGATGAAATTGTTCAAACAAAAATTCAGAGGAAGCCAGATGACCAGGTAGATGACCTTGTGAATCAATTCAATGATAAAGTCATCCTCGACACATCTGTAGACTCAAACAAAGACAGTGCAAGTGTAAAGTCAGATAAAGAACTTCAAACTCCGAGGAAGAGGTTGACATTTTCTGAGGACACCACTGAGGATAAAATGGAGAGCTCCGTGGAGATGGAGGAAACATGTAATACATGTCACCTTGACATCACCCTCCAGTTAGATAAAGACAGGGTTCCAAGTTTTGAGTTCCAATCCATGTTTGAAATGCTGACTGAGAGAAAAGTTTTAGAAAATCAAAAGCCTGGTCCAAAGAAGCGTGTGATATATAGTCGAGACATTATTTTAGACCTTGCTGGAAAGAACCTGGAAGATGTCTCAAGTGTGGTACTTAATGTAGCCATTGTCCCTCCTAATTCAACAGTAGCAGAAATGACGATCTTCTCTAACATTCCCTTCTTTGTGATACGTGGCAGTCAGTTCAAACCTGGCAACACTTTTCCTAGTCAACTTCCCGCAATGGTGGATGTCGTTTTCAATTTTGTGAAAGATTCAGTGACATCAGCTTTGGCTGTTGCAAATAAATCAAGAGGAAAAATTTATTTTATCAGCGGGTAAGTGTAATAAGTATAACTTCTTCATTATAATTAAAAATAGTAACTACGTATATTGATTCAATAGTATGGTACATATTTAATAATGTTGAGGCTAATGGAAAAAAATTGAAAAAATCTACAGTACTTTTTTCTTGAATGTATAATGTGATTTTGTAAATTCTAATATCTTTTTGAGATAAATGTTTTTCAAATTTTAAAATAGGTACCAGCCAAGCAAAACAGACCTAGATGTGTACAGAGCAGTTCAAGGGAAGGAAGTGGGGAAGGAAAACTATCCACTTGTTCATAGGTGGAGAGCATTGGTGTCCTCAAGAATGGCCAATCCCAATTGCTGGTCAGTAAATCCATGTATTCTTTTGTTAAATCCATATACTGTTTAATGTATGAAGTACATGTAAATAAATAATTTGCTCTTTTGAATGCAGTGAATTTTTATTGACTTCAAATATATATGGGTACAATGAATCTTTGATTATCTCAAATTACACCCATACATATACTGGCAGTGTAATGAACACATTTGACTTTAATTTTGTTTTACCTGCCAGCTGTTTTACAGTGCTGGTACTTGGTTTTGTTAATTAAGGAGAGGACCAAGTTCTAAAACTTTGTGCCCAATCTTTTTTACATAGTTAGTAAAATATTTAAAATTTTGGTTTATTTATAATGGCCCAAATTTTTTTCTTTACTCAGCCACTGATATCTGGATGATATATTTTTTCTCCCATTGTCCCTTCTTTAAAAAGTTCCTTTCTCTAAAGCATTTGTTGTGATCATAAACAACGTTTCTTGGTTAAAGGTCTAGGACAAAGCAGGACTAATAGCTGACTATTTTTCTCTTCCCTTGACCAATCTGGCTCAATTTCATTCAAAAATGGCTTAAAGAACATGGGTATGCATTGAATTTGAAGCAAGTTCCTAGGTCGACAGTTGAGGTCATATATGATACTGTGGTTTCATCAATATTCGTTGAATACCAATTTTCGTGGATTTCATTGTTAAGTTGATCCACGAAATTAAATGTTCATTGAAGTGCAATTTCTATTAACATTTTGTATCGATAGGGTCATTGGCCTCGAATTTACGTATCCTTGAAACTGTAATTTTCACTTTATCCACGAAAATTGATACCCTTGAATATTAATGAAACCACAGTATATATGTGGCACATTTTGCTTTGTATAGCCTCTGTCAGGCTCTGTTAAAAAATCTTATTTTTCTCTCTCTGAAGTCCTGTTAGCCTTATGTCATTACTTTGTTGTAGAGTGCTCCTGGGTAAAAGCTGTGCAATGACCTTGAACCAAGTTTCTTGGTCAAAGTTTAAGGTCAAAGATATGTACAATGTACTTAAAAAAATGTTTTTTATTGTTAATAATGCATAATGTTCTTTACTAAAAAGGGTTGCTTTTAAATATCAATGATACATTTTGTGAAGAAGAACCAGGTATCCATATTGTGCCATGATATTTATTCTGTTCATATAAAAATGCAAATTTGCTATATGCAGCCTTTTTTACATGTAAAATATTCTGTTAAAATATTTAGATTTTTCTTTACTAAATAGACCAAAATATCATATTTAAACGTTAAAGGCAGATCTAATGTTTAATATGTTGACCATCTAGCCTACTTTTAGGATCTTTCTTGATAAATTTATGGGTTTTTTTTTTCAGTTGGCCAAGCCCTGCACGTTCCCGATTTCAGGGCAATTTGTCCGCCAGTTTTCCTCAAGTTTCCTCCCCTCACAAGGCCCCCGAGAGTCCTGTGGTATTTTACAGGAGTCCAGTCCCACGAAGCACTCCAGCAAGACAGAAAATGTCTGCTACTTGGTCCATGCCAAACATTAAGGCACAGTTATTCCCACGGTCTCCATTAGCAGAACGGAAATGAAAATTGCAGTTATGTGGAAATTATTTTGATGTTTAAACAGTTTTCGTTTTTGTGAAGGTCTCTAGAGGAGATGTAAACTGAACTATTTTATGTACCTACGGACAGTTTGTTTTTCTTTTGCTACAATTGTTGCAAGAAGAACAGTTATTATTTTAATAACTATTAGTTACTATTTTATGTACCTAAGGACAGTTTGTTTTTCTTTGGGTACAACTGTTGCAAGAAGAAAACATTCATATTCATTCCACAAATTCAACAAAATGTTCCAGTTTATGAACAGTTTATATTCAAGACATATATGTGAAACATCGTAGTAGCAAGGTAAACTACAGCAATTGAAATAGTCTACATGTGTTGTACATGTATCTGTACAGTACATTTGTAAGAATGTTTTTAAAGCTTTTAATGTGATTGTGTTATTTCTGTGATAAAGTGCAGTTTTTACAAAAAGATGTATTTGCAGTACTAAAATGTCAATAGGAAAGGAGGTAAATACAGGTATTACATACTGTAAATATATTTCCTGTAGATTAAAATTACAATAATCCATGTTGTAAATTTTGTATGCATACTGCTGGTTCAATAACTTTTCACATACCTGATGATACACTCCTTATATTGTGCGCTTGTCATTTTTTTACCTTTTAATTATGAATTTTTTTTATCTTGTGTTATATTGCATTTATTTTATCGAATATCACAGTCTATTTAGTCTTGTTATCGTGAACGTTGCAGGATAACCTCCTCGGTCTCAAAATGTTGTTTGAAATATTAAAGCCTCGGCTTTTATATTTCAAAACACCATTTCTCAACCTTGGAGGTTATTCTGCAACATTCACGATAACTCGTACTTTATTTCTTAAATCATTATCAAGATTAAGAGGGAGAAGAAATATTAAGTTTCTTGGTCACCACCATAATATGGTATAACTTATACACATTTTAAGTTACTTGTTATGATTCTCATAGCTATTATCAAATAATTTTCCATACAAACTAATTACCATATATTGAAAAGTTATCAACTTTCACCAAGTATTTACATCAGCAAAATCAGGTTCTTTTCAAAATTTCTGTATGGTAACAATAAAAAGCAAAGCCTGTGCATCAGCAGCACCTTTACAAAAGGAAACCATTTCATCCACGATTTTCTTGGGTTAATTCAGCCTACGTTTTATGCAAACACATCAAACTTCAGAAAAATTAGTGAAAAAAATGTATATATATGCAGACAACAGAATTTTTCTTTGGATTTTTAATACTCTTCACTTATTTATAAAATATCTTTGAATCATATTCCTAATATTTTAAGGGCAATTTAATACGATTATTACAACTACACGTCATATATTTCATGTAAAAACACGCAGTGAAAATGTGCTAGGGAGGTCCTAGGAACAGCCGCGTTGATCTCTTAAAAATAAGCATTTGAGGCAATACACATCGTTTTGACTGGAACTAACACGTGGAATTGACATGGTTTTAAACTTTTTACGATTTGAAGTTGTACTTTCATGATCAGTGCAAGACGAATAGGTATTTCTGATCTGATACTTTACTGATGACGTTTCTGGTATATTGGAGAATAATGTCCGCGGCATCTCTTCAATTTCGGCAATAACTGTAGTAGAATTGTGTATACACCTCCATTTTTTTCAGTTATTTATAAAGGAGTGTATCCTTTTTTTATAGCTGTTTTAATTTGCCACATTTGTGTTCATTTCCAATTGAGAAAGATTTGTAATTATTTTATTTTATTTTTCATATGTTGACAATGAGTAAATGTTGCAGTATAAATAATGGAAAATATATATCTTTTTGTTATATTTGGTTTGATAATCTAGTGGAAAACATGTTTAGCCAGGAAGACATAAACCATGATCCTAATGATGTAATGATGATGTAATAATGATGTAATGATGATGTAATAATGATGTAATATACGTGGTTATAGTGTTTCAGCTCACCAGAACCATAGGATCAAGAAAACTTTTTTATCACCTGTTGTCAGTTTGTTGGCTTTTTACAATTTATTTAGAACCACTGAGCCAATATGTTAACCAAACTCAAACAAAAAACTTTAGGCCTTAATGGAAATTTAAGGATTTTCATGTTTATTTAAGTGTGACTTGGAAGCTGTATCAATTCACATTAATGTATTTACAGCCATTAAGTATGATTCCCTCCATTTCTTATGGAAATTACATCGTAATTGTAATTCTTAGCGCTGTTGAAGCTAATACGACTGAAATCTACATGATCCAGTTTCAACCACCATATTGATCAGTCAAAACCTTCAGCAACCTCAAAAAATTCACAGACTGCACTAACGATCATGATGATGTTAGACTCTAATTTCTTTGTAAGTTATTTCTTTTATCTGATGTACTGATGTACATTTACAATAATTTAGTTGCTTTTACAAATTTACTCTTTACGTTCAACTCATTAATTTGTTAAAAGAAAGATGCATATATAATAAAATAAGAGATGTTTATAAAATACCTATGCCCCCTCCCCTATAATATCTTTGAAGAAAATGAATCTAAACTGCAAATAATTGAAACCCTTGCAGAGAAAATTGACGGAAACTGCAAATAATTGGAATTTTTCAAAGTCCGAAGAGTACATGTATAACTCTGTCGAAAATTGCTTGATCAAACCCAAAATCGGACTTGACCTTGATATATTATTAAGATAAACTTGTATACCAAATTTCATTTCAATTTGTGCATCCTCTGTGTAGAAAATGAACGGAAACTGCAAATAACTTGACCTAGATATTATTATGGTAAATGTGTATAGCAACTTTCATTTCAATATATGCATCCTCTGCAAAGAAAATTAACGGAAACTGCAAATAATTGGAATTTTTCCACGTCTAAGGGGCTTATCTATGGCAAAAATTGTTAAATCGTACCCAAAATCGAACTTGACCTTTGATATTATTATGATAAACCTGAAAACCAAATTTCATTTCAATATATGCATCCTCTGCAAAGAAAATGAACAGACACTTTTGGTGGACCAACCGACAGACAGGGTGTCCAAGTAGCGTAGTGGACAATGCACTCGCTTATCACCACCCGAGTTCGATTCCTGTGATCGACAGTGGTTGGATAGGGTATGGCGGTCGCCCGCTTGGACACGTGGGTTCTCTCCGGGTACTCTGGCTTCTTCCTACACCAATGACCCCCTCGCGCTAACATCAGTGCCAACGAGAGATATTAATATAAGTTTTAGAACTTGCTTATCAATCGTTGTAAAATAAATAAAGTTCAGTTTTTTGGGGGTTTTTTTGTTTTGTTTTTTTTAAAGAAAATCAAATGTTATATAATTGACTTCCTAAGTCACATGCAGGTGAATACTTGCTATTTTTTCTAGATAGTTGGATATGAGCCAATCAGAGAGCTATGAATTAATTAATCATATAATAAAATATAATATATAATACAATACTCTTATCATATTAGTTGAAATAATATCAAATAATGGTAAATATTTAATCATAAGATTCAATATCATAGGAATCATTATATAATTTTTATCAACAATATCACATCTATCAATTTTACCCAGTTTGAGTGAGATATGACAATGGAGATCGAGATCTGAATCTACATCTAGCCATGTTTCAAATCCATATTTTTAGTTACATGAATCTTGAAAGCTGGTCAGGACAGCATTTTTTTCAAACATTCAAACCAGCATTTAACTACTCCAAAAACTTGCACTCGATGCTCCTCCATCAAGATCTGTATCTGAAACTACTTCTTTTTACACATCCATAGTTATATTGACTGTTTAAGTCTGACTGGGTAATATATAAACAGAATTAACTTCATTTAGTAACCAGCTCAAAGATCCTAACAAAACTTGAGTTGTTCTGAAAGCTTAAACCTATAGCTTAAAACTCAAAGATCACTCACCGTGTCTGTAGCTACCTCTGTGACTCATTTACATACAACTATTCAAGCTTGACTGCTCTTAAATTAAAACCTTAACCTCCTCCAGCATCAAAAATCTATAGCTCAGATTCAGTATTGAATGCTTGAAGCCTGGCAAGTGCATATAAGTATCATAAGACACACCATCCATGCAAGTTTGGTGAAGTTACATCCAGTAGTAGGCATCTGCTCCAATAACTTTAACAAGCTCCAAAACATAACCTCATCTAGTTCTGAAATTCATGGCTTTAATTAAGCATTCAAGCCTGTAAAGTGCAAAAGCAACATCCATGCAAGTTTGGTGAAGATAGAACCAGTAGTAAGCAGGCACGTAGCATCAGGGGGGGCCAGGCCCCCCCCCCCCCCCCCCCCCACTTTTTCCTCGCAGCAACAAATTTTTTAAAATTTACATATAAAAAATTTAATCATTGAGTTGGCCCCCCCCACTTTTTTGGGAGTATGTAAAACAATGATATGAAAATAAGAAAATGAGGAATGTAATTGAAGTTATAAATTACTCCCCCCCCCCCCCCCCCCCCCCCCCCCCCCACGGATTAGGATTTAGAAAATTTTATGAAACCTTAGAAGTTTCCCTTTTTTTTTTTTTTTGGCTTGACAACATTTTTTGGACGAGTCTGCCCCCCCCCCCCCCCCCCACTTCAAAAACAATGCTACGTGCCTGGTAAGATATAGTCATCAAAGGGTGCCTGCTCCAAATTGTATATCATATTCTTTTGTTTGGCTGTTGAATTTCAGTAGAAGATATGTATAAATATTTAGAAAGCAAATGAATGTGTCTATCAAATTTAAGTTATAATGAAAAAGCCTTATCCCCATAGGACAAGAGTTCTGTGTTGGAGGGAGGGGGGTTCAGATGGATAATAGAGATATCTTCCCTTAATTGTTCATATATAATAAATAAGCAAATTAGCACATGGGCAATAAGCTTATGCAAGACTGGTAATGAGTTTCATACAATAACTTTTTGTTTACTGGTACATAGTAAAACTGTCAACTTCCATATGTTTGCTTTTTCTTAAAAACATAACAGTTACCTATGAGCTTATGCAATTTTAATATACACAGTGTCACAATGTTATTTGCATCATTGTTAATTTACTTCACAGTCATGTACATGTATTCATGAACTATTCACACAATAATATTTAGAGTAGACCAGTACTGTTGATAATACAAAGCATTATCAAACAAACTTAGTATACAAGTAGGCAAATAATGTTCATCTCATTCTAGCTACAATATTGGCAAATCAAGCAACCCCCAAGTTCATCCCATTCCATCTACAATGTCACACATCATTCTGTCTAGTTGGTCACACGGTTCAGTCTCCATGTCATACCCATTGTGATGTTGAGATGCTTGTAAAAGTTCAGTTTTGACTAAACTCTTGGAATCAAAGCTAAAGTCCTCAGGCAAACTTTGCAGACTGGTTTGAATCAGTTCTTTTACTTTATTTAGATGAGTCTCAAAGTTCTTAGATATTTGTGCTCTCTCTTTTTTCTGTCTCTCCATCATGACACGGAGAGTCTCGCGCGCCTGATGAGGCCTGAACTCGTTGATTAAATGGTGCATGTGAATGAACAGCAAATTCAGGTCCTCCAGTTTCTCTGTGCGCTTGGTGGAGTCTGGAGCCTTGATCAGAATGTCTATCAAATCTAAGAAGTTGACAAGAATAGAATGATTCAACTTCTTCAGCTCTCTTTTATGATCGTAGTTCTGAGGATGCAGTCTTCGAAATCCCTGAGATTCTAAAGGTCTGATAATAGCATCATCAGCATTGAACTGAGCTCCAAACATGGTATATGTGTCCTAAAAATAAAATATAAATTTCTTGTAACACAGTTAATCTATTTGCTCACATGGTTTTCAATATTGCTGAATAGAAAATACCACACTTTATACGGTACAAAATAAAAGTATAACATTAAAAGCTGTTTGTGTTCATGCATAGTTGACTCTGTCTCTTATGTACTTGTATTTATTTGTATTGTTGTTTAAGATATTTTGTATATGATTCCATAAAGCTTATTATGGGGATTGTTGCTCAGGTGAGCGATGTGGCACATGGGCCTCTTGTTTAAGTAAAGGGTTTAAAATGGTTCTTTGATTCATTGGTTAAATGGCTGATTCAGAACTATCTATGAGTATATTTTTAACAGAAATCCTATGATTTAATATAACAGCAATTAATCATTTGATAGTAATTATCATAGGAAAAAGAACATAATTGGCTTACACCAAGTTTCTGTCTTTTTCTGCATAATTACCATCATATCAATATATGAATATGTAAACAAAATATGGCAAAAGCCTTTTTTACTAATCTCGGTAGAGATTCAGCTCCAATTGATATTAGGACTGATGCCTTCACAAAATCTTGGGATGATCTATCATAATTCATGTCTGAAAATTCAGTCTTAACTTGTTTGCTAATTGCTTTTAAAATCATAATACGTGTATTTGCAAGTCTCGTCCGCCCAGTCCAGCAGATCAAGTCCATACAATCCCTACACAGATTAGCGTTGTTGCATATGATTTCACTTGAATTACAAATTAATGCGAGATCTTTATCTAGCTGGACAAAAGACAACTAACTTTCCAAGTTTAATTGACTAGTAGATGTAGAAATACTTTACTTATTAGCATCATTTACAAAAGAAATGGAAAATAAAATATGAAAAACTTGTAGCTGATTCAACGTGACCATGCATGCCCTTTTTATAGTAACTGACCTGAATAGGAGGGGGTGGTAATGGTGCTCTCCCTCGCTTCACATTTTCATCCGTGTACATGTTAACATACTTGCTGGGAGGAAGGGGAAAAGCACTTACACCTTGGTTTTCAGCCATAGTTACAGCTTAAAACAAAATCAAATGAGTATTAATACCTAGCCTGAAAGCTTGAGAGCCATTATGTTACATATAATCTTTTATGGTTCACACATAATAAGGAAACAAAGGAGACTTATTACCGGTAAATAAACATGTTGATCTGTAGCAAATCATTTAATACAAACAAAACTTCTCTTTTTTAATCTCTCTATTTTGATCCATGATCAATGGTTCATCTTTTGAGAAATTCAATTTAATCAAATCCACAGCAAATATAAAATGTGTTTTTTCATCCGTGTGCATGGCTATATATATTCACTTGTAATAGTGTGTATAATAGGTTATAATAGGCTCAGTACTGCCATGCTCCTACTATAGCACTGTAGCTAGCGAATTAACCCTTCAGCTCAGTCAGAAGAGCTTTGGTTTTACTGAAGGGTCCTGGGTTCAAGCCTTCTTGTGGTCATTCCTCCTCCTCTATTACACACTGGTATCAATTTAAAACGTCTACAGGTTTAAACTCTTTGTTGGATCAGTTAAGGTACTCACTACACCTAGAGTTTTACGTTTTAAGACACTACTTTCCAAGATGGCGGATAAAATGTTTTGTAGGTTCGAATCTGCCTGGAGCTTTTGTTCATGATTACTGAATTAAATTTTTGAAAATATAATTTTTTATCTAAAATTGAACATTTTTTGCCTCCATCACGCTATCTAACACAATCATGTAATTTTCTGCTGATTTGAGAAACTATTACAAGTTGTACTGCGCACTTATTTAACAGTTTATCTTCATGGCACACCAAATTCACAAAAATAAGCTAATCATAGTTTCACAGTTAAAAAACTGGGTTTAATGGTTGTAAATTATAGTTTACAGACAGAAAACTACAGTTAACGATGTAAATCTATATTTTACATCTGTAAACCATAGTTAACACCATCATCTATGTTTTAGAAGTGTATAAAACTAAAATGAACACTAAAATCTACCATTTGCAATTGCAAAAGATAGTTTATTAGATAAACAATGATAAAGATAGTTTCATGACTGTAAAACTATGACTATAGTTTATGAATGTAAATTATAGTTTACAGATGAGAATCTATATCTATCAGCATAATCTATTGTTACATTATTTGCAGACAGAAATACTTTGAATATCATTCGTAAACTATAGTTTTCAACCATTAAATACAGTTTAACAGATGAAAACTATAGTAAACGAATTGTTAAATATAGTTGACAAATCCTTACATATAGCGTATCGTTCATAAACTATAGTTAACAGTTAACTATAGTTTAGGGGTCTTAAACCTAGTTTATCAGCTGAGAAATTTATTCATTGTTAATCTATACTATTACATTGTATTAACAACTCTTAACTATAGAAAGAATGTAAATTATAGTTTACATTTAACAGCAAAATCTATTGTTAACGTTATTTGCAAACAGATAAACTTAAATTATCATTCGTAAACTATAGTTTACAACCTTTAAATTATATATCCTGGCGTTACCCGTTTTCAATAGTGCAAATTTTTTAACGCATTAAAAACTGTCCCAGGTTTTCCTCATTTATAATTCATTGTTTTATTAACAATCAGCAATCCCTCCCCCCCCCCCCCTACTTTTTCTCACAGTAAACATTTTTTTAAGATTTGCATATAAAAAAGTAAATTAAGATGGCATAACTATAACTTCATATAACATCAATTTCACTGTCAATGTCCTTCCTTTCAATTCAAATTTTTACAAGCTGCCATAAAATTGGGGGGGGGGGGCAACTTCCTCGTAATTTACTTGTAATGGATCTTTGTCAATGGATGAGTTCATTCAAACCATTGCTGCCTTCATCCCCCACTTTTTTCTGCAGCAGACACTTTAACTTTACATATGAACAGATAAAAAATGGAAATGTCATGGATTCAATTGGATTTGCCCCCCCCATCCACTTTTGTCGGAGAATGTAATAAATGAACATGAAAATAAAGAATTCTAATTGAATTGAAGTTACAATGAAAACTAATTTAATTTCAAGTGATTTACATGTACAGGCACTGGAGAAAAAGACTGGGAATTTTTTTTCTGAAATCTGCACGTTACGTTTATGAATTTTATGATAAGCAGCGAAAATTAAAATTATTTTCTTATAACATAGTCTAATTGGTGCATGCATGCTACAACTGAATAATGTTGTATAGTCAGGCAAGCTTTTGGGAAAACTATTACTTGTGTATACATGGTATACCTTTGGTCTTTTCGGTTTTCCGTCCTTTGTGGAATGAAAGATGCCGAACCCGAACTTATTTCAAATATGTGTTTGTTATTATATCCAATCTTATTAGGTTTTTATGGTGTGTATTTGTATTAATATGATGCAGAAAAGCAACAACTAAAAGCCTGAAACAAATAATGCAACCCATTTATTGACATTTAACATTTATATTTTAGTCGGGATCAATAGTTATTATTTTTCGTTTTCTCCTCTATTTCTGATTTCAAGGGATGTTACTCTCACGCTAAAACAACACTCTTTCAGATAAGAAGCCGTACATCCTTAAGGAAATGGTCTCAGCACTCAGTTTCCTCATGTTTATTGGATGGGATTGAATATATACAAGCAGAACAGTAAGTACTAATATTTTCTAAGATATTTTTTAATTTATAGATGCACTTGTTATAACACCAAATATTGACTATACACAATATTCACTTCCTGGATAAGTACAAGTTGCCAATAAACGTCATCCTGGTTGTTTAATCTCTGTAGGGTAGTGAGATTAAGTGTGATAATAAAAACATGTTCTCGTTTATTATACGGATAATATATATTTGTTGGGCGAAAAAATTTGCGTTATGATTTGTTTGACATGGCTTATTGGGGGTTAAGTATATCAAACTGTTAATATTTGGTGCTGCATTTTATTGAAAACTAAATCTTCTTTTAAAAGAATTTTGCTGTAGAGCATTTATTGATATACATCCTTAAGTAATACATGATAATGATACGCCAATTGATATCTGATTCCTTGTTATTGATTTGAAGTTTAATATTTGAAGTTAAATATTTACAAAATTTCAGAACAATAAAGTCCCCTATGCAGTCTGGGCGGACTCCGAAAAAGGAGTAAACTCCGAAAACGGAGTATTTGGCACCGTCATGCATTGCGATTTTCTCAACTTCTGTTTTGTAGCTAATGTAAATAATGGAGAGTTGCCTCCCTTTCCCGTAAAAACGTGATTGAAAAATAGATTGAAATCCTTCAGAAGCGTGAAAAAAATATGGAAACGACTCAGAAATGATTAATCTTAAGAAAATACTTTTAAAAAAGTGGAAATGTTTCGGTAAACAACAGGAAAAATACATACAAATATTAAAACTCATACGTGGTCGACCAGGACTTATAAGATAAGAAAATCGGACTTCAAATTAAGACTTGGAAGTATGGAAATTGAAAATTAATTGTTGCACTAATGTAAGTATTCAAGCCTTTAATATAAATGATTTTTTTTTAAATACGACAAAATTACGATGTATACAAGGTTTTAAGAAGTGCCGACTTGGCGAGTCAGCGCGTGATCAAAAGAACGGTGTAATGACTACAAACGGGATAAAAAAAACTAACAGTAATAGTGTATTTCACACCATAGCACATAAATTATCTTTAATAATAGTGAAATCATGGAAAAAAACATTAATTTATTCACTTTATTGGCTTCGTCATCGGAAACAGAATTGACAAACTTTGACAGCAAATAAAATTTGATTTGCCCAACGAACGTATATTTTTGCCAAATACATTCTGTTGAAACATGTCTTATAAAGCATTTAAACGTATTTTCAGACCTGCATATGAATAATCCACTTTGCACAATCAATTTTCCTGAGTGCCCTGTTTTCACGTAAAAATGGGATATTTTGATTAACTGGGCATGCGCCGAACTCCTTTTTCGGAGTATTTTTTCTTTTGAGAAATCACTTCCGTTTACTCCGTTTTCGGAGTCCGCCCAGACTGCTATGTATTGTTTGACTTGATTATTCATATTCATTTTGAAGATAGATTATATGTTACTGCGATATTTTTCAGATTTTCTGATAAACAGTAGCTGTCGAACTGAAGCTCAATAAGGAAATTTGGGTTGACAGGCCGTGGATCTACAGTTCCATCCATAGAAAAAAAAACCTGTATATTTACTGCGCAGAAAAGTTGTGCATAGCTTTGGACTAAGTTTAAACTAATTTAGGCAGATATTCTGTGAAATTTTCAACATTAAAAGATTCCTGAGACATTTTACTATATAGTTGTCATTACTTTACTTGCCTCTGAATATTTTTTAAACACCCTCAATATATAGCCCCGTAAAGTGAAACAATGTGGATTGTTTACACTTTACAGGTCAAAAATGATGATATTGATCTTAAAGTTAAAGCAACATAATTCACTATCCTAGGTTGGTTAAATAAGGGTGTTTTGGAAAAAATTTGGGGCAATTAAATAAAGTGGTGAATCAGTAGTAAAAATTTTCAGGAATTTTTTGGCATGAAAATATTTACAGATTACTTGTATATTCCTAAATTAGTTTCATAAGTCCAAAAGCTTGTGTGCACTGAATATACAGTTTTTGTATGGATGGAACTAGCTCCATGGTCCATCAACCCGAATTTTTTATGGAGCTTCAGTTCTGCAGCTAGATAAACACTTAATTAGAGACTATTTTTGATTTCTGTCGCATGTTTTTTTTTGTATTTTTTATTGACGCCTATTTGTAATATTAGACAGGTCTTGTCTTTTATTGATAATATATACTTAATTAACTTACAAAGACACTGTAAATAGATTATTTCTAAAAGATTAAGAGTTCTAAGACTTATTTGACATTTTAATCGTTGACCCTGAATCCATAGGTGTACATTTTCACTAAAAATTATATAACATTTTGAATTTCTTTTTCAGAAATATTTTCATTTTTTTATATTTCAGTCATGAAAATGTAGTCATCTTTACAAGAAAGCATAAAATAACCACATCCCAGTAGTAGAGAAAGTGTTTTGTGACTAGTAATAAAGGAATTATTATATAGCAATGGGGGAGTCAAAGAAGGACTTTATGATGAAAAGGGCCATGAATAAGGGCACCTTCATCAGTGCTTCAAACTACAAGAATCGCTGGTTTATCCTAGATGACCAATTCCTCAGATACTTCGACGGAACTTTAGATGTAAGTGCATTATCTTGTCAGATTCATGTAAAATTTTACCTGCAAGGCTAAAATAAATTATCATCATGCATCATTGAAATACGTACCCCCTGCTGATAAAATTTCATAAGCAAAAATTTAAGAACTTTTTTTAATTGAAGAAAAAATGACAAGAAAAGAAATAGGCATTAAATTTCTACTGTTTATTGAGATTTCTATTTTTAGCAATTTTTATTAGTTTATTATAAACTTACTGTTTGAAATATAACAGAAAAAAAATTCCCTCCCTCCCTCCCTCCTGGGTCTGGAAACCTCCAGGCGGCAATTCCAAACAAAATATTTTTAAAAGATGGCCTGAACTGATTTACCTACTGTACATGTAGGTATCTTCTCAGAGAAACAGGATTAATAATATTAAAAAAAATAAATGTTATCTTGATGTATGAAGCATTTACTATGGAGTTGTGCAAATAACAATGCCTGGAAAATCCACATTTACTGTAAACATATTATAAATTAATGATAACAATTATCATATGATTATATCCTCAAAAATGAAATCACAATGAAAGATTTTGAAGCTTGGGGATTGCTAGTTTTATATCACATGAAAATTTTTTTTTTTTGATTTGATTCAATTCTGCTGAAAACTGAAGCAGTACTGTCAGTATACATGCACTTCAGGATTTATCTACTGTATTTAGAAGAAATTATTAGATTAAACATTCCTCCTTTTATGTAAGTGTAGGCATTTGGACAGAGTTTTTGTCACTAGACAGATTTTCTTGAGAGTTATAATTCTGCAGCTAGAATATGTTATTTGTTTGACTTGCATGTTTACTGGTAATTACAGTTCACATTAATCACAAACCACTACAATTTTGCAGTGACTTGATATTTGAGCAAGTACATTTTTCATCAACAAGATTTGGCTTATAAATGGTCTAGGCTATACAATATTAAATTTTAAGAAAATGAGACTAATTTTTCACAGTATATGTCAATCATTTTCTTTCATGTTTGTTCTTTGTGGGGTCATTGAATAACAGTCTTTTCAAAATTAGATCCTTCATACTCCTTTGTTTTAATAACATAATGTTAACAACATCCTGGTGTATATATAGTCACAACATCAGCCAATTCAGCGGTTAAAATATTGTGAGTCTGGACAGGTCAGACGTGTGTGGCTTTATTATACACCATTTGATGGGGAAACAACAAAACTTGATGTAACAAAAACTCTTGAGCACCAAAATTGCTATCAGATGATTGATAAAGCATTAAGAGAACTAACTAGTCTTGGAAGTGGATATAGAAGTGAGTATAGAGAAGTGAATGTAGAAATTTGAATCTTTAGTAAGGGATGAATTTTATTTGAAAGGCTTATGCTTTGAGGTCCTACCAGCAACAAATCAGACCAAAAGAGAGTGAAGAAATATAAATTTGATTAAGGAATAAGGAACCACTCTTTGAGTATTAATTATGTCATTGAGGTGATAATTTTGGTCGGAGCGTGCTCAAATAAAATAATTAAAGCCCAAAGGGCTTTGAAATAGATTTGAGCACACCCCAACCAAAATTATCACCTCAAATTATTCAAAGAAGGATTCCTTAATACATGTATTCATAATATTGATATACGTAATTCATTAGATATTTGAATTATAAAGGCAAACTCCGCCTGCGCCCCAATTATACGTCATTTGAAATTATTGGACTGTATAGTACAAAATCGATACGCAGAGTTATCGCAGGCAAAGACACTGAAAAATTTAGTAATAATTTTTGGTCAGGTTATATGATATTGATATGTACCAAAATAGAGAAATTTTTTGCCCAGGGTCAGCTGGGCCTTCTTGAGTTACCTAGGTTGGGTCTCAATTCACATTGAAGTGAAAATGCGTTTATTTATTTTTTAACTTGTTTTTTACTCCAAGCCAGCTATTGGCAGGCAAAAGATGTTCATTGCATTGTTATTATTAGCAAGGATACTTCAAACAAAACTTATCCATTACCCTTTAGACAGGCTTATACATGCATTTGATGCTTGGATTAGGCACAATTGATGTTGAAGTTAAAATGCATTAAAACTTAATAAAATCTTGTATTCTAGTCCTTGGTATTTATCAAGGAAACTGAATGGTGATAAGAATTATGCAAGGATATCTCTGGCTCATTTAATCACTAAGAGTGAAAATGCATAATTTTTTTCCAAAAATTATCTATTCTGTTCCTTATAAGGTAATTTAGCAGATAAACTAAGAGCATTGTCTTAAGCACATAGGGCAAATAAAAAATGTTCCTTATAGATTGTTTTCAGATCAATTGCCTTAATCCAATTATTTGATTCTTATTTTGTATGTCTTTTTTTTAATTCATGAATTACCAGTAATTTAAAGGTTTATTGTATAGACCTGCTTTTGTGGATTTGATATTATCAATATTAATTAAAGACTGTTTTCATAATTCATAGATTTGTGGTGGGGGGGGGGGGGGGGGGGTCACCAACAAATTAACCATGATATTAAAATTGAGCCAAACTCGTTAGTTTTATTGACTGATTAATAAACAACTCAGATTGGACAGATCTCAGTCCCGTAAGTCATTATAAATAAGCAACCCCAAATCATGCACTATTATCATCCCCCTCTTCTTCATATGTATTGATTGACTATTAACATCTTGACTATATTTTCATTTAATTTCATTTTGGTGACTTACAAGCTAGGCCCTTCAGTCTCATGTTAAATCGTTTCAGGTATAAAATCACCAAAAACTGCATCAATCAGTAAACAAAATTTAGTGTTTACATGACATGGTTATTTTGTGATTTCTCATTTACAAACTGGTTGGTATAATGACCACTGGCAAATAATTTTTTCAGCTGAGAATATCAGAATGATATGTATACCTGGTAGATAAATTATAAACAGATGCAAGACACAATAAAGGACTAAATTATATAAGAAATATGTGTATTCATCAATGATGATATTGCTTAACTCACAAAATTTTCTTGCATTCAATTAAAGTATCAGCAAATTCATCATATATCTAAGTTCAGCAATCTACAAAGAATTTTAAGAATTTTGCATTGGGAAAGGAAATAACTTTGTTTCAGTGTAAAGTGAGAATTCATTGACTGCATTTTTATGTATATACTAATTAAGACGGTATTTCTGTTCAAAGAAATTCAGTGAAGATTTTAGAGGTTAAGTAAACATATTCTAATCATATCCATCATAGACAAATACACTAAGCCAGTGGTACAAACTTTGGAAAGATAATGTGTGTATATTGTATGAATACCTCTCTTAAAATTGATTTATTGTTTTGACCTTTTTGATAACTGAAAAATCAGTTGTGTACAAAAAAAAAATATGCCAGAGAGATAACGTATACAAATTTATAAATAAAACTACACCAAATCAGATGGTACATAAACTGAGAAACATGTAATACATGTATTGTGTATAATGTGATCTTCATCAAATTATATCCTATCTTGGAGTGTTACTTGAATTGATTGATCCAACAAACCCAACATGGTGAGATGTAAAGCCACGAAGTCCGATCACACAACCAGTCTTTGTGCTTTCTAGTTAATCAAGATGAGTGTACATATATAAAAGCTATTATGCCTATATTTGAAGTACGTACACGATACATTTTTCAACATTTCATTTACATGTAAATCTGTCCTATAATTTAACCATGAAGTCAGTCATGATGATATATATTAAATTTATTTCATGTACACACTTAGCCCAAATGTGGCGTCTAAAATAAATTATTATCCAGTGCCAGGTTCAACAGGAAGAATTGTACAGCTAATATTACAAAATAGGACTAGAATTCAAGCTGTTCATGTTTGCATATTATACATGCTGTTTGAAGGGTGGGGTGTTCTTGTCCAGATCTGTGTAATTTTTCAGGGAGGTTAGGGGTCGAATTTGGACAAGAAATAAACTTACTCTTTTGAAATGAGCATCTGAGCATAACGGACCCATATGATATATAAATACAATCAGGTATTTTGCACTGGTGTTGAACACTTTAATGTCAGAAATTCATATTCTTTTACAGACTGCAGGGGCCAACTCTGTCAAATTTTTCATCCACCTACGAGAAACTGAAGCCCTTTAATTAACGTGATATATAAGCCAAACATGCCACTTTTTATGAGGGATGTTTCAGTACATGTAGATGGAATTGCTTTGGGTTTCTGAAAATGATGCTACGTACGATATTAAAAGAATGAAAAACTTCAGTCCTTTAAAATTTTGTCACTAATAATGTGACTGAATGAAATTTGGTGATAAAGTAGGTCATACATATAAGTCTGTATATAGTGAACAAGGAAGCGGAGGGCCCAGGAAGCTGTCTCTCTGTCTTCTGTGTATTATGATGTTATACATACACAGCTAAAATCAGTGCATGCATCATCCTCTACTCATGTAATTTATGCCTTTTATCAGGAAATAGAATATTCATGCATTATTTTGATGAATTTAATCTTAAATTACATATGTCACAATGATAGCTGGTTTATTTATTTAGTACTTATACATATTGTACTCTGTGAGAGAGACTACAAATGTTTCCTCTCCTGTTGTTTGTTTAGTCTGTAAGTTATACATGTATAGTTTCACTTTTTCTTTACTATTGAGCTCACCTGGGACTGTGATGAAAAAATTGTTGAGCTCCTTTTTTTAATTATTGACATATTTATACCCCTGCTCCGAAGGAGAGGGGGTATACTGTTTTACCCTTGTGTGTCTGTCTGTCTGTCCGTCTGTCTGTCCGTCCGTAACAAAAATTTCTGTCGTATTTATCTCAGCAACTATTTATCGCAGATGCTTGAAATTTTACACAGTGTTTGTTAAGGCATGCCATATCGTGGAATATATTTTTGTACCAATCAGACGTCAACTTCCTGTTAAATGACGACTTTGTTTATTTTTAGCCAAAATTTTCAAACAAATTTTTGTCAAAGAATTCTCAGCAACTGTTTATCGAGATGCTTGAAATTTTTACACAGTATTTGTATAGGCATGCCATATCGTGATATGTATTTTTGTACCAATCGGATGTCAACTTCCTGTTTAATGAGTACTTTGTTTATTTTTAGCCAAAATTTTCAAACAAATTTTCCTCAAAGATTTCTCGGCAACTATTTATTGCAGATGCTTGAAATTTTACATACTATTTGTTTTGGCATGCCATATTGTGGGATATATTTTTGTATCAATCGGACGTCAACTTCCTGTTAAATAATGACTTTGTTTATTTTTTAGCCAAAATTTTCAAACAAATTTTTGTCAAAGATTTCTCAGCAGCTATTTATCGCAGATGCTTGAAATTTTAACACACAACGTTGTATATGTTTAGGCATGCCATATTGTGGGATATATTTCTGTACCAATCGGATGCCAGCTTTCTGTTAAATGTTGACTTTGCTTATTTTGCATATTCACATCAGAGTGGGGGTATCACTAGTGAGCTCACAGATATCTTGTTTTAATCATTTTATATTTCCTAGAAACATTAAATAAATATCATCCAAACTTGGCAGATTAGAGAGGTTGAGATTTTAAACATCTACGGGTACGCGTACGTGTGTTAAAACTACACGTACACGTACACGTACACGTTTATGTAATTTATCAGTTGAGATTTCTTAACTTGTAGGATATAAATGTGTACGTAAATCGATGCAGTTTTGTGACATGCATTTATTTAGTTAATTCCAAATAAATGGTAAATTTCTTATCAATTTTCATGCAAATAAAGTTTAAAAATCTATATAATGTATCACAAGAATACATTCACTCATCAGTAAGATTTTATTTGTTGTAAAAAGCTACACGTTTGTACTTACGTGTAGACGACACTCTACAAGTTTAGAGAACGTGTAGAAACCATGTCGTCACAAAAAGTGATGACGTAATACGCGAAGAATTTAGGTGATTCCCCTAGTTCACGTACACGTACCCGTACACGTTTGAAATCTCAACCTCTCTATTATAGCAACCTTGTCTTGTAATAAAAGCACCAAAAATTGTCCAGACCCCTTGATTTTATACATGCATGTTTTGCCATGTTAAGCATTAATTGTTTCATAATTATTTCTTCCATGATTTACAGAAACAAAATAAAGAAAAGGGCAGGGTTGAGTTACGAAAAATCAAAGCAGTTGAGACTGTAGATGACTTTGTTTTGGATAAGAAATCCAATGTATTTCAGGTATGTGTGATATATGCAACTGTTCAACTCGATCTTTATCAAAAAGTCCAAGCTCTTGTTAAAATTGTTCTATAATATAATATTATAGAAATATAGCTTTCCTTCAAATAACACATTTGAAGTCAATTGTGTTATAACTTGTAAATTTATTGTACCAAAATGTCAAATTTGAATAGTGAAGGAGATTAACTAAGTTTGAGTACTGTATACAGGGTTATTTTCACCTCATTTAAATTTCGCCGCTCTACACTTGCAAACAGTTTTCACTCTAGCTGTCCTGAATTTGCTATGACACAGTTGTGTTGAAAGGAAACTGATTTGAGACATTGGAATTCGCCCAGTCTTAAATCCACCTTCTGACAATGAAGGTGAAAGGGGCGAAAATAAAACGGGGACGAATATTTCCCTGTATACAGAATATGACTGTATGACCCAGATAATCATAAAAATATGGTAGAAAAAAGTATGATAGATGTAATCAATATTTGCTTTTGGACTGCACATATATTGTTTATAATCTGACATGTGTTTCAGGTAGTCCATGGTTCCCTGAAGAGTAGTGACATATTAACCTTGTATATTGTTGCAACAAATGATGCTCAGAGACAAGACTGGGTCACACATCTCAGGAAAGGTCAGTAATGGATTGCTGGCTGCAGGACTTCAGTGGACTTTGTAAAATGAAATTTGCTAAATCAAAATGCATGCATCTACAGTTGTGAAATTAAAATATTTAACGTACAGCCCTTCTTTCCAAATTTGCCTATACATGTATTGTGTATCTTGTGATGCAAAATACCAATTCCAGTCGTAATTCTCAGATGTACAGTGGCTGGTCAACTACTAAGTCACTATGGGCCATTCTTGACCAAACTTGCATTATTGGTGCATCATATATATGCAAAAAAATGATTCAGATTTCAAATATTGCTGCAGCAAATGACCTTTATGGGTGTATATTTGGATGACCTTGTTTAAATTTAGAACAAGTAGGTCAATTCCTGGAAATTATTTGCCTTAGCTTGACTAAATTTGCAAGGATTAAAATTAATGTATTTACATTCAGTGTATATTTCCTCTTGTGTTTGCATTGGAAATCTGCGACATTCAAGTTACTATGAATACACTTTAAAAAGTACTAATTCATGCGCCATGAGCACAAATATAAACGTCACCAAGTGTTTTGAGTATACACATATTTATTTTTGTAAGATTAAATGAAACGTTCAACCTTACATAACCAATTTGATTTATTATACTTTCATGTTAAATACTGAAATCTGATTGGTTTAGAGGCAGTTGATAATTAGTTCTATTACCCTTGGCGTTAGCAACACACTTAGCAACGGGTAACACAACGAATTGTTACATGCGCATAGATTATGTGCGTACGGTTCGCGGTAGAATTCACGTCATTTCTCTATAAAAGCAGTAAAAAATCTCTTAAATTAAGACATTCAGTATAATAAAATAAATAATGCCTGTTTGGGAGGATAACAGTTGAAATTGACACCCCTCGAAAACCATTGTCAACCGACGCGAAGCGTAGGTTGACAATCGTTTTCACATTATATATTTCTTTATGAAATTAATTAATTGATCGCAAAAAGGAACAAAATTTAACCAAATTATTGTTAAATTACATCAGTACGTTAGCCAAAAGAAACAGCCATATTGTCTGCTATGGGAATTTGTGTCTGATATTATCATGTTTATTTCGTGCAGTCCTGGTTTTTCTTGGGTCGCTGTATGTTTCAACCAATCAATAAATAGGGTGTGTACAATTCAGGCTGGCTTTTTCTGTATTACTATGAATTAACTCTAAGTTTCCGTAAGAAATAGAGGGAATCATACTCTGTAGATGTAAATAATAAGGCTATTCATATGAATGGGTATATGACTTTGATACTTATAGAATTATAACATGAACCTGATATGAAAGGTCATACATTGCCTTTGCTAGAAATCAATAAATAGCTGAGCATGTACAATTTATTTAGATAATATATGGTCAATATGTTACTTGAGACTATGCGGTTATAACTTAAAAAGATAGCTATGTTTTCAGAGAAAAATATGCTTAGTTGCTTAAACACTGGTCTATGTGGTATTTGTATTCTATGATTGCACAATGTTTTGTAGCTGCTGAAAATGCTGAGGCGACATTTATACCTAAGTATCACAAAGGGGTATGGATTAATGGCAGTTATACTTGCTGTAACCAGATTTCAAAGAATGCCATTGGCTGTGAAGTAACTTCCACAGAGAGAGGTAAAATTAATGGTATTTTTTTCTGAGTGACTTAGTGCATGTACATGTATTGCAATATGTTGTACCGTCAGGCTGGTTTCTCAAACCTATTTATGTCATATCTGTCAAGTAAACTGTTCATAATTAATTTACCAAGTACCCCTCTATTCATTATAATTATATAAATTATGACCAATTTGATTATCGCTTTGTTTTGAACAATGTTTTGCGGTCAGCTCTTACCCACCTTTAAGGCCTCTTTTTTCATGATAACTGATTCCCCACCCATTCTCATAAATTTCTTGATCTTTGTGTCAGAACCAAAATAAAGCACTGTTTAACTATCACACTGGCGTCGGAAGCAAATTGAAACTGGGAGGGGGGGGGGGGGGGGGGGACTAGACTGATCCTCAGAAAAAATATTGAGAGAAAAAATCCTAATTCCCAAAATCATGAAAATCCTAATCTGTGGTGGAGGGGGGGGGGGGGGGGGGGGGGGAGGAAGAAGGTAAACCCTATACTTCCAACATAAAAATTCTTTCTGGTCATCCTAATCCGGGGGGGGGGGTCTAGTATGCCTTTGACTCCAACTTCTCAATCTTTCGAAGGTACATTAAGAAACAATTAAGGAACTGCGGAAAAAAAAGTGGGGGGGCTGAACCTTCTATTCTGCTATATGCCTAATGGTTAGGTCTAACTTCACAAAAGTGGGGGGGCTAAGCCCCCCCCCCCCTCCCCCCGGTTCCGACGCCTATGTATCATTATCCTTGGAGTTAACCCAAATCCTATCATATCATGAAAAGGCAATGATAATGAATTGGGTCTTTCTATTGTTTGTTTTGTATTTATGTAGAGTTTGGTGGTGTTTCCTCAGCCCTTCCCCCACCCCCTTCCATCCCTCTCCCATCACCAGAGCCCACACCCAAGAAGGTGGTGGTAGCAGTTTACAACTTTTCACCCACAGAAGATGAGGACTTGGCACTCTTGCAAGTAAGTTATTCCTGGAAAGACTGACAAGCCTGATTAATACAGGACTTACAGAAACCATATCAAATGAATGCATCTTTGAATCTCCATCTTTATACAGTGAGAAATAGGACTTCAAAACTTTAAGGCTGCTGTTCATAAGACCATTTTCAAATGAACTGATAATATTTAAATTGAATGAATTCTGGTGAAAACGTTAATTCATTTTGAACATTCAGCTCATTTCAATCGATATCATTATAGTTATACGTTTATCATGCAGGGTGAAGAATATGAGATTTTGGATGACTCTCGAGAACACTGGTGGCGAGCCAAAGACAAGGATGGGTATGTGTATGGATGATGAATTTGAAGGCTGATTGTGGTTTTCATGAACCCACATTTAAGAGACTGTGCTTTATAAATTAAAAACAACAGAAACAAATACATACATGTAGAAAACTGAATACCATTGTTTGCCATTGTAGGAGATCTGGTTATATACCATCAAACTACGTCAAAAAGAAATTTGATCTAGAAATGTTCGAGTAAGTATTTTCATATCAAATTCTATTTTATTTCAAATGGAAGCCTTTCTGTATCTGCTACTAAAATTATTCTGGGTACATGTATGTTCTAAAACCTTCTTGCAATTTACTTCTT
Source organism: Magallana gigas (assembly GCF_963853765.1). Lineage (NCBI taxonomy): Eukaryota > Metazoa > Mollusca > Bivalvia > Ostreida > Ostreidae > Magallana > Magallana gigas. The sequence continues at coordinate 36,764,936 of NC_088854.1, forward strand.
CTGAAGGAAAATTTGAAAGTCACTGAAAGTACTTTCGACTGATATTTTCTGTTATCAGTTTTAAGATTCAACATATTGAGTAACATTTGATCATCAAAAATATATGAACTGACAAATTAAGTAGAAAGAAAATACAATCTTATGAAGATAAATCAACAATCAATTATTAATACTGTAGATTCCTTATTTTACGCTAGTACTTAATTCCGCGATTCAACCATTTACCATCAAATCGCGAGAACATAAAATCGCGAGTGCCGAAATTTTATCTTACTTTCATGTTGTTTACATGTGTCCCAAAATTAAAAGCGAGATTTTAAAATTCGCGAGACGGACTTCTCGCGATTTTACGCGGATATTAATTCCTCGCGTTTAATTAGGAATTTACAGTACCTCTATCCCCTCTTCTCTTTCAAGTCAAAGAAAAAAAACCTATTATTAATATTGAATCTTCTGTAGCATTCATTGAATGGTTATGGTGGTGTGTGATCTACATGTAATTCTGGGTTTTTTTTTATTTGTTAGTTGGTATTATAAGAATTGTACACGTGAAAGAAGTGAAGCCATACTTAGAGAGGAACAGAGGGAAGGTTGTTTTCTGGTGCGTGAATCAAGTGCACCTGGCATGTTTACATTATCCCTACTTACAACAGAAAAGTGAGTACCAATTTCAATGATACATATGCAAAGGTATTATAACTTTTATTGCATTTGTAACTCTGCCTATTTAATTAAGGAATAAGGAATCATTCTTTGAGTATTATGAGGTGATAATTTCGGTTGGGGCGTGGTCAAATCCAATAAAGCCCAAACGGCTTTATGATAGATTTAACCATGCTCCGACCAAAATTATCACCTCTTAATATTCAAAGAATGATTCCTTATTACTTATATTTATATTATTTCCAATTTGTACACTTTAAAGCAACATTATTTTAAAACCACTATTTTTTTATGTAGCACATGCTACATGTATGTATTACTACGCGGCGCAGCCATTACCGTTTTTCGGTTATGCTATAAGGCACGCCCATTTTGTGTCACTCATGTTTTATGAAGTTATTGGGTTTGGGGTTCAAAATTGATTCATAATGTTATCACAGACAAAGACAGTTGAAAATGTAAATATTATTCTTTAATTCTTGTATGGGTGTATTTATGTTAGGCACTCTCTGTTCCTAAAATGATTGTAGGAAAATGTGGATTTTATCAATTTTGCAATTTGTAAGATAGTAAATTTGTAGTGATCCAGTCGAGTCACAGTCCCTGTGACTTGAAAATTCCTTCCTACATGCATCTGAATTAACTGTTTCAGTGATGGACAAGTTCGTCATTATCATATAAAGAAGAATGACCAAGGATACTACTACATAGCAGAAAAATACGCATTTCCTTCAATATCTGAGCTTGTGCATTATCATAAACACAATTCTGCGGGTAAGTTACCATCATAAAGTCTTCAACTATCTACATGTAATGGCTGTAAGTGACATGTTTTACTTAAAAAATGTACACACATTTATTCTTTTAACTAAGGTACATGTAATCTAAGTCAATTAAAGCTTTTTATGATCAAAATTTGTCCAGTTTCTTTTGCAGTCATCACATGCAGCATTATGTTTTCATCTTCTCTTGAAAGACTATAACACTTCAACCAAATTTTGAATGAAGTTTACATTAATATTGGGATATGATATTGTACAAACTCAATGTCAAATAAGATTGACCCTTATTGTAGATTTGATCATGTACATGTACCAACTCCATCTCATGTTCGAATGCAATTTAAAAAAAAAATTATGCACATTACATAACAACCATGTCACCACCTTTCAAAGTGCAAATTACCAATAGACATACTTTGGATAAATTTGAACCCACTTGTGAATTACGTCCCTGTGTGTATTTCCTTAATGGCTGGCTCATTGAATGTTGTAACCATGTAAACCAAGTCTCTGTCTTAGAGCTTTAGTTTGAGAAACGCATTTAGAGAGGGAAGTCCATGGTTCTGATCTGTCATCATCCTTAATTTCTTCCCTTTTACTTTTAGTATATTTATCCACTTGACAGTGTGTACTATTTAAACATCGTTTAACATATTTTGTCACCAAATGTGTCCATTTTAAAAATCATGCACTACTATGTTATATAAGTTCCTTAATTAATTTCAACTGGCATTTTATCTCCATCCATTGCATTTAAATATGGTATGCTGCAAAATACTCATAATTACCAGGTACTGAAAATTTCTGAATTAGGGTAGATATTATTGCAATGTCATATGTAAAAAAAAAAAAAAATATTAGATTAAGAAACAGATTAAGAACACATTTCTAATGAGAATGAGGATTTTAATTCCTAAATAGCTGGGATATTTGAATATTGAAGCCTCTCAAAATCCTCTAATTAACAGATTAGTAATAGTAAAAAATTGCCTACAGTGTTTGAAATGATTTTACAGAAAACCGTATTGGAAATATACTTCTAACAATAAAACTCGAATAGTACGAACACGGATATAGTGAAATTTTGGATATAGCGAAAGTTTTTGAGTCCACGGTAATAATGTTAACAAACCTTTGCAAAATTTTAAGGTTATAACAAATTCGGATTTACAGATATAGCAAACTAATTTTGAGTCCTGTAGCGGTTAGTAATGACAAAATTTAATTAACACTTAAATTTTATAACGAATTTCTGTATGGTTTAAAAAGTTTGCACTACAATTCAACCTAATAGTTTGAATGAATTTATTTTCACATAAATTCTTCAATTTACAATCCGATTATAAAAGGTATCAAAAAAATGTATTTTCCTTCTAAGCCTCAATTAGCAAAAATTGTAGTCTGGTGAAAAAACATGTATTTAGTGAATTTGCTAAAGATATTATTACGAATTCGTAATACTGATATAACTAATAATGGATATAACAAAGTAAATTCATTGGTCCCTAGGACATTCCTATAACCAAGTTTTACTGTACATGTATTTAGAAATGAACAGAATTTTAATTCCCATCAAGCAAATATAGAAGTATTAGTTAATTTTGTGATGATTGAAACCAAAACCAAAATGGGATAATCATGGCACCAGTAAGTAGTGTTTGCTTATCACAGGAGATTTTAAGATACTTTTAGAGCAGTAAATAATGCTATTATATTTGATATTTTGATTGACAGGGCTTGCTACCCGCTTAAAATCTCCGCCCACAAGAAGTGGCACAGCAGCTCCTGCCACTGCAGGCTTTAGTTCTAGTAAGTACTGTTTGTTTGTCTGGAAGATGTCTGTAAATGCACTTTGATAAATGATGATGATTTTTACAATCCACGTACTTTTAAGCTAAAATTTATTTATTCATTGATATTAAATCTTTAAGAAAAAAAATTAACCTTCTGTAAAATACCAATTGGAAAGTAGAATCTTGTGCTTAGATTTTAACATAAGCTAGGAGAGACTCGGTCCCAATTTCTTTTTTATGAAATTTGGTGAGAATAATTTCATAAATGTCATGTTACAGGTAAATTTGAGATTGACCCATCAGAGATTTCTATTGGAGACCAGCTTGGGGCTGGTTGCTTTGGAGTAAGTATGTTTAGCATTGTGGACAAGATTTACGGTGTAGTGACGGTTTTGCACAAAGTCTAACCCAAAAATCCATCTGAAATTTAGCATGTTAAAAGAAAGGATGTTTTGACTTCTGAATTGTGGTTGGCCTGTTACCGTAAAAGTTTAGCTTTAGGTCGATAAATTGGGTTTTTAAATGTGATTTGTAATTCAATTAATAACATTTGGAAAGATTTTGATTTAATAATTTTCATTTGATAAATATTTCCAAATGCTTGTACATGTAATATAATAATTAGTTACTTCCCTTTGTCATTAGCCTCATCCCAAGTGCTTTATAAATACATGCTGTTTGTGTTACAGACTGTTCACGAAGGTAAATGGCGTGGCAAACGTGTAGCTGTAAAGATGATGAAAGAAACAGCCATGTCAGATGAGGGTTTTATTGAGGAGGCTAAAACCATGACGTAAGGACATTTCAAGTTTTGAATGATTTAATAGTGTTTTTCTCAGTTATACTCCCCCTAGCTGACTTTTGGGGAAGATTGAGTCTTATTTTGTACATATGATACATTTTCATTTATCCATTTTTAGACAATTAAATCACCAGAATTTAGTCCAGCTTTATGGCATTGTAACAAAGAAGAAACCACTTATCATTGTTACAGAACTTATGCAATATGGTAAAAAAATTTTTTTAAAAGTATTCCTTTGATTTTATGTTTAGATATTCATCTGAAATCAAATATTTTCTATAAAAGGAAAGGAAATATGTTCATTTTTAGTTTATTTCTTACAAATTGTGAATCCAACCTCTTGTTTTGTTTTTTTAGGCTCATTGCTTTCATACTTACGGAGACATAAAGCTCGCTTGTTGGTTAAGACTGCAACTTTACTGGACATGTGTTCACAAGTTTGCAATGGAATGGCTTATCTAGAAAAGAGGAAATTCATACACCGTGACCTGGCTGCCAGGAACTGCCTGGTGGGACAGAGCACAGTAGTCAAAGTGGCAGACTTTGGACTGGCAAGGTATATCATTTGTATATTATGTATTTAAAGTAATTTACAAGTGTAATTAAGTGGAGTACATGCTTAAGTAGTTGCATTTGTTCTTCAGTATCTTATACATTTATATACTGGCTATGAGGACAATACGAAGTTTATTTTCCATGGAGATGCTACTATTTCCTGCCACAAGGGGGTGCTTTACTTAGCAGTGCTCTTGTTATGTTTGAATTAAACCTAGAAGAAACTAAAGAATGGTGCAGTTTATAGAGGCCTAGATTGATAGAGAGCAAGTTTTTTGCATTTAATGGATTATCACTATTTACATATATCATTTGCTTTACTACATTGTACTTACAGGTATGTGATAGATGATGAATACACCAGTTCAACAGGGACCAAATTTCCTGTCAAATGGGCACCCCCTGAGGTTCTAAGCTACACTCGCTTTAGTAGCAAATCGGATGTATGGGCATATGGTAGGAAGGTTTTCAATGCTGCAAGTATATGTGGATTTTTTTAACAGTTTGTAAACTGATCCTTTATAAATGTATTTCAGGTGTTTTGATGTGGGAAATATTTACTGGTGGAATTATGCCATATGATAAAATGAAGAATGTGGAGGTGGTAGATTACGTATGCCATTCTAGACAACGATTAGAAAAGCCAGCTTCTTGTCCGGAGAAAATTTACAAAGTCATGCTTCAATGCTGGCAACATGTATGTATTTAATTCTTTTGTAGTTGTGTCATTTGGCAAAATGTATAATTACAATGTATTATTTAGCCAGTATTAATATTACTGGTTATATCATTCCAGGTATGTTGTACCTTTATCTGCATGATTGAAAAATTCCTAGCTCACTAGTTGCCTGATATAAAAATTCTAGAAATCATAAAAACATTTAAGTTCACCTGCACATGACCTTCCAGGTGAATTTGCAACCAAATGTATTTGTTTGAGTTCACCAAAATTTTGCACCTCTCATTGAGGTGAAGACTTCAGCCAGCTTTCTGAAGATGGTGATGATGATTGTCTCCCTTGATACAGCTCGGTTGGATAAGTTTGTTCTATCAAAACGCTGATTCGTAAAGTTAAACTTTATTTATAGAGCAGCATATGCTTAGCTACCCTGTAAGTAAAATGATAACCTTGCCTTTGGGACTTAAAGTGAATATTTTACTAGTCTGGTAGCTAAATTATTGTCAGAAACTATAGTTGCAAAATACTAGTTTAATTTTATTTTGACTCGAGCAATTTTCCCTATAGTTATTATTATTATTAATTATTACATGTACTGGTATTATGTGCTGAAATTCACTTGTTGAAATAAATATATCGCTCATGTATTTTGTCGAATGCATATGGGGTTCTATTTGAACTTGGAAATCCATGCAATATCATCATTAAGTATGCAAAAACCATGCCACCACCACCACCCCCCCCCCCCCCCCCAACCCCCAAAAAAAATTGTAAAAAACATGTATGTGGTTTTTGTATTATTGTTCGTTCACTAAGGTAGAATCACAGTAATTGATTTTATGGGGTAATAGGCCTGTGTGAAAAGGCATGTTTGTACTTCCTACACAACTTAGAGTACATTCTGATGAAAATAATTCAATTAAGAAGCACTACTCCTTATGTACAATATAAAGTAATCGCATGTTGTTTTTTTCTCTCACAGGAAGCAGACAAGAGACCATCATTTAGTGACTTATTACAGCTTTTAAGTGGATTACTTGAACAAGGGAACTATCCATATATTAGTACATAATTGGTTTGTGATCTCAACAGATTTGGCATTGTTGAATTGCACGTGAACCTAGCTTTATTCTACAATAAACCAGTATTTATAGAGGTTTTCTCTAATAATTCTTTTAATGGATAATTTCAACTCTTTAGCATGTTATTGGTTTCCATGACAATCCTACCAAAAAGTTTTATGCTACCGGTACTCTCTGAAAAGCTTGTGTGGAAACGAGTTTATTCACTGCAAAATAATTGTTTATGCACATATTTGCATTTCTGTTATGCAATCTGTATAACAAAAGTTTGCAAAAGCTATACTAAGCAATTTTTTTTTTTACATTTTTATCTACACAAGTTTGTTATTTTGTGTAACAATCAAGTTTTATAAAAGAAAAAAAAAAAGAATTTTGATACTTGTAAACAGTGCTTCCCCACAGTACAACTGTTAACATGACATTGTTCTTCCATATTTGTTTTTTTAACTTGTACTTGTTGTAATATTGACTATATTTTTTGATATTGATTGCCATTCTGAAGTCAGATTGAACTTCTGCATATTCAAATCATATACATGTATTTAAAATTTATTATGTGAAAATTATGATCTTTTTTATATGCTTTTTTTTGCAAGTAGATTATTAATTGTCTGCTAAGTTTTAATTGGGTATCAATCATCATATAACACATCATCATACCAAATACTTTCATGTACTTCATTTGTGAATTAGAGGGGGTGTCTTTCTTTTAAATCTGTATACTTTATAGTTCATATAAAGTAAAATTTTAGCAATGAAGAAGGGCTTGAGTGCCTCACTTCTTCTGCCACCTTCTTAATCGCAAAAATTTTACTTTATATAAATTTACTATTACTTTTCTTCATAACTGTGAAGTAACATTTTCATGAAAAGTTTAATGTAAATGTACATGAACAAATCTCAGTTAAGAACTTCGAAGAACAAAAAGCTATGGTCAGTTAATCATGATGTATAAATATACACTGAGTTTTACTTTTTCTATCAATTCTTTATGATATGGACATGTTTTTAATCTTCATATTTCTATGTATGAATATTTTCATTATTTTTTTTTTTTTGACTGAAGAGATTTTTTTCCCGAAACATTGTAATGATGATGGGGGAATAAGGCATATAAAATGCCTATACATGTATCAGGATGGATAAGATACTGAAAAATATCGACAAATCTGATAATTCTTTTACAAAAAATAACCCTTAAATAGGTTCAATACTTGGAATATATTGGTTTTAACTGCTGTATCTGTACCAAAATCTTCAACTAGTATCATTTTTTTTAGACCTTCAATGCCATTTTTTTATAGAGTGGATCTGTTAAATATATTTTTTGTCTTAGTATAATTAAGGTCAAATAGAAGTCGAATCATTTTCAAACAAAAACTTTGAATGATGATCAATATACATTAGAAATAACATTTTGTATCCCAAAAATTGATATTTTAGGAAAATAATACCAATCCATAAATTCGTATGCAAAGTCACGTATAGCATTTACATAAGGCATTTTGTAGATACTGAAACGGCTCGGTGGTTGGAGCATCAAACCTTTGATATCTCTTAAGAGCTAGGCATTTTGGGTTGAGGCTTCATACCATCAAAACTTGCATCAAATATTTTCTTATTTTCTTTGTGTCATTTGAAATAAACCGACTTTAGTAAGAAATTGTGCTTTTGCAAAATTGTATTATATTATTAAAAGATAAATTTTGGTGGGAAAAAAAACTTTACAAGTTGTGTTTTACGATTAAACCAATGGGCATTTGCGCCATCTTATTCCCCCATCTTCTTCATCTAAATTGAATCAGTTGAATTAAATCAGTTTAATTATACATAAATGTTTATCGATTAATAATGCACAAAAGATATGCAAGTGTAATGCCAGGTAGATTATTCATTTCATGTTTCATATGTACATGCAGTATTTGTGTAGATTGCCAGATTTGATTTAATGCTGTGATTTTAGTTAGAGAAGTTTCACGTTACATCACCTGTTGAGTATATCATATATACGTGTATGCTGATAACTACTTGCAATACCAACATTCTTTCTTGAACTGTTATAGTAACATTGTTAATTTATGTATTACTTTATGATGCAAAATAATATAAAATTTCATTGAAGTTGTTTACTAGTATTTCTAGCCCTAATAAACTTCCATATAAAATTCATTGACTGGAAGCCAAGATTAGAATTCTAAGAAATGAACCAGTATTAGGATATTGGTCCACTTTGATAAATCAACCATTTTTGAGCTCTCTTTTTGTTAATTAACCTATTTATCAAAGGAAGGATGTACAAATATCAATTGGAAAAAAATAAATCACGCAAATGCTAGATCCGTGCCTTCATTTTATAATTTCCGCCAAATTGTCTATAAAAAATAATTTTTTTTTGTAGGAGGGTCTAAAATTCCCATTAAAATTAAGCTTCTAGGAGGCAAAGAATGTATTATTTTAAAACAAGTCAGTAGATGGGCATTGTTAAGATTTGAGCTGCAAACTTTTAAATTTAGTAATTTTCTATTTATAATGCTGAACTGGGTTTTTTTAATGCTTGAAGAACATTTGAATGTCCAAATTTGGGTTTAAAGCGGAATACTACTTAGAATGGTAATGGTTCAACCGATTGTGCCACTTTAGAATACAAATAATATACTGGAAATTTCACATTTTGAAACAGAATGGTTAGTGACAAACACACACAGAAAATGCAATCAAAAAATCACTGTAGAAATTTTTTAAATACGATTTTAAGTTTGCGCACAAAATCCACTGGAAATGGACTGCTTCATATGCTAGAGCAATATTACCTTGACTCGCCACTGTTAATGATGATAACATATTGCATTCTAAAACAATAAAACCACTGTTTGACACGTATGAATACTTGCTAATTTCAACAACTTCTCAGCTTTGTCAAGTGGCTCAACTGTATACTATCGTGTATATATGGAAGTTGTTATTCATGCAGGAATGCTTTGGGTCGTCGTTCAACACCCTGCTGCGAGTGATGTACAGGTACATGCCGATTGTTTCTCTTTTCTATTTAGTTGGAAGAAATATATTTTATATGTATCCAAGTTTCCATATTTAACGGAAAACAAAGGAACAGGGCCTTCTTAAATCTGTTTGGTCATATTATCAAATAATTTTTTTTTTATCAACAATTTTATTTGCGGAAAATTTAGGTTCAGTCAACAATTTTGTAATGACTAGTATTTTTTAATTACTAGGGAAAAAATACGATAACAAACTTTAAAGATTTTTTTTATATTCATGTATGAATAAAGATATATGTAAATGAATAAAGAAAGTTTTAAGTGTTATTAAGCTACAGCCTCTCTAAGCAAAGACAATAAATATGTACTGACGTCGCGCACGGTGTTGGTGTTAATTTCGGTAACGTCAAAAACGTCATTTTCACGCATAACCTAATGATACATTTTATTAAGCACAGCATACGAAAAATTAAAAAATAAGAACTTTATATTAATTTTTTTCTACGTGTAAGAGATTTTGTATTTCAAAACTGCAATTTCAAAATATCTTTTTAATATGCACAACCAATTCTAAAGTTCACAACGTTAAAATGTTTCAATTTTAGTTCAGTTCAGTGATATCAATGTTCAAAAGCATGTGATTCACTCACAGCTTGGAATATTGTTAAATGAACTTCCTCTGAAATTTGTAATATGTCATTGTCAAGAATATCACCCGATTCACAAATGATATACAAAACTGATTGGGAAGGTGCAATCGCCGGTTTGCGTTTAATTAATTTGTATTTCAAAGGCGTTTCAGGAGATTTTTCGAAGTAATGGCCTCGGATAACTTGTGTACCTCTTCTGTAAGCAGCCTCCCACCTGTCCATGTCATCTTTTTGTAGAACAACTGATTTTGAACTTGCTTTCATTACATAATAATCATTTACATTATCGTCACAAAGTACCGCAAATATACAGTCTTTTGTAATTAAATTTGATACTATTTGTGATTCCGATGTTTCGTTCTCTGGGTCTGTGTATTATCCGAGCCTTATGGTGTTCCGATGGGGCCACTTCGACCTTCGCACTTTCGCCTTTAGGTCGAAGATGCGAGAGTGCGAAGTTGCGAAGGCGAAAGTGCGAGAGTGCGACGGCGAAGGAGCGAAAGTGCGAAGATGCGACGGCGAAGCGCGAAGATGCGAAGGCGAAAGCGCGAAGGTGCGAAGGCGAAGGAGCGATACTACTATCGCTCCCTCGCCTTCGCAACTTCGCACTCTCGCCTTCGCACTTTCGCCTTCGCCTTTTTTGATAGCATTCAGAAAGTCTCGGTCTTTTACATAGAATTTGATGCAGGCACCGTACTCGCAAAGGTTTTCCGATTAATCCATGATATCATTGGTACGCATGCGCTAAGCCATTGTGCTTACTATGGATGTTTATAAATATTTTAATGTGTATATGTGACATTTATGTTTACCAGTGCTGGCTATGCCTAATCGTTATATACTCCATATAAAATGTAAGGTCCGCCATAATGTATACATATGCACTTCCAGACTCCTGTCACTTACCAGCTGTCTGTTTACCGTAGATCAAACACAGTAACATTCTAATTTCATTATGCGACACTCCTTGCTGGTGTATGGATCTAGAGGTGGAGAGGGGGTCCCCCCCCCCCGAAAATTCAATACATGCAGTTAAGGGAGAGAGAAGGTCCGGATCTCATCCCCCCGGAAAATTTAATATTATTAATTATATATAATAAAATCTCCAAAATATGTCTCGGAACCCTCCCCCACCCCCGACAAATATAATTATTTATCCACCCCACTCCCTAGAAAAAGTTATGGATCTGCGCAGGCTGTTGGAAATAAATTCTAAAAAGTCCATCGTCTGCCTCAGATGTCCTTTTATACAGCTAAAATTGTCTTTAAACGATAGAGAGCTCCATAATTATAAAAAGGCGAAGGCGAAAGTGCGAAGATGCGAAGGCGAGAATGCGAAGTTGCGAAGGCGAGAGTGCGATATTAGTATCGCTTCTTCGCCGTCGCAACTTCGCACTCTCGCCGTCGCAACTTCGCGCTTCGCCGTCGCATCTTCGCACTTTCGCTCCTTCGCCGTCGCACTCTCGCACTTTCGCCGTCGCAACTTCGCACTCTCGTACCTCGACCTAAAGGCGAAAGTGCGAAGGTCGAAGTGGCCCCATCGGAACACCATAGAGCCTTCTTTTGTGAAATAAATCAGTGTTGCATTGCCTTAACTGTTACTGAGATCGCATTGCTCAGAATTGCCCTCAATGCAATCTTCACAATTGTAACAAGATAGGGGACGAATGTAGTTTTCACCAGAAATAACTGACACGAGCTGATGAACAGATCTGATTCCCGTCAAAGGTTTATATAACCTTGCCTTTTCTCTAGGAATTTCTTCTACATATTCAAAAATCCTTCGTCGAACATTTGTAGAGTCCTTGGGAGTTTCAAGTTTTTCTTTTGCAAAAAAATAGAGGCCTTTCGCATCTTGTATGATGCAGGTACCCCTAATGACGGCAAGATCAGCCTGATTTATTAAAAATCCTCCCGCTGCATCTTGTGGGCCCTTTTTCTGGTTTTTCCGTAGTACTTTCCAAACCGTCTAATTCAAGGATAGCATGCCTGTGAAGCATGGTTACATGAATGGAGACTTCCGTTTTTTGAAAATAATTTGATTGTATTTCGTTCCTTTCACTACAACGATAACTTTCGGAAAAGTCGTGAATTGTAACGCAGTGATTTTGAGGTAAATTCTGAACCAAATTTCTCAATTGTTGGACTTGCCATTGAGCCCCCATATTATGCATTGGAATTCGAGAAGCTTAATCATATATTGGAAAAGTTCAGCAGGCTTTGTAACCTTTTTTACGAGCATCAGTTTCTTGGTTTCGCCTCTTTTTGACTTAATGTTAACATAATCAAAACACTCCCAAGAAACATCAGGGGAAGCGTCGTCAGTTCTTCGTTCCTCGGGGTGCAAGTGCACTTTCTGAACACCAGTTGTAAATCGGGGGTCTAAAAATGAGAAAAACTCTATTATCAAGAACAATTTTTATTAAGTGTTAGAAAATACATGTACGTCTTAGTAGATGTATATAACGGAAGAAAAAAATCTCTTTTAATATCAGTACATCTGTGTAGAAGATGGGTTTTTTTTATTTGTGAGATTTTATCAATCGTCTAACTGTAGATCAAAATCTACGTCATAATCCGCCGCTTCCTGCAGCTCCTCCATCTCGATGTTTGGATCTATGCCGCCCTTGTAACCATTCCTGTACAAACAGGCCGATTTACACATACCATAAGACAGAAAAATCAGCGCATGGTATGGCCCAGTCTGAAAAAGGGGTTTTATTTACATTTAGTAATTTATTATACTGTTTGTCTAAATACATGTAGTTAGACCATGTAAGTCTTCGATGTCAAAACATAAACGACAGACAAGGGTATAAACAGGATACACTAACTGATCCTCTCACAAACTACCTACTCTGACTATAGTGGGGAGAAGTCCTTTCCAAAGTCCACGTATACCGGAGCTCTGTACCGTGTTGAGGACGCAGGTTCTGGCATTGGAGAAATTAATCCCTACCCCACCGTTGCAAGGAAGACTGCTGCTTTTTGCCTGAAAAAAACCCCGCCCAAAACGTACATACATAAATTTAAACATTATTTTTCCTTTAATAAATATGAAGAAACCAGAATTTATACTAGTAGAGCGGGGTCGTCGTTTTACAATGTTAAGATGACCGATTTTAATGACAACATGGTTGAACAAATTTTCAAGTGTAAAAAACCCTGAGAAGTGACAAGCTTTCAATATAAATCAAAAGAAAATGAAGATGGGTTCACTGTAAACACACGTGCAGACAGGTAATACCTGCATTCTTTTTCTGACAAGATCAAACGGGAAGGTGAAGGTGATGACCAGTGAGGACACTGCCGCACTCTGTACAACCAGTTCTAATGGACGGAGTCTTCTGTCCCACCAGTACGTGTCCAGTGCTTCGTATGTCACAAACGTACAGAAGGCATACAGCACTGTACCTGTATAAACATTACAGTCTAATCAATACCCATATTATTTATACCAGACCATGCAGAGTGGTATGTTGTCATACTATTTCTTGAAGATTATGGTTTTGCAATATTGAACAAATTTTGGAGCTATATATGCTGCAGTAGACTATAACTCGCATGCACTCATCTATACTGTAGGGGGTCATGGTCTTTATTACAATAATCTAATACATGTAACATGAAATAATGATATAATAAATATATGAAAACGGATCTATTGAATACAATGCCAATCAAACAGAAAAGTAAGCTTGAATACACTGTATGATTAATACACGAAGAAAAGAAGAAGTATCACACGCAGCATTTCAATACAAGTTTACATGCAGATGCCATAGCCATCAACATACATGTAACACGATACAAACCTAACAGAGTAGGCCATAGCCCATTATAGAGAGTGCGTGGGCCCTCTGTTTTGATAATTGAGAGAAAAGCATGGGAGATACCCTTGTATACAGTCTTATGTCTGCCATACGGCTGGACGACCAGTCTTGTTTTTATCAAATCCAACGGGTAGGTGAACACAGTGGCGCTCAACACAGCGAGAGTGGCTGCTGAAACTGAACCGGAAATATTTAAACGCCCTAGATCATCTTGAATGTACCAACGGAACTTTTTGTAAGACCAAACCTGAACAGCATAATATGGAAATATCTTTACACAGGCTGATAAGTTCCCTCTGAAAAACCCTCTCCATCCTTCCATTGCATAAATTTGTTTACACACAGAAAGCATTCCAGTTCGAGAACCTTTCACTTGACAGGTTATCTTTAGGACATCCAGTGGGGCGGTCACAGTTCGACCTAGCACACCTGCTGTAGAACCGCATAGAAAACTTTGCAAATAAGTGATTCTGTGGTCAACCGAGGTCCACATCGTTAATATTAAAAAGCAGACGAAAGTTGCATTTGAATCTCTTCGAATTGAGTCTTTCGAATCACCTCGGACACTATCCCCTGGATCGATTTATCATAAAGGGGGATAAATCGTGTTTCAAGGAAAAATAAATCTTGTAGATAAGGATCACTTTATATGCATGATCAAGTGATTAGTTCATACTAAAGACTATGTTAATTAGGTAAATGAAGCCCAACGTGTGCGGAAGGGGCACTTAAGCTCTGCAAAATGGGATAGACTTAGGAATATGAAATAAAATCATTGATTAAAACATAATGAAAAAAGATGTGGTCATTGAGCGATTTAGTCAAAGTTCTAGATGTCATAATATTCTCGTGTTGACCTTCATTTTAACGGCTTAATTCTTATTTTTACATTTACCTTAGCCTCAGATAACTTGATTAACTTTATTTGATATTGATACTGTGATTGACTCTGTAAAGAGAAAATCTTGGAACCGGGATTGATATTAGACAAGCCAATGATCAAGTACCTTAAAATCAGAGAGAACATATTGTTTAGAAGGTCTGTTAAGAATTGTTATTACATAGGCGTGGGGGGATAAGGCGATTAAAATTCTTATATTTAGACGAAAAAGATATTGTAAAATGAAAATATATCAACAAATCTGATTTTTCTTTCAATAATCGTTAAAAATATGGTACTATTTTTATGTAACATCGATTTTTTACCCTGAAATATGTTCAGTACCTTTGTCGTAGCATTAATAAGGTCTGGAAAACTAACTTACTCGATACCACAAACACTTGAGGGAATGTTTTTTCTTATTGTTTGTTAAAATATTCAAAACTAAATATAGTTAGAAATTGCGCCTTTTCAAACTCTTATTACGAAACTATCAAATACAATGTAGGTTTGAATTAAAAAAAGAAAAAATTACATTTAAAATAATTTGAAATTGTAGTAAGGCGTTTAACCGTCCTTGACGAAATGATCATCTCTAGCTATCGATACAAATGTGAAAAAAAAAAAATTGCGTTTGCACAGCTTCACTGTTTAATTCTATATTATCTATATTATCGCGCTAACATCCGTGCCAACGAGAGATATTAATATAAGTTGTAGAACTTGTTTATCAATCGTTGTAAAATAAATAAAGTTCAGTTCAATTCTATATTACGATGTTATAGTAATAAAAAAAAATGACCTGGGCAGTAGCATTCTAAAACACAAACACTACAATATCCCCCACCCCCGGGATTAGGATTTTGAGGATTGGCGGAAATAGTTTGGTTTTTTTAGGTTATCAAGATTTCGGAAAAGTCTAAACCCCCCCCCCCCCCCCCTTCACTTTTAGTTTGCTTCCGACGCCACTGTATCATAAATATTGTTGCATCTTCGTCATCATAAGTTTTAGTAAACTTCAACATGAAAAGGTTCAGATATATAATGAAATGTTTTTAAAAAAAAAAACCTTGAGATTTTAAGAGCTCTAATGATAATAATAATAAAAAAAACTTTGAGAAAAATGACAGCAATATAATAATCAGAAATATGGCGGTTTCTGACAAGAAATGCGCAGTGGTTGGTATCTCTCCGGAATCTGAGTGCCCGATCCCTCCATATCAGCAAAGAAGTTTCTTCCGTCCTGAAATAATCTGTTACAAAGTCGTCGCATGTCAACATTTTCTTTAACTTCTGCGTATCCTTGTTTCAGTTTTAACGGGAATAATGTCGGTAAGATTTTAATTTTACAATTAAATTATTTTACCTACAGTAACTAAACTGCTCGTTTGATAGAAAATGTACATGATACAGCAAAGCTATATATGTTTAATATTTGCTTTATTAATTTCGATTGTAATATATGTATCATCACGATCGCACTGTGTTAAAAATTATGTACTTGTGTAGGTACAACTTTTGATTAACTATTAACCAATTAAGCATCCAAACGTTTGCGACATATCTAAATTACATTTTTATGAAACTTAAAAAACTCCGTAATTAAAGATTGTTTTTAATTCTTACATGGTATGACAACCAATAAATGTTCAACAAAGTCTCAACTTGAATATCAAATATAGTAACTTCCCATCGAATTTTACAAGATCAATTTATTCAAAAGCGGTCTTGAAATTAATAACTTATTAACAAGTGTATAGGATATTTGAAGATGATTTTAGTTTACCAAGTTATACCTACTTAATTTAGAAAAATATTCCTACAAGTTTGTACAACAAATCATTGTTTAGTTGTAGAAACTTGGAAATTGAATGGAATAACATTAGGGGAAAGATCTTGTACAGTTTCAAGTACAAGCTTATGTAAATTTTGTTCAGATATTGAAGATGAATTCCATTTTGTTTTGAAATGCCGACAGTATAAAGAAATCTGAGTAAAATATATTAAGAAATACTATTGGAAAAAACCGTCTGTATACAAATATATACAATTATTAAGTGTTCAAAATTTTAAAGAACTGTGTAGTTTGGAAAAGTATCTCCATCTAGCTTTCAATATTCATGATAATTAAGAAAAATTCTCTGGTTTCTTTTTTTTTTCTCATCTGTTAGTAAAATTTTATTTTATATGCATTGTCAATGTACTCTACATGTACCATACCATTATTTCAATATTGTTATTAAGTATATGTAATAACTTATGCCATAACTGTTACATGTATGTCTTGTGCAAATAAACAAAGAAAGAAAGTATAAGGGCCAAATTGGGGATGAATTGCATTACATATTTAAATTCAAGAGTAAAAGACTTTAACTGATGTAAGGAAACCAAAAACTGAGTTGGTGTTTCTTTAATTATCAACTTTTTAAAAGATCTCTTTTCTGTGTAGAAGGTAGTACTAAAAGCTTTCCTAGAGAAAAAGTCCGTGGACAAAAATATTTTTGTGCACAACCCGGGCTACCATAATCGATGGTTCGTTTTGGATGACGAAGCTTTGAGCTATTTTGACGGCAAAATAACGGTGAGGTTTTATTTATCAATTTTTGACCGTTTATTTTTATAGCATGTGTCTATCCATGTTTTAGATCAAAGGTACACCCTCCCTCTGCAAGCTCTTAATAATTTAAACGAGAGAGAGAGAGAGAGAGAGAGAGAGAGAGAGAGAGAGAGAGAGAGAGAGAGAGAGAGAGAGAGAGAGAGAGAGAGAGAGAGAATCTTGATATTGGAGGAATTAAAGCAACTAGCGTCTTTCATCGATTTTTATTTTCGGAAAATTATTCTTGCTATACTGTTGTAATGATTTCAACTATTAAAAAATATCGTTAACAATAATTCTTGAATTTAAATGACAGAAAATGAACGAGGAGAAAAAAGGAGAAATAAAGTTGAGTATGATCGGCGGAGTCGAGGCGGTCAATGATTGTCATCTTGATGGAAAAACTAACGTCATTCAGGTCTGTGAATTTTTACTGAAATATTGGAAATCGTACATAAAGTATCAAATACTCATTTTGAATAAATTTCACCGAAGTTTGCGCGATTGCAAAAAGGGCATGTATGATAGGTATTTTTTCAGTAATCGGTGAGAAACAAAGAAATTACAAAGTGCATAATGCAAACTATTAAAATCAAAGTACTGAAGCACTGAATGCCGGGCTCTTTTGGTGTGTCTTAATGCATATTGTGTAGTAAATCTCTCTCTCTCTCTCTCTCTCTCTCTCTCTCTCTCTCTCTCTCTCTCTCTCTCTCTCTCTCTCTCTCTCATGCTTTAAATGTCGGCAAAGCGTCAGAGAGCGACCAAATTTTGTAAGCGGCTATAAACAAAAATATGTCTTCTAATAGAAAAAAGTTCAACAGTTTCTGCCTTAAATTTTGCAACAAGCGGTATATATTCAATCCACATTTCTTCAATGCGCAGCAAAGTAGTTCGTGAAAATTTATGCGCATTGTATGTGTCCAAAATGCATAGTCTTGTTTTTAAAACACGTTATTAATTAAGGTAACTCCGTACCTTTAAAATCATGGGTTCAAAGTTAAAAAATTAACGTTTTTTTAACTTATTGGACTTTAATTTCGTCAAAAAATAAATAAAATATATATGTTTCCTTACTATTTAAGATGTAAGGGAATAAAAACCAAAGGCTGAAATTATCATCTGAAAATCACACTTTTTTTGTTTAAAAATTAAATATAAGTGGATGGATACTTGTTTGTCTATTCAAATTTTATTGCTTACTATGCCAGAAAACTAAAATTAATTTTAAAAAAAGAAAAAAAAATGTTTACATTACAAAAATTATAGCATTTAGATATATCACTTAGAGAAAAGTAGAAAAGAGTTATTTCCCTTTGTCATTATTGGATTATGTCGAATATAAGGATGAAAAACGCTTAATAAATATCTCCAAGTAAACAATCACAGGAGGGTGGATTTACTTTAATAAGAAAACTAAAAAAGAAAGACAATTCTCTCGAAATTAAAAAACAAAAACAAAATGCCAACACTTTTGACAAAACATGGCTCTTTGTGTAACTATTTAGTATAGCGGAAGCTTTTACTTTGACGCTGTTTGGTTTTTTGTTTACATTTGAAGTTGTGCTATTTATAGTAACATTGGCGATTTGCCTGCCTAGTCAGGACTCTGCTTTCAGCAGAGCCCGGCTAAAAATTAAAGCAAAATCACCCCTGCGAATGTGTTCGGAATGTTTTCTTTATCGTTGCTAAGTATGTAATAAATCCAGAGGTGCTCGAATGAAAGTTCACGAGACTTCACCGAGATTTGTTCAGTTCCTGTGAAATTTCGAGCGGAAGTATAAGTGTTCGCATAATATTCTTAAAATACGTAAGTACTGGTCGTTTTTCATATCATATCCTAATTTGATTTATGTTAAAACATGAAATTCTTTTAAGATGTATGTCTTATCTCACCATCTAGCGGTTAATAATATCAAACGATAATATTCAGAACAGAGTTATCGTTCGTGTTCAACCACGTGTAGATTGGTTGAAAAAATAACCATTGGGTTGCTTAAAATCATAGCCATGTTTGATACTTGTGGAGGGCAATATTGGTATAAAAAAAAATTGGTGTCTGTTTTGCATAAAAACTTAGTATATCGAGCCATTTTAAAGGAACATTCTGCATAAAATAGTATAGTCTGTTTCACTATCGATGATATTACTAGGTCATGCGCGGATCGAAAACTAATCCTCAAGGGGGTCTCTACAAAGCATGTTAATTGTTGCACATTTATATCCAACAATTAATGAAGATAAAGTTTAAAATCAATAAACCTCTCTAGATTTTATATTTGATTACAAATACCCATAGATTCTATGAAATAGACTATAAACACGAGGCATGATTTTACTGCGAAACTGAAAGGGTCAAATAAAACCACGTGGTCTAAAATTTAAATGACAATAACATTCGCAGGGGTGAAAATATTCTGTGTAATTCGATAAGCATCATTTTATTAGTAAAAAAAATTAAATTTTGTAGCAAATGGTTATCATTTTCTCTCACCAAAGGAAAAAACCAAGTCCATGATTGTAGATACAATCTGATTTATACATAACAATTAAAAATGAACATATATATCATGCAGCAATGACGATTCCAAAAATTAGCAGAAGAGTTACAAAGTATAAATAATTAATCACCTAATTGTCTACGGAGTTTTCCGTTTTTCCCCCGATGACGACAAAGAGCACACGACCGGTCAGCAGAGGGTGCTCACTCCTCAATGGCACCTGATCCTACCTCTATCTTTTTAGAGGTCCGTGTTGCTCTGCTTTGAATTTGTATTTCGTTTTATGGATTTTTGAGATGGTTGACAGTTTGTTATTGTCATTTTTTTCATGCATATTCAAATTCATATTTAATTTCTCTGTTTTAATGGGACACATTTTTTTCTGATAAACTACAGGTGATCCATCAGTGTAGAGGCAGATACGACTTTTTAAAATTGTACCTGATAACTAGAGGCAAAGAAGACCAACAAAAATGGATCAGTGCTATTCGGAAAGGTGAGGTGTTTAGTAATTGATGCACCTATATTGCAACTGTTTATAAATGTAAACGCACGCACACAAGTGATTTAATAGATCTCCCAAAGGAGAACTTGATAAAATCAAAATTGCATCATCATGACAGAGTTTAATGAAATTCGGTCAAGAAAACTATCATTCATAAGCACTTAATTAAAACTAGCAGCCACAAAGCAGCAGCCAAAATCACAACATTCTAAAACCTCAACAATCCAACCCTGAGAACATGAAATAGTATTCCTGTAGGTCCTTTCCATGCACTCGCCTCTGGTATTCGTTGATGTATTTAAAGATAAAGGGGTATTTGCCTTAAATTATTATACTACATTATTCAAAAATGACAATTTAGATGAACTGAATGTCCTATTAGTAAAGAAAATAGGGGAATAAGGCGGATAAAGTGCTTATATTAGAAAGGATTTGATACTGAAAAATAAAATTACCAGTTACTAGTATCTACGAAAGCCGAATAGGGCCACATAAAAAATATGTTTATCTCGTAATTACGAGAAAAGATCTCGTTATTACGAGTTAATTATGTCGTTATTACGAGAAAAGATCTCGTAATTACGAGAAAATATCTCGTTATTACGAGTTAATTATCTCGTTATTACGAGAAAAGATCTCGTTATTTTGAGATAATTTTCTCGCTATTACGAGAAAAGATCTCGTTATTACGAGTTAATTATCTCGTTATAACGAGAAAAGATCTATATAAAATGGGTTTCTGAAAAGAATTCGAATGGATCACCCTTTCAGTCTATCTTTTTCATTACAGGAACGTTGATTCAATTTTGATTAATATTTAAAAATAACAACGAGCATTATTCATTAATTTCTACATATCAAAATGATTGGATTTGACATTTTATCTTATATGAATAAAAGGAAAGAACTTTATGTAATTTTACTATTCAACTTATATATATTATAATCCCACTCCGAAGTAAATACCAGGTAGTCCTTTAATCGTAAAAACACAATTCTATTAGTTACAGATAACTTTAATGACTATAGTTTCAGTCATGGATATGGATATACAGGATTTACCAGAATTTGTATTTTATATGTTCATACACAACCTACATGTATATTGAAAATAATTGATTCAATATATCAACATTTTGGAGTCTGAAAACAAATTACACGTATCCTTTTAAATTATTGATAAATAGTTCAATGAATTTATTAATCCATCTGCTTTGCTGCTTCTTCTGAAATTTCTTTAAAACTGCTCAGTCCGATTTAATATCTAATTATGCGTACGCTTTTAAACGATGATTATGCTAAGTATGTGTATATTAATAGACATTGCAGTAGTTCATACACTTTAAATAAAAGTAAGAGAATAATGAAACGCGCCATTTTAAATAGACCTTTTTTCGTAATAACGAGATAATTAACTCGTAAAAACGAGATCTTTTCTCGTAATTACGAGATCCTTTCTCGTAATATCGAGATAATTAACTCGAAATAACGAGATCTTTTCTCGTAATAACGAGATCTTTTCTCGTAATAACGAGATGATTATCTCGTAATAACGAGATAATTAACTCGTAAAAACGAGATCTTTTCTCGTAATTACGAGATCCTTTCTCGTAATAACGAGATAATTAACTCGTAATAACGAGATCTTTTCTCGTATTTACGAGATCTTTTCTCGTAATAACGAGATAATTAACTCGTAATAACGAGATAATTAACTCGTTATTACGAGATAAAAATATTTTTTTAAGTGGCCCTATTCGTCTTTCGTAAAGTATCTGATATGGGTTTTTTTTATAAACATCGTTTCAAACCACGTGTATTGATTTTTTTTACCCTTGGAGATATTCAATAGCTGGAATATAATGATTTGAATCGTGTATGCGTACCAAAATCATCAAATGGTGCCATTGTTTTGAGAATTTCTGTCATGTTGTAAATTTTGTATTTACATCAACCCAGTCAATTCAAAATTTTAAGACCGCGGAACATTAACTGGCAAGATTGGACATATACAGCCTACGCCAGTTTCACTTGTTACAGTCAAAACATTTGTAATGGGCGGGAACAAATTTAGACGGACGTCTGAGAAAACATTGGATTGAAACTGTAGTTATAGGAAATGTATTTTCAATCCACCTCAGCATTTCTAACTTGCATACTAATGTAAAGCGATCGAAAAACATTTTAATTAGTTTTAGAGAAGCGGTTGAAAAACATTTTATTTCATCAATTAGTATATAATCAGCAAATGTGAAAAAATACCAATTCGGAGATATCATACGCAGGGCAAAGCATTGTCCGATGACTTCTTATATGAAGCATTTTATATATTCTATTATTGGATATAATTTTAATCTTATTAATGGGAACTTTGATTGTTCTTCTCTGTGAATAAACCCCACTTGATATCAGTCTTGTGACGACTGATTCTCTGAAGTCATCGGACAATGCCTTGCGTATTATCTCTCCCGAATTGAGAACTTCTCATATTTGCTGATTATATACTTATTGGTAAAATAATTTTTTTCAATCACTTTGCTGATACTAAATATAATGTTTTTTCGATGGCTTTAATTAACATGTATATAGCAAGTTAGAAATGCCGAGGTGGATTGAAAATACATTTCCTATAACTACATGTTCAGTTTCAATCCAATGTTTTCTCAGACGTCCGTGTCAATTTGTTCCCGCCCATTTCAAATAATTTGACAGTAACAAGTGAAACTGGCGCAAGCTGTATTTTTCCAATCTTGCCAGTTAAAGTTCCGCGGTCTTAAACATTTCATAAAGAGTGGGTCTGGGATCCATTTTTTCATAGCCTAACTAAGGTCTAATGGAAAACGAACTAATTTCAATCAGCACAGAATTTGAGGGATGACCCACAATACATCAGAAATATATTTTGTTATCCTAATTATCGGACGTTTTGAGAAAATAATGGAAGTCCGTAAAGCCTTGACCAAAGTTACGTTTATCATTTGAATAAACCAGGGCAGTGTTTTACAAAAGGACTTACGACTTACGACAAAATTAATGATTGCTAATTAATCACCAAATAATCAATGATTGATTCTTATGGCTGGAAAATATAATTATGGGAATTGAAATATTTGTTAACAAATGGTTTTATGTCAATTTTGTTCTCTTAAACCATTTTACGAGACTGTAAATATTTACGACTTTGTCGTAAGTTCTTTTGTAAAATGCAGCCAAGTTTGTTGTAACTGAAATGGCTCAGCCAGTGGTAAGCGCAATAGTTCAATAGTCTTATAGAGCTGGGCTATTTTAGATTGCATGTTCGATAGCACCAAAACTTGAAGCAATTATTCATACTGTTTTTAGTTTTCATGTTTTGTTAAAATATTCAAACTGACTACAGTAAAAAATTATGATTTTGCAAATTATAATGTATCATTTAAAAGAAAATAGTTGAAAAAATTAAACATTTAAATTGTATTTTACGATTACACATTTGCACCATTTGTTCACCCATCTTCTATCTTATCAGTAAAATGTTAAAACCAAAATTGTTTGATGAATTTCCTTATTTGCTGCTAGCCTATATATACGGACTTAGTAGCTTAGCAAGTAAAATGTTGCAAGCTTTAGGCTGGTCAAATGAGTCGAATCAAAGCTGGAAGTGAAGAAAATGAATAAATACAATATAAACATTATTTTCTGCTTTACTTATATAGGTGCACTTTCAGCGGGCGCCAAGTTTCTGAAGAATTTTCATCCAGGTGTACATGTGGATGGCGCCTTTACCTGCTGTAGAGGCCAGAGTATATTGACAAAAGGCTGCGAATTGATGCACCTGTCTGAAGACGGTAATTGCTGTATTGTCGTATGTTGGACAACACATTTTTGTTCAGGTGTCATTTAACCGTCAAAATATTCAGTTAACAAAAAGTTGATGATCGCCATGTTACAGGAATTACTTCAGCTGAAACCGAGAGGTCGGCTGCTAATATCAACAGGCCACCCCCCAAAATACCATCGACTCGTGATTCTTTAGACGAGCGAAGGTCGGTCAGTAGAAGTATAAAACAGCCCCCTTCAAAAGAAATATCTACATTCAAGAAATTATACTGTGCGTCTTATGACTTTAAACCAAGTTCGGCTGGTGAAATGGCACTAGTAAAGGTTCGTCCGTTTTACTTTTAAAATTTTTCTTTAAACTCGCCAATAAAAAGTAAAAGTTTTTTTTTTTATATAAGATTGAAATCATAAAGGAATGATTTAACTTTTAAGTGACACGGTAAAACTTCTTACTGTTCAGCGTTTGAAAGTGCCCTATAAGCCTCTGCGTTCGAAAAAGCCGTATGATGGGGCCCGGGTGTTTAAAGGGACTTGGACACGATTTAAGATCAAGATTTTTATTTTTGTTTTTTATGTATAGAATGGTTTTCTGGTGCATTTTAAATAATTGACCAAAAACAAGTAGCCATAAACCTGTTTCGAACGGATCTTCTTACTATAACATTTGTATCAATAAAAAGATAACTATGTATATCTGTTTAAATGCGTTAATCAGTATTTCCAAATTTATGATAAGGACAATTTTTATGAAGTAGAAGAGAATTCGCTGGACGACTGGTGGTTTGCAACTGACTTTCAAAACGGGCAAGTAATATTCACCATTGCTGAACAAAATAATGAACTTGAAATCAATCAATTGAAACATTGAAAGTACATCAACACCAATAAAGGGATACTAAAGACTCAATCATTTTATCTTTAGAAAAACCGGTCACGTCCCAAAGAATTATCTAGAAGAAGTCACATCTCTAGAATATTACAAGTAAGTATATGTATACGGTATGTGTGAAGAAATTGGATGCTTTGCCGGTAATTTTAATGCAAGTTTTCCACCAACTTATTGCAGGTGGTATTTTGGCGAAACACCAAAAGAGGAGTGTCGGTCTGCTCTGGAGACGGACGGACGGACCGGGTGCTTCCTGGTTCGCGATTCATCAGAGGGTGGCTATTGTTGTAGTTTTTTGTGAGTTAAAATATTTTTTTTCATAAGTTCGTTGTATAATTGAAGGAATGTCGTGTACAGTTTTAGCGAGCTGGCGTTTTGCATGCTATAATGTAACCCTGCTATTATTATTCAGTTATTAGGTAAGGGTATTTGCGATTGGGTTTTTTTTAGCGGGCCACTAATTAATCAGGTAAAGTAAGCCAATGAAAACCAACACCCCGTTAAATAAATCTTTAATATAATATGTTAAATATGACATAATATATGACATAATAAATATGTCACACAAACAACACGCAATTCTTTAACATGTGGTATGTTTGGAACATGTTTCACACCATGTAGAAACCCAAACTTCCTGTCAAAATTAGAGATCGAGTTATAGACTTTCAGCATGCATGTAAAATATTTGGACATTCGCTACATGTATTTAAATTACTACTAAACTATATCTCTTAAGTAAACCGAATGCAAATTACAGCGCTATAGAAACTGACTGGGCTGAAATCTACACAATTGAGTTCTGTCTAACCAATTTTTCGATTAGTTGAAACCTTCGTTATTTAAGAATAATCACGGACTGCGCGAAATAATCATGATGATGCCAGACTCGAATTCTCATATATGAAGACTCGGCTATATCTTACGAAAGACGAATAAGGCCACATGAAAAAATATTTTTATCTCGTAATTACGAGCAAAGATCTCGTAATAACAATATATAATAGATCTCGCTATAACGAGAAAAGATCTCGTTATAACGAGTTAACCATCTAGTTATTACGAGAAGAGATCTCGTAATTAGGGTAAAGATCTCGTTATAACAAGAAAATATCTCGCTATTACTAGAAAAGATCTCGTAATAATTAACTCATAATAACGAGATCTTTTCTCAAAATTACGAGAGAAAAATTAGTTACTAGTATGTGGCCAAATTCGTCTTTCATAGTTTCTTCATTAACTTATTGATGTACATTAACAATAGTTTAGTTTCTTTTACCAGCTACTAATGATTAATTCACATTAATTCAAACAGCAAAGTTTTCCATCATGTTTCTCTTTTCACTTGACGGGAAAAGCCAATCAGTGGCTGTGCCATAGTTTTATACCTGGAGAATTTTATATTCACAGTGACGGCGTTACAGTCAAAACTTACCGAATTAAGAACCCAGATCCAAATCGATTCTTTATCATTGGAAAAGAAGAGTTTACATCAGTGCTTGAACTCATTGGATATTATCATCGAAATACAATTGGTAAGAGAGAGAGAGAGAGAGAGAGAGAGAGTATTTATTTCTGTCTAAACAATGTACCATAAGAATTAAACTTAACAAACACAGTATTAACATATCAATAAATGTGTGATTTATTTTCCTAGATTATAATAGACCTATCATCTTTATCATACAGGTACCACTTGTTGCAATTTGACCTGCTTTCCCCGATGATTTTAATGATGCTGCGGACATTCCAATATCTTGCTTTGTTTTTGGATCTTTGCATATATAGTTCGTATGAAATAATTTAATATCACTAAGTAATGCTACCAAAAGAACTCAGAAGTTATAATAACAGCGCACATGCTCTCTTATCTTCTTTATTGACAATTTTTACCAGTTTTCCGTTGGGGAGAAAAATGACTGTCAATCAAAGGGTACCCCTTTTGTACGGATAACTCCTCCATCAGTTTTCAAGATCAGACGTTTTTGTTTTGCATATCAATTGTACATATATCATTGTATTTTGATAAGAAATGAAAAATAGATACTAACTGTTGAGATTGTTTTTTGCATAATACATTGTATTGAATATGATTGTCCCTATCATACGGATAACTCCTCCAACGGTTTTCAAGAAAGAAAGAATTTTGTATTGCAAACCAATTGTTCACATATCGGAAATGTACTATTACAAAAAAAATACCAACCGGGCTTAGCCATGTCTTTACATAGTACTGGTATTGCATAAAGAGTACTAGTACACCTATTCGGTTATTTTTTGTTGTCGTTTTTGTTTGTTTGTTTGTTTGTTGTTGTTTTTTTTGAATTTTTCAAGATTAGAACTTTTTAGCTTACCTGAGCTAAAAGCTCAAGTGAGCTATTATGATAAGTTTTTCCCAGCATCTGTCTGTTAGTCTGCCTGTCCGATTGCCCATAATATTTTTCACAATGCCCAGTAAAGATGTAACTAAACCTGTGGAAGCATCCTCGGGTACTGAAAATTCAAAATTACATGTATATTATTCCTTTGAGTAAAGTGGGCGCCAATAGGGGTGGAGGTGTCAGAATTTTACATTGGAATATTTAAAGAAAAATATTTTTAAAAAATTTTCCTGTCAAAACCAATTTGCCAACATTTTTTTGTATGGAAGCATCCTCAGGTAGCGTAGATTCAAGATTGTTTAAATCACCTGGGGATAGGGTGGGGTCACAATGGGAGAAAGTCAAAATTTTACAGTGGAATACATAGAGAAAAATCTTTTCAAAACCACTTGGTCAGAAAAACTCTAATTTCAGTTAAAGCAACTTCAGATAGTGTTAGATCGTCAAAGTAGTGGTCTTCGGAGGTAGGGAAGGGCCACATTGTAGAGTTGAATTTTACAGAAAAATTTTAACAGATTACTCTCAGAAATTCAAATGTTAGTATTATTCATTATATGTAGACATTTTAACATCTTGATCTTGATTCTTAATTGTTTAAACTGATGCCCCATAACAATTCTAGGACCCCACAAGAGGGTCCAAGTTTGATGTAGGTTTTTATTTATATGCATTATTTGATATTACTGGTACAATTTAAAATCTACTACATTATCCAGATTTTTATTTACTATTTCTGCTCAGGCGAGCAATGTAGCTAATGTTCTTTTGTTTTGCAGTTCAATTGCGATATAAACAAGATTTGTATATCACTCGTACATGTATTTTGTTTTTGTTAATGTGTTTCAATTTAAATTATTTTTAATAAAATTTGTACCTCTGGAGTATGTAAATCATTAACTATTTTAGATAACACATCTTAAATAGCGCAGCAAAATAATTTGTCTGCACAGCCTGGTGCGTTATAATACCGACGACATCCAAAATAAAGCATTCAATGCTTCTTTTTCAATAAAATGCTTGCTTTGATGTTTCAAGTGGGATATGAAGGTGGCGACATTGCAGAAAAAATACATAACCCGCGGTAGCGGGTAATGCAATTTTTTTTTTTACAATGATTGCAATTGAAATTGCTATCAAAGAGCACCTGCACCAAAAACTTTAACTTGCTCCAAAAACGTTAACCTCCTTTCAGGACCCAAATTCACCATCCAAGTCTTTCAAGTCCATAAGTAGGTCCAGATGCATCATCCATGCAAGTTTGGTGAAGTTAGGACAAGTAATAACTAAGATACAGGACTTACAACAAAAACTTAAACCAGGTCCGGACGCCGACGCCGGGGGTATAGATAAGCTTCCCATTCATTGCACAAAACTACTTAAAACAAACATTTCCCAAAAATCTGACCCTCTCTATAGAGAGACCCTGCCTCCAGGCACCTGTGTATGATTATAACTAAAGCAACGTAACTTACATGTACAACTGAAGACCCGAGTTGTATCGATACTGTCTTCCCACAACGGTAAAAAATTGATATGAAAAGAAGGAAATTAGGATTAAAATTAAAGTTATAAACTACGCCAGCCCCCCCCCCCCCCCCCCCCCCCCCCGGATTAGGATTTTGAAGATTTTGGGAAAGTCTTATTTCCCTTTTTTTTTTTTTGCTTGTTAAGATTTTTTGGATGAGTCTGCCCCCCCCCCCCCACTTTCAAAAACGATGCTACCTGCCTGCCGGGTATTATTCAAACCAATAACATTCATATAGTAAAATTACCGGAAAAAAATTCTTTGAATCGTCCCCTGAAAATAACCCTCACCTTATCCCCAGAAAAGTGAAATTTATAGGATAAATAACCAATTCCAAAAATATCTATATTATTAAAAAATAAAATGCGTTTGATTGTTGACCAGACTGTTCAACGCAAAAATAAATCACATAAAAAACGATTACTCTTTGCATATTCGTGTTTGAATATCCACGTACCTTTTCAATTTTTACAGGGTTTCTAGCACAGGGGCATCGTATCCGCTCTACACTCTATGATATATATAAATATAAATAATAAATTATTATTAATTATATATATGTCATAGAGTGTTGAGCGGATACGATGCCCCTGTGGTTTCTAGGCAAGAACCTGTTCTCGTAGACCGTGGATGATTCATTAAAGTCAGATTCATTTAAGTCTTCTGCCATCGAAGACTGCTTAGAACAATGCGCGGTCTTCGCTCTTGGTTAAATGTTTTTTATATCTCTGGTTAAATGTTAGCTAAGAGATCATTTGTTGGTTAATCAACCGTTGACCATGAAGTCCATGGATTTCATACAGAACAGACATAAAACATACATATTATTATAAGGTCATTAAACTATCATAAACCATAAAGGGTAAACATATATAAAAGTATCCCCCTCAACTTTATTTTTAAAAAAAGAAGAAACAACAGGTAAAGGGTCTATGATGATACCCTTTTTGGATGTGGTGCTATCTAGATAGAATTTACTTTCATATTAGAGTTGTGATTTTGTATTAAATGCAGAAGAAAAAGTAAAATAACCACATCAGTATAGAATATTTACAATTACTGTCAAGCATATTGGTTTTTTCGCTCATCACATACG
The DNA here is from genome assembly GCF_963853765.1 of Magallana gigas. Classification (NCBI taxonomy): domain Eukaryota; kingdom Metazoa; phylum Mollusca; class Bivalvia; order Ostreida; family Ostreidae; genus Magallana; species Magallana gigas. The sequence goes on from NC_088854.1 coordinate 36,794,960, forward strand.
TATTAATTCAGTTTCTAGCACATCTATATTTTACATTAAGGTTGTATTTTGCGTAGAAAGTTACAAAAAATTCGAAGTACGTGTATTTCAAAGAATTTAGTGAACATTTTGAACAATTAACTTGTCATTTAGTTTATGCTGTAAGAATGTTTGAATCGGTTATTTAATGTACGTGTAATATATCAAAATTCGTGGTTTATTCTGATAAAAAAAGAATATTATAATAGATGGAAAAGCGATTTATGATTACGGACTTTTCCATCAGTTTTCCCGATTACGACAAAGTGTACACAGCGGCGGGTACCGGTGTGACCAGTCAGCAAAAGATGCTCCATGGAACCTGATCCTACCTCTTTCTTTTTTTAAAGGTCCGTGTTTGCTTTGCTCCTGTTTTGTATTTTTCCTTCGGACTTTTGACTTTAAGCACTGTTCATTATCACCACATGGCATAGATGTAGGTTCGCGGCATTTTCAGTACAAAAAGGTCAAGTTAAATGCACTATAGCACCAAAAGAAGTTTATAAATCCCATTTTTTTTAAAAATGTGGTTAAACTATGTTGATATATTTTATAAAAAAATAAAATTAAAAATAACTTGTTTATTATATAAAAGAAATAAAATTGATATAATTTCTAAAATTCAAAAGACTTTAATTCGTCATCAAAGAATTCTTCAATTGGCTTGTATTACTTTTTTTGTTATTCTGATGATTTTCACTTGGAAGAAATTCAATTCGAACGAAAATAATTTGATATTATAAAAAAATGATGAATTGCATACAGTACAACTTAACTTTATTTATTGAAAGTGAAAGTAGAAGGTATGGCAGCTGTACACATCAACAGAAATGTGATAGAGGTAAGGATATGCGTAAATTCTTTTAAACGATTTCATAAAGATAGAATTAAAACGATTTCATAAAGATATCCTTGATTAAAATGAGCTTTTATGTACTACAGTAGAAAATGTTTAAAATATAAAAACTAACCCCCCACCCCCAACATTTGCCGACATATGGACAGCATGCATTTTTTTTTTTTTTACAGCTGTTCTATATGCTACGTGTTTATAGTTATAGTATACACATCATAGAGTTAATGATGAAGCCATTTTATATCATTGAAGATACTAATAATATATACATGTTTATTAAACACGTTTTATAAAATTCTTGTTAATCAAATATGACGTTTCATTAATAGGATTTCTGACAGAAAGACTTTTTATGACAATTCTTCCTTCTCTTCAGAAGAGAAAGTTTTTTATTCTCGAGAAAGCTTGCTGCAATTAACTTTTCATAGAATGGCTGAGCTGATGCAGCAAAACTCCCATATAGAACACGAATGTAGTAAAGGATATGTTGCAAATAACAATTGAATTGACCTGTAGGGGAGATGGATTTCCTGAAAAAAAATCACTTTTGAAAATCAAAGTTTTTTTGTTATTTTTATAATTGTTACATATTTGAACATTTTTCAAATTTGCATTGAGATAGAATTTTTTTAGGGGCACGTTGGCCCTGGGGTCGAATTTTGCAAAAAACCAACAAAAGTTTTGGAATGTGATTTCTATCATGTGGTCTCTAGTATAAGTTCTGGATAGCTCAGTAGGTTAAACCGCTGGATATGTACCTTAAAATGATATTTTTTTTGTGCCCTGGTTCGATTCCATCTGTTGGCATACTTGTGCTTTTTTATAATTAACGACATTTATAAACACCTCTTCTTTCTTATGCAGAATTGTATTTTGTATACAGTCACAAATATTTTAAGAGGCCACCTTGGAGAAACTTTGAAAGTGGCCACTGAGACAGGTGGCCTCTTATTCCAGTTCTCTTCCCAAGATTCATTCGAACTAGTAGTAACAAAATTCATTTAAGTTTTTTCTATGACTCATAAATCACAATGATTTTCCCAACAACTTTTTCAAGGAAACTCGTTATATATTTTGATTGTTACGTATGTATATCGTATTAAAATGAAATTTGGATCAAAGTAAATAGGAATATCAGTTTAAAATATTGTATTTTGTTTGTATTAAAATCGTTAAAGCCTATTTTGCCAAATATGATGCATACTTTATTTTTTAGACTATTTCTATGTGAGAAAGGGGTGCGTAATATATACCAAAATGCATGGGTTTTTGACTTTTTGGCACATTTTCCTTCCAGGTGAAGCACGGGCTGTCATATCAGTAAAACCTTTATAATTGAAACATTTGTACATTTCTGTTTTTTAACACAATATCTAAACCTAATGGTTATTCTATAAAACCTCTTCTTTTTTATGCATAATTGTGTATTTTGTATTTAATTTTGATCTTCCACCTGAAATGCGCATTTGCTCTTTGATTTTAAGATATATGTTTCAATGGCAAAAGTACAGGTTTATACTTAACTACATGAAAAAGCAATCAACCCGAACTATATCTTAGTGTAAGCACACTTTGTTTGAAGACAAAAATTCACCTGTGTTACTCAAACAGGTGCAAAAACTGTTGCATTTGCTTTTCCAGAACATCTATAGGAAATGGTAGAATCCCAAGAAAAGTTATACATGTACTTTGATGGAGCATAAACTTAAACCAGTACTAGTATATTTATTTCTGATTTCAGACTTTGGCTACCTATAGCAATACAGCTGATCCTTTTTTTGGGGTGTTGCTTGGTCATGAGTCAGAGGCTGGCTGGCATGTCACAGGGTGCTGCTGTTTCACAGACTCCAGTCCAAACAACTTTACCAACCAAAAAGATTCCGTCACACAATATCTCTCTGGTGGTAAGTGGTCATGAACAAGTTTTTAAAGTTTTTCAATCTAAAAAATGTATTTGTTTTAAAATTATGTGTAAATATTCATTATACATGTATGAATTGTAGACAAATGCACATACTTTATATTTTCTACAGACAGTGTATTCAATTTCAATGTTCCTTGATACAGTCCTCGTCCCCTTTTTGTGTTTCCTCACCGTTTGCTCAGTATCTATTCACCTTGTGCTCAGTTTGTGTTCACCATTCACTCAACCTGCATTCATCATTCACAGTTTTTGCTCTCTGCTCTGCTCTGTTCGAGCTGACTGTTTAGAAAGCAATCAGCGTTTTCTTATATTAAGTTCAGTATGAGCTCAACTATCGTTCACTGCTCGCTCACCATTCATGTTTTTTAATCTTCATTGTCATTCAGAACTCTGAAGTAGAAAGATCATCTTGGAAAACAGGAAAACGAAAATGAGCATGTGTTCTTTATAATGACAAATAATTTATATTTAAAATACAGTGTTTACAAATGTTGTGTGTTTAACAAAGCATTCGGATAATGTAAAAACATTTATTATAAATTGATTAGGTAAAATTCTAATGTATAAACTTTGTCACATTTGGTTCAATATGTCTGAAAAGATACTTTTTAGCTCACCTGAGCTGAAAGCTCAAGGGGTAGGGTGGGGCCACAATGGGGGGGGGGGGTTAATTATTACATAGGAATATATAGAGAAAATCTTTAAAAATCTTCTTCTCGAAAAATATTAGGTCAGAAAAGCTCAAATTGGAGTGGAAGCATCCTAAGACAGTGTAGATTCAAGTTTGTTTAAATCATAGTCCCCAGGGGTAGGCCGTGGCAACAATGGGGTATGAATTTTTACATAGGAATATATAGAGAAAATCTTTAAAAGTTTTCAGTCCAAAAAGTAGAAACTTGTGTGAAAGCAAAGATTGATCAAACCATGATTTCCTAGAGAAAAGAGGGCCACAAAGTGGGGGAGGGGGGGGGGGGGGTGGGGTATAGGAATAGAGAAAAATCCTTTTACAGGTACAACAACAAAAGGGGCTTGGTATTTACCATAAAAATATGAGGAAATAAATTGGCAGATTTTTAAAATTTTTGGAGTTCCTAGTTGTCAAGATATTTTAATTTTGATACTGTTATGCTAATTCCATCAGAGTTAAGGTTTTTGTTGCTCAGGTGAGCAATGTGGCCCCTGGGCCTCTTGTTATAAAACCATTTTCACCACTTTAATCTATGTAGTAAGCAATTTGTACCGTATTCAGTGTGAATGATTATCAATGCTATTCTTTAAATCTTGGAGATAATACATAGCCCATCAGCCCGTTCTGCATGCACTCACCATTGATCACCAATCGCTCACCTGAGATTCCATCAGTGTTCAAACACCATGTACTGAACGTTTGCTCAGTGTTCATTCAGCATTCCTTCCACATTCAGTCACTGTTTATGCACTCATTGTTCAAGTCAGAAAATAGAATGTTTCAGAGACTGAATCGGCCTGAGTGAATTGCATGTATGTATTTTAAATTATTACTGAATGAATGTTTTGATTCCAGGATTATTAGTTTGTGGAATATTTTTTGAAAATCAGTCACTGCAAGCAGATGATATTGTCAAGAAAGTCAGCAAATATCCTCTTCAAAACCAGGTTAAAACTTTTATGATTATTCAAATATCAGTGTCAAGAATATTTATACATCAATAAAGCTTATAAGTGTTCACCCTGATAAAGAATAATGTAAAAACAATGGAATGAAATTATGTGGAAGTTTCAACATTTCATAACTGATGTGTCTTTTCGTCAATAGCACAGATAAAATAAGACAACGATTAAAATCAATTACCCATGACAAAACGTCGAAACATTTTTTGGTATTTTTGGGAGTTGATTTTAATCAACTCTCCTATGCAGTTACTCTGGCAAACCGAAAGTGAAACAGTGTTTGGACCTAAGTACAAATCATCACCGCTGACAAGACGTAGATCTTGAAGATAATAAATAAATTCGGTGTACTGTATGCTGTACCATTGTTTTTCAAAAGAAAAGTATCTATAAATACCTTGAAAATAGTCAGATTGTACAAACAATTCTATTGTTTTTTGTAGTTGCATGTATTCCTATGCTAGAGTTCAATATAGTCTCATTCAACCAGATGCTCTGCTGTCTCCGTAAATCTCCGACAAGCAGAGAGTTTCTCTTGGTAGTCGGAGATTAACTGAGACAGCTGGTTGAACGAGATTAGAGTTCAATATTGCTTGGATCCAGATGTGTACAATTTTTAGAAACATTTCGATTACTGATACACAGTTTGATGGAATTAATTCTATCTTTAAATATTACACACAATAATTCATATGGGGTTTTCTCGAAATTCTTGTCGGAAAAGTTCGAGTATTCATATAATAAAAATTTGCATAACATATCGTTGATTTTAAAATTGATAATAATCAATAAAATCAACTCCCGACAGTACTTCAGTACTTTGATTCTGTTTGTTCTCGATAAGATTGACAATTTTGTGGGTGTTTTTGGTTTTTTTATATAAATCTTTAGTATAAATACAGTTTAAAAAACTTAATAAGGCCAAAATGATCAATTAGAAAACAGCCAGAGCAGTCGGAATATTGGTGTCTGTATTGTTTCTATAACACATTGTACTCACTGTATATTTTGTCCTCGACATTGTTTAAATATTATGCAACACAAGGGAAACGGTATATTGATATAATTTTTCTCCTCTGTAAGTAATGTCATTTCCATCGGCATAATTCAACCAAACCAGAAGTGTTTGTGATAATTAGCAAAGGTCACAATCTTAGGTCAAGGTCAAGCTCTGTTTTTAACTATTTGGACATTAAGTGGAAATTAATCGACCCAACAACAAGACAAATAAATATGCTTATTTTATATAGTAAATTTTTTATGCATTATACTGGATGAACACTTAGAAGTTTTGTTGAGTGTATAGTTTACTCATCACAGTTTTATTTTGACATAGGTCATTTTTGTACCTATAGATAAAGAAAACAGATCCTACTATGAATGTTACATCTTGATAAAAGTCAAATGAATGAGACACGATATATTATTATTTCCCTTTCCAAGTTTTTATTAGAATTTTTATAGATTGTTTGTTAATTTTTAACTTTCATTTATAATCACTAGTTATCTATTATGATAGAATGGTTTGGTGATCCTAGTCAAACAACCCAAGGACAACAAGGTGACTGAGGACAACATTTTTGTGTCTCCTGATCAGAACACTGTGGAGAAACCCAAAGTTATAGATATAACCGAGGACCTCCCAGCTCTCATCACAGCCAGGCTCAGATGTCCACTTACCATTTCAGTAAAAGTAGCTGCAAAAGGTAATCTTAAATACCAGTACCACATGTTCAGGAAATCACAGCCCTGTATACATATGGAAATTCACTGGTTTTGGAAAGATGCACATTTTACTTACAGTACCGTATTAATGAGAAAATTGGTGATTAATGAATATATTTGTGGAATAATATACAATTATTGCTGTTTTTGGGGTCAATATGATGATTTAGGTATACCCAAGAAGTACGATATTCCTTGTGAAGGTGAGGTGAATATTGTTCTTCGAGGGTAGCTAAATGATTTTATTGATAAAAAAAACCCAGCAGTAGTTGTTTTGTCATATGATTGAGCAATGAATTGATACAAATGTATCAAATTGAGTGTTATCAAGCGAATCAAAGATTTTAGATTGAAGCAATAGCTGAACAAATTGAGATAAGTGACATTGCTTTGGACTTTAATTTTTAGTCCAATGTATAGAAAATCAAATGTTATATTGACCTCCTAGGTCACAAGTGAATATAACATTTCATTTTTAACCGTGTTTTCCGACGGAAAAATCCGGTTATTAAAATGGTGAAAATGGCGGGCGTGTGGGAGGAGGGCGGCTGCCAAAAGGGTACCCTCATTGTACGGATAACTCCTCCTACAGTTTTCAAGATAGGAAGTTGTTCTTTTGCAGATTAGTTGTTCATATATCAGAGGTGTGCATATTGCTAGGATTTTGATTTCTGATAATTTATGAAAAAAATACCAGCTTTTGAACTTAGTCATTTTTTTTTACAAAATATTGCATATAGGGTACCCTCATTGTACGTATAACTCCTCTTACAGTTTTCATGATAGGAAGTTGTTCTTTTGCAGGTCAATTGAACATATATCAGAGCTGTGCATATTGCTAGGATTTTGATTTCTGATAATTTATGAAAAAAATACCAGCTTTTGAACTTAGTCATTTTTTAACAAAATATTGCATATAGGGTACCCTCATTGTACGGATAACTCCTCCTACAGTTTTCAAGATAAGAAGTTGTTAATTTGCAGATCAATTGTTCATATATCAGAGGTATGCATATTGCTAGGATTTTGGTTTCTGATAATTAATGAAAAAATACCAGCTTTTGAACTTAGTCATTTTTTAACAAAATATTGCATATAGGGTACCCTCATTGTACGGATAACTCCTCCTACAGTTTTCAAGATAAGAAGTTGTTAATTTGCAGATTAGTTGTACATACATGTATATTAGAGGTGTGCATATTGCTAGGATTTTGATTTCTGATAATTTATGAAAAAATTACCAGCTTTTGAACTTAGTCATTTTTTTTACAAAATATTGCATATAGGGTACCCTCATTGTACGGATAACTCCTCTTACAGTTTTCATGATAGGAAGTTGTTTTTTTGCAGGTCAATTGAACATATATCAGAGCTGTGCATATTGCTAGGATTTTGATTTCTGATAATTTATGAAAAAAATACCAGCTTTTGAACTTAATCATTTTTTAACAAAATATTGCATACAGGGTACCTTCAATGTACGGATAACTCCTCCCACAGTTTTCACGATAGGAAGTTGTTAATTTGCAGATTAGTTGTACATACATATATATTAGAGGTGTGCATATTGCTAGGATTTAGATTTCTGATAATTTATGAAAAAATACTAGCTTTTGAACTTACTCATTTTTTGGCAAAATATTGCATATAGGGTACTCCATTTCACTGGATACGGTTGGTAGTGTTTATCAATTCAGGGTTGACATGGATTATGGATACAGTTCACATAAAAGAAACCCGGTTTGCTGTCTTATTGACAGCTTTTTACTTGTTTCTAGATTGTTGGATCGAGATCAGCCAATCAGAGAGCTAGGAATTAATCATATAATATATGATTTTATTATATTGAATGCTGAAAGGTGCCATATTTCATAATTATTTAGTTATACCTGAGAACATTTCATGACATGAAAAAAATGTATATTACAGGTTCCCTGAAAAACAGTCTTTCAAATGTGATAGAGAATTTGTGCAATACTTTATCCTCGGCATCAGCTCTGTACCGAGTACAGGATACTGAAGTAGTGTTCAATTCCTCGAGTCTGGTAGGACTGCCCAATGAAGCAGTGTGCTCGAGGCTTCTCGATCTCACAACTTCAGATGAAGATGAATTTGTCAGTGGAAAACAGAAACATTCAAAATCTTACAAACAGGTAAGGGTTGTACAGGTGGTAACTTTTTTTTTTATATCTAATATCAATTGAACAAAAACAAAACCAATCAAGCCAGCAAAAATTTACACATCCTTTAAATGATCTAGTAATGAGTGAAAACAATTTGAAAGGGATTTCACTTCATTGAATACTGTTCACTCCTGAGTTTTGTCGGATGGGATATAAATTTATTAAATGTGGCACATGTAGTACAGGCACGGTCAATAAATACAGTTAAAACCAGTGAGTTCATTGTTTTGATTCAGTTTTTGTTTATGTTTTCCTTTTACTTTGGCCATTTAGAGAACTTTGCACTGTGGGGTGCTTCAGAATATATCTATCGCTGATGACAGTGGCGAGGGAACTCTGTGTGCCCCCATCATACAACACAATTTAGGTATTCATTTATTAAGTCATGCAAGGTTAATAAAGAAAAGTCATTCATAATGTTATGTACTTTATAGTTTTTTTTTTTTACAACAAATTGTCTTCATTTTAGTTCAGCTAAACAGATCGAAGGCTCCATTGAGCTTTTTCTGATCAAAATTTTCTTGTGTCTCTTGTCATCTTTATCATGAAGCAAGATTTTAATAATTTTTTTTTCTCCAGAATAAATGGACAAAATTCATCTGACCTTTTTGAAAACCATTCTTGAAGGAAGGGGTTTCTTGTTTGTGTAAGGGAAGAGCTATAGCCACTGTACTACATGATTAATTAGGAAATAATAAAGATAGGGTGGGGTATTCTCAAAATTCTTCCCAAAAGCAGTAGCCATTGATTTCTGCATATTTAAGGTAAAAATAATTAATAAATTACGGTAATTTTAAAGCAAAGTGTGACAGTTTGGTACATGTATTTAATTGCAAATATGGAAGGGAGGATCATAACATTTTTTTTAAAGGTTTTTACTGGGTGAAAACAGAGAGTGAAAATTCAGTGAAAATATTAATTAAAGTGCAGTACATGTGTAAGAAAACTCAAGTTGTGACGTGTGGAAACAATTATGAAACATGTTCTAACTTTTTTATTGAATGTCCTAAATATTGTGTTCAAAATATAGATTCCTTATGACTGTCATTACCATTTTTGTTCAGAATTTTTTGTTATGGACAGACAGACATCCTCACCCCTAAACCATATATATTCTTGTTTCTTATGTTAAGGGGAATCAAATGGTATGTAGGTCATGGGCCCCGGGGTTGGTCCTGACCCCTCTCAAACAGGAAGTGCCCAAATATCTTGAAAACGGTTGAGATCCCCACCCTTAAACCATATGTATTCTTGATTAATGTGTAAAGGGGCATCAAATGGTATGTAGGTCATGGGCCCTAGGGGTGGTCCTGACCCCCCTCAAACAGGAAGTGCTCGAATATCTTGAAAACGGTTGAGATACCCACCCCTAAACCATATACTAGTACATTCTTGTTCCATGTGTTAAGGGGCATCACATGGTATGTAGGTCATGGGCCCAGGGGGTGGTCCTGACCCTCCTCTAACAGGAAGTGCCCAAATAACTTGAAAAGGGTTAAGATCCCCACCCCTAAACCATATACTTGTTCCTGGTGTAAAGGGGCATCACATGGTATGTAGGTCATTGGCCCCAGGGGTGGTCCTGACCCCCCCCCCCCCCCCCTAAAACAGGAAGTGCCCAAATAACTTGAAAACGGTTAAGATCCCCACCCCTAAGCCATAATATATATTCTTGTTCCTTATGTCATATTGGTTCACCTGATGTATAGTAATGAACCCCTGGGGAACATTATGAAACTTCAGAAATAAAAATAATCAAGTTCTTAATCTTTTTGTCTGTAAAGTTTGACCCTTATGGGTTATCCCTACTCCCAATGATGGGCTCTTTCATTTGGGAGACTTTATAATCACCCCGATTATAATTACATCTTCTTATACTTTTGTTTCCCTTCAGAAAAATTCCAGGCAGTGACCTTGACTCTCCCTGTTGATGTGTGCTGTCAGGTCACCGCGGACACCAAGGTATTGACCTTGGGACAGTATATGACAACAGCAATCTGCAACCAGCTCAGAGCAATGCAAGATTGCTTTGTTCAATATGTTGAGGTAAATACATTTATGTATTTATGCATGGTATACAATGTTATAGTTTGTTTTCTGTGTGAAGAAGAGGAAATTTTGTACAATATTGCTTGTTAAGAAACATTACCTTGTTTTGTTATTGCCGTATTTTCTTGATGTAAATAACAAAAAAATCATTTGTGTACATCTTTGAATGAAAAAAAAAATTAGAAAACCTGAGTGTTCTATGTTGAATATAATGCAGACACATTGTTGTTATGAAAATATAGTTATTGAAAATTTATCCAGTATTTTTATTGTGAGGTTTTTTTTTATCATATGATAGGGAGATGTACCTCCAAAAGTACAGGTTTGTCATTTTCAACCATGGAAGTCTACAGCAATTGTATCTGTGGTCTATCCAGATGGAAAGTCGGAAGAGAAACTAGGTATAAATATCTATGGAACTGCATTTATTATAATTAATCCTTGTCTACATTGAAGGTTAATTTTCCAATCATCATTGTCAATTCATAATGTTTGCAGTGTTCCTCAAAATGGAGACTTTTTAGCCCTATGATTGTAATATTTCCTGTATAATGTTGATTGTATTGAAAGCTTAATTTTGTCACTGATTCCGTCTTAATTTTCAAATCATTTAATTGACCTTTGTATATACTTTTAGAAAGCAGACGTCGAGAATTACATTCATTGTTTTGTTTGCCGTTATCAAGGCCAGTGTTTAGAAGAGGAAATGTTTTCCTGTTCCCAGAGGACATCAACCAAAATGGCTATCTCATAAACCCTCATCAGTACATAAACACACAACCAAGTATGTATATGTTCTGTAAGCTGCAGGTCTGTAGCTCCCTGTCTAAAAAAAACTCAGATGAACAACCAGAGTAAAAATCTGCAGTTTACGGCAAACAATTCATCACTATTGCTGGTTTTGGACTGATTTATTTTATTTCCGACCACTTTCTTCACAAATATTTGATTCCAAAAGAGTTATCTCACACTACAAATATAGACACTTAACTTGCCTCTGATACTCTTTTAAACACCATCACCAGTCCTGTAAAGTGAAGTGGTCAGTCCATTATCAGTTTCCATTCATTTTCTTCATAGAGGTCTTCAAGGGAGGGGGCATATATGTGTTTGACAAAACTCTCTTGTTTTATAAGGAGTTGATAATGTTTTCTCTGTTTAAATATTGTAACATATTGGGGAGGCATAGATTATTGACAATCATGTTGCAATCTAATTCCTGTAAATTACAGTGAAAGATGGTCAGCAGTACTTAGTTCAAGGTCTGTATAGCTACCACCACTACATGCAGGATCGCTTTGATGACAACATGTGGGGCTGTGCCTACAGATCTCTCCAAACTCTAGTCTCCTGGTTCCGATTTCAGGGCTACACTGATAAACCCATACCCACTCACAGGGAAATACAACAGGTGCTACTTACTGTGTCTTTCTGCTCTAAACTTAACATAATTTTTTAACTTCAAATGATAGAGACGTCATCCATTATATAGTCAACAGTGTGTCAGAATCAGGCAAAAGACCGTGTACTAATTGGCTTCAATGGGACTCTATTATATTGTTTGAGGCACTGTGTTTCAAAAAGACATATTCTAGTTATTTTCTATTAGTTAACTATATATTTGAATGTAGTTATTTATGCTTTAATTATAATTAATAGAAGAGTTTATGAAAATACACCGCAGCTGTCTTTATGAATGACCTTTTAGCATGAGTTACATAATAACGAAATAAATCATTCTATTCAAATGCAAGGCACTGGTTGATGTTGGTGATAAAGAGCCCAAGTTTGTGGGATCTCGGCAGTGGATTGGATCCATGGAGGTCAGCTACTGTCTGGACCATCTAATTGGAGTAAGTACAAATAACTGTCAAACTTATTCACAGCCAGGTCTACGGCGTGGGATCAATATAACCGATGTTATCCCTTTCATCATCTGGTTACAAATCACAATTTTATTTCTTTTTGTTCTATCTTTATAGCAAGTACATGTATACTGGTATATGAACATGATGAATGTGTACGACTGTGGTATATGTTACATCTATCATTAAATATTTTTATCAAATAATATCTACTTTCCTTTAGGTAACTGTCATTTTTATTTTTAAATATTTTACAGGTCACATCACGCATTGCTTTTGTCAGTGAAGGGAGTGAACTTGCCACTAAAGGGAGGGAACTTGCCCAGCATTTCCAAATTCAGGGAACACCAGTGATGATAGGTTGGTATGGAATGTCTGTGCTCATGAAATCAGTAAAAACATTGTTAAATATCGGTAACATCAGTAATCTCTTGATGGCACAACTGTTTGCAATAAATTGCTAAAAAATTTCAGATTGAGGACTTGGTAGAAAAATTATTCTACATTAAATTGCACTTTTAAAAATATTTTTTGGATAAAGGAGGGGGAGTGCTTGCTCACACTATTCTGGGAGTGGATTTCAATGAAGTGACTGGTGACGTCAAATTCCTTATATTAGATCCTCATTACACAGGGGCAGAGGATTTGAAGGTTATTTTAGAAAAGGTAAACAAAATTATTTCTAGTTTCAATTGACATTTTGTTATTATGAATATTTTAAAAATCTTTTATGATTAGATATTGGCTTTTCTAATTATACACATTTTTTCTCAGGGTTGGTGTGGTTGGAAGGGGATGGATTTCTGGGACAAGAAAGCCCACTATAACATGTGCCTACCCCAGAGGCCCAAAGTCATCTAGAACCATTTAGAAATATTTCATCACAAACTAACATCATGTGCCTATCCCAGAGGCCCAAAGTCATCTAGAACCATATAGAAATATTTCATCACAAACTAACAATTGGAGGCGGCTGTCACTACTAGCTAGCTAGCTAGCTAATTATTATTAAATGTTTGGTAGTTCTATTTAAAAAACATTGCAGTCTTACAAGACCTTAAGTTTATATAAAAAGATGCCAATAGTTAAGAATGCTTATATCTCAAATGAGATGTGGACCATAATACACTGCAACATATTTTGAAGCAAAAAAAAACAACTTATACACTTCCTTTATTTATTATAATACTTTGAAAGTATAATAAAATATATGATGATTATGTTTTACTTATTTGTTGGTTTTCATGGTATGAGAATTTAAAGCAGTGCAGAAGAAATATTAACCAGCAGGATTATTTTGCTTGAATTATACCGTATATCAGGTTTTTTCCGCGTCATGTTTTTTCAGCGAATCAGAGCCTAGAACGGTATATAAAATTTACGCGAATCAAATTTTCACTATTTCAAAGTCATAGTGAAAATATAATTCACGATTGTTTAAACCTGTGAGGTAAGAGGGGAAAAGTATCTAAATTGTCGCTTTTTATAATGAAAAATTCGGAGAATGAAACCATTTACACGTTTTCCTGAATGTGAAATAATTACAGATAATTATTTTCAGAGACGCAAACAGTCATAAATAAATAGATCATGTACCGTTACATATACCAGTAGCTCAGGTATAATTAGACATCAGTCTACGCAAGGAAAGCGACCGTTTTAATTAGCTTGTCAAAATATTAATTAAATAAACAACGAGGCTTACAAATCTATTATCTGGCGTTAGTCCTCCGATCCCGCAATTTGTACCTCTCATTAAACTAACTGAGCATAGTTAACCGTACTTTTACTTACCTGTTTACTTTATCAGGAAAGAGAGAATTCTAAACTTTGTATCAAATTTACGCTGATTTATTTTCCGCGATTCGGAAATCGTCGCGAACAAAGCGGAAATTGGATACACGCGGAAAAAAAACCTGATATACGGTATCTTAATTGTATACACCAAAAGAAAACATTTTATGGTTTTATACTTACAATTTCCAGTGTATGTGTTATAATACTGCATCAAATTTGTAATGTAGAGTTCAATACATTTCATTGATGATGCAAATGATTGTCGAGGCACAAGGGGGGAGGGAGTGTGCATAGTTATTTAGAAAACAAAAGTAATGTAATAATGTTAATATTTGATGCACAATTGTTGAAAGTTATGTAATTATATAAAGAAATGATTTTTTTAAATATTATGAAATGATCAAATATTATCATAAAGCCCCTTGTGCTTTATTGGATTTGATCACATAGTGACCTTATTCAGTCACCACAAAGGCTACCCAAAGTTAATTCTATGTATAAAATCACCTTAAAATTACCAAACTTATAAGGAAGGAGGATAAAATTAAAACGAAGTTTTCAAACAAGTTAATTTTTAGTCATTCATATTACATGCAATACAATTGGAGTGAAAAATCCAGTTACAGACTAGCCATCTAAAGGTCTTCGTTGTCAATTTAAAAAGGCTATATCTTATTGAGTATCCGATATATAATCCATAATGTGCTCTAGGCATTAATATTGCTACAGATTTTATTATAATTAAAAAAAAAAAAAAAAGAAACCAAGTTTAATAAATGAAAATGAAAAATTGAGGTTTGTTTTTTTAAAACAGCAATGTACATTTTTTATTTTCATTTATTAAACTTGGTTTCTTTTTTAATGTTGCCAGAAAAGCATATTTTAAAATGAAAAAAATAATCGGTATTGATAATCCATGCAAGCTCTTATAAAAACTTTTTGATTCTATTGTACTTCCTGTACTTCTTTATTGTTGTGAAATATGGGGAGTGGATCTCTCATTGAAAGATATTTCAGTTATCAAAAAATTTCATGTAAAAGATATACTTGGATTACATTGCAAAGCATCTACTGTAATGCTGGTTGTTCGGCAGAATTAAACAGGTTACCACTTTGGTCTAAAATCTCATTCTCAAGCATTAAATATTGGAATCACTTGATAATATCTAATTCTTTGGCACTTAAATTATATCAGGTAACAATAAATTCAAATTCCTGGACTAAGAAAATTTATGGCATCCTAGATAATTTTGGATTCTCAAACATTAGTAATTATAAAAGCACAATTCAACACTTTTTACCAAACATAAAGCATAGAATCATTGACCAATGTATCCAAGAGCAATCATCAAAAAAATTTTGGTTCAGAAAAACCTCCATTTTTTTCAAAATGATATATATGAGAAAAAGAAGTCCTTATGTTGATATACTCAGGAAAAGATCTGAGAGATCCTCTATTAGTAGAATAAGATTAAGTGAACATATAATGCCACATTTAGGAATGAAAGATATTGTATAATGCCTGTAAAACTGGTGCAACTGAAGATGAAACTCATTTTCTTTTTCAATGTAAAGCCTATTCTCATCTAAGGAACAGCTATTTTAGTAATTTTTATAATATAATTAAAATAAATATTGCCAATAACTTGGACAAAGAAAAATACATTTTACATTTATGTTTAAATAGTGAAATATATACCATTTTAAAAATTACCATTAAATTCATTAATGACTGCTTTGAACACAGATGTCAATTAGTCTAAGGAAATGTTAAACTGATCTATATAGATCAGTAATTGTAAACATACAATGATTTTCCTGTATATCCATTGGGCCTTTGCCAATTATTGTAATTATGTTTGTGCCGATAAAATATTTGTATTTGTATTTATCTCATAACCAATGTATTTTCACCCCTATCTTTGCTCAGTCATGGTTTTTCACAACAAATTATGTTTCTTTTTTCTTCATTTAGCTTTGCTTACATGCTTGATGGGTATACTAAGCAGCCATACAAAATGTTTTTATCTTGATAACAAATTACTTAACGTCTTTATTTTTCCTACAATGAATAAAAATTTTGTAATTTAACAAATCAGAATATAAAATAAATAAAAAACAAGCATCACACTATATATACACCAGTATTTAAATATATTTTATTTCATGACTTAACAACAAACTTTGATCTACACATTAAAATGCACCTGCAGAACACACAGCAAGTACAGCATACCAAGTACACAGACACTCGGTATATTATACATGTATTATGTGGAATATTATCATCAATCTCAACAATACACTGAATCCAAGTTAATTTTCTTAGATCTTGAAAAAAAAAATCTATGAAATGGCCAAACAAGCAAATGACAGACATTAATAATAGAACCAAAAAAAAGTAAACATGAAAGACATCACAGAATTCCTTAATATCGCATTAAGTAGCAGCACATTTAATATAAAAGAATAACAGACTTTCACACACCATTTAGTTAAAAAATATCAAATGCCTCTGTCTTTTTTAATACCAGTAAAGGGCATTGATTGAGATAGTTACTGATAAAACAAGAATACAGTGTTTCCTGTTTCAAAAGGTGAAAGCATTTTAGAGGATGAAGTGTTTCTTTTTAATTTGAAGTCTTCCATTACATGCAACAAACAAAGCACAAAAAAGCAAACATTATTTTTTTGGTATTTTTGAGCCCACAGTGATCAATCAACATCGCCATGATAGATCCAGCTTTCTTCGACCACAACCTTAACTCGTTTTTCATATTCACGGCGATTTTCTTTATATAATTGAGCTGCTACATTATTTGCGGGACTGTTGGGGTTTGGTTCATCCAGTAATGACTGAAAAATCCAGAGTTAATTCATTGAAATGGGGAGAAAATTAAATCAAAATGCATAGAAAATATGAAAGTATGATAACATCCTGCAATATGTACACATAATTATTTTGACAGTAGACATGTAAACATTTCCTTCTCACGCATTCTATTTTATGAAATGTAAAAATGTGGTTTCTATCAAATTAGGATAACTATACACTAATACATGAAACATTATCACAGAATATGATTTTTATGACCCAGAAACTCCTTGCCATTCAATATCTCAAACTACAAATCTTAGACAAAACAAAATTATTGCAGGATGTTTTGGAATGATGAGGATGAGGGGGAAAGGCTAGCATTAAACAACCCGAAAAAACATTCAAAAATTCCACTTTAAATGACAACAAAATACAAAGACTCCTCACATGATGAGATTTGCAGTCCTGAATCAATTTACTCACATGATCTGTGTAAATATAAATAATAGTACAATTGATAATGTGTTTTTGTAAGAAATAATTTTTCACACAAGAAATTTAGGGTGCAGATGTAAAATACATAATAAATGTTTGCTAAGACTTCATCTCCTCATCTTCATCATCACCCCCATCATCGTCATTTTCATCGTCATCATCGGAATCATCTTTCCAGCTCTCCTGTACTATGCATTGTACTTTTTTCTCATACTCTCGTCTATTTTCTCTATATAACTGAGCCGCCTCATTATTAGCAGGGCTATTCGGATTTGGGTCATGAAGAAGAGACTACAAACAAAATAATAATGTTTTTGTCTTGTTTTTCTTTTAGTAATTTTTAAAAGTATGCAATTATTTTATGCTTGCTTGAAAACTGATTTAAAATGTAACAACTTTGATTTTCTATACTTTTTTATACACGATACCCTATATGGTCACACATTCAATTTGATCTTTAGGAACTCTCTTTGAATGATTTCATCAAATTTGATACCATATCAAATAAATACATCAGACTCATGGATAACTTACTTGTATAGAAGTTAAAATAGCTGAAGCATCGTAAGTGGGACTCCATCTATTTTGTAATATATCTAAACATATACTGCCATCTGCATAAACTGAAACATATAATGGTCTTAGTAAAAACTCGCCGATAATTTTAAAAAAACCTTCAAAATATTTTTTAATTAGACAACTACTGTCTATGCTTACCATTAGGATGAAACATTTTTGACACAAATCGAACTGTTGGGGGTTTGTTTGGATATTCCTCTGTGAACTCAATTGTAAGTTTGAAAGTTCCATCCTCAAATGGAGTATCATGTGGCCTAAAAATAGAACGATTACACATGCAGTATGAACAAGAATTAAAGTTATATGATTTCTATATAAATCATTTTATAGTTGCATGGTAAAACAAATTATCCAAATCAATGTCCTGTGAAATCCCCTATATACCCATATATGAGTAACTAAAATGCTTTCTTCAGTTATTATGGCATGAATTGGTAAAAGTCTTAAAAGACATTTCCATGAGTATGATCTTGCAATAATTATTTCTCTATCTTTGGCTTTCTTATCCCATACCTGGTAGAACTTGAACTGGACTTTATTTCTTTTAATACACCACAATTAATAAAGTTTTATAACTTATATGAATATCTTTTCTTGGCATCGCCTGGATGTTAGAGCGAGAGGGCCATTGATGGAGCTTAAAAAGATAGCTTTTTTCTTTTCTCTCAATGTTTAAGGGGAAAATATAATAAGTGTAGAATAAATATTTACTTTTCCTTGAAACTATGACTTTTCTAAATCCATGGAAATAGATGCCTATGAATATAGTGTGATGCACTAAGTATTTGGACAAAATGGCTCGATGTTACATCATGTCATTTTCTCATTTTCAATGGGAATTATAAATTGGTTATAATTAGAATTGGGTTTTCAGTAGTTATTAATAGTATTCAGTCATCAATAACGTTTATATGTAACATGATTTCTATTTCATCTGCATTTGCAAACTAATCAGTCATCAAAAGAAAAATGAGTTGCAGACGAAAAAAATTAAGAAATCACTCAGAAATCACCAGGTATTTGAAATATGTAAAACCATTGACTATGTGTCTAGTACCTAGCTGTAGGTCTTTGGCTCCCTGTCTTAACAAATTTAGACGGACGATCTTGGAGCTACTGTTTCATGTTTAAAGTTACAATTTAAGGTGCACAAAAACTGGTTTTGGACTGATTAATTTTATTTCCATACAAATTCTGTGGAAATAATAAGTACAATTTAATTCCTCAGACAATTTACTATGGATGTCATTACTTTACTTGCCTCAGACTTTTTCTTCAACACGCTAACCAATCTAGGCAAATGTAGTATGTTTAATTCATATGCAGATCGAGAGTCACCATTTTTTTTTATGCTAGCATATGGCAGCACTTTAATTTACAGCTGGTGATGGTGTTTAAAAGAGTAAGAATGAGGCAATTAAAGTGACGATACCTGTAGTAAAATGTCTGAGTTTTTTTTTAAATCAAATATTTGCACATATAGTGTTCAGAAATTAATCAGTCCAGAACTTGCGCAAGTTTTTGTGCGCCATAAATTGCAACTTTTTAACACGTACGGAACTGTAGCTCCCAGGCTGTCCACTCAAATTTTTTAAGACCAGGAGCTACAGACCTGCAGCTATCAAATACCAAAATCTGCTGTTGGGAGTTTAAAAATGCATATTGAACAACTGGACTCAATAGAAAAGAGGAAGAACACATGTGTTGACAGCAATGTTTTCAGACAAATCTGAGATTGTGATGGAAAAAGAGAGGCGAGAGCTGAAGACCTCACTTGGTGGAGGCATGGAACCAATAGTCTCTGACTGAAAGTCTGAAAACCATGTTTTCAAAGATGAAAATGCTCGAGTACATTGTACATGTTCTCCAAGGATTATTTGCATAGAAATGGTATAAGAATAATGAGCTGGCTGGCACCAAGCCCGACATCAACATCATCAAAAATATTTGGCTTCTGAATTCTGCTTAAAGAATGCTTTAGTAAAGAGTTAGAAAAATAAAGAAAATTGAAGAATCCAGCACATATGGACTGAGATCAGGCCTTAGTATGTACTGGTACAAAGGCTATACCTCAGTCTTGACAAATCCTCTGTGATTATAAAATGTAATTCAATGGAAAGGTCATCTTACATTGTGTTAGATGTTACCACTAATACATGAAGAAAAAAAAATTTTGAACATGGAAACTAAAGTTTTATCACTAATACATAAAGAAAAAAAAATTTGAACATGGAAACTAAAGTTTAAAGTTTGACCTGTCCGTATAAATGTAAACACTCCATCATTTTGTTCCAGTACTTATTGCATCATTCTGTTTTCATAAAACCATAATACTGGTAGTTCACTAGAAATTTTGTATTCTTATTATTCTGTTCTCATAAAACAATAGTAGTTTTTGTATTCTTATGGGAATATGTGTAAAAAAAAAAATATTCAGAATTTGCTCTTATGGGAATATGTGTAAAAAAAAAATATTCAGAATTTGCTCTTAAAATCTAAATACAAATTAAATGTTTGGTAAGAAATGGGAGGATAAATTCTTGTTAGAAAACCATTTCTCAATATCCAAGGCTATTCTGTACTTCTAGTCACCTTTTGAAAATAGTGGATGAAAAACAGATATGACCGATGAACATTAATGAATTAGCGATTTTTAAATCTTCACAAATATTACCCAAATATCACAGCATTCCATAGCATAATATTGTTTTCTGTTGGGGCACCGCTCACGCCAGCTGGGGGATCTTCTTGCAGCCTATTACACAGAAAAATATAAACATTAATGACGCAGATATATAAATAGGGGCCATCTTGGAACTTTTCATAAGGCTATCAAAACAAGTTCATATAATAGCTATTTACCTTTTGAAATCTCTCATTAATCGTCGTCTTGCTGGTGTAGTCATAGTTTAAACAATAAGACGAAATAAGATTATCACAGTCTAGCAGATGAAGCACTTTTGATGTTAATATTTTGGCCACAAAAGATCTTTGTTGTGGCTGGGATTTTTTTCTCTATGACGTTTACATCCGGGTTTTGCTATTGTTCGGAGTATCTCGGGATAGTTTAGAACACCTCGGGTTTTTACTTCAATGAAAATAAGTCGATCGTACAATAACGTATTCGTGTCGGTTTAGTTTAAATTAAAAACATTCGTTTTGTATTCATTACGTGTTTTTATTATGTACTGAGATATTGTTCACAATTTTTCATAATATTTATCATGTTCAGGTAACATGTGCTTGAGGATAGGACCACCCCCTCCATCTCCCACCCCAAGTATGGAACCTCGAGTCTTTACTCCTTTCAAGTTCCCGTGATTAAGATGGAATAATTAACACACCTGGAAAAAGTCACTCAAATTAACAGGAAATTTTTTGATAATGAAAGATATAATGATATAATGAATTATCTCTATTTCAACAACAGACAATCTAATATTCATAAACACCCTTGTAAAAACCCAACTAAGTTGATCAAAACATGTATATACATTAAGGAGCTAGAGACAAAAATCCCTCGTTTATTTTATTGGAACACTCCCTTTCCATTGAAGGACACATTGTATATGCGCACCAAGCTTGCTCATATGGGACAAACACATTTAAAAGTGTACATGCACCTTTATAAATTGAAACATTTTTAACTACATGGGTAAACGAGCTCGCTATGAAAAACTTACTTAGCCCCTACATGTATGAGCTCGCTTTAGGGTCCAATATTGTCAAGCAAGCTTTGGAAGTATGCATGTACACGTATGTAGGACTAAACTTGAATGAAGATTGCATCGACAAGCAAGTAGGCATCGTTTTGAAAGTGGAGGGGCAGACTCATCCAAAAATTCTTGACAAGCCAAAAAAAAAAAAAATAAATAAATAATAAAAAAAATAAATAAATAACAAAAATGCAACTTCCTAAAATCACGAGAAATTCCTAATCGGGTGGGGGTTGGTAGCGTAGTAGTACTTCAATTTCATTGTTCCATAAACTTTTCAATTTTCAGTCGGTCTCGGGGGGAGGGGGGGGGGGGGGCAACTCCTTGATAATTCACATTCAGGTAGCCCTGCCCCCCTTATGCTATGTCCCTGATCGATGCGCAAGGAGTAGATACAGCGTTAACTAAGGAAAGTTCTCTGAATGAATTGTTTAAAATGCAATGTATGATTTTGATTTATAGTTTTCAAATGAGGATTATTCGTTCTTGTAAATTTTCACTGGTAAAAAGAGGGACGTTTTTAATTATTTATGAAGAACTTTGATTTTTTCTTGTACAGTATCATATCGATTTTCAGTTTGGGTACATGTAGTTTTTTAAAGCCAAGAATGAAGTCCATGTAAATTTGAACGTGAACCTAATTTCAAAATTTTAAAAGCAAGCCACCCAGTGGCGTTTTTATTGAATTCCATATGCAAAAGCCAACTATTGGATGTTAAATGCTTACTACCACACAAAGTGACGGGAACAGTAGCCTGGGACAGACTTATAGTAGTAATATATCAAGGGCGAGGTTTTATTGTACGACATATGGTATATGTTTGTCCCACTCAGAGCAATCGAAAATTGTCTGTTAATACTGTGAAAGTGTGACTGGATTGTATCCACGATTACTGCGTCCATCTTTTCCTGGGTATTGATGAATACAATTAAGTTAACCATCATCTTCAAATACATGAACATTTTATAAAGTAGGTCACAAACAACTATAAGCATTCTCATTTAAGCAGTAAACGCTAACATTGTTACCGCAAACTTAGACCAGAATGAAGTCAATAAAGCATATATGCGTTATTTAAACAATAAAATGCTTTCTTCGGTGATTTACATGCGGGTTATGAAGGTGGCGATATTGCAGAAAAAATGCATAACCCAAGTTAACGGGGTTATGTCATTTTCTTCAGCAATGATCTCTATATACCATCATAACCCACATGAATCATCAAAGAAAGCATTTTATTGTTTATTTTTACATCGTTCTTTCAAATAAAGAGATTACTGTTAATGGACATCAGTACTGTACGTTTTTGAGTCTGACATCATCATGATTATTTCGTGCAGTCCATGATTTTGCTTAGGTCACAGTAGGTTTCGACCAATGGATAAATGGGGCGTGTAGATTTCAGACACATTGTCAGTCCTATCTGTTTTTATAGAGGTGTGAATTACTATAAGTTTCCGTAAGAAATAAAGGGAATTAAACTCGGTAAATTTAAAAATATAAAATATATTGTCCATAAAACTGCCGACATCAAACCTCCAGATAGTGCATCTCGGCCAGTCTAACTGAAACCATTCCAGTTTTAATCAGACCGACGAGTGTAAGGAGAAGGGGGGGGGGGGGTAATCAGACTGCATCTCTACTTGATAATACAAGAAAAACTTTTCAATCAAAATAAAAAGAATGTTTATTCAATTATAAAACAACAAAGAACAACAAAAGAACATTAGTGAATTTCAATAAATACGGAGATTCTTTCACTTGGAGAGATTCTATGAACTAAATGTTTATAATGTGTTTGATTATGTCTGTAATATACAGAAACTATATCTTTCATCCATTTTTACTGTTGTTGTGCTCTTCACACTGTTAAAGAAAAAAGATAAATATATTGTAAAGGTACAATTTCATATTTTGTTATAATGGAACAATGAAATATAAGCTATAGACATTCTACATACATGTATTTACATGTATCGGTTTTCGTTTTGTAAACTTTACGTATATCGATTTTATGACATATCTTCTGACAATGAAGCGTAGAGATATGCCAGGTGTTGAGGACGTACCGTTCACATGAAGGCCGAGTGTTTGTTCTGGGAGTGGTGTAGCTGGTTCCCCTCCTGGTGTTTGTGTGGCTCCGTGGATATCGCCAGCACCGCGTGGTAGGATTTCACAACGTGGCTGTGCTCCGACGGTTCGCTACAATCCTCTGCGGCTGAAAGGCAAATCAAAGTATTGTTAGCGAATCAATGGATTTGGGATGAGTGTCAGTATATAATCTCTCTCTCTCTCTCTCTCTCTCTCTCTCTCTCTCTCTCTCGTAGATGATTATATAACATATATACATTCATCTTGTAGTAATACGTCAATTATCGAATAAAATAATAGAATCTACGTAATGTATAGCAATAAATTAGATGAAATCAAGTACCAGGCAGTGAGCCGAGGCCCACTTTTTCGGCAATATCTGGATGGGTCTCTTGGAGAGCATCACTCATGTCTCTGGCGCTGGACGGATTCCGAGACATCAGCAGATCTAGTAGTTTCGGCACGGCTTCCTCTACCTCTAAGTTTAGCAGATCTTTGTTAGTTTGTTGGTCGATCTGGCCTTTTCTGACGAGATTATCGAGAAGGGTGGGAAGATGAAGCGAACGCTGTAGTAATGGCAAGTTCTGATTTAGCTTCCCCCAAATCTCACTTCCCATATATGGGTATCGATTCCTACAACACTATAATAATAATACGATATGTACATATAAATACAATGAAGCAATGTGATTAAATAATTAATTTACGTATTGTCATTCCATGGTTTAACTAATTAAATACAACTGGGGTAGCTTAGAAGTCTTTCTGACGTGTCTACGTAATATCTCTCTTTGAAATGAGACACTTGCAATCAATTATAAAACCTTGGTATTTTTGAGAAGAGACGATCGTTTACCCGGAAGCTGAAATATGTAATACTTGCAAGTACATGCATGATATTTGGTACAATATTTCATCATCAATTTTATTGATGGTTTAAATAACGTCTTTAAGATTCACATATATTATACTATAATTAAAAAGACAACCCAAATCCATCCAAAGATACTGCAATGAACACAATAAACTTCATAACATACATAGAACTAAGTCTTCTTCTTTCGATTTTACGAAGTCTCGTTGTACATGTGTACATTTATATAAAATTAATCAACCGATCAACCTCAAAAGGCAATATTGATCCGTCGATTTACGTAATGAAGATAAATCTGTACATGTTTTATTTAATACAAATTAATTATACTCAAACATATTATATTAGGAATTTAATTGTTATACATCTACTTACACGTGTGATCCCTTTCCACAAGCCTATATCCGCGTGTATAAGATTTTAGATTGTTCAACATCAACAAACGCGAATGCGCGCGCAACCACGCATTGATTAAAGGATTGGTGAGGGTAATGCAGGGGGCTAGTTATCTAGTTATCCACGGCTAGTTATAGCGTTACGTTTAGGGTGATGAAAAACTGGGTTTTTGCCATCATTATGTTTTCATTATATTTATGAATGCTCTACAGGGTTTAATGTGTTTATTCACCAAATATATATTATATTGTTCAGATTAACACACTGCAACCCTTTTTTTCAAATGCGGTAGTTATTTTTCCTGCAACCAATTCGATCACTTTTTATTTTAAAAAATTATTTATTTTTGTTGTTTTAAAACCAAGCGCGGATCATTTAAAAGAGGATATGTATGATGTACTGACATCCATACATGATATTTTCTCTTTATACCTTTTTCGTTTGCAATTCATGTAATAATAATCAAATTTGGGAAGAGTTTCACTGCCTATCAATAATGTAATGTACTATATCTTCACGGTCAAAAAGGGATTTATTTAGCAAGAACATATTATGTTCAACCCTATATATCTTTATATCCCCACCAATAATAAGGTAAGGGTATATTTTTTAACTCATGTGAAATATATACAACGTCAGGTGACTGTGGTTCGACCAAATACTCTTAAGTTTTGTAATTTAAGATATCGTCAAACTGCAACTTTATTTCTTAAAAAAAAAAACTATATATCCAGAATTTTTTTTTATGAGATTGTCTATTCTCCGCAAAAAAAATAAATATAGATCTTCATGTATATATAGCTTTGCTCAGATTCTAGACTAGTTGTTTATCTGTTAATATGTTTTAATAACTTGTACGATTATACTGTTTTGAGAGAATAAATGAATTAAATTAATTATTACACCACTGAATTTCAGATCTGTACTGTACGTTTGGTAGGAAAACTTGGGGATGAGAGTCATGTACTCGGAGTGTATATACGCAATGTGAAACCGTACATGTATATTCCATCATTGCTTTGTATAAATTGAAATAATTACGTTGTATAATAAACTCAGTAGCAATATGAGCTGCAATTTTCGTGTTGATTTATTTTTACGAAAATGTTATTTTCTAATAAAATGACCAAAAATATCATGTTTTTAAATTTTCATTTAAAAATATTCTTGATATGAATTTTATATTAAGAGTACTTTTCAAAATTGTAAAAAAAAAATGCAAAACTTTATTGAATGATATATACATGATTCAACATTTCACGACTTGACGATATATCTTATAATGACACGACAGTTTATTTTTGTCAACGCACTTGACAGTACTAAAAGTGCGATTGTAATTATATTTATTGATTTCTTATTAAGATTTCCTCGTTCCTAGAGTTCGCACGGTGTGTATAAAATGTACGAACTTGCAAATTCTTTTGATAAAAGTGCATATTTCCATCTGAAAAGTTCACGCGAATGACGGACTCTAAAATTATTAACTTAAAGTATTTCTGTGTGTCTCTTTTTCCTCCGTATAATAATAATAATCATACGACAAGTTTTAAAATTAAACCTAATGAAGAATAATTGAATAAGAAACTTTTATGATTATCTGTACTTGAATTAATTTGTGTGAAACTTTATAAAGTGTTCGTCTCTCAAAAATAAGGCGAATGAAAGGTATAGCTCAAAACAAAACCAAGAAAAATTAGCAACTGTCAAAATAATATTACTAACGGAGTAAAAATAATAATGATAATTGTCTTACTTATTAAACTGATTTCAGAATTACTCCCTTCATTTAAAACACAAGAAGTAAAGGTTCACCGATTCCTTTTTCATCAAAGAAAAGAATCCGAGATTACCATAGAGACAAGGAAATATGTGACGGACTTGCAGCTGGTGGGGATTTCATTTGCGAGACACACCAACTTTGTATAGCTGTCCTTGTGATGATATAACATACCTTCATTCGTATATCATGATAGAGAAAGCTAAATCATACCGTCGATAAAACTATATCGTACATACTTACCGTTTGATCAAGCATCTTAGAGCAGCTATTATGACGTCATAATAGAGCATGCATATTAGAGCAGCTATTATGACGTCATAAGAGCGATGCGTTTCCCTTTGATAATGATAGCGCACGCAGTTCAAATATGAATGTTTTATTTAAGGAATGAATTCAATATTTATTTGTTTTATACGATATAAAATGGTTTGGGAAAAATTACGCTTTATAAACCGCGAATGAGACAGTTTACGCTTTATAAACCGCGAAGCGGTTTATAAAAAGCGTAAACTGTTTCAAACCATTTTATTCGGTCTTCCCATAAACTAGAGTTATCGTACTGAAAGAGTTATCTTCCCCTCATAGCAGGTATGCATGCAGTACTGCCGGTCATTTGAAGATGAGTAAACAGTGCGGGAGTTTACGTATACAACGTTAATTAATAACGACTTTTCTTACAGCAAAAAACATTTGATAATATTTAAATTACCAAACAGAAAACATCAAAAGTTATCTAAAAAATTAAAATGATTGCAAAGTGTGCGTTTGATTACAATTTATAACGCGATGTACATAGTTTTGCTTAATAGGCAAACATTTCGAGTGAAAGACATTGCGATTCTTATTTTTGGGACAATTACTCCTTTTGTGAGCTAACAGATGGATTTATAGTGGTTTCTCTGATAAAATGAACCCACCTATTACGCAAAAATGAAAGATGTTATATATATATATTGGAGAGGGCTGGAGTTGAAAATCATTTTTTTCTATGAAATCAACTTTTTTCTATAGAAATCAAATATAGAAATATAAATTCTTAACGAACTGTCCCTATTTTTTTTTTCTTTCTAGCACAACGCAAAATCAATATAGGCCTAAGGGAAAGTATGCATATATATAATTCTGATTAAATTCAAAGATACATATATACGAGACCCCCCCCCCCCCCTCCCCTCCCGCTAACTTCGCAGACTGGGATTTTGATAATTTGTGAACTGATTAATTTTTAAATTTATTAATTGTTTTTCGTCTTGATTTTCGGTTGGTCTGCTCTTCCAACCCCCCCCCCCCCCCACTCTTTCAAAATACGATGTTTGCGCTGGCCTGTTGAGATGCATTCGTTCGACATGCCATGCTTTCATGAAAGAAATACATGTATGTGTACACGCAGTGGGTATTGGTATCTTACCAGGCACCGACGGTCATCAATTCAGGCAGCTGTACCTGTCATGCAGGATGTTTAATCGATGACAATCATTTGAATTTCTCAACAAAACAGATTTGTTGAAAAGAGGAATGACAGCATTGAAAATAGAACTCAGTGTTTTAAATATAGGATTTCATCGAAATTTCAATTTGTCTTTGGTTAAAAATAGAGACCCTTTTTCTTTTAAGTCTTTGAGGAGACAGCTTAAACACATTTTTTGTAGTTTGTTTTACTTTCAGTACCTTTATTACTTTTATCATTTATCTCAGTGCCCTTTATATAATTGAATTGTACTTTATTCACGTACAATCTATAGCAAACACCATTCTAGGGAATAAACTTTTCATGAAAAATTAAGAATGGAATGAACTATATATATAAATATAAACGTGAATGTTGTCGATCAAAATCGGAACGCAACTTTAAATGAAAACATGATTGCAAGCGTGTATACGAAAAATTGCGCAAAAGCTAGGTTGCAGATATTTTCATTTATTTCATAAATTCCAATGACGATGAAATGTAAATTAATCATTCATTAATCTAAATGAAATCCTTCAAGATGAAGTATAGTAAGGTCCGCCAATTATCAGTGTTGATACATACGTACGTAGGTATAATGCCTATCTTTGTACTTCGACCTACTGATAGATTGAAACATTCTCTTTTGAGAGGTGAACAGACAAAACCATCCATGTCTATAGGATTGCTTTGCATGTTCACTTCTCTGTATAATACAATGTACATGTATCAGCAGCGCTCTCCTGAAACCATGCACTTTACCGCCAGCACTGTTTTATTATTTGGTAGATGGAAGGCGGGTGGCATCAACGGGGGAGGGGGGGGGGGGGGCTACCCTCCCAACTTCTTTTTGCAACAGATATTTTTCATAAATTTACATTTAAAAAAGTGAATAAACATGAATATCACCCCCCCCCCACCTTTTCCACATTTTTCGTAGCTAGTAAATAAATTGTGAATCTGTGAAAAGAAGGAAATGATGGTATGATTTAATTAAGGTATGCAGTACAGAAAAGTACACTACCACCCCTCCCCCTACCCCCCAACACACAAACACGGATTAGGGTTTTCACGATTTGGGAAATTGTAATTTTCTTTTCTTTTTTTTTCCTTTTTTTGGTTTGTCTAATTCTTTTGATGAGACCCCGCCCTCCCAATCCATTTTCAAAAACCATATGGTATGTGCCTGGATATGATACAATTATGCGCGCTCGTAAAATCTCCCTACAGTTTTATTTTTTATTTTAGTATAACAGCATCCTTTAATTGCACAATCTTCTTTCTACATTGACAATTTACATCAATAACCGATTAAACTAGACAAAAAAACGTTTGTTTCAACCATTTGTTTATACTGGTTACATAGCGCGATACCAACGTCGGATATCGCCATTTACTGTGACTGAAATGGCTCAGTGGTTAGGGCACCAGACCTAAGGTATAGAACAAGGTTCTTAGGTTGAGGGTTCGATTACCTGAGGATTAATATATTGAGGCAATGATTTTTTTTCTTATAGTTTGTTTAAATATTCAAAATGAATATTGTAAGGAATTTTGTGTTTTGCAAACTTGTGCTATAAAATTATCAAATAGATTTGATTGAAAAAAAAAAATTAAATTGTATTTTACGATTAAACCAATGGGCATTTGCGCTTATTCCCACATCTTCTTCCATATGTTAAAAAAATAACAATTTCTAAGTTAAAAATTCTTCGAAAATGGAATCGGAATTACCTGGTAAAATGCACATCTAGACATTGTGTCCTTAAACTATTACTTTCACTAATACAAATCTTCACAAAATTCTGTTCGGTAGTTTAAGAGAGTTGCACTGACAAATAACTCATTACTACATTCACTAAATGGCCAAATTCTAAGTTCAAAAGGGTAACACCCCCCCCCCCCCCCACGTACATGTAATCAGTGTCGCTGGTCATGTGTGGGGTACAAATAACTATCGGCACCATGCCATTATACATCCATCCAAAGCTGTGTGATCGAATAAAGGGTAAAAACTTTCCCATATTTTGGTTTATGATGTATATGTAGAATGTGATTTTTATCCAGCTCATTTGTTTTCTATCTCCCATCATCTTAAGCCAAGCCGGAGTTTACATCTCTCTCTCTTTCTCTCTCTCCTGTATGGGAGAGAATCGTAGCTTTTTGGCCATGGTTGACCACAATGTTTATTACTGGCGAATGTTAATTCAACCCACGCACAAATAAATCACTCATTCTATTTTTAAAATTTTATTACAAAGACATTTTAGAAGATTAAAACAAACATTTGAAATATTGAAGAAAAATTCGTTATAATTGTCAAGTAATAGCAAACTTTGATTCATATCATAAAAGGAATATATCACAACAAGGATTGAGAAACATATTTATTTTTTAAATGAACAATGACAGATAAAGCTAACGAAACAAAAATGAGATGAAACAGACGGCAGTAACAAATCAGCAAGTGCCTCTACATGTTGTCCAACAGTACAGTTCAACGGTGGGTGCATGTAAGACTACCTACCCACATGTAACAACAAACTGTAAACCTGGTAACTACAAATACATCTACTGAAACATTCACACTGGTATCTTTACTCTCTCTTTGTATTCTATTTTGAGTGGACTGTTTCCACAGTACTATTATGACATCATAAAAATGATGACCTCTACATAAAAGTACTTCTAATACATTTGAACAAGAAATGTCCAATGCTAGTTACTGACATCTACACATATGCTGAAATTAATTTATATGTGTATATCAATTGGAATCTTATCATGCAAACATTTTTGCATACATTTTCTTCTCCTTAGTTTTATATTCCTCGAGGACTTTCTTTACTTTGGCTAGCTCTCGCTGAATACCTGCAATAGTCATTGCATGCAAGTTTTTAAAATCTGCATATCTAATACAGCAAAAACCCTATGAAAAAACTATTCATTAAACCATGTGACAGATTTGTTTTTTTAATGATACAAAAATGTGAAAGTTTGTATTTCTAAAGAAATGATTCATTGAAGTTTAAAATACTTTCTATATAATTAAAATGAAAAGGGAATGGCCTGTCTATTTGATACTTTACCTTTGTCTGATGGCTCTAGTTTTGAAGCTTCACTAAGACTTTCCTGAAAATTAAAATTCACACTGTATTTAATTATTTATTCACAATTCTAAGGGGCAAATCTGTAAACACTGATATAACGTGTCTCACTAAACCTTAAAATAGTTTCTCAAATCAGCAGAAAATTAATTGATTATGAAAGACAGCACTGTGTGGGTGCACGAGAAGTATTTAAGTCAAATACTATAGATTCCTAATTAAACGTGAGGAATTAATCTCCGTGTAAAATCATATCATAAATTCTAAGTACAGCATATTTAAATATTTGTTTCTTGCAACTTAAACTATCAGTTCTTTTAAATTAACTAAAGTATAAGGTACATGGATTAGTATTAAAAACAGAAGTGCTGAAAATTTTAATTACGAACACTAGATCCATATATGATATTTTGCAATGTTAACAAGAGGCCCATGGACCACATTGCTCACCTGAACAACAATGTACATAATAAATTCAGCTTTATGGAGTCTTATACAAAATATCTGAACAATGTTCTATAACCGATCCTTTACAAAGAAATTCCCTTGCATATTCTTATGTTTATCATTGAGCACAGATGGTTTTACACAGTTATATTACATATTGAGATGTGCAGTTCTCAGGAGGATCTTGAACATTTGTTTATATATGAATTATAAACCTACATAAAACTTTGAACCCCTTGTGAGGCCCAAGAATTGTCCAGGGGCCAGAGTCTGAACAATCTTAAAGAATCAACAATATGTCAAAATGCTTGCATAAAAGTAAAACCAAATATAATAACATTAGAGTTTTCGTAAATAATATAAATGTTTTCCTTTGTAAAATTAGAACACCCCCCCCCCCCCCCCCCCCCCAATGTGTCCCAACCTTACTCCTGAAAATTATGATTTTGACAAATTTTAATCTACACTATCTGAGCTGACTACGGTTACAGCTTTTCTGGGCAATTCCTATGTAAAAATCCCCCCAACTATTGTGGTCCCACCCTACCCCTAGGGATCATGAATTGAACAAACTTGAATCTACCTTACCTGAGGAAGCTTCACCATGAGTAATAGCTTTTCTGGTCTATCCATTTCAGAGAAGAAGATATTTAAAGATTTTTGTCTATATATTCCTATGTAAAAATTGAACCCCCATCGTGGTCCCATCATTTCCCTAAGGATAATGATTTGAACAAGCTTGAATTTACCCTACCTGAAGATGCTTCCACACAGTTTACAGCTTTTCTGACTGATCAGTTTCAGAAGAGAAATTTTTTAAAGATTAACTCTATATATTCCTATGTAGACACTTAACCCCCCACCCTTTGTGGGGGTCCCCTTTTGCTTTTCTGGCCAAATAGTTTTAAAGAAGAATTTTTTTGAAAAATACCAAAAAAATTTCAATGATTGTTAATTATTTCTGCTTTAAAGAGGGCATGGCCCTTCATTTAAACAAACTTGAATCCCCTTTATTTAAGGATGCTTTGGTTGAAATTGGCCCAACGGTTCTGGGGAAGAAGTTGAAAATGTAAAATGTTTACAGACGGACAGGCGGATGCCATACAAAAAGTGATCAGAAAAGCTTACTTGAGCTTTAAGCTCAGGTGAGCTAATAAAAAGTATACCTTTGACAATACAATTTCGATAGTGGTTAAATAGAAATTTAAATGTACCAAAGCTTGGTCAAAATTTTTGAGGCCACACTCTGCCTGTCCTTTTCTAAAGAGTGCTTTGACATTCCTGTTGTTTGCCGCTAACACCTGCAATGAAGAAGCCATGATATCAGTACTGAATGTACAGAAGTACAATCCTCTAAGCCACACACGGTGACAGGCGTTAAAATATACTAATCTGGCTGTTTAATAATCTAACTCAAGCATGATCTATATGTACCGGCACATATTTATCAAGTCTTAAAACTTTGGGAAGAAAGTCAAGAAAAATAAACTACCGTAAGTTGAAAATGTACTGAAGATGTTGCATTTAATTTATGATATAAGCATATGAATATTTTTTTAATTAATTTTGGACTGAAAAAGTTTGGGCCAAACTTCTGTGATAGACTGTACTTTGAGTCTTTCTTACCTCATTACACTGTTCAATAGCTTGAGCATATTCTTCCAGTTTGAGATGACAAGCAGCTCTGACCAAGAGAAACACACAGCAATAGTCATATACATGCACACATCAACACACACAGTGTTTATAATAATATATCAATGGAACCAATAAACAGTGATGTAGCAGTACATGTACTTACAAATTAAGACAAACAGGAATAAGGAATGTTGATTCAATCTCCTTGTTTGCTTCATCACTTAAATCCATACTGTTGTCAACTTCATTCAAATATCTGAAAGAAATATTCAATGAAAGATCACATGAAATTGTTGTCAAAAGATCTTTGTACAGTAATCTAAAGAGCAATGGTCCAAATACAACTACAAGGACTTTAATTCTTTGTGTTATTTCCTAAGTTACACATAGTTTTACTTGGGGATATACATGCATCATGACATTAGAAAAATCTGTTACAAAGAGAGTCTCCATCAGTTACTGGACAGGGTAGTAAATCACTGATTATTACCTTAATGCCTTTTTGTACTTTTTCTTTGCTGGTTGAAATTTCTGCTCTTTAAACAATGAGTTACCACATTCTTTGATGGATTTGATCATTTCCAACACTTTGTCTTTGTTTTCAGACTGAAATACAACAATGGACATTCACATAATTTACATCTATAAGGGTGTGAGGATTCAAATAATATGACACAAAAGTCTTATCACCACTGAAAAAAATCAAAGACAAAAGTATGTACATTGCTGAAGTCCAGTTGACTGTCCTCCGGCCAGTCTGGTGTCTGATCCCCCGAATCATCAGCGCTACATATACCATCATCCTCTCCCGGAGCAAGTTCTCCACAATCACTTATCATACACTCCTGAAAAAAAAGTGTTGACAATTATAACTATCCTGACAAACATGCACATGTACATTAGTATTAACACATATGTATTTAAAACAAAACCAAAAATGTTCGGAACAATAATGATTGAATGTATGTGCATGCTGGCGTGAGAAGTTATTCTCTTCTGGTGTCTACATAATTTAATAACTTTACATCTGAATTCAAAAGGTTACACTTTTTAAAAATCTGATTTAGAATAACAAGTACATAACTATTTTTATTTATTTTCATTGATTATGATTTTATCACATCTCTAACTTTACTCTTTGATCAACCCTTGTGCATGTTCTTGCCCTTTTCTCTTTTTCTTATTTGCTTTCCTTACAATGTATAGCATATACATAAACAATATAATTACACTTAAAGGAAGTGAACATGAAAAAATTATCAAGGGCTCAAATTTGTCTGTTTGATGTGTATAATGATATCTGAAAACCGTTTAGACATAGCTTTCCTCAGTAAAAAGATATACCACTTAGAATAACTAATTCTTGCAATCCATGAGCGCTGCCATATTGTTAAAATCATTACCTCCTGCTGGGTTATCTCTAAGCATCTAAGAGAGGGCAGCACTGATGCTGCCGTCAGTGAGACACATTGCATTTTTACACACGTTTAGTAACAGAGATAAAATGCCATCATCAAAATGTGAATGGAAACTTGAAAGGAATGTAAAGAGTTGTCATTTTAAACAGTGTTTATGGAGGAAGATTTTGGATCTCAGAATGATGCATTCCCACCAGCAGTTAATGTGACATGTAACTAGAATGGAATGTCCGTGGATCAGTGTTATTGTGACATATTTTTTCTTGCACTCTGGAATTTCTTGTTTATGAGTTTGAACATTATGTGTGCTACATAAATGAGCACACAAGGTGCATTGCACAGCATCCTGACTTTTAAAATGTGTCGTAGTCATGTTATTCTTCTGACAGCATAAACAGAACCGGCGTACATATCACCAAGATCTTATGTATGAAAAAAAACAAATTAGAAAAATTTCCAGGGCATTAAATAAAAAGTAACGGTAAGAAACCCCACAAAGAAAATGAAATTACAATTTTATATTAATTTAAATTGAAATCTAAAAACAGCATTTTATTTATGTAAACACTGAATACCACATGCATCTCCGTACAAACATCTGGAATGTGATGGTCTTATATTTCACAAATTAATTCATCTATATTCATTTTTTGTACAAATCATAAATAGTTATCTGAGGTTCATTTATAGAAATGTACTAAATCCTTGTCTTCTCATGACAGTACACAAAATTTTTCTTCACTTCAAGGCATATTTTTTCTTCGTAACTTTTATCAACTCTGTACATAAACACTGGCCTAGTTCCAACATTGACCTAGTCACCAGCAGCAATGTGGCTTATCTACGTCGGAGAACAGATGCATGCTGGGGAATAATGGATTACCTCCATAAACCTTTCACTGAGAGTGTTAAATTGATAAAATCTCTTGATAGAAATAAACAAAAAGTTAGCAGACCTCATTTTTAAGTTTCAAAAGGCTTTTAAAATTTATTAAGCAACAATTATTTTTTTCATGTTCACTTCCTTTAATAACGACTCATTAATCATCTGTATCATGCATTAATGATAAGAGAAAAACATAAGAAGATTTGTTTTAAATGCACTTTTTTTTTTTTTTACCAGTTTTGGTTTCTCTTCCTCCTTCTCCACATTTTCCAGCTCACGAACAACACCCATACCCTTCAGAACCTTCCCAAATACAACATGTTTACCATCCAAATGGTGTGCTGGCTTACAGAGGATGAAGAACTGTGAGCCATTTGTATTAGGGCCTGCATTTGCCATACTGAGAAGACCAGGCTTGTCATGCTGGAAAGGAATAGGGTGAGAATAAAAAATACACAGATTTAATCAAGTAAAATGTGATTTGAGATAAAAATGACTAAATTAAATGTGGAAAAATGTAATACATGTATGAAGATAAAATCATATGAACTCACTACAGATATCAGTCTACATTTTACCCATAACATGATACATGTAAGACATTAAAGATATATAGAATGTGTTCATTCATTGAAGAAACAATGACATGTGCCTAATCAAAATGCAGAAGCATAGAGTTATCTTACAGTGTATGGGAAGCCTTCATCCTCAAATTTTTCACCATAAATACTTTCTCCTCCAGTTCCATTTTTGTTGGAGAAATCACCTCCTTGGATCATAAAGTCCTTTATAACTGACAAAACAGAACACACAATGTACACATAGCAATTAAAGTATTATATAGTGCTATCATATTGAACCAATATAACTTTTTTCTCAGACTTTGAGATGTAAAAGAATGTATAAAATAATATATAATAAATAAATATCCAAAGATTATGGTACATTTTGCAGATTCCTTTAAACTTTAAATGGTGCTTCTCAAGAGAATAGTTTAATTCCCTTAAACCTTTTTAAAATGATGTGAGTTTTTTGTCCGTTACAAAAACTTTGTGATAAGAAATGAGAGGGGAACTAGAACTTGCTATAATGTGGGAATTTTAAAAATCCATGGAAAGCACAAACATTTGTACAATCAAGATTATTAGGTTATTTGTTGACAATTTTCATAGAAATTTATTCTTAATTTGAAATAACAATTTCACATCTGTAGATATGGTACAGTATATCCTATCTTTATTACTATTCGAAGTCACAGCAAACACATGCTCACAAGTGATTACTTTGTTACAGTGACACACTTACTTCTATGGAATGGACATTTCTTGAAATGCAGTGGACATCCGGTTGATTTACCAATGCCTTTCTCTCCAGTACATAATGCTCTAAAGTTTTCTGCTGTTTTTGGAAGTTTATCTTTGAATAACTCAAAGACAATTCTGCCCACTACCAACAGAAATGTTTTCAATGCACAAAATAAAAAAAATTAGGACTTCACAAACAAAAGGATGAGAGGTACATATTATCCCATACACAGAAGTTGTTACCAAGAATTGTTACATATCATCTATTCTAAT
The DNA here is from genome assembly GCF_963853765.1 of Magallana gigas. Classification (NCBI taxonomy): domain Eukaryota; kingdom Metazoa; phylum Mollusca; class Bivalvia; order Ostreida; family Ostreidae; genus Magallana; species Magallana gigas. The sequence continues at coordinate 36,832,300 of NC_088854.1, forward strand.
GCGGATTTACCATAATTTTAGAAAATACAATTTTTTCTAAATTTTGCACTTCAAATTTATATCCCATTTGGGATATTATATCCCAAACGGACTATTATATTATATCCCATTTATGTCCCATTTGGGCAATTGGTCCCAACCTGCTAAACAAAGCTATTGTTATGACCTACTGCAAGAATTTATATATAGTGTATTTCATACACCTGTAAGCATCTTTCATTTACTAGATCTTGACCTTAAGAATATATTTCAGTCTGTTGTAATAAAGAAAGCAGTTATCACCGCAATCCTCTAAATCTGAGGAAATTCGAAAGCTCACGTGCAGAAAAGCAATGTAGCCTGCATTATATTTTGAAATAGAAAATAACTAGCTTACATATCGACAGTGTAACTTTAAAAATCTCAATTGTGAGTTTTACCATTTTCGCCCCCGATTTGAACGTCGAAGAAAACTCTTGGGTTCTCTGGATTTTCCATGTTTTTTGCCGGCCTGACAGATTTTAGACAAGTCGTACGTTAGTTACCAACCGTATCAGTATTGTTTAAAAATTGTTATTTTTTTTAAAAAATAGATGGCATTAGCCAATTTGAAGGAAATGAAGAATAAAAATGAGCACAACCACACCCCTGATTTGGAATATAACATTCACAGCTAGGTTTTTCGGTAAAGATCCACACTAATCCGAGATTGTTTCATATCTGTCTCCGATCACGGGCCCTGGAAGTTATTGTAAATATATTGCATGTGCATGTATAAAAAAGTACTTTTTTATACATGCACATGCAATATATTTACAATAACTTCCAGGGCCCGTGTCTCCGATATCAACAATGCAGTTAAATTTGTCCGAGATTTTTTAATTAGGGCATTATAGTTTCACAATTTTGATAAAAGGTATTCTTGCTTGTTACTTTGTTTAGCAGAATTTTCATTTTTTTTTTTTTTTAATAAATACTTGGTTTAGGTTTCAGATAGTGAGCTAGCTATCCAAGTGACAAAAATAAGATTTTAAGAAAGAGAATAATGCAGAAACACAGAAAAATAAATATTGTTGACCTTTTTTATTATAGAATACAATATTCCAATTCACACTAGCTAGAGCGAAGTTTATCTTCTAGTAATACACATACGTAAAAATGTTTTCATTAATAAACTGAAATATTTCCACTCTCTACAAATTTTATATTATGTTTACATGCATGCATGTATAGTAAGAAAAAAATTCTATTTGAACTGCAGTGTACAGAAAAATTATAAGAATCAATATATGTCAAATATATTCTGTTGAAAATCACATGAAAATAAATGTAGATATTTAAAAAGTTTATTTCAATTGCTGTATTCATATCTTATGTCATGCAAGTCTCTTTTTCTTAATTTTAACCTATGACCTTCTACATTGTATACTCATGAATTTTTACTTTTATCAAAACTTGCTATCAATACAGTAAAACACTAAAAGAATACATGTTTAAAACAAATAAATAAACATTGCTTGTTTCATAAACGGGTATATATATACCACAGAAATAGAAAACATAATAAAGCAAATCTATTGATGGTCGGCAGCAAAGATATGGTGTGGTAAATGAAATATATTAATTAATACAATATAACATACATTTAAGTTTAGCACCAGTATAAGAATCTCACATATATATACATTATATATTCAGCACACTATGTGGATTTTTTTATTTTTACAAGACTTTGAACACTACATTCATAATTTATTCTGATCTCAAGACAACACAATATCTACGAAGTGATGACATCATCACACATATGCCAGTATGCATACCAAGTAATCAGGTACTAGTATATTCGGCTTGGTATAAAAGAGGAATACATGTATATTTGTTAAAGGTATTTTCAAGCTAATTATATGTCAGTGCACCTGACAATGGGAAGTTTCATTCAGCACAAATTAAAAGGAAAATTAACGACTCCCTTCAAAATAGATATCAAAGGCACTTTTAATTTACATTATATGGTATTTGAAATATTGCTTCAATTATTCACATTAAAATTCAATAGACTAGATATATACATTACTGTCAGATCAATTCATTATTGTATATACTGCTAACATTCACACCTACATAAATGACAGTACAAATAAACATTTATACATGTACTATGTGAAATACACTTGGCACTATTTGTGGATAAAATTCATCACAGGTTAATAATTGTCTGTGACAGTATATATTTTAGAAATTCATATTTTTCCCTTATTTCTGCTTTAATTTCTCCAGAATGGGGATAATCATGTCGAATTTGGGACGTTTTCCCGGTTCTTCATTGCTGCAGATCTTGACAAGTCGGGCCATGTGGGAGGAGATTCCAGGTGGCAGTGACAATCGCAAGCCCTCCATGGCAATCTTTTCAATAGATTTTATTTTTAAAATTAAAAATTATACGATAAAGCAAATATCTTATTAATGTTGATGATATGTTTTATTTTTATTTCTACACATTGATAATGCTTGAAATATATATTTAACACAAGCAAGAAATATATTTTTTTTAAAATATCAATTGTTTCAATGCTCCCTACTCCTCTGATTACCCAGTACTTACTTTCATTCCAGTCTCCATGGGAGACAACTCTGCGTGCGGCACCTCTCTGGTTTCAAGTTCCCACAGCAGTACAGCAAAGCTCCACATGTCTGCTGCCTTCAGGTTGATGTCCTCTGGTCGTCTCTGAAGGGCTGAAATCATGCAACACAATACAGTTGTACATGTATCATAAAAGTAGTAAAATAATCAACATACAACACCTACTTCTTGAAAGCATTATAATATTAGTCCAATACGGACTTTTCTGTTTTAAAACTTGCTTAATATATAAATTCATAATTTCAATATTTATAGCAAATACCCATCTTTTTCTAAAATGCACAATATTAGACCCATAATATTTCCTGATAGGAATCCTCATGATTTCTGAAGGAAAACAAGATATCTGTGAGCCAATGCTCACTAGTGATACCCCCGCTCTGATGTGAATATGCAAAATAAGCAAAGTCGACATTTAACAGAAAGCTGGCATCCGATTGGTACAGAAATATATCCCACAATATGGCATGCCTAAACAAATAGTGTGTTAAAATTTCAAGCATCTGCGATAAACAGTTGCTGAGAAATCTTTGACAGAAATTTGTTTGAAAATTTTTGGTAAAAATAAACAAAGTCATTATTTAACAGGAAGTTGACGTCCGATTGATACAAAAATATATCCCACAATATGGCATGCCAAAACAAATAGTGTGTTAAAATTTCAAGCATCTGCGATGAATAGCTGCTGAGAAATCTTTGATGAAAATTTGTTTGAAAATTTTGGCTAAAAATAAACAAAGTCGTCGTTTAACAGGAAGTTGACATCCGATTGATACAAAAATATATCCCACAATATGGCATGCCTAAACAAATAATGTGTTAAAATTTCAAGCATCTGCGATAAATAGTTGCTGAGAATTCTTTGACAGAAATTTGTTTGAAAATTTTGGCAAAAAATAAACAAAGTCGTCATTTGACAGGAAGTTGACGTCTGATTGGTACAAAAATACATCCCACGATATGGCATGCCTATACAAATACTGTGTAAAAATTTCAAGCATCTGCGATAAACAGTTGCTGAGAAATCTTTGACCGAAATTTGTTTGAAAATTTTTGCTAAAAATAAACAAAGTCGTCATTTAACAGGAAGTTGACGTCCGATTGGTACAAAAATATATCCCACGATATGGCATGCCTATACAAATACTGTGTAAAAATTTCAAGCATCTGCGATAAACAGTTGCTGAGAAATCTTTGACGAAAATTTGTTTGAAAATTTTGGTTAAAAAATAAGCAAAGTCGTCATTTAACAGGAAGTTGACGTTTGATTGGTACAAAAATATATCCCACGATATGGCATGCCTTAACAAACACTGTGTTAAAATTTCAAGCATCTGCGATAAATAGTTGCTGAGATAAATGCGACAGAAATTTTTGTTACGGACGGACAGACAGACAGACAGACGGACAGACGGACAGACAGACGGACGGACAGACAGACACACAAGGGTAAAACAGTATACCCCCTCTCCTTCGGAGCGGGGGTATAAAAAGCATGGCCTCTCTTACCTTCTGGAGACATCCAAGCTGGAGCGTACAGTTTACCTCTCTCATGGAAGGAGAATTTGTAATCTCCCATGTTGATCCGAGCGGTCAAGTCCTCATCTATCTATTCAGTCATGCAAAAGAAATAAAAAAGAATCTTTTTTAAATGGATAACACAGCATGTTATTAGGACATAGACAAGCATAATTATATACTTCATACAAATCTACAATAGGGATCATTACTGACATTTATCAGAGAAATTTTTCAAAATCACTCCCAAGAAATTCATTCATTCAAGAAAATATGTCCTTGGATCTTCATTGCAGTCCATTAACATGTTTCTATTTTTTAGTTGAACATGCATATAAAGTAAATGTAGCTTTGTAAACATATCTCTACTATACTGCAATATCGCAATCAGCTTTGTAATACATGTACATATAAAAGAACATGCTCTCCAGAAAGAGTAAACAAAAACAAAAGGAAAAACCAAAAACAGGAGCCAACCAGCGTCATATGCAATTAAATGACTGCAGTAATGTTTACTATGTACTTGTAAAGTTGATATCAGACATCCTATTTGGATATTATACCTTTTTAGACATCTTACTTCAGCTTAATTAATAGCTGAGGCACATTACCTAGTTATAAATGAAAAATGTTTGTCCAAATTTAATATCATATCATAAACCAACAGGGATGGCAATTTCTAACTGGTGAACCAGTTACTCTGTCGGAACATCAAACGTTCTCTGGTGATATTCCACCAGTCATAGGAATTACCGATGGCCTTCCTCAATAATTTGTAAATTCTTGTACATGTATCTGTTAGGTTACCAAACCGCTGCACTGCATGTTTGTTGTTTTCTTGCATTGACAAATTGCCTAGTATGATGCCACCTTGTTTTGGAGTAGCAAAGTCTTATTTATATAAATATATATATATGTCACATCACTGAATCTACAAATCGAAGCATTATAATGGTGGGAATATAAACCAGAATATTTTATAAATATCATTTTTTGGTGTGGCAATCATCACAGTAAATAAAGAAATAATTTGCCATGATAAATTTTTGCATTTTGAAACGAGTAAGCAGTTTATCAATCGTAATAAGCGCATAACGTACTAGTAATCGGTCAGAACAAATTGCGATTACAGGTAACTGATTAGCAATTCCGCAATTTATTGCCATCCCTACAAACCATCTTTTCCTCTTGTATTTATATAATATAATTACTGTTAGATGCTCTTTGATAACCATCATCTCAATCGTTCTGATTAATTGTTTCAAATGTATTTCTTCACGCAATTAAATAACAAAACATATAATGTAAATATGTACAACTCATTCAGCAAAATTTAAGATTTTTAAGTTTATGTTTTACTTCACTCTTTTTAGAATTTAATCCCCAAGTTATATTTTGGAGTAATATATATACAATGTATATATGTATACATGTATTACTGTATCATGTCCACTATATAACCCTGGTACATGTATATCTGATCACTTCTCTTTTGTGGTATATCTGTGAACCTGAACATTTATTTTTAAAAATTGGTATATTTTTACTGCTACGTATGCAACAATGATATTAAATACAATAAATAGCATATTAAGGCACATTTTCTCTTCATGTTCTATCATAACTTACATGTGTTATAATTATCAGTATAGTATAATAGGCAATACATCAACAATGTGTAATTACAATGTGTAATACAGATGGAAATCTGTAGGCTTATAGAAGAAGAATATAAATTAACCTCAGCGAAATTACTGTCAATCTGAAATTGTGAAAAAAATTCACATCAAAATATCCGAAAGTTATTGGTGGCAACCAAAGTAACTTTTGTACAGGCTTTAAATCATATATATTTACTGCTAAACTTTCAACCTACCATATGAAAGTTGCAGATAACTTGGTTTGGAAAAGGCATAACACAATATATTATATCTACCAAGTATGATTCCCTCTATTTCTTAGGAAAATTATAGTTAATTCATATCTTTGTAGAACAGCTATAGAAACTGACAGGACTGAAATATACCGGTACACATCCCGTTTATTAACTGGTCGAAACCTACAGCAACTTAAGAAAAATCCCAGACCACACAAAATAATCATGATGTTTGATTAAAATTCCCAAAGGAAACGATTATATTCTTTTAGCTATTAAACGTACTAATGTACATTAACAGTAATTAAGTGAATTTTACTTAATACTTTTAACAATCAATTTATTCATTTGCTAAAAGAAAGATGTAAATATAAACAATAAAATGATTTCTTTGATGATTCATGTTGGTTATGAAGGTAGCAATCATTGCAGAAAAAATTTACATAACTCGCTAATGTGGGTTATGTATTTTTTCTGCAATGTCGCCACCTTCATATCCTGCATGACTCACCAAAGAAAGCATTTTATTGTTTGAATGGTGCAAGGAAAGGTGCCAAATATTCAGGCAAAACTTTTAGTGATAAACCTACATGTAGGTGTGTGTTGTGCTGTACCAAAAAATCTTTTGATAATTAATAAAGTCATGTAAATTACACTGCATGTGAAAAAGAAAGGAACCAAGGCTCTGAAAAAAAAGAGGAAAATCTTTCATTCACCTATTTTTCTGTGGTAAAAAGTTTAAATATAGTAAATTTTTTATTTTAATGGATTTTTAATGCAAATTTTGCATCATATGCAAAAACCACTTCAGATAAAAATCTTCCACACATAAACATACAAGTCATAATATCACAATACATGGTATAAGGCTATGCTTCCTACTCCTATCATAGCAAATAATCAACTAAGTCATGGCCCACGTACAGCAAGAGATGATTGGATGACAAGTTCCTCAAACTGATGAATTTTTTGGGATAAATTTTTGCTAATCCTAAATGAGCGGTAATAAAAATGATGATTGGTTGAATGACAAGTTAGTAAGAACTACACACAATGGGTACATTCCATTACCCCTCCATTCATGGTGCCATCAGGTGCGTAATACTTAGGGTCATCAATATTTATCTTAGCCAAGTCCTCATCAATCTATAGAAAACCAAACTCTTGTGATGAACCAGTGGAAAAATCAAATTACTCTAAAGACATCTATTGACGTCAATTTTTCTTCTAAGTATTGATCATGTTATGTATTCGTTGACATGTACCTGTTGTCAAATACAGTAATATTAATTATCAGCAACTTGTTCCCATATAACATACATGTATATCATAATTAAAAGAAATGTTACATCAATTATTGGCAACATGTTTACATATCACTTCTTTTTATCATGAACATGTATAATGTTTATTTTACAAACTGCTGATGCACACTGGATTCAATCAATGTTCTAAAAAAATGGTTCAATGAAAAACAAGTATCGTAATTTCTGGTTAAACAAAAGACATGAGATTTTGTTTGTGGGTTGAATAATTTATCCCTTGCAACCTACCATGACATGTTTGCTGGTGAGTATCAGGTTGGGTATGGCAGGTTCCATAGTGTGGAGAAACTCCATGCCTCGAGCTATATCGATGGCGAATCTCAGTGCTTGATTCTGATCCACAACTATACCTATAAGACACACAAATACATTGTAGCCATTTACAATTTACATCTACAGGGGTGAATTAACGAGGCCGAGTACAGAACGAGTACGCACGCTTTCGCGCAGCGTTTCATTTGTATTGTGACGTCATCTTTATGCTTTGTTGACGCCATGGCGTGATAGTTTCAACTGCAGATATTCAGCGAAATTTGTTGAAAATAGCTCGTTTGATGCGTAAAATTGATATTATATTGTGGAATAAACATAAATGTCTCGACGTATAAGCTATATTTGGGCTCGGGTCGAAAACTTGAAGAGGGTTCAGCAAGCCTATCCCTCTGTCACGTTTTCTTAACCCGCCTAAATATCGCTTAATTCATTATTATAAGACATTGACCATGTATTTTATATTAATGACCCCTAATATGTGATGTTATTTATTTATTCATTGCTTAAATATGTCTGAATGTTTTAATAATACTATAAAGATCACCATTTCCGTCTTTGTCAAATAAAAAATAGTCATTATCTAACAAACTCCAACAATCACCATTTCCGTCTTTGTCAAATAAAAAATAGTCATTATCTAACAAACTGGGAAATTTGGCATACAAAAAATAACTTTGATAAGACCCCTGGCACAAACCAGGAGGTAAAAGGTTTTTTTTATGTGACCATTTGATGCCTTTTAGCAATAACTTTAATATGTAGAACAGAAAAAGAAATCCCTAGGGCAGAAGTTTAAAAAATGTGCAAAATTGGTACATTTCAAGCAAAATCCCATAGGGTCCTACATGTATGTTAAAAATTAACAATCTTTGAGATGACCCCTTAAACAAACGGTGTGGTAAATGTCTTATTTTTTTATCTTTAAATAATAATTATATTAGTAGAAATTCTTGTAAAAAATTTCATTCAAAAATCTAGGGCAGAAAAAATTAGACCCGGCCTCGTTAAGCGTGAAGCAATTTTCTTTTTTTTGCAGACTGTTATTTATTGTATCTCACAATCGCATGATTTCAACACTTCATTTTTAAATGACAAAAAAAAAACATGACACATGTTTTACCTGTTTCTCCATGTAAGACATTAAACAGAGATCCATAGGGCATAAACTGGCTTATGACTACAAGATTTGGTGGTTGATTGCAACAAGCCAATACCGGTAATATGTTGGGATGGTTGAAGATTCTGAAAGGAAAATACTTATGCTATACCATTACATGTATGTGTACATTTGTGCATAACGTTAAAGTTTAACTACATGTATCTTTAATATTTCAATCACGTGTATCAGAGTAATCTTGGAAGTGATTCAGCTTGGCTTGATGCCTTCACCACCTAACTTTTCAGTTAATATCAAGCTGAACTGAATCTCTACCGAGATCATGTATATTTGTATACACCTTCTCTGAGACCAAGTATGAATTTGTAAAAGCTTGATTTTTACAACTTTCTTCTCATTTATCAGTTTAGTTGAACCAAAAAAAAAATGTCAAAATGACACAAACCTAAGCCTAGGAAATTCCTCCTGGAAGTCTCTGGAGTTCCTAACAGTGCATTCTCGCAGTGACAAGATCTTAGCAACAATGTCATTCTTCTGCCACTGGCCTCTCCAAACCTTGCAAAGATTCCATTTCAAACTGATGTTAATCAACATGCTTTTCTGAGCAGGAATATGTGAAAAATAAAGCAATTATTTGTACACATAAAAGAAGAGGAAATCTGTTACCTCCCCTGAGTGAGTGTTGGCTATATGAGTTGTCAGACTTAGTTGATCAATATCTATTCCTGTGTGTCGTGATAACAGTGCATCTCCTTAAAAATAAATTCATTTAAAATTCAGTCAAGGTAGTCAACTGAAGATGTCAAAATGATGTAAATGTACAATGGATGAATAACGTACAACTAATACAAAATTCGAACTGAAAATTAAATTATATCGACCCATTAAATTTTAAACTTACTACTTCTTGTTTTATATCCTAACCAACTCCTGTCTTTGAATGGTATTTTCTGCAAGTCCTGCCCAAGTTGCACAGCACGATCTAATAAAAAAACATTAAATAATAACACAAAATTTACATACATATAATTCTAGATAAAATATACAATTCTAAGTAGATATACAAGAAACAGTTTAAATACTGAAAAAAAACCCAACTGATACAGTTGTGCAGTTGACATTTGAACATCAATCCATACCTTTGAGTATGTTTGCCAATCTTTTCGTTGCCTTGTCAAGAGGGGTTTCATCGAATTTATTGGCCATTCCAACAAGGGCTCCATTGTTGACTAAATCCTAACAAAATACCAACAAATGTATAAATAATATATTACACAGCAAGAGAGCTGTATTAGTGAAATGTAGGAAGGAAAGAAAATATTCATTGGTTAAATGGTTATAAAGCTGCATTCAAATACATGTACATATAGAGTGTCTAAAATTGGTAAATGTTAACATAAGTTTAGATTACTTGGTAAAGAATAATCATTCATAATAATATTCTACTTAAATATGTTACTTTAATAAGCAAAGGTGGAAAAAAGTATGTTATGCAAGTCTTATCTAGTTTAAAGTCCATATGTAGTGTTTCAGCATATTCTAAAGTATATTTGGATACATTTTATAAAAGTGGGGATAAAGATATGAGACGACCATATTATATTTAAAAAAATTATGGAAAATCCTTAAATAATTCATTCTGCATTTAAAATTATAATGTTTACACTACCCTTTTAATTTAAATCAATCCTCAGAAGGTAAATTAAGCATACGTTTGTACGACTGATACATACTCACCTCTGCTACATAATCATGACCCCAAAAGCAGGCGTAATGTAGAGGAGTATTCCCATGTTCATTAATGGCATTTATGTTAGCCTTGTTATGAATGAGCTAAAAAGGAAAAAAAGGAATTAACAGTTAATATGCAATTAATTTACTGGTAAACATTGTAACAGAGATGTTCTAATTTGAACAGAGTGGGGCATCTGGTAAAATTTTTAAAGATAAACATGACGTCCTGGTATAGCTATGATCTTGTAAAGTACCGACCATTACTACGATGTCTCTGTGTCCATGGCTGGCTGCTAGATGGAGAGCAGTGTCGTCTCCCATGTTGGTGGCATTGATGCGAGCCCCCCGCTGGATAAGCATGTCCACAATATTGGTGCGTCCTTCCCGCGATGCCCAGTGTAATAAACTAAATCGGTGGTCATCTCTAGAATATAGATCAACAAACCAATCAAAATTCAAAGCAGTTATACTGAGTGTTGAACATTTTTATAATAGGTTGCAGGTGGATATGGCGTGTTGGATTACAATCATGCTTTTCAATAAACTGAATTTAAAAAAAAAAAAGAATTTCCAACCCAGGGATATGCTGTAAACATTCTTACTAGATAAAATACTAGTATTAATTCCTAATTACAAAAATACTGCAGTGATTTCTTTATCAAAACCGGGAAAACATTCAACTAAAGATGCATAATTATTGAAAATTACAGAGCTCCTGATAATTTTTTGTACATGTTTGTACAATAGAGTGACACTGTTTACCCCCTGTTTTTGAAATAAATGTGTATTTTTCAATTTTCAAAACTTCCATTCTATTATTTACTGTACATGCATGTTCCGCTATTCCTAAACCAAGAAATACACAAATAAAGATAAATTGAAGATGCAGTAGTTTTTGTAAAAATGACAGTTGTCCTATGGACCAAGGGCACTGAGACAAACATACAAACTACTGTGGTTTCATTAATTTTCGTGGGTATCAATTTTCATGGATTTTCTGAAAACTACAGTTTCAAGGATACATAATTTCGTGGCCAATGATCCTATCAATACAAAATGTTAGTTGATATTGAACTTCAATGAACATTTAATTTCATGGATCAACTTAACAACGAAATCCACGAAAATTGGTATTCAACGAATATTGATGAAACCACAGTATTTGCCCTTCAAGTCCTTTTTTCTCTGTCAAATTTGAATCAAGGAAAATTACTTTTAGCTATTAGGTCTTCGACAAGACTCAAAACTAAATTTTGATTCGATCTATTACATGTATTATATCCTCTCAGTGTAAACCAATCTACAATCTGCTTTCTCTCATACCGAGGTAGTCAGGTACAAGACTACTTTAAAGTAGTCTGGAGAAATTTCTCTTCCCTGTTTCTAGAATTGTCCATAGTCAATGTTATTCATATTCAAAAATTGTTTTGCGTATCTATAATGTATATATATGTAAGCTTGATGCTAACTTTTAATGCGTAATTCTAACAAGTCAGTGGGTATTTACACTAACATCAAGTGACATGCACCTTATCTGGAGCTCGATCTGGTTACATATAAATGCTTCCTTTCAAAACAAAGATGCATTGTACTTTAGCATTGTACATAAATATTGCCCAACAAACATGTAATTCATAAAAAGAATTGATAATGAAAGTATCTGAGAGTATTGCATAAGCATGTCCCCTACCCACACCCTCAAATTTTAAAATGTTATGTTTCTAAATAGGTCTAAAGAAAATTTGGTTAAAGAATTTGTTTAAAGGACAAACCCAATTAGTAATAAAAAAATAAATCCTTTAAAGGTTAGTTCTTCATCATTTTTGGGTCCATTTGCGTTCATTATGGTAAATAAACCAGAGTAGCACTAACCCGTCATGAATACGAGATTCTAAAAATTAATAAGTTTAAAAACCTGAGGATAAAAAGTAACTCAAGTCAAACTCGATGAGTGATTATTGCTGAGTTGGATGGAATTTACAGTAGGGTCTGCATGATAAAGTCCTGTCTTTTCTTTTCTCACCTCATTTATTGGAACACTTATAATTTAACCCAATCGTAAGTATTAAGAGTCATATTTAACAGATGTTAAGAAGGTTTCCTAAAAAGTACTGGTAGTAAGAAATTTTCCTAAAAGTACTGTAGTCTAAATGCCAAAGAACTCATTAGATAGATCTATCATAAATTTATACAGAGCTCTATATGAAACTGATGTTAGCAACATCAATATAATTGTATAGACTAGACACACATATATTGTACCGGGTATATATGTAAAGCAACTACCGTATATATACCCAGTACTCTAAAAATGATAAACCACTCACTTTAAAAACATGTGTTTACTAATGTTTTAAATTTTTCAGTAGCTGGAGAACTGTAGCTCCACGGGAAATCAGGTTGAGGGACCGTAGAGCTACAGTTCCTGCCACACAAAAAAATGTATATTTATTGCGCACAAAATGTTACACATGGTTTTGGACTTATTAAAACTAATTTAGGAATATACATGTATTCTGTAATAATTTTAATGCCAAAAAAATGCTGAGACATTTCACTTTAGATATCATTACTTGACTTGCCTCTTAAAATCTTTTAAACACCCGTATCAGCCCTGTAAAGTGAAACGGTGTGGTTTGTTTACAAGTAGAAATGGCGGCTCTTGGTCCAGTCGTGAAATTAACAATTTTTTTTACATACTTCTCTTTCCAAGGTTTGTTGGTGTGTTTAGGAAAATGTTTGAGGCAACTCAGTCAAGTTAAGTGATGAATCAGTGGTAAAATGTCTCAGGAATTTTACAGTATTAAAATTTTAACAGAATATTTTCCTAAATTACCAATATAGTTTATTAATTTCAAAACTGTGCACAACTTTTGAGTGCAATAAAGATACAGTTTTTTGTAGGGCTGGAACTGTAGCTTCACGGTCTGTCAATCCAGATTTTACATGGAGCTACAGTTCTGCAGATAAACATTGCAGAATTTTTCATAAGCCAGGTCAGAAATTTGTTTAAATAAATGAAAATGAGAAATAAAGATCTTTAAAATAACAGATTTTCCTGAAAAAAAAACTTTGCTTCAAAATGAGTGACCCAATAGAGAATATGTATGAGTGCAGTCATTAATCAATTGAGATCAGGAGGGGGAGGGGGGCTAAGAGTGTAAAACAGTGAGGCGGGCAGGCGGCACCTCAAATCTGCTCTGGATAGCAATAATGAAAATGTCAGATCAAGTGAATTTTTAACTGTGCATTGAAATTGACACACCAAACTCTACCCCTACACTTCCTGACTCTCCATAGTAGATCGAGGGTGCAGAGTCAGCTTATTACATCATATGTGTAGTGTACTGTGTAGCACAAAATTCTTAGCATTCCTTTGTAAACAATACATCCGGTGGTAGAGTACTGCTTTATGAGCAAGTGCTAAACAAAAACAAGTGGTTGGATGCGTGCCTCATCAGCTGAGTGCAGTAACTCCAAATTATTTTGTTAAACTCAGAGCTTTAGAGATGAATCATTAGAATGGAATACTAATCCTGGCACTAACTAAATTTAACCTAACATATTTTCACAAATGATTCAATAATATCAATATGTTTAGATGATTTTTTAATTTTTCAAACGGAGCAGTCAAACTCCCTTTGGTGAGCCTCAATCTGTTATTTTACAAAAAAAATGGAAACCCATGTTTGGGAGGTGCAGTGTGATCACTGTATACTTTCAAAAATCGTGGTTTTAACTTTAGAACACTTCTTATGTTATTAATTTTAAGACTTGTTTCAAATACTGCCTATGGACAAAACAAAAAAGTGATGAAGATGTTTATAGATGCATTAACATATCATTTTAAGACCGGAAATGATTACATACCCTTGGTTGAGATCATTTTCAGTGTTGTCCAGCCACATTCGGACTTGAAACGCATTGCCTTCTCGAACTTGTGTAAAAATGTCGTCCATATTAATTGTTTTAAGAAACTCAAATGCTGAATGTTCTGTGTTTTGAACTTCTCCTTGCTTTAGTTTTCAATCTCACATCTCACGAAAGTAGGTCAAACTAACTTCATATCCATAGGAAAATCATATCACTCATAGATGATCAAATAAAATTCATATAGTTAATCGGTGTCGGCTGAATATGACTGATAACCGTTCAGATCTCGCAGAGAAATAGGAACGAAAGTTTAGGAACTAAATAATCTTGTATGGTAAACACACAGGAAAATACAGAGACGATATAATACATAAAATTTAAAAGTAAGGAAATGTTTAACCCGGAAAATGCGGCTGGGACTGTCCAATTTATTTCAAAATTGGCTGTTCAAAAAATCTCCGGAAAAACAATGAAGAAAAATATTGACGGCATTACTGTATAGCAAGCCAAATTCACAAAACTAGCATTAGATTAGCATTTGTACACTATAGTTTATAACATTTTAATGTGGTTTTACCGATGAAAACTATCGTATATTTCTTATAACTATAATAACGTGGAACCGAGTGAAAAATGAAAATGTGTCAATGAAGATATCTTGGAAATTTTACCTTTCATCGATTTCAATTGCACTTCTTTCACAGGTGTGTATATTTTTAATAAAAATCGTCCAAATGTGCTGCATAAATATCTTGGCCCGGGACAGACAGAGTACAAGGTTAACTGTGAAACTATAAACTTTTACAGTTAACTATAGTTTATGATTCGTAAACTTTAGTTAACATTCGATATCAACTCTGAAACTATTGTTAACGCCGTTTATCTATATTTCACATTCGTAAACCATAGTAAACACGATCATCTATATATGTTTCAGAAGTGTAAACTATATATAGCCGCGGTAAATCTTATCATTTTCAATTGTCCTTGTCTGTGATAACATTACGAATCAATTTTGAAGCATATGAACCAATAATTTCATAAAGGATGAGCGACACAAAATGGGCGTATCTTATAGAATAACCGAACAACACAGGCACGTAGCATATCGGGGGGGGGGGGGGGGGGGGGGCAGGGGGACTGCCCCCCCCCTTTTTTTTTAAATTTACATACTAAAAATTGAATTAAGATTGAGTCCCCCCCCACCACTTTTATGGGACCATGTAAAAATGTGAATAGAAAATAAGAAAACAATCGGCGTGAAATTAAAAGTTAAAAGTATACTACTCCCCCCCCCCCCCCCGGCCCCCCATGGTTTAGGATTTAAAGGATTTTGGAAAGTAACCTTTTTTTTTATTTTGCTTGTCAAGATTTATTGGATGAGTCTGCCCCCGCCCCTTTCAAAAACGATGCTACGTTCCTGTAACGTTATTGGCTGCGCTGCGTAATAATACAAAGCGTGTGCTACATGAAAAAAAATGTGATTTTAATATGTTGTCTTAAACTGTATAAATTGGAAATAATATAAATATAAGTAAATAAATAAGAAACCATTCTTTGAATATTATGAGGTTATTATTTCGGTCGGAGCGTGGTCAAATCTATGTTAAGGCCCTTCGGGCTTTATTGTATTGACCACGCCCGACCGAAATTATCACCTCATAATGATTCCTTGTTTAATATTTTTTGAAGAATTAATTTTCGTGTATTCTGTTGTTTTATTAAGCACAATTTAGTTTTTGTATAACCTGGTTTGCACGTCACAAGACACGTCACAATGCACCAACGTCAAAAACGTACTACATGTAATCCGCTTGATGTTACGTTTGAATTTTGAACAGATTAATATCATTTTTAAAAGTAATACAGACTCAATTTGTACAGCAAATTACAGAAAATAAATTTATAAGGAATGAAATCAATATCTACCCTAGTTATACGAGTATAACCTGGGTTGGAGCAATTTACGCTTTTTTATAATGCACTGCCCCAATAATTTTTTTGAGGTCATTTTGCTTCGCGGATTATAAAGTGTAAATCGCCCCAACCCAGGTTATACTCGTATAACTTGGGTAGATATTGAGTTCATTTCTTAAAGAAACTGACAGTTCATAACGTTAACGTATCCATGAAACTCTTTGTAAAATATTTAAATGTATAAACATATCTTGATGAAACCACGGGAGAGCGATGTTGCATTCTAATTATTAAAATTAAACTTGTAAACTCCGCTTCTCTACGATGCGCTACACATATATGTACATAGTGTTTTGTAAAGGAGCCATTTTCCTATGACATAATAAAATACAAACAATAATTTTAACGTATGTAATGGCCATAATGGGGAGGGGTCGGTGTAAAAATTACCAAAAATAGGTGTGACCCCCCCCCCCCCCCGCCACCGGGAAAAAAATGTATCAGCGCATTTAATGATATGGAAAAATACAGTTATACGGTGTTGCTATCTTATTAACTATTTTAATTATCAAATGAGGCGGATCAGAAACCCTTGACTTGCCGGGAAGATGTTTGTGGTGGAATTTCAATCCCTTCAGTTGAATCTATTTTATGGTGCATTTCCCAAACCATTACTCAACCCCTTCAATCCCTTCAGTTGAATCTATTTTATGGTACATTTCCCGAACTATAACTCAACGAAGAAATTTTACTAATTCGTGATAAGCATTAAATTTCCCTTGTACGGCATTATTAAAAACTTAGAAAAAGGTAAATTATTGTAACAATTATTTTTTTTTCTTTCGTAATAATGAGAAAGGATCCCGGTATCACTCTTTTCAGTACATACATGTATATGGTGCTTATTTCGCATCGTTATATAAAACTGTTTTCTTGTATGGGATAATTATATGAAATAACTATAGATATTTTTAATAGCACTATTTGTCTTTCATTTGTATGCTTGATCAGCTGTTGGTCATTTTGATTTTGACCTGGGGTTTTTTCTTGGGGGGGGGGGCAGAGGGGTTATCATGATATTTTTATATTTAGTAAGTGTTGAAAATAATTTTTCATTGGCTCTTCCCATCTAAAACAGCGTTTATCTTTCATTCCGATATCATGAAAAATTAATAATATAGTTTTAGTTAGACTGTGGAATAGAACTATCATATGAAAAAAAGCTATATATATTTCAAATACGTCTTTTCTTGAAACCTCTTAGCATAAGTTGTTGATGACATATAAGTTTATTTCACAGTACAGTTTTTGTTTCATTGACAGCGGGTAAATTGATACACACTGTCATTACATATTATATCATACACTTCGCCACATTGACCTTACAAGTTTGAACTTCCCGCCGTTCAAATATCGTTTTGTAACATATAATCTCAAAAATGATTCATTGTTTACTTCCTGTTGACACTTTGTAAATAAATAAAAACGATTTTGAATTGGAGTTTGCGTATTAAATTAAAATTAAGGAAATTAGCATTATATTTAGTATATCTTAACAATCAAACAATCACACGATCAACATTTGCGTTTCTTGACCTTGTGTCCTTCTAATCAGCAATCGTCATGACGGAGGTCGCTAGGTCAAGGCCAAACACGCAACACCCGCATACCAAATCGCCGCTGAGGCTTGATGGAACAAAGCAGAAACTGGAAAACGCCGACGACCCGTAAGTTTATGAATATTGTTTTCTAAGTACTGATTTTCATATTGTATACTTAATATAAGACTCTGGATCCGCAGAAATCCCTTTCTGACCTTGTGACCGATTTATGGCGGTCGAAGGTATTGAGAAACTCGGCGGAAACC